>NC_092366.1:11822722-12540222 GCF_030848805.1 Temnothorax longispinosus | reverse complement strand
TGATCACAAATATATTGTATACTTATGCAACATATAACACAATATATTTATTATAATAAAAATTGCACATACTTCTGTTGAGTACTTTGATCCTGTTGAATATCTTCTGTTGAATACGTCCACTGGATGCCGAATTTCTATGTGAGCCCTGTACACGTATGAACGAAAGGAAAAAAAGTCAGTTTGGCAGTAAATCGTTGATATATTGAACTGCAGTCTTTTTGTTAAAGCAGAGATATAGCAACTATATTCTCTGCTTTAACAACGTCTTACATTTATGAAAATATGAAAAGTGCGCATGTGGCCACGGGACATGTTTATGTCGCTAAATTTCGTCGGTATGACGGTTATCTTAACCTGAATTTTAACGATTCATATCTCGCTTTGCGGGGCAGCTAGAGCGACGCTTTTTTCTGCCAAATTCTTTCGTTTTATGCAAAAATACACAATACTGTCAAGTTTCAGGAAAATAGTTGAGGAGTGAGCTCTTCTTTTGTATTACCAATTTCAGATAACCTCTTCCGGACAAAAAATATATGTGTGTATTTTCTTCGTAATCGACTGATTTACAACTTTTCTATTGAAAATAACAAGCCATCGATATTTCATGTGACTTTGTTATCGTATTTTTATATGTTAATTATTAGTATTGTACATATCTTTTACGTGAGACAAATATCTTGATCCGGTAGACAAATATGCTGTTCACTTTCATCGTTCAAGGTATACACCGTCCCGGCCCGGTCCCACGCGGCGCGCGATGCATTTTGGCGGCATACGATGCTCATTTATTAGTTGTGGTTTCAGAAACCTCTCAGAAACTTTACACTTGTAATGTTGCAAAATACTACATTGTAGAAACATTTCAAATGTAAGGTTTCAATCAAGATGATTGCAGAAATACTGCAAGTGCAATATTTCAAAAAAGATGGTCCCAGAGATATTACAAATGTAATGATACACAATTGAGACATTGAAACGTCCCTGCAACATAAGTGAAACCTTTTGTGCTACCAGGATTATGTTGTCTGCAACATGTCAGCAACATGACAGCAATGAATGACTCATCGTTCCATCTTGAGCATCATGATGCAAACGTGACGACAACAACACATATATAATAATTTCCATCCATTACTGTTGAGTAAAATAAAGGTTTTCGTACTTTCTGTTTCCTATTTGAGTTTAGCGCGTACCTATCGTGCGCGCAGGAAAGACTGCCACGCCACTGACGGAGCTTTACTTCTATCCGCCAGGGGCGCCTATAATAGTATCGAACAGTCTCGTCGATCGATTCTCTCTGTACGGTCGGTCAATAAATTGTTCTCTTCAGTATAACACGTGCGTCGAATTGAATATCCGCCGTCATCCTAATCCTCAAACCTCAATTCTCACAGCGTGACTCAACAGGTTATGGGCCCAGTCACCCGAGTTGAGCTGAGGTGAGCGAGAGCGCAGGGACATTGAAAAACGTGTTCGGTGCGTCTTCGCGTGGCGAACCGGCTCGCAGCCATATTGCGCAAAACCACGCGCGGGGCAAGTAATCGAACAGTCGCGAGTTAAAAACGAGGACATAAAAGATGTCGGAAGAAGTGTCTGTGCGACAAGTGCAAAAGCTCGACGGTACGAACTTCCTCACTTGGAAGTTCCAAATGAGAGCCGTATTCATGACGGCGGGAGTGAGTGACATAGTCGAAGGCACGCGAACGCAACCGGTCGGCGCTCAAGATCCGCAAACCGCGGTATGGAGAAGAGACAATGCCAAAGCAATGGTGTTAATCTCGACAACGATCGAGCCGTCGCAGCTAGAGTCATTGATAACGTGCGACATGGCAAAAGCAATGTGGGATACCCTGTGCCAAGTGCACGAGCAAAAATCCTCGGCTAACAAAATATTCCTGATGCAAAAATTTTACGACTACAAAATGGCGTCGGGTGATACGGTCGTACAACACGTGACCAAAGTGAAGAACATGGCGGCTCAGCTAAGAGACGTTGGAGAAGCGATGTCGAACCACACCGTGATGGCGAAAGTTCTAGCGACATTGGCGCCAAGATTCGGCGCATTCCAAACCGTGTGGGACAACGTCGAGGAAGGGAGACAAACCGTAGAGAATCTAACGGACAGACTCATCCGAGAAGAAGCGAGGCTTGCAAACGGAAGTGACGCCACGGAAGCGTTGGCGGTTGTGAAGAGCAGCGGTGCGAAAAACAAATCGCAGACTTCCGGAACCTCGAAGAACAGCCGTTCAAAGAAAGACGTCGAGTGCTACAAGTGTCGAGGAAAAGGACATTTCGCGCGGGAGTATCCGTCAAAGAACAAAAAACGCGGTGACCGAGATAGAAGTGGATCGCGAGAGTATGCGTTCGTGGTCACAAAAGACGAGATGAGAACGGAAAAGCAACCGCCGAAACAAAGCGCGGATCCGTCGACAGAACAAGTGCGGCGACTACTCGAGGTCGATAACATAAAGACGCCTGGCTAACCGACAATGGGGCGTCACGACACATCTCTCACCGACGTGATTGGTTCGAAGAGTTTCACCCGAGTGGGCGATACGGTTGTGCTCGGAAATGGTCGCAAATGCGAAGTTGGCGGCGAAGGCACAATTCGAATTGAGAAACTCGTCAACGGAAGATGGAGCACCGGACGCATCGAAGGTGTGTTGTACGTGCCAACGCTGAAGAAAAACTTGTTTTCAGTGGGCATGTGTACCGGAAAAGGCTTCGATGTTCAGTTCAGCGACTCGAAAGTGATAGTCAGACTCAAAAATGAGGTGAAAGCAGTCGGTGCAAAACAAAACAATGCAACGTATCGCATGTTTTTCCGAGTGCTAGTACCGGGAGTGTCGAGTGAAGTGAACGCGGCCACTGTCGACTTAAAAGTGTGGCATGAGCGGTTTGGACATGTCGGTAGTAGAGCACTCAGCGACATGGTGAAAAATAACCTCGTCGAAGGAGTACAAATAAAAAATGCGGACAAGTTTTTTTGCGATCCGTGCCAGTTCGGGAAGGCACACGTGTTACCGTTTCAAACCAGTCGCGGAGACAGAGACACGAAACCGGGCGAAGTTGTTCACACCGATGTGAGTGGAAAAGTACAAGTCGAGTCACTTGGTCACTCGAACTATTACTACGTAACGTTCATCGACGACGCTTCGGGTTTTTGCTACGTATACTTTATACAACACAAGGACGAAGTCGTCGAGAATTTCGCGCTCTATGAAAAGATAGTGGCGAATAAATTCGGTACAACCGTGAAGGCTGTGCGTTCTGACAATGGTGGCGAGTACAAAAACGGACAATTCGAAAAATATCTCGGACAGCGCGGAATAGTTATGGAGAACACAGCTCCATATACCCCACAACAGAACGGCAAAGCGGAGAGAGCAAATCGGACAATATTCGAGTGTGCACGCACGATGTTGCGTGCAAAGGACCTCCCAAAGAACCTGTGGGCAGAGGCTGTAAGCACGGCGGTTTACATACTCAACCGCACCACACACTCAAGTTGTAAGGACATAAAAACTCCGTACGAAGTCTGGACAGGAAAAAAACCGGACTTGCAGCACGTACGAATCTTTGGATCTGTGGCTTACAAACACGTGCCCAAGCAGTTGCGGAAGAAGCTCGACGACAAATCAAGGAGGATGATCTTGGTGGGATACCAAGGAAATTCATCGAACTACCGGCTCTACGATCCTGTGACGAAAAAAGTGAGCGTGTCCAGAGACGTTGTGTTCGACGAGAAGCTGAGTGAGGTAAGCGCTAGTGAGAGTAGCTCAAAACAAGGAGTACTAGTGCTTCTTAAGATCACGCCAATTCCAGAAGCAATCGACGACAACAACGATGTAATCATCGAAATCCTAGATGACGACGACGAGGTATTCGACGATGCGCAGGGCGCAGAAACAGTCGTACGACCGAGAGAAGATCATCAGGACGAGCAACCAGATCCAGCCGGAGGTCAGCGCCAACTTCGAGACAGGCAGACGCTAAGAATGCCACAGAGGTACGACATGAGAATGCCACAGAGGTACGACATAAATCTCGTGGAGTACGAGACGCCTGCCACGTTTGGCGAGGCGGTGCGAGGACCGAATAAAAGGAAATGGATTGACGCTATAAAAGACGAACTACAAGCTCACAGCAAAAATAATACGTGGACTGTAGTCGAAAGAACTGATGAAATGAAGCCCATCGATTCGAAATGGGTCTTCAAACTTGTACGAGGAAAAACAGAAGGACAACCGAGGTTCAAGGCCAGATTGTGCGCCAGAGGATTTCTCCAACAGCCAGGAATAGACTACAAACGAAACTTTTGCTCCAGTCGTGAGATACGACTCGCTTCGACTGTTTCTGGCTCGAGTCACACAGGAAGACTACGAGCTGATACAATTTGACGTCTGCACAGCATTTCTCTACGGCGAGTTGGAAGAAGAAATTTTCATGCTGGTTCCGGAAGGGTTGACTGTCGGAGAAGAAAAAAGTGAAGGTGATAGTGAGAGTTTAGTGTGTCGACTAAACAAGTCGCTCTATGGTCTCAAACAAGCACCTCGGTGCTGGAATAAAAAGTTTAGTGCTTTTCTAAAGAAATTTAATTTTGTGCCGACGAAATTTAATCCGACGCTGATCAATGTATTTATATCGGCCGTGTGGAAGGATGCGAAGTATGGCTAGCGTTGTTTGTCGATGATGGGCTTGTGGCCTCGAAATCATCAAGTGTGCTTGAGAAAATTATTGTAAGTATGAAAGAGATGTTTGACATAACCCTCGGAGACGCGACTAGGTTTGTAGGGCTACAAATTGAACGTAATAGAGTCGCTAAGAGTATGTTCATACATCAAACCGAGTATGTCGACCGAATTCTAGAAAAATTCAGAATGATCGACGCGAAACAAGTGAGTGTCCCTGCCGACCCTCACGCTGCGCTGGCTTCTTCCGAGCCAGACAGCGAGAAACGAAACGTTCCATACCGAGAGGCGGTAGGCTCTCTATTATTTCTTTCAGTGGTTTCACGACCAGATATTGCCTTTTCAGTGAATTCAGTGTCTAAGTATCTAAATAATCATAATCTCACTCATTGGAAGGCTGTAAAAAGAATTTTCGCTTATCTAGTCGGTTCTAGAGATTTAGGTATAATGTACCAAAGAAGTGGAAACAAGCCAAATTTAGTAGGTTACTGTGATGCAGACTATGCAGGAGATTTAGAAACACGTAGGTCTACTACAGGGTATGTTTTTAGTTTTGCGAATGGGCTAGTCACCTGGTCTAGTCAGCGCCAAAAACTTGTGACGCTGAGCACGACGGAAGCGGAGTACGTCGCTGCAGCAGCAGCTGCAAGAGAGGTAGTTTGGTTACGAAAACTACTGAGAGACTTTGGCGTCAGTTGTGACGAACCAACGCCGCTGCATGTCGACAATCAAAGCGCGATACGTTTAACAAAGAACGCCGAGATGCATCAACGTACAAAACACATTGATGTGCGACATCATTACATACGCGAAAAAGTAAAGAGCCACGAAATCTCAGTAGTGTTCGTACCCACCGAAGCTCAAAGAGCTGACATATTTACCAAGGCTATGCCGGGCGAGCGTTTTTGTAAACTTTGTAAAATGTTGAGTTTAAGAACGTACAGAGAGTACTCAAACAGTGAGAGTGTTGAGTAAAATAAAGGTTTTCGTACTTTCTGTTTCCTATTTGAGTTTAGCGCGTACCTATCGTGCGCGCAGGAAAGACTGCCATGCCACTGACGGAGCTTTTTACTTCTATCCGCCAGGGGCGCCTATAATAGTATCGAACAGTCTCGTCGATCGATACACTCTGTACGGTCGGTCAATAAATTGTTCTCTTCAGTATAACACGTGCGTCGACTTGAATATCCGCCATTATCTCAATCCTCAAACCTCAATTCTCACAGCGTGACTCAACATTACTGTGTATATGTCATCAAGCTATGAAGTTTTTTAATTGTATCTCGTTGCTAACGAAATGTTGACAATATGAAATTGTCACAAATCCCTCACAAATTTATGCTGTCACGTTGCAATCAATTTGCTGTTAATAGAAATATAATTCATATGAGTTCAACCCGACAAGCATAATGCTGTCTCACCTTGTCCCGAGTTTGTCAAAATTAGTTGCATTAACGACAAGCTGCTTGTTGGCAACATGGCAGCAAACTCACAGCATTTGGCTATCTGGGAAGTGATACACACCAAATTTTCACACGCTGTCGCTTTGTACGTTAGATTAGGGGATCAGCAGCTAGTAATTCCACTGCTGTTCGCTAGGTTGTAACACTTAATAATCTAGATATGGTTCAACTTGCCCACATGGTTGAAATTACCCCAACTTCTTACCCCAACTTCTTCTACATATTGAACTTCATCCTCTAGTTATATTCAATCATCTGTATATGTGGCGGTCTACGCTACTCATGATACATGCCCGCGCGATAACTCTGCGGCCCTGTATTACCGGCGGTTACTTCGCATCAACGCCGCCAGGCCCCGCATCGCCGGTACCGTTTCGCGAATTTCAGATTCAGCCTCGACCTGTATATAAGAGGACCCCCTAGGGGCCTGACAGATCGGAATGCTGACGTGGAGCATATTTGATTATCGCATTATTCAGGCTTGTATTCGACTCTGCGAATTCTGAGTCTTGTGAGTGCTGTGCCGACGAGGGCTACCTTGGTCCTGCTGGAGGAGCGAACGGCTGGACGGTGGAGCCGGCGCGGTGTCTCCGGAAAAGCAGGTGCCTGGACACCCCTCCAAATCGGAGGGCAAGAAGACAACAAAGCTACCGCTTAAGCGACAGGCTGAAGAAGACTCTTCCAGCCATTCCGGCTTGGAAAAATTACCCCGCGTCGAAACCGACTCTTTTTTAAGGCCAATTTCATCAACCACGGTTAGCTTAACCGACGATTGAAGTTAGCAGTATTGATCAATACTATTGGTTAATACCGCTAACTTTAAGCTAACTGTGGTTGGTGAAATTGGCCCTTACAAGGTAAATTTAATACATCCAATTGCTTCCAATGCCTGGCAGAGACGATAGGTTTACTTTAGAAAGATAAGGAGGATTGCGTAGATCAGACAAAAAATGAGCATGTGAGTAGATTAACTAATCGCGACGAAGAATCAGTAAAAAATTCAAACAAACACAAGGCAACTAGAAACCCTCCCCCTCCCCCTCCGATCTATCTTGCAACCAGAATTCATGACTACGCAGAATTCGCGAATCAATTGTAACAAAGCGTCAGTGAAAATTTTCATTTAAAATACCTTGGCTTTGGCAATCAAATTAAAATACAGTTTTCTGAATTAAAATACAGTTTTCTGATTTTGTCGGGTTTAAGAAATTTGCAATGGACAAAAAATATGCGTTCCATACCTATTCACTCCCAGAGGACAAGACTATTACCGTAACCTTAAAAGGCCTTCCAAATATTCCTAATTTAACGGTCTCCAATAAACTAAAAAAATATAGAATTGAAATCAACTCGTGTACACAACTTAATGAAAGTATAGCACATACGCTACATATAAAATTAACTTAAGCGCTAAATTCTCACTCACTCAACTTAGAAAAATCCGATATTTATTCTATTCGAGAGTCTACTGAGACAAGTTTATTAACCGCAAAATTATTCTTCAATGCTTCCGTTGCCAAGCGTTTGATCATACGTCGGCCAACTGTTTCAAAAAACCAAAGTACGTGTGTTAAATGTGCGGAGAATCATCTAACATCGGATTGTAAAAAAGATTTAAATACTTCGGCCAAATGCTGTAATTGTTTGGGGGAGCACCCAGCTAGCTATTCAAAATGCCCGTCTTATCTAAAGTTCTTAGAAAGACGAACGACTACTCGCCCGTCTGGCTTGTCGCTGCATAAACTAAATAAAAATTTGCATGACAAAGAAACTTCTGGCACGCGGCGTAAATATATGCTTTTAAACCTAATTGGTCACGACTTTCCTCTGTTGGGCGGATCGACTGCCTCAACGAGCAAATATGTTTACTCGCCACTAAAAACATATACTGAAACCTTGAAACATGCAAACGTACCAAGCAATCCCAAGTAACTTTACACACACAGTCGATATAGCCGATTTTAACGGATTAATCTTTGAAATAAAAAAGCTAAGCCAACTAATAAACGTAAAATCGATATTTAATATTGTACGTGAGCTTAATAAAAAACTAGCAGCATGCACTGATGGACTCAGCAAATTACAGATGTTTGTTGAGGCAGCCGATCTTATAAACTAAAAATGATTCCTTCTCCTTCTCCTCTAAGGATTTGTTTGTGGAACGCCACAAGCGTAAATAATAAAGAACTTGAACTAAACCATTTCATGTGTGCTAATAACATTGATATAGCTTTGATAACCGAAACGTGGCTGCATCCTGATACAAAGTTAAATTTTCCCGGTTTTAATATTATTCGCTTGGACGCACCACGCGTTATAGTGGGAGGATTGGCGATCATCATTAGTAAGTCTCTGCGTTATTATACTCTTCCTATCCCTGACATAGATGGATGCGAGGTTCTTTTGATAAGACTGCTATCGGGCCTGAGCTTGACGTTGGGAGTTACTTACATTTCTCCTAAAAAGAACTTTGACTTTAATAAATTCGATGCGATTTTTTAAGATTTGTCGAATGACAAGATACTAATAGGCGGTGATTTTAATGCTAAGCACCGCTGCTGGAACAATTTCAGTAATGACAGTAGAGGCATCAAACTGCTGAATTATACAAATAAAAACAATATTAGCATTATGCACAGTTCAACATATTCGCATAAGATGCCCCACAGGCGTCCTTCTAACATTGATTTTTTTGTAGCTAAAAATCTGAATTACGATTATACTTGTGTAACAGCGGACGAACTTTCCTCTAATCACTTTCCTGGACTTCTAAATCTTGAGAAATCGCTAATAGAGAGAAAATTCAACCAATCTCGTAAAGTTAATTGGGAAGCTTTCAATTCTGCTACAAACAAGTGGAGATTAAGGCATAGTCTGCAGAGCCAGGAAGAGATTGATATTTGCATTCGTGATTTGCAACAGTTTCTCTGTGGAGCCTTCAAAAAGGCCTCCGAAGTGCAAAACTTCAACTTCAGTCATATAACGTCTGATCCCTCATCTACAGCCTCTGAAATTAATAAGTTCATCAAACTACGTAATTATTATAGAAGGAAATACCAGCATGCTGGTCTCGATAAGCATAAGCATTATCGAAATATACTTAATACCATCATACAAAATAAATTAAGCGAAGTAAAAAATAAAAAATGGGCAGAGCGTTTAAAAAAGGCGAAAGTCAGCGATAATAGCATATTTGGGGACTATGGAAGGCTCTACAGAGAAATAAAACACCCGCGCCACCGTTTGATCTCGGTAACAACACATACGCGTTCGATCCAAAGGAAAAAGCTGAATTACTGGCGCTAAACTTCCAAAAGATTTATCAGGAAGCAGATAGCCTGGTATCTCCATATGAAAACATCGTAAATGAATACGTTGAACATCTAGACGAAAAGACCCCGCAATGCGATTTGAAATTCATAACTCCTCGCCTGATCTCTAATATTATTAAATCCTTTCTTAACAACAAAGCCCCAGGCTCAGACAAGATCACAACTGTTATGCTTAAAAAATCATCCTTTAAAATCGTTCTTTAGATCTATTATATTATTTTAAGTTCATTTCGTTTGTATTACTTTCTATCATGTTGGAATACCGCAAAGATTCTCGATTTTCCCAAGCCGGGCAAGGCACAAACATCACCAATAAATTACAGACCCATCAACCTCCTAAGCTCTTTGAGTAAAGTGTATGAAAAAGTTTTGCTTACCTAGATCGATGCCTTTCTGTTAACAAATAATATCATAATTAACGAGCAGTTTGGTTTTAGGTCTCGTCATTCTACAATTCAACAATTGCTTAGAGTCACGGAATTCTTTGCAATGGAAATTAACAAGAAAAGAAACTCAGCAATGCTATTACTTGACATCCAAAAAGCATTTGACTCAGTCTAGCACAAGGCTTTGTTATATAAATTAAACACTCTTTGCATGCCGGAATACATAATTAAAATTTTACGCTCTTATCTAAGGGATCGCTATTTTACAGTCACTTTTGAGGGAAAATCTTCCTTTGTTTGCAAAGCTATGTCTGGTGTTTCTCAGGGCTCCATATTGGGGCCAATTCTCTTTAACATATTCATCAACGATATTCCTAAAGACCCGAAAACAGAATTGGCAATCTATGCGGACACACTGCCGTGTATACTTCCTCTTGGAGCTCGGCTTTGCTCGTCAGCAGATTGCAAAAGCATGTTGATGCCATCGTCCAATTCTTTCGAGATTGAAGGATGACAATTAATAATGAGAAAACCGAGGCGATAATCATAACTCGCAAAAAATTTCCTAAACCTCTTTCTATAAGGATGTCAAATTTTAAAGTCCCTTGGGTTAATAAAGTTAAATATCTTGGAGTCAATATTGATGCGCAACTGAAATGGAAACCGGCCATAGACGACAGAATCTGTATAAAACACAGGGTGCTCTTAGAAAATTATACCTTCTTATTAAAGGGAAGAGCGATCTCAAATTAGAATATAAAATTATATTATATAAGACTTGTGCCAGAACCGGCTTTACTATATGCAGCTCCGGTCTGGGCGGCAGCTCACAAATCGCATATTAAAAGAATTCAAATCATGCAGAACCTTCGCATCATCATTAATATTCCTAGAACGCGCATTTGCATACACAAACACAAGTAGAGTGTGTTAATAAAGTTATTTATGAGATGATCACTAAAGTCTATAAACCTGATCACGAAAATCCTCTCATCAGCAATATCGGAAATTATAGCACAGCTAAAATTCCAACCCGGGAAAAAATATTCATATATGATCATATATAATCATATATGATTGGCCATATATGGTCAGATATGGAAATTGGCCAGATCTGAGGATATATGATCTGGTATTATTGTATATGTTAATATTTGATCAGATATGATCAGGTATGATCAGATACGAACTGACACAGTTCAATCTGGACATATATATTTAAGTAAGTTTCAGAACATTGTTATATATTTTCAAAAGTTATTTTTTAAGTGTGCCACTTTATTATAAAAGTGGATTCCACGATACAACTGATACAAAAATTGTGCCGCTTCATAGCGCGAGACAGTGTCGTGTCTTTTGATACCATTCTTATAACACTGTTGGTCAAATTTTAAATACGAGAAACAGATCCCATCGAATGCCATCTATCGGATACTTTGAGATGCAATATCTGATCTGATCATATATAATCTTATATGACTATATAAGTTCATATATGATTATATATGATTTTCAGTTTAAATTATAAGATATTATGTTTGCAAAATAATACGATTAATATATTTATTTATAAGAACTATAATATATATTATATAACAGTTTTTTTCACGAAGGTTAAATTTCATTGTTTATAAAAAATATTTGATAAAAATTAATATGTCAATTAAAAAAGATTAAGTGTCTTATGCAAAATTAGAAAAAAAGAAAAATTTAAAATAACACAAGCAATGAGATGCCGTTTTTGGTCGAAGTGGATCTGGGTGCTTAATAATATTTCACAATATCAATTATTATTAAATATATTTTTCAGTTTTTTAAACTGCGTGCCAATATGGACTTTGTCGGACTTAAAACACATATATATATATATATAAACGCTCTATATATGGGCATGTAAAACTTATATCTGTTTATATCTTATTTATACATATATGTTCATATACTGTCAGATATGAATATTTTTTCCCGGGATGATATAAAATGTTCGGGAAAAATATTCATATCTGACAGTATATGAACATATATAAATGAGATATGAACAGATATAAGTTTTACATGCCCATGTATAGAGCATATATAATCATATATGGTTATCTATCGCCATATATGATTCTGATCACCATATATGATTATATATGCTCTATACATGGGCATGTAAAACTTATATCTGTTCATATCTCATTTATATATGTTCATATACTGTCAGATATGAATATTTTTCCCGGACATTTTTATATCATTATATCCCAGTCTGGTCATATATACATCGCGTCTTGTCATATATGATCATGTACAGTGCCGATATAGTTATGTATGACCATATATAATTATATCTGATAATACATGGCCAAACATTCTTTATATACGATCATGTAAGGCCAGATATGATTATGTATAGTGTCATATCTGCTACACATAATAATATGTCTGACCATATATGAACTTATATGATCAGATCTTGTGTCATGTATAATATACGATCTGATCATATATGGCAATAGATAATCATATATGATTATATATGCTCTATATATGGGCATGTAAAACTTATATCTGTTCATATCTTATTTATATATGAACATATATGAACATATATAAGTTTTACATGTTCATATATAAATATATACTGTCAGATATGAATATTTTTTCCCGGGAATGACTATTAGATACAAGCTACCTAAACATTATTTAGATTCAATGTAAATATATCCTTTTCCTTTTCCTTTTCCTCTCTTCCTCTCCTCAAGCCAGCTTTACAGGTCGTGTGTCATGGGTTTTGGCAAATTTTTCCCAATATTTACACTCGAAAAATAAACTGCTTTTCCATAATGCATTCTATATGTAAAATACTAATACATGTATGTTTTATGCAAGTAATAGGTTTGTTCCTGGGTACTGCAAGAGAAAGAAAGGATAAAAAAAAACTGCCTGACAGATCTTTTTAGGCGCTAAATGCCTACGGCGGCAGCTCGTGAATGCTCACCGATTCGAGGCGCCTGGACGCCCTCGGCAGTAGCACACGATCGCTTGCCGTCTTTCCTAGGCGCTCGGTCGCCTTCGGAAATGGCGTACGGACGCCTCCGGCAGTGGCGCATAGATAACCGTCGATTCTTCGGCGCCAGTCGTCTTCGGCAGAGGCGCACGGTCGCCCGCCGACTCCTCGGCGCACGGACGCCTCCGGCAGTGGCGCATAGACGCCCGCCGACTCCTCGGCGCCAGTCGCCTTCTGCAGAAGCGCACGGTCGCCCGCCGACTCCTCAGCGCACGGACGCCTTCGGCAGTGGCGCACAGACGCCCGCCGACTTCTCGGCGCCAGCCGTCTCCAGCAGCAGCGCATGAATGCTCACCGACATTTAGACGCTCGGACGCCCTCGGCAGTAGCACACGATCGCTTGCCAACTTGGGCGCACGGCCACCCTCAGCAGTAGCGCTTAGACACTCGCCGATTCCTCGGCGCACAGACGCCTCCGACAATAGCGTTTGAAGTTTGAACACTCGTCGATTTCTCGACGCGAGACGCCTTCGGCAGTAGCGCGTAGACGCTCGCCGACACCTAGGCGCTCGGTCGCCCTCGGCAGTGGCGCACAGCCGCACGCCGACTTCCTCGGCGTACAGACGCCTCTGGCAGTAGCGCGTGGACGCTCGCCGACTTCCTAGGCGCACGGACACCTTCGACATCCACGGAAACCAGCCCAAGGAAGGAAGGAATAAACGCGGCCACGCAGACCAAACGAAGAGGAGGCAGAATCATTTCCAAGCAAAATGGCATTAAAGACACTGACACACTAACACATGTATATAGTGTAAATATACGTTAATTGTTTAAAATGCAAACATGTGTCACCTTCTTTTCTACCCCTTTGCGATTCACAATCCATGGGCCAACTCCTACTCACGCATTAGCGGATAAGTTAGAATAAGGTAGATAACCGATAAATATAAAAGTATATAGCAACGCCCATAGTATACATATATACCTTGCTGGAAAACATTCATTTTAAATACATATGAGCATGTAATATTATGTTGTCACAGTGCAGTGCAGTGGCAGAGCATGTTACAATAAAAATTATGAAGGATATGGAATTTAAGAGTGTTACAGATTGGGTGCTTTCCAGTTAAGGAGATGCTGTAGTGGCAGTAATTACCGACATTTCTTTGAACACACAAAAAAATGTTTTGAACTGGCTTTACGGAATTAAAAAAACTTTTTTACAGAATTAAAGTACGCACAAAAATGGAGGGCGCTGCAGTCGATTTTACATAAAAAACGAAAAAAAATTAAAAGTTTGGACACAGAGCTGTCACTGACGACAATATTTGATGCTTAATACAAAAATATTGCAGTTTATATATACAAAATGAGATTACAGCGTTTTTAGGGAAAACATTTATAAACAATATTCCACCAAATACAATGCAACATGTAATACAGGTTAGTTGTAATTTCCTACTCAACAATATCAATGCAATATAACACGTGTGTTATATATTGCATTTATATTGTTGAGTAGGAAATTATATACAACTAACCTGTACGTTACATGTTGCATTGTGTTTGCTGGGAGCGTGCAATTAGAATTGTAAGATAAAAGCCTAGAAAAAAAGTTATATGTATCCAACTTTTATAATGCAAAAGCACATGCAGGTTGATATGATGAGTAGTATTGCGTGTAGCGAGAGATGGCGCAGCAATCGAACAAGGACAGATGTCATTTCGTTAGACAAAGACAGATATAGGAAAAACAAAATTAAAAATGTTGACATTATCGACATCGAAGAAGTTCGGCCGTCACTCCAGCATCCCTTTAACGACACAAGTCGACACAAGCGTCACTCCATCTTTGTTGCTCATTTAGATGTTGAAAAGAGACAGAATGACGCTTGTGTCGATTTGAATCGCTAAATGAAAAGCACCCAACATAGCATTAAGCTGGCCTTTATGAGTGACTTGTGACTCGTGACTCATAATTTAAGTGAGAAATCATCAATGTGAACTTTTCACACTTTTCGCGATTTATTATTCATCACTTACATAATATGGTTGTACATACGAATCGATATAAACAGATTGTTTCGTGATGATTTGCACTCTTTAATTTTGTCGAAAGATATGTAGTTAGCGAATCAGCACGACTGACGATTGTAAATGTTTTTGTTTTCAGATAATGATACAACTGAACCCGACCGGGTCGATGAAAGAAATCGGACGGATTTACGGATGAAGCTGAAAAGAAACACTGTGGTCGAGGAGGAGGAGGACGACGAAGAAGAAGAAATAGACGCCGTTTATCCGATATCAGATAAGCGAACAAGAACGTTGACGTCAATACCAATACGAAGAAAAACCGTTTTGCAATCGCGTTGGTGACCGACGACTTGAGTCCGCCGTCGCTTGGCATGTCCGATGCTGAACGAAATACGGCTCGAGACAGACAGCACACTGGCGGACGGAGAACGTAATGATAGCGCCGTGATTATCGGCCCGACGCTCTCATCGTTATCGTGCACGGTGCCCTACATCGGCACCGACCAGGGCTACGTGTTCGAAGGTGGCGGTATGTCGACGTTGCAGCAGTTCGGTGCAGCCGGTCATGGAAACATCGACTGCATCGGTGGTGGAGGAGATCTCGGGTTCGGCGCATCGATAGGAGGGTCGGGAAGCGGGCTAGGCGGCGGGATAGGACTTGGTGGAATCAGTACTGGAGCAGCTACAGGAACTGCAGGGATGGGTGGTGGAACAGGAGGAGGAGGAGGAGGGAGTGGTGGAAATATGAATAAGGAAGTTTGTTACGCTCCATTCGCAGCATCTGTAGGTCCGATCGGTACCGTGGCGCCGGTAAACCTGCAGTCTCTACCGCCACCGCCGCCGCCACCGCCGCCGCCGCCGCCGCCACCGCCGCCACCACCCTTGCCGCTGCAGATGCAGCAGCAGCGTGCCTTTTCCAAGTCGATGACATCTCTACCGCCGGAGCCGTTTATGATTATGCGTTCGAAGGCATTAAATCGGCGAGTTTCGATTAACGTCGGTGGCGTGAAGCACGAGGTACTTTGGCGTACCCTTGAGCGGTTGCCACATACGCGCCTAGGTCGACTGAGGGATTGCAATACTCACGAGGCAATAACCGAACTCTGCGATGATTACTCCCTAATCGATAACGAGTATTTTTTTGATCGACATCCTAAATCGTTTAGCTCGATTCTTAATTTCTATCGCACTGGCAAGCTCCATTTAGTGGATGAAATGTGCGTTCTCGCGTTTAGTGATGATCTCGCATATTGGGGTGTCGACGAGCTCTATCTTGAAAATTGCTGCCAGCACAAGTATCACCAGCGCAAGGAACATGTACACGAGGAAATGCGAAAGGAGGCAGAGTCACTTCGGCAGCGCGAGGAAGAGGAATTCGGTGAAGGAAAGTGCGCTCAGTATCAAAAATGGTTGTGGGATCTTCTGGAGAAACCAACCACCTCCATTGCGGCAAGGGTGAGTCGTACCGTGGCTTGAAAACCGATTCGCATGTGTGCGCGCATGCGGCGATAGAAGACAATGCACGCGAGAAACGTCGCGCATCACCTGCTTTGTTGTGTATTATACATATCTAGACAAGATGTCTCAGTAAAAACGAAAAGCAGCTAGTAATATGGATATATTTCGACATGTCAGTCATTTTTCCTTCTATAATTCTTGAAATATAATCGATCGAGCACTTATATTCTTTTCTTTTTGTGTTTCTTTATTTTTCATTTATTCTTATATTGCTCTTGATTTTAACATTATTTCACATTTCTCTAAGGTTAATTATTTGTTTTCTCATTCTCAATAAGGGCTGGTGATGTGATCATACAAATGTGAATGAAGAATTATACAAGAAAAGAAATGATGAAGGATATGAGGCAGCAGAGTATAAAGAATTCTATACCGGGTGATTAAGAACAAACGTTTGCTCTGAAATGCCATATCTCTAACTTAATTCTGAGACAATTTTTTCTCTTCCAAAATTTTGTCCAAAGCTTAATTTTTGAATTATAAAAATAAATAGTTCGCTTATCATAGGTCGAGTATAAGAGATAGGTAAGGACGGCGTGACTCAGCGTCAAATGCGGGTGCCTGTTGCTATTAATTGAGCGTCGTACTCGACGCGTGATAAGCGAACTATATCTCTTTATAATTCAAAAACTAAACTTTGAACAAAATTCTAGGAAAAGTAATAAAGTTATTTCAGAATTAAGGAATATGACATTTCGAAGATAAACATTTGTTCTGAATCACTCTGTATAATGTTCTATAAATTATTATTGTTTAATTATATAAATAACTAACGTATGTCAATAATGTTTTTCAAATAACTTTAACAAGTTCTATTTTAGCAGATATTTAAAATTTTATGATTCAATTATTAATTAATATTTAATGATGGTCATGAAATTAGAAACAACACAGAAACAAGACAAAATGGATTAAAATCACTAGATATTAAAGTATATTAGACAACTGCTATCAATTTTAATGAGAAGTTCTATCAAATCGCGATTTATCATGAGATTGTTGAAAAGGCTTAAGTCGAATTGTCAAAGCAAAGACGCACGGCATTTGATATCAATTATTGTTGATATTTAAATTATTAGAGGTCACTACTTAAATAGTTTTGCGATGAATGCGAGTGGCTTGTTAATGGTTAAAATTGAGAATATTACTAGAATTTCAGATTGCTGACTATTTATTATATTTATAATAATCTTTAATAAAAAAATCACTACTTTTACACGAGAGATTTACTATTGTGTTTTCGTATTGCCCTCCGGCTCATTCTTGTAACTGAATTCTATTTAATGTATTTTATCTCTATTTGAGAAACGTTGAAAAATTACAAAACTTATGTACAAAATTACAAAAATTATGTATATGTTTGGTACTTGTACACAATGTAGTTGTCTTTTGTCATTGGGACTGATTGCATCAACGATCTCAATTAACTTACTTGATGATTAGCCAACTGAATAATTCACCATAAATTATCCCTTGTGCCCTTGTTTTATTATTCGAAAATATATCAATTTCCGATTCTTTATCGATATTAATTCATCTGTAATCATTTGTGGTAATATTTTGTATATTTTGTTAGTAATACTAACTTGCATTTTAATTATTGAAAAATTACTTATGACAACATCGTCACAGCAAATGTATGTATATATTTTTGGTTATTATTTGTATAAATTTGTAACATAAGTACAAAGTTGTATTAATGGAAATTATTTCTTATAATTATTTCCAATATTAATTAAATATCCGGTGATTTATTAACACGATATTCTAATGCATAAAAGAAGAGTTAAACCAAGTAATGTTGATGCAACCGGTTTTTAATTATTAAATTCTGTCTTTAAGCTTGATGGCATGATTTTATTATCATGGCATACTAGATGATTCGCGACGTTTCTTCTCTTATATGATACAACATTTTTTTACATCCGTCTCACAAAGAAACTTGTATCAATCATAATCTTTTTCAGCTAATTGTGTCTCACATTTATTTATTACGCATTTATACTGGCTTTTAATGCGCATATTCGTACTGACAGGGATCGATAAAGCCAAAGAAAGCATCGAGTAACTTCGCGTAATACATACATACATATGTAACTTTGTATGGAAGAATTGGAGCACTTTGCACATCACTTTGCACATGAACTAAAATGTTAAATTCTTTGATCGTCAAAATATATCTGAATTCTTATTTATCGTCAATATTTTTTAACCGACTTTTGTTTGCATCAATCTACTTATCGATGTATCCATGCTTGTAACTTTTGCCAAAGCCTTTATACGAGCAAAGATATTATTAAATCAGTATTACAGCACCGATTCAACGTAGTTTGTATACCTAAAGATAGGTGGATAGATTAGATTTAGAACATTCAATTTTTAATTTAGTTTTATTTTAAATCGTTTCGCCAGGTGCTTAAGCGGCAGATCGCAATCGATTTCGCTGGTTTTCTGAAATATTGATATATTTATATATTTTATTACGAATAAATAGCAGTCTAGCAAAAATTTTGGATTACTTAATATTGCACATCCATTCTATAATTTTTTAAAATAATGATATTTGTTAAAGTATTTATATTAGTAAAATAATATTTAATCTCTCTTTAAATTTACATAAAATTACTTAATATTATATAAGTTTATCAGAAAGGAGTCAAATAAAATATTTACAATTTATGTATACACGCACTGATAAAAATTGATACAAATTTACAGAGAAAATTTACTAATTTTTTTGGGTAAATTTACTGAATTTTTATAGTTTTTCACTTAAAATTTGCATTTTTTTTCTCTTGTTTTATTTAAAAATACAGAAATTTTATGAATAATTAACTTAATCTGGTATTTTTACAGATCATTTGTAAATTAGTTCCCGGTATTGTTAAAGTCATCCATAACATATTAGGGTAACTCTGGTATATACGCCGCAGCTAAGGGAAACTTAATTTATCGAGTACTATTTATGTTTAAGGCAAATGAATTATACCAATAAAAACTTTATACTGTCTACTACTATAAAAAAATAGAAATATGAAATATTCATTCTTTGTATTTAATAAAAAAAACTTTTAGAGACCCTTACATTTTTGCCATATATCCCATAGGGGTGGGATAAATTATATTCATAAATAAAATATACGCCTTATAAAAAATTACAAATAATGTTTATAAATAAGGCAATAAAATGTCATAATAAGTTATAAAATGTGTGTAAGAAGTTTATTAAGATGTAGGAATGATAAACAAATTATAAAACTGAAAAATTTTAAAAAGAAAATAGAAGAACGATAGATATTAAAGGTTATTGATATGTAATATTATGGAAGAATTTAACAATACCGCGGGAGCTAATCTACAAATGATTTTTAAAAATACTAGATTTAGTTAATTTTTCATGATATTCTAGTATTTTTAATTAAAATAAGAGAAAAAAATACAAATTTTAAGTAAAAAAACTATAAAAATTAAAAAAATAAATTTACTAAAAGAATAAATAAATTTTCTTTGTAAATTTACACCAATTTTTATTAATGTGTGTTTTTTTATATATATAATTAATTATTAAATAATACTAAATAATAATAATATAATATATTATCATTATTATATGTATAATAATATTATTTAATATTATAATATTATAATATAATAATAATTATTAAAAATCTATTAAAAGTCTATTAAAAGAGTGAAACAATAAAAAGAATAGCCTGTTTGAAGTTGCAATAGATCATCAATAATTCCAATATATTTTTAACAATATACTCCTCAATACAAATGTACTTTGAACAAAACAAATAAAAAATTTATTTCTAATTACATTGCAGTCATTAATCTAATATATTTTTCTGATTATGCCTTTTATATTAATCAGAATATTTATCAGTTGGAATATCCATTAAAATACTAAGAAAATAATTTCTATGCAGCAAAATCGAATTCGCATGAGTCGATCAAATGTAGCTTGTAAGCCATAAATTGAATCACAATCTATTCACATTTTATTTAATTTCGGCGTGCTGATTGACATTATAAGTAACGTTTCATTTTGGCATTAATGTTTTACTTTGATATAGATAATCTAATATCACATATAACGTGTCTGCTCTTATTTTAGCGTAAGTATGTGTATAGGCATCGTAGATTTGTGTAGATTTTTCGACTAATATTGATCTCTCTGATATATATATATATATATATATATATATATATATATATACATTTCTTATATTTATTATATTTTATATATTTATATTTCTAGGTGACGTTATTCAACATGATACTAACATGCCTCTTTCTATGTTATCTATAATCTAGCTTTTGATCCATAGTTTCTATTTATCACAAGAATAAATGATCATCGTGTCATGTAATCGGCCATCGATGATAATGGGAGTGTTTTATATGCGATTACCAGGTATCACGTCGATTCTTTCTTGACACCGCTCCCTAAGGGTCATTAATAGTTTCGCTAGTCATTAATAGTAACCAGCGAATTCAATTCGACATTCTGTGTACATACATACATACATACATCTTATACGAGCACCTACAAAGATATAAATACGTAAATTCACAATTTGTTTATAATTTATTTATATATTTATATTTATATAGTAAGATACAAACTTATATAACAGAAAAATTCACATACTAAAATACTCACATATAAATTTTATATACAAACTGTAACTAATTTGAGCAATTCTCTTATTAATATTCTGGTAAAAAAAGCAACAATAATGATGTTTTCATAAAAATAATAATATTTTGTCAGTAAATTAATAAATCTATATCTTGGATTGATCTATTTTTTCTTAAGTAAAATAAAAAATAATAGCAAATTATACTGCAAAAGTATAATAACATAATGATATAAAACTTTTAAAGTTAATTCTGATGAATCAAATTAATTTATTTAAATAAAAAATTAATTTTGATTTGTGTTTATTTCTCGAACACAATGTTGCAAATTAAAAGAGAACGATAAATTATAAGAGTTTCTTTCAAATTTTTTAAACATATAATCAGATTAATTTCCAATTCATCAATAAACAAGTGAGAAAAACATGAGAATTATGTTTTTTTACGGTTATAGAAATTGGAAATGTTGAATACTTTAAAACCGAAATAAAAGGGATTGGTTTCAATGTCAAAGCATCAATTTAAACAAGAAATGTAGACGAAAGATCTAAACAAAAATTTTTTATGAATGAAGTTGTTGCAGGACAAAAAAATAGACAATAAATCATTTTTATTTAATTTCAAATAGATATTACTGTAATAGGTTCCTTGCTTGTAGCTTTATTACGGAAATATAGTTAAAAATAGTAATATATAAATGACAATTAATTAAATTTTGACTGAAAAATGTAAATTTGAAATTCTAGGTTTGTAGTCGACAGATAAAAATGACGACTGGAATACTATGTATTAAATAACATTTACGTGAACTGTTGTTGGGTGAACATCAGCTACTATAATTTCAACATTCATGAAAGAATCTTCTTGATTTAGTAACAACCACCACTTTATTTAGCTGTGGCTGTAATTGCGCATCCTTGATATATCGAGTGTCCCAGACCACCCGTCCCACCCGATTTATTCGTAAACGCGACATTTTAGAGAAAAATATTTCAGACAAAAGTTGTATGGTTTCAAGGGGTATATAAGATGATGTCATTGATTTAACCTTAGATAGGTGTTACCACATGAAAGTCACCTTCAATTTTTTAAATAGAACCCCCCATATTGTAGTATATCCTTTGAAAGGGCATAAAATAAGAAAAAATTTGGCGCAAGTTAGAGGTCGATACGTTGACTCATTCAAAAGTTATTTAGGTTCAAAAATTGGTTTTTCCGAACTTTAACCCTAAATAACTCCCGAATGAGTTAACATATCGACCTCTGGTTTACGTCAAAAAAAATTTTTTTATGCCCTTTCAAACAATATACTGCAATATGGAGGGTTTTACTTAAAATTTTTTAGTGCCCCAGGAAGCACCAACTCAAAAATTTTAAATGGAACCCCCTGTATTGTATAGTATATTGTTTGAAAGAGCATAAAAGAAGAAAATTCCTGGCGCAAACCAGATGTCGATACGTTAACCCGTTCGAGTGTTATGTAGGATTAAAGTTCGAAAAAGCCAATTTTTGAATCTAATAACTTTTGAATGGGTCAACATATCGACTTTTAATTTGCGCCAACATTTTTCTTATTTTATGCCCTTTCAAACAATATACTACAATATGGGGGGTTCTATTTTACAAATTGAAGGTAACCTTTATGTAATCTTCAAACGCCTATCCAAGGTTAAACCAATGACATCATTTTATATGTACCCCTTGAAACCATACAACTTTTGTCTGAAACATTTTTCTCTAAAATGTCGCGTTTCGAATAAATCGGATGGGACGGGTAGTCTGGGACACCCGATATACTTGACACACCACAAACAATACACATTGCACACACTGTTGCTTCGAGATGAAATAATATTTTACGCGGGGTTATCACACGACACATTCCTTTCTATATGATACTAATTACTTCCAACAATGATTTCAATGACGATTTCGTAATGTTTATCCACTCAATTGTTCAGAACGAATGATGAGAAATCCGATATCTATATCTCGTAGCTTCCGAAACTGTTTTTGTTGCCCTTATCTCGCTGAACACTCATCTAAGAACGCGGCATAGCATATTAACGTTTTTGAAATCTGCTACCGCACCAGTACCCAGTACATCAATTCTACCCGCCGAGATGCTGTTTTTTATGTATATTTTCTCATAATCCTTTCTTGCCGTCTATTTCCAAACGTGTTCTCTTTAACAGCCCTATATCAATATTACAGAAACTATCGATTTGTGTTAAGTATATTTAGAACATATAAGAGGTCATAACTACAGCTGTGCTGGCGAGTATACCCTTCAACCGTAATCTACAAGATCTGTTAGTTTCTTGAACATTGTAGAACATCGCGAGAATATAGTATTTTAATACATTTATGCGAATATCGTTACGAATGGATTGAGAGTTGATTGGATCAATTGATGAATGTAAACAAGAATTGCAATAGCCTATGTTGAGCAAGTTGATAGTTGAAATAAGAATAGTTAATTTTACGATTTGAAAAAATTGTAGGATAATATATTTTGTATTTCAATGTATGGCACTTTTTTCTTTTATTTATATTTAAGAAAAAATATAATTAAGAAAAAACATACCTAATTGTTGTCTTTTCCCAACATTCTGTTTCAACGAACTTTGTAATGCTGTAGCATAAACCAAAATAAAAGGCAAATATCTTTTATAAATGTTCAATTTCTGTGTTTATCTTACAGCGCTCGTTATTTGGCGATTTCTTTAATTTCTTTCAATTTTGCAGATATACTTATAACAGCAGGCACTATAATAAATAATTTCTCTATATATGAAGAGAGTATATATTTTTAAGCGTTAAAAATAAAGTTAGCATCTTCGGCAAGATATTAAAAGTATACATAAAATAACATCGCAAAGAATAAATTAATACGCTGACCCAATCGCAAAATATATCGTATTTTTAATACGATAATGATGTAATGTTATAATATTTTTTAATTTTAAAATTTGTCTGTTCGCGTAAATATACACTGTAGTGTCTCGCGCCAAGTACGCGCGGAGCGAGACACTATAGTGTCTCTTGATAAAGGAATAATTTCGTTGCGACACATTATTCCATTGTATAAGAAATAAACATTTTATAGAAAAAGAAAAAAATCTGTATTTGTAAAAGAAAAATATTTTGAATAAAGAATAAACATTCTACTGTTATTACACAAATAGATTTTGCGCTAATTTATTCATTATACAGTATATAATTTCTGTACTGTATAAACCTGTAACTTTGATGATTTGCCAGAACCATTTAAAGTGAAATTGAATATTTGTATAATAATATTATGTAATAATAATAATACAACATATCCAAAACTCATGAAAATCTGGCCTGGGAAGAGAACAGTTGTGTATGTTTCTTTGTAAGCTATGTAACAATATTGATCGTATCGATTGCATGAAAATGGTATTTACCAAGAGAATAAGATGTAAACCATTATTTCTTTCTTTTTTATAATTATATATATATATATATATATATATATATATATATATATATATATATATATATAAATGCTACTTATTATATATAACTTCGTTATTAAACTTTTTTTTTTATTTTTATTAAATATTTAGTATTTAATAATTACTGATTTAATAATTACGATATTATATTACATCTCATAGTTACACAAGTAATCGTTTAAAATATATCAAAAAGATATCAAATGTGTTTTTGATGATTAATAAAATGTATTTTAAAAAATGTTCTAAATTAATTCAAAATCTCTCTTTTTCTATATTTATAAAATAAAATCATAAAAAATAAAATATGCTCGCGTCTGTTATTCAGTTCAAAGATACACAGTTAAAAAGAAAGGTTAGAATTGTTTAAACATATATTGCAGATTACTTTACTGATACTATAATAAAAGATAAAGAGAAATTATGAAATACTTGTTATGTAATGATGGAATGTTCAAATGTTTCAACTAAATGCCTTATTAAGAAATTTTATATATCTAAATGTGAATACAATATTTATTTTTCGATATTTTTTTTTTAGTATAAGTATTTTTCTAATAAACTTATTTTAATATTAGGAGATAAAACGTTTCAGAAAGTAGCATTAGTGTGCATCAAATTAAATTGTTTTTCTGATGCAGAATTGTTCACTCCGTTCATTAACTTAATTATTTGTGTTAATGAATGTTTACACAGAAAACTGGATGAGCAATCAAGACTTCTGTTATAATGGATCGTATGACAAAATTTATCACTCAACATTGAATTGTTTTTATTAGCGTGTCGCTAGTTTACATAGGGGAGACCGGGGCGAAGTCGTCACCGGGGCGGAGTCGTCGTCACTACAATTATCTTGAAATCTATGTTGTGTGAACTCGCCATTAATATTGTAAACGCTACTTATGGTGTCTATGTGACCAACGGAGTTTAGTGAGATTATACGCCATGTTGTAATTTTCATTAAGGCAAACGTGTTTTCGGAAGTCAAAAGTAAATTTTCTTGCGCGTGGAAAATTTTTAATATTTTAAATATTATTTTCTCTTCGAATCTCGAGATAAGTGATTCTGAAGAGTAATGCATGCTGAACACAAATCTAGTTAAGTTTTTTTATTTTCGTTGATTTTTAATATTTCATGAACGATCAAACTTAAAATCTGTGTCCGGGAGAAAGTCGTTACCAAGCCACCGGGGCGGATTCGTCACTGTGACGACTTTATCCCGGTGGTTTTACTCTATTTTTCGTTGCAAATGCGTTATTGTATTTCTCAATTGCAAGAAAATCGTACGCACGTACCATCGCAAAACAACTCCCATCGACAAGAAGCAACTCAGGAAGGTAGTTCTTGCGGTGAAAAAAGATAAAATTTAAGACAAAATTAAGACAAAAAGTAGCCGCAAAACAATTTGGAGTCCCGAGAACTATACGTTGAACGATTGGCTGAAGAAGAATAATGATAAAATAGCACATCTGGATGACGTGGCCGTACGATATCATGGAGACTTCGTGCGAAAATCAAAGTCAAGGAAGCAGCAATGGTCGGATTCCGACGAGGACTTGGATAATATGTGCTGCGTGTGCTCAGAGATGACAGAGGACAGAGCTGACGAGAAACAGTGCATTTCGTGCGAGCGTAGGGTATATAAGTGCGTGCGCTTTTCTTGTAATTATTTTCCGCCATCGTGTTTTTAATTAATGATTCATTTTTCTATTAAAAAATAATTAATAAAATGTATCCTATCATTTTTCATGATCGGAATTATGAATTTTTATTTAAAATTTAGTCCAAAAATGGAGTGACGATTACGCCTCGGCAATTTTGACATTTCAATTTTTGCATTTTTTTCGTTTTTACTTTATACTCTATACTGGTTGAACAAAGCGACGTAGACCAAAAATGCCCTTATAAATTTTGTAACCAAGGGTTCACTCTTTACAACGGTATACCACATTTTACTAAAATTATTTGTTATATCGTTAAAAATCGGCACCAAAGAAATAGCGACGACTTCGCCCCGGTCTCCCCTACTGCGCTGATTATTAAGATATGGCTTAATGATAAACTATTCATATACTTATTAAAATCATTACAGCATTCTATATACAAATTTTGAACTTATATAATTAAACTAATAATAAATAAAGAAAGCCAAGTAATAAGAATTTCGGAGAATTTAAATTAAACGATAAAAATAAGTGGATTTATACGAGGCGTCTCCAAAAAGTAAGAGCCGGGATAGACAATTAAAGAATAAATATGTAGAGATAAAAAAAGGTGGAGTTCCGAAAACGGTCCACCTTCAATTTCGATGAAACTTTGTAAAAAAGCTTTATTTCGGGTTAAGATAAAAGGTTGGTTGCTCAAATCAATGTAATAAGAATTAGTTGAAATTTAAGGAGGATATTCGTCTATGGGATTCTGTCGTCCGTGCCAAAGTTGAAGACAATTGTCTGCATGGTTGTCGAGTAATTAATTATTGAAGTTACACTCTTGTCTCTTTCTTATGCACGGGCGACATAGCAAAAATGTTACCTGACCTGTAATGTAACTCTCGAAAGCATATTAAGGGGATGCTGGAGCCGTCTGTTTTACCGGCATTTTTTGTCGGCACATAGCGTCGTATTAATTTGACAGAATTAAAAATCCTTCTCCAGAATTGCAGTACATACATTAATGATTCGGGGGAACTCTGATTTTATATAGAAAACGAGAAAAAATTACGGAAGTACAGATTTCCTTATCTTACTTTTATCCCAATATGGCGTCTCGAGTTGCGGCGAGCTGTCAGCTCGTCACAAGATGTATTTCATATAAGAGATATACCATTGGTACGGACGCGAAAACAAGTTCCCCCGAATTGCACAACAAGAAAAACATCGATAAACCCTCCAAATCAAGATTTGGAAGCGTAATATAAAAGTATAATGTCGACGTGCATCGTGCGTATGTGTGCGTGCAATGTAGCGTGCTATCCTTGTCTATATCTTTGTCTATACAAGGACAGATATAGTTCGCCGGTCTTCTTTACCGACGCCGATCGAGTTCGGCTACGGCTCCAGCATCCCCTTAATAATGATAAGAATTTACTGAAAATAGATGCAAATAATTCTTTACATATTTAGGAAGGGAAGAGACTGAAATGATTTATCTACATAGTTATCAAGAAATTGTAAAAATATATTATTGCCATATTTCAACGTGGATAATAACAAATAATATTTGGGTTTCAATTGTACAAACAACTCTTTTTAAACCTTAAGAAACTGCAATTGAATGCATTTCATATATATTTGCTAAAATTTGTTTATTTGGTTGTCGCGCCGCCTGCCCTGCAGCGAGACGTCAACCAATCTCCTTAAAGAGAATTTTGGCGACTCCTATGACAAAACCATTTTTTGAGCTAAAATGATAAAAAATATATAAAGATTTTAACAATTCTAAAGAATATTATAAATTATTATAAATTATCATTATATGTACGTATATTGGACACACTTCTCCCCACTTTACTTTAAACACGTGATCTTTCTGTGCAAGTCAATAAACATACTTTAGGAGTTTTCATGTTAATTCAAAAGGCATTGAAAATATATGTTCTACATGGATTTTCAACTTTTCACACGAAGCGAGGTCCACCCATCCCTACTTGCGGGAGAAGAACTACCCAGATAGCAACGTGTCTGCATTGTTGCTGGCACGTTGTCGACAACATAATGTGTTGCTATCAGAATTGTGGCAACTGAGTCCGCATTTGTCGGCAAGTTGATGCCTTCACGATATAACAATTTAGCATAGCAATTTGCTAGCAACTTGTTGGCAACTTACGCTGCGGTCTAAAATCGTCTGATTTAAAATTCGAGCTATTGCTGTCATGTTGCTGCAATAATTTATAGTATCACACAATGCTGTCATATTGCTAGCAATGCGAAGTAAATTTGATGCTGCTCTTTTGCCGACAAATTGCTGGCAATACATATATCCAATGTTGCCTGCGTGTTGCTTCAAATATTAAATTACTCGAAATCAATTGAAGCAAATGTACGGCAAGTTGCCAGCATCATAAGAATCACAGGTTTGTGCGATTTTGCTCAGACACGCTTTGCTATCTGGGTACGCCTCTCCCACGCCTACATGTATAATGTCTATACACACATATCAGCAAATTACTTTCCTTAGCATTGTTGTGCTCACAACACAGCACACAAACTGTTGTATTTCTTAAACTTTTTTGTTACTTTTTAATAAATAACGAGCGACAGCAAAACCTTTAGAAGGTTACTCAAGAGAATTTATAATATATGTTAAGGTCAAGGTCGCAGGAGGTTGCTCTCCTAAATTAAATAATTACCACACTTACCATTATTTTTACTATTTTATTTTTAAAAAAATGGCTTTCTTGTAGGAGTCGCCAAAATTTGCTTTAAGGGCTTTGATTTTAACTCAAAATGAAGCTTTTTACAAAATGTTATTATCGAAATCGGAGATGGACTTTATCCGGGTTTTTGGAACTTTATCCAAATTTTATAATGCTTGATTTACTTATATTTTATTGTTAGTAAATTAATAAATTTCTGCAGTTTAACTAATACAAAGTCCATTTCTTCGAAATAAATTATTTAGTACAACTCTCATTCTCGTCTAATACGTATACAGAATATTATTTATTACCATTATTGTTACTGATTTATTATTATTTTTTATTTTGATATTTATTACATTGTATTATTTCAATGGTGTAAAAATATCTTTTAAAATTAATTATTGCGTAGTATTAAATAAAGATTCTACCCTACCTAAGTATTGTATGAATTCTAATTTTGCTTCCTCATAGAGGAAGCTTTGTTTTCGTTAAAAAAATTTTTGTTTTGTTTTTCTGAATGTGTTCAGAATGTTCTAAAACGTCGAAAAATTGCAATTTAAAAAAATGTCTGTATGTATGTATGTGTGCATGTGTGTGTGTGTATATATGTGTGTGTGAATGTGTGTGTGTATGTGCCAAATTTATCGAAATTTCTATAACTCCAGAACTAATTAACCAAATCTTAACGAATTATATATGAAATAGGGGTAGAAAAAACTGAAGAATATAATAGAATTAATAAAAATTGCTAATAATCAAGGGGTTCTTTTTTAATAAAATTTTGAATTTTTGCAGAAATGTTTGTTTATGCTTTAATTTCCGCAAATTTGGAGATATCGATCTATTTCTAATTTTATTATATTTTTCAGTTTTTTTTACCCCTATTTCATATATAATTCTTTAAGATTTGGTTGATTAGACTCAGCTTTATACGCGATCAAAGGTCCCTAATTTTTAGAAAAATGTCTGTAATAGCTTTAACTTCTGTAAATTTTAAGATATCGGTCTATTTTTAATTTTGTTATATTCTTCAGTCTTTTCTCTATTTCTATTTTATATAATTCTTTAAGGCCGGTATTCATAATCGGGTCTTTTCATTTTGTGTACGGTGGACTGGGAGGAATATGCCTAGTGTGGGGAATATGCCACTCGTTATGTTTAACAAAGCTACGCCTAAAAGCGCTCTTGTATATAAATACCATGAAGTTGTTCATAATTCTATATCTGACATTTTGCACAAGTTTTGTTCATTTCCTGGCAGTATTATATAGTTTTTATGAAATAATGTACATTTGACAACGTGTTTTTTTAGAACTTTCTTATAATGCTTTATGCATAAGTTATTCTTCAAACGTTACACTATTTTTAACTTGATTAGCTTGTCGTTCTATTAGTATTGGTTAGGATGAAAGTATTCAGTACGTCGCTGGTTTGTTTTATTGACAGCTGTATTGTACAGGCTCATTATACATACAAAACTGCTTGGGGAAATATGCAATTACATAGTAGGGGTAAAATGCCAGTACTGTTTACAGTTTCCTAACGTACTGCCAGTAGATTAAGAAGTTGTAAACAGTATAAATAAATATTTTTACGTATAAATTTTGAGAATGAATGAACCTAAATATTTATTTCATGCGCTACAAATAAGCTACGTACTTTAATATTTTGCAAAATTGTATTCCGGATAATTTAGACTACTTTTAGTACACAACACTATTAAAATACAAAGAAAGTAATAAAAAAATGTTTTTACATGTTTTAAACAAGAATGCCTCGAATGTATACGCGGAAGACTAAAAAGAAAAAAAATGTAGCTGAAAAAAAGTATAGCTGACACAAAGTTATAATAAGTTTTAAAGTTTTAAGATTTAAAATGTTTATAAGGTTTATAAGATTTTGAAGTTTTTAAGATTTATTTTTTATTTTAATTTTAAATGTTGTAATCCAATATTATAATAATTTTAATATTACAATATTAAAATTATTGTAATATTGGATTACAACATTTAAAATTAAAATAAAAAATAAATCTTAAAAACTTCAAAATCTTATAAATATATTTCATTATCCACATGATTGGGTAATATGCCACACTTTGCAACATTTTTGTATTTCTTTCTTTTTAATAGTAAATAATCAAAATATTTTATTAAAATATATAAATAACAGATAAAAGAATTAAAAAGGAGATCAGTATGCAACGATACTTCAAAAAAAAAGAAAAATAGGAAATAAATCAAATTTTTGTTAAGTATGGCATATCCCTCCCTCCCTAGTTACCCTAAGGGAAGAAAAGCAATAATGCAATTATGAGGATGAGTAAAAATCATTTAATACATGGTTGAATGATATATTTGTCTGAACAGCAGTTGTAGTCACACATGAATCATTGTTTATTTTGTTCTTTTTAGGGAGTTTAGGAGAAGAGGACACTTTATACATTAGTCCAAACAAACAATAAGAACATAAGAATTTACACTTTAATCCATCCTTCCATCATTTTTTCTATCTTCAGCTAATATGGCACAGCAGATTATCATACAAAATACGAAAAAACACATCAATTTATTTTATGTCATTTTAATATCAAATTTTGTGCCGCATAAATATATTACATAAACTTACTTGATATAATTTGACAACATCTTTAATACGCACACATACCCATACATGCACTTTGTTGTACATATTTTTGAATTCATTAATTTTTAATATTGATATGATAAAATTATTTGAAATTAAAAATAAGTATATCATTTTAATTCTTTTGAGTTTATATATCGGAACAGATTTGCTTTTTAATAATTTATCGCATAATTTTTTAAATGTTTAATAATTATAAATATATGAAAATTCTTTAAATTGTAACAATAAGTATTTTGAATATATTACATAACGGTATTAGTATTAATATTAATATTAGAATAGAGTATTCATTCAAAATTTAACCAAAACAACTGGCCAAAATTACCTCTTTATTAAAAAATCACAACGTTTCGACCCTTATCAGGTCCTTTTCAAGTGAGATATTTTTACAAAGTCGCACCATATACACAAAAAACATCATACACCGCCAGACGTTGATTCCTATTATAGCTACATCGTGCGTATACAAGCTAAAAGATGAGAGTAAATCAAATGAAAAGAACAGTGACAATGACTTAAAAATTAAAAATTGTGCAAATTAGAAATTTGCACTTGGCTTCCTCATAGAGGAAGCTTTAACGTCCGCAAATTTGGAGATATCGATCTATTTCTAATTTTATTATATTTTTCAGTCTTTTTTACCTCTATTTCATATCAACGCGATATAGTCTATGCTTTTGATTCGGTTTGTTTTTCGAAATTTTTGGAACACGTCTCATATTGTTATTTAATCGTCACTGTGCTTGTCATTTCTTATTAGTGTGACTTTGATCATGACACGTTTCGGATATATCGAACAAGATGTTCCGATTATTCCGTTTATATAATTTTACACTTTTACATTTTATTATTTGACGCACAAAAACATAAGTTCTTTCACAGTTCAATTTATTAATTTATTAATTTATTAATTTATTAATTTTTTAGTCATTGTCACTGTTCTTTTTATTTGATTTATATACTCTCATCTTTTAGCTTATGTACGCACGATGTAGCTATATAGGAATCAACGTCTGGCGACGTATGATGTTTTTTGTGTATATGGTGCGGGTTTGTAAATATCTCATTTGAAATGGACCTGATAAGGGTCGAAACGTTGTGATTTTTCAATAAAGGAGTAATTTTGGCCAGTTGTGTCGATTAAATTTTAGATTAATTTTTTAATATTTACTGGCAAAAGGAAAAAAAATTGTTATTGTTAGAATAGAGTATTTAATAAAATGGCTTAATGACACTGAAATCTATTGTAAATTGCAAAGAATTAAAATGTGACAGATAATCTTCTTTTGCTGATTTTTGTTTTGTGATAATACAATATATATGCAAGGCAAATCTAATTACTTAAAACGTTCTTGCCTTCATTGGAAAGTATCATAATTTCTTAGAATTTTTCTCTATAATTTGTATAAAATAATTTTTGCAAGAATTAATCGCGTAATAGTTTTGCATGTATATATTTTTATATTTCTATTATGTGTTTTTGCTTTAGCTTTTGCTTTGACTTTATTTATTGCTATATAATTCCAAATTTTATCTTAATAAAAACAGATAGATAGACAAAGATTTAAGTAAAGTTTAATATTAAATACTGGAAAATTTCGGATTACTTAATACCCTCTCATATTCTTAACATTTTCTTCTACGTTGCTCTTCAACCGTTATGTTATTTGTCATGATTATAAGATTAAGGATACAAAACAAACAACACTATACTTATCCATAATGTTATCTCTATGAATATCACAATAATTAACATTATTGAAAAAAGTACATTACGGAGAAATGCTAAGAAATCGGGTGGTACCGTTATCTATTCTTCTAACAATTTTTAACAATTTTTTATTAAATCTTCTACATAGTATTAATACACATAGTAACAATATAATAAAAAATGAGTTGGATTTTATATTTAGGCTAACACACGTTGGGTTTGCGAAATCCGGCGAAAAAGATAATATTAGAAACAGATCGTCTTTTTGAAAATGAGTTTACAGAGTGATAAAGAATATTCAGTTTATTATGTTTAGTATTAAAATAAATATAAATGATTTAGAAAATAAAAAAAAATTACAGTTACAAGTAATATATCCGAAAATTAGTAGATACACCATTACAGACATATATCTTTGTAAACATGTGAATTAAATTGTATAAGTTCTGCTATCTGAATAAGTAGAGTGGTTTTTTATTCTTTTTTACATGTTAAATCTGAATCTCCCTTTAAAAAATTTTAAAGATAAAAAAATAGCTCTTTCTCAACTATGCGTGGTACAAACAAAATAGTTGGAACAATTTTTTAGTAGTTGGAACAATTTATAAGGGGTAATCTTGGTCTAGAGCGTTCAAAAATTGGGTAAATTTAAGAATTTTTTTTTTAAAGACTATATAACTCTAATGAAATTGAAATGTTAGGTTTTAAGAAAACCGCGTTTAAAGTCGGGTATTATTAATACAATTTTCTCATACTTATAGTTAATTGGCAGCTAATCTGCTATTTCTGCTTTATAAAGCGAACTTTTCACTTCCACTTTATTGTTTACCTAGAAGGCCGTGTTTTCTTTGTTTGGATGCGGGATTTCCACCTGACCGCGAACGTTCGGACGAACATCTGCGCTAAATCGCTTATATTATAACTTTGTCAATTCTTCAAATTTCGAAATTTCACTAAAGGAACATATTCTTGAGATGTTCTAGTATAAGAATATTAAAAAAATTCTTTTGATTTTGCGAAGGTTCTAGACCAGGATCCTCTCTTAAACAATTGGCATTGTTGTAGTATTATTAAAAATAAACCAGAATTTTTAATAATTCATGAGTTTTCACGAAATAATATGTAAGGTTGCGTATATACATTTCCATACATACACATACACTCGTACACGTGCACGCGTGTAAATATGATTAAAATTGATATTTTTGGTTCACGATTTTTCATTTTTTTTTTAAACGTGAAATAATGAGCCAAGGAAAGATTCAATATGCAGAAAAGAATCAGTAATAGTGATCTCTCTATTCTTCTCTGAAATAATAAAATCATACAGGTCAGTGTTATATTTGTAAATATATACCTGTTACTGTAATATAATTTTTGCACACATAATAGAATCTTGTATTTTTTAATAGGATCCTGAAATTTTTCGAGTGATTTATATCTTGATACTCTAAAGAACTGAATATTTTTTATAACCATAAAATAATTATTAAAAAATATAGAAAACGAACTATATTTTTAACATTGTCTTTTCAAATCATTAGCATTCTTGAAAACTTTTTCTTGTTTAAACTTTATATTTAACAATTTAACAAAGAGATCTAACAAATAGACGTTAATTTTATAATTATATAACATTTAGCATTTATCTTTGAAAAAAATTTATTGAAAAATATATGCATTTATAATAATTATGTAAAAATATTTAGTTGAATTTGAGAGGTTTGGTAAATATAGCTTGTACAAAAATACAATATATAGAAGAGAGTCTCTTATTATGAGATAGGCTCCTAATATGAGATAGCGGAGTTTCTGCTAAACTAATAGGCCCAATCTGTTGGTTCCATCATGAACTTATTACCCTCGGGTTATTCGATACTATTCAATATTATATTATTTTTTAAAAAGATAATTGCAAAGACACATAAGCAAACCTTGCTGCTTATTGGTTTGTTGTCGAATGTACGCACTTTCTCTATTTACTTGCGATTTAAACATTGTGAAGCAAACTCATTATTATTTTGTGTTTAACTTGATTTCGCATAATCATGGATATTTTGATTTCGCTAAGCTCTCGAAGCGACGAATTGATTTCGCATTGTAGCGATTGCGATTCTCACTAGCGTGAGAATATAGTAGCAGGAAGAGAGGCAGGGGAAGGAGGAGGTGGATTAGTGATTTCTTATAAAAATAATGGAATTTTGATCGGGCAAGGGAGCGGGGTTTTGAAGGGACGTACAGATATTTTATACACTGGCCGAGCAATGCAATGAACTTGTGCTGAGTCGAGCGACGTCGGGCAGACTGCGTTTAAACGACGAGATACTCTTTGGTGATGAAGCTATGTTTACAAAGTCGCATTACACTTTCGAGAACACTATCAATTCTCTACTGAGACAACATATTTTTCAATTCCACGGAAACACTTTTTTGTCGAAGTTATATCATGTCCTCCTTGCATTTATGATGGCTTTCTTGATCAGAGTTGTGTTGCTTCTTCAATAACTTTTTCTCCCTCTGTATTTTGTATCGCAAACATTTCTCGGCTTAGTTAAGCGCATTTATCTATATTGTTCTACTGTATATGAGCACCTAGAAAAAAGCGCAGATTTATATTTGGAGATAAATAACACACAATATTTCTTTAACGATATTGAGCGGTCATTGATTAATATCATTTCTCCCAGTAAGTTCACTAATTTTAAGAAATATCCTGGTAACTATATATAATGATTATTATAATAAGAAGAGGGTATATAGGGGCACTAATTTTTTTTAATATTCAAGTAAAATGAGAAGTTTTTTTGTATATCACATACATATAAATATAACAAAGAAAAAGTACTTGATCAAAAAATTGTGTTTTGCGTATCTGCTTGCTTATTGTACATATATCGCAAATTCGCCAAAAGATTATATATTATTTGATAATATGTATATTGTATATATTTGCTTCCATTCTATCACTGCAGAAACATTTTAATAGCTCGTGTCATTATTTTTATTTTATTATACATTTTCAAAACAGTCAAAGAATTCCTTAAAAAAATTGACTTTATTTTTCAGTTATCATAGAATTTGATGAAAATGCAAATATGCTGTATAATATTATATTCGATATATTATATAATATACAGATGAGCCAAATAGAGTAATTAAATAACGGGTTATAGTATTGGACTTTTTTAACGTTCTTATAGCCAATTTTATCGACTGTAAATAAACTTTCGCATGAGCTAAATTTCATTTTTCGGGAACTTCCTCCTGGACTTATTTTAATAAATGTTAAAAAAGTATTCAATTTAAATCTAAGTATTTAATTAACCGTGCTGAAAAACTTCTCCGAACATTTGATAGAATGGTTGGAGTATACTACTAGTAACGTTGTCTTTTTTTTAAACTATACTCCGTCAAAATTTCAATGTGAGTTTGATGCAATTTAAATTCTTTAATTGTAAAAGCTGTGTAAAATACTTGGTCTTTATGTATTCTCAGAAAAAGTAGTTCAAAGGCGTTAGATCAAGTGTACAAAGGGTTACTGAATAGATCCATATCATGTCCAATCTATCGTTGATCAAATCTTTCATTCAGCAACATGTGTGTGTAGTGGCGCCTCTATATGTTGTTGCTCTATGGTTGATAAGGACAGAGTCGGCGAGTCAGCCATGTCGATTCGTATTGTATTGAGGATTGGTTCTACGTACCCGATAAATGTAAATTGTTTGACTGTATAGAAGTGATATAATATAGAAGAATACAAAGTATAGCCATCTATAAGTAATCCATCCCAATCAGTCACAACATGTGTAATTTGAGCGAAGTGGCCTGGTATTAGATTATGATTTGATGATAAAATCTCCAAACATTCAGAGACCAGCAATTAGCCCAGTCAATAGAGACATTTAAATGGAATTAATTCCGGGAAGCAATTTTTTTTTTTTGACTGTTTCGGAGGGTCATGAATAGTCTAAAACCGGATTTTCGGGATTCTAACCCTGGAGCGTTAGCCGCCATTTTGATTAGAAGGGTGATTTTGTAAATATCTCGCTTATTTTCAACTTTAGAGTGAAAGTGGTAATAACCAAACTTGTAGAAAATTTAATACTCTACAATTTTGGTCTTTATCATTTTTTACCTAGGATCGATATTTTGGGTCTTAGACTCGAAAGTGGGGGGTGAAATTTTATTATTTTTTTTTATTTTTTGAATTTACTTGGTATAATGAAAAACATTTTTTCCACATCATCACGGGGGTAGAGTTTATGGCGCGTTTATTCAAAAAATTAAAAAAAAATAATAAAATTTCACCCCCCACTTTCGAGTCTAAGACCCAAAATATCGATCCTAGGTGAAAAATGATAAGGACCAAAATTGTAGAGTATTAAATTTTCTACAAGTTTGCTTATTACCAATTTCACTCTAAAGTTGAAAATAAGCGAGATATTTACAAAATCAACCTTTTAATCAAAATGGCGGCTAACGCTCCAGGGTTAGAATCCCGAAAATCCGGTTTTAAACTACCCATGACCCTCCAAAACAGTCAAAGAAAAAAAATCGCTTCCCGGAATTAATTCCATTTCAGCGGCTTTTTTGGGCTCTATTGACTGGGCTAAATGTTAGAACGATACAGTATGCATTCAGTGTAAATTTTCCGGACATCAATAATATAAATTGTACTTTATTTGTGAATTATTTGTGCAGAATTGGTGAATGTTGATTCATCAGAGAATATCATATTGAAAAGGAAATTACTTAAATTACCACTTTTTAATAGTTTTTTGCATCTACATGGTGTGATCAAACAGTATCGAGATTGGTTGTATAACTCGACTAATTTCGGTGATAGGGATTTGTTTCTGCTCGTAAATCTTACCTAGAATTTCTGCTCTTTATAAAACAAAGGTCGACCTTCAACTTAGTCAGTACCGTTCGAGCGTCTCTCAAAAGAACACGTGTACCGGGCCTTCGTCGCCCTCAGCGTACAAAATGTCGGAAGAGAAAGAACAGCGCGTGTGCATAAAATTTTGTGTAAAACTTGGAAAAACTGCTACGGAGACTTTTGAACATATATTACTTTCGGTAAAGAGTCCATGAGTCGCGTACGTGTGTTTGAGTGGTTTAAAAGGTTCAAAGAAGGTCAAATCTCTGTTGAAAACGACGGAAATTTGGCCTTCTTTAAATCTTTCACGCACTGTTAATCGTCGATTTTTATGTATTAATTCTCTTACACAAATAATAGAATCTTTGTTTCTGCTTGTTGAAGGGCTTTCACACCGCGGGTCGCTTTCAAGGCTTGACTTTCTTTTGAACCTTTTAAACCACTCAAACACATGTGCACGACTCATTCTTCACTGAAAGCAACATATCAAAAGTCTCTGTAGCAGTTTTTCCAAGTTTTACACAAAATTTTATGCACACTGTTCTTTCTCTTTATTTTGCGCTGAGGGAAATGCGACGTAGGCCCGTGCACGTGTCGTTCGAGGGGCGTTCAAACGGTACTAACAGTTGAAGTCGGCTTTGTGCTATAAAGAGCAGAAATTCCAGGTAAGATTTACGCGCAGAGACGAATCTTTACCACCAAAATTAGCCGAGTTATACAATCAGTCTTGATACTTTTTGATCACACCACGTATATGCGAAATCTTATACACTGTTCGTAATCAATTGCCAAAAGTTTTTGATGTAAGACCAAATGATACCTATGGATGATATTTTTCTTCTTTCAGTATTCGGCGAATTAATGTGCGAGTAACACCACACCCTTTCTAATTGACGTACTTGTCCCATACATATCATTCCCTTTCTTACCCTATCCCTCAGATGCGCTTCCTGTCCCCCGTTCTTTTGCACCGTGTAGCCCAGATACCTATATTCCTTAACCTCCTCTATTTCTTTCCCTCCCCATGTCCACTTTATCTTCTTTACTCTTTCTCCCTCTCTCCTGCACTTCATTATCTTTGATTTCCCAATGTTTAATTCCACCCTTTTCCTTTCTAGGTAGCTCTCCAACCTCGTCATCATCGCCCGCATTCCCTCTTTATCCTCCGCTAACAAGACAATATCGTCCGCATATGCTAATAAGTATATCTTTTCTCCTCCTATTCTCACCCCTTTCCGTCCACCCATTCTGAGCACCTCTAAATTTGCTAATAATAAAGTGAATAAGATCCGGCTTAACAGGCATCCCTGTCTCACTCCTCTCCCAGTCCAAAACTTATCCCTTCGTTCCCTCCCTATTTTAATCCTGCATGCCGTCTTTCTTAATACATTCTTACACCTCGTTATCAATCCCTCCCTTATCCCCTTTTCCCTTAACGCCTCTATTAAAATCTTCCTGTCTACAGTGTCAAAAGCTGCCTTTAGATCCTCAAAAAACGCTACTAATTTCCCTCCCTCCTTCCTAATCTGACTGTTAATTAAATAATTTACTATATATACATTATCAATGACCCTCATCTCTTTCCTGAACTCCGCTTGACACTGTGGCAGTAGACCCTTTCTCTCTACCTCCTCTCTCATTCTCTCTGCTAACAGTTTTCCTCACTGACTCTTCCTCTTTTCCTTCTTTCTCTGTTCACCACCTCCCACACTTTCCCCTCGTTAATTGCTTCTGATATCCACCTTTCCCATCTTTTATTTTCCTCCTTCTTTTTTCTCTCACATAATGTTTTGTATCCTAGCTTCAATTTCCTATACTTTTCTCTGTTTCCTCTGTCTCTCTTCCATGCTCTTAGCTCTCGTTTTACCTTCCTTTTTTCCTCCTCACAATCTCTATCCCACCATCCTTTCCCTTTGTTTCTCTTTTTTCCTACATCCTCTTTTATCATGGCCTCTTTTATCCTCTTTCTTACCCTTTTTATTTCTTCTTCTATCTCTCCTTCCCCTATCTCGACCTTCCCTAGATTTTCCCTATATTTTGTTTGGAATTTTATAAATAAAATTATTTTGAATACTTCTAATTTAAAGAATAATTATTTTAGAAAAAAAATTTCAAGTAAGAGGAACTTATTTTCTCGCGTAGAATTCGATTTATGTTGAAATGTTGGATTAAAAAATTGAAAAGAACAAAGTTTACCCGTACTGCCTTTCACACACAAAGAGGGGTTCTCGTAAAGTGTAATTTAGCTTATATGAAAACTTATTTGTAGTTAATAAAATTGACTATAAAATATAAATTATAATTCAATGCTGAGCCATTCTACAATTAGTTAATTGTAACACTTTATTTAGCCTATCCTGTATAATTTAATACATATGTACGATATGATAAGTATCAAGAGAGTAGTGTCTCGCGCCAAGTACATACTCCATACACACATTTTTATAACGTATCTCAAGGTCCAATTATTTTGTCCATGATGTGTATGATCTTGCAAATAATTATTATAAATTACTGTCGTCATTTTAATGTATGTATAGTTAATGTTAACAATTAGTTCTAATTTTTGTTGAAAATACTTTTAACACGTTGCAACTGTATAATTAGACAACTTTGTTCCCGACACAATTTTTATATCATTATGTATATTTTAATACGTTACCTAATTATATCTATATTTTAATCAAAATTTAATTTTCTTCTTTAAAAATATGTTTTATTATTTTAGAAGTCTTTTTAAATTAATTTTTGTTTTTTCTTTGTCAATAGGCATTCTACTTTGTGACGCCAAAGGACTTTGCGTTTCTACTTCAGACACATATTTTCTTTATTTATCTTTGTTATGAATATATTCGTATTTGGCGTTATATCCTAGGTACTAGCTACGTAAACTCGTAACTAGCAACATTTGTGACATTTTCATCAAATTTTATGAACATTGGAAAACTTTGGATTTTTTTGGAATTACAATGTATACAGGGTAGGATATCTAGAACACTAGAATATCTCGAAAACTGAGCAACTGGCGGAAAAAAATATTTCAAACAAAAGTTGTATGATCTGGAGGGGTGCAAATGCAATTTGTATTATGCAATTACACCTTTTTTGAAAAGCGACTATCTACATATGTTTTTTTACACCAATTAATTTATCTCATTATTCCGTATATAAAAATATTAAGCTACGGTTATAAAAAAATGAATAGTTTACGACTTTACGAGATATTTTATATTTTATGTTAAAATATGCTAAAATAAAGTATAGTATATTTCGTAAACTATTGATTTTTTGATAAATGCATTTTAATACTCTTATATGCAGAATCATTAAAGTAGCGCACAACTTTCTGCGCCACGATCCCTACCTCTTGGAAGGAAGAGACACTGAAATTTTACCACTTAAAGTGAACTTTATAGTAGTCGTTCAGAAACCGACTTCAATTGTAGGTCCAATATATCTAATCTAGATATATGCAATAGAGGTTTCACGACGCTCGAAATCGAGCAATATGATTATTGCAACATGTAGAATAATTAGAAGAATCATATTATGTGAAAAAAAATTTTCATTAAAAAATGGTGATGACTTGCACGTGACTTTAAAGAATAAATTTTGTCGAAAATTAATTTTAACATTATCTGTTTTCTTCCAGATCATGTAACTTTTGTTTGAAACATTTTTGCCTGCTGGACTCAGTTTTCGAGGAATTCCGGTGTTTTAAGTGCACCCCCCACCTTACATATATGTATGAATTGTGTATGGGCACATAATGTGTGCACATACATACTCATATACACATATACATATATATATATATATATATATATATATATATATCTGTGTATGTATAAATTATATATTTTTTTTGTCTTCTACTAAATCGAATATTTTCTTTATTTTGTTTTAATTCTTCAATTAATAGTAAACTGACACTCACTGTAGGGGAGACCGGGGCGGAGTCGACACTACAATTATCTCGAAATCTGTATGTTGTGTGAACTCTCCATTAATATTGTAAACACTACTTATGGTACTCATTGTGACCAACGGAGTTTTAGTCCAGTCATTTGGTCGTAAAAGAAGAGGTTACCTGGAAAGTTTTCCGGGAGTTTTGAAAATGGTAATTTTATATATTTCGATGTGCTCTTTCCGAATTTCAACTTGCCACCTCGTATCTTTGCCGCTCGTGCCGCCATATTGGAAAAATGACGCCTAAAAGCAGTTTTTGACAATATCTCCTTTCCGACTCATTCCACGATAAAAACATTTATATACAAAATAAAACTAGAGAAAATTTCCTACAATTTATGTAATAACCTTTTTTTCGTAAAATTAATAGTTTTGGCATACGAGCGCCGCAAAGTGTAGTTCAACACGCGTTTTGGCCTAAAAACTCATTTCCACACCACCTTGAGGTAGAGTAAGCGGCGCGTTTTTTTACCGTGGTATCCCCAGTAGGCCTAGTCCACATGCAATTCACTATTCTAAAATTTAGCGCATTCTTCTTCGCTTCGCTGTTCTTGATGGACCAGGTGTTGCGAGTTCATCGTCATTAGTACTGATCGAAACGTCACAGACCGAAATTCTTCCACATCATCCGCGATGGGATTATCATTTTCATCGCAATCCTCTTCGTTCTCGATTTTATCATACGTTTGCTCGAAAATAGTCTCCGTTTCTTCTTCTTCGTCGCTATCTTGTGATGGAACTTGTGAGTTATCACAGGTACCACTACAATTCGTGCATATAACGGAGCACTAAATAAATAAATAAAAAAGATGTCAAAAAAGATGTCAAAAAGCCTGTGAATGCAGAAAGGCTGGGGTTAAAGTGCTCAGTTATATGCACGAATTGTAGTGGTACCTGTGATAATTAACTCGCAAGTTCCATCACAAGATAGCGACGAAGAGGAAGGAACGGAGACTATTTTCGAGCAAACGTATGATGAAATCGAGAACAAAGAGGATTGCGATGAAAAACTGATAATCCCATCGCGGATGATGTGGAAGAAATTTCGGTCTGTGACGTTTCGATCAGTACTAATGACGATGAACTCGCAACACCTGGTCCATCAAGAACAGCGAAGCGAAGAAGAATGCGCTAAATTTTAGAATAGTGAATTGCATGTGGACTAGGCCTACTGGGGATACCACGGTTAAAAAAAACGCGCCGCTTACTCTACCTCAAGGTGGTGTGGAAAGGTGAGTTTTTAGGCCAAAACGCGTGTTGAACTACACTTTGCGGCGCTCGTATGCCAAAACTATTAATTTTACGAAAAAAAAGGTTATTACATAAATTGTAGGAAATTTCTCTAGTTTTATTTTGTATATAAATGTTTTTATCGTGGAATGAGTCGGAAAGGAGATATTGTCAAAAAACTGCTTTTAGGCGTCATTTTTCCAATATGGCGGCACGAGCGGCAAAGATACGAGGTGGCAAAGTTGAAATTCGGAAAGAGCACATCGAAATATATAAAATTACCAATTTTCAAAACTCCCGGAAAACTTTCCAGGTAAAACTACCAAAATGACTGGACTATTTAGTGAGAGTAATGCCATGTTGTAATTTTCATTAAGGCAAACTTGTTTTCGGAGGTCAAAAGTAAAATTTTTTGCGCGTTGAAAATTTTAAATATTATTTTCTCTCCGAATCTCGAGATAAGTGATTCTGAAGAGTAATACATGCTGAACACGAATTCAGTGAAAATTTTTTATTTTCGTTGATTTCTAATATTTCATAAGTGATCAAACTTAAAATCTATGTCCGGGGCTAGAAGTCGTCACTAAACCATATGATGGAGGCTTCGGGCGAAAATCAAAGTCAAAGAAGCAGTAGTGATCGGATTCCGGCGAGGACTTGGATAATATGTGCTGCGTGTGCTCAGAGATGACAGAGAACAGAGCTGACGAGAAACAGTGCATTTCGTGCGAGCGTAGGGTACATAAGTGCGTGCGCTTTTTTTGTAATTATTTTCCGCCATTGTGTTTTTAATTAATGTTTCCATTTTTCTATTAAAAAATAATTAATAAAATGTATTCTATCATTTTTCATGAACGGAATTATGAATTTTCATTTAAAATTCAGTCCGAGAATGGAGTAACGACTCCGCCCCGGCAATTTTGACATTTCAATTTTTGCACCTTTGTAGTTTTCACTTTATACCAGTTGAACAAAGCGACGTAGACCAGAAATGTCCTTATACATTTTGTAGCTAAAGGTTCACTCTTTACAACGGTATACCACATTTTACTAAAATTATTTGTTTTGTTGTTAAAAATCGGCACCGAAAAAATAGTGACGACTTTGTCCTGGTCTCCCCTACTCCTACACTATTGCTGCGTATTTCTTAAAAACAATTTATATTCGCGACGTTAATAGTGTTAAGATTTCTAGGGAAAGTCATATTTGAATTCCAAATATTTTAATAGAATTATCTATCGCTCGTCATATATGGTAGTAGCTTGTATGCTTTAATTGTGGAGACTCAAGCAAAGGTCAGTTATTTGTCATATTCCATGTTGTTCCACCATGTTGACATAGACGATAAGGAAAACAAAGTTTATATATATTAAAAGTATTTCTTTTTTATACACAAACACATGCGCGCGTGCATATTCAGAGAGAGAGAGAGAGAGAGAGAGAGAGAGAGGGAGGAGGAAGGAATGAAAGAGCATAGTGAGGATGAGGAGGTAAATGTAGATGAAAAAGTGGGTAGAAATGAGGAAAAGAGATAGGGATGGGAAGAGAGAAAGGAGAAGAGGTGGGTGCCATCGTGCGTGTGTACGCGCGGATCAGTATAAGAAAGATATTCCGGCATCTCTCTCTCTCTTTCTTTCTCTCTCTCTCCCTTTCTCTCTCCTTCTTTTCTTTGTTTCTTTCTTCGTTCCTTTTCTTGTCTTCCTCTTCCTTCTTTTACTCTCTTTTTTTCTCTCCTTTCCTCTCTCCTCCCTCTCTCCTTCTTTCTCACTAACTTACTCACTCACTCACTCACTTACTCAGTTTCAATAAGGTCAGATAAAGAAACATATTAAGAGAAGAAAATATTTTACACATAGATCAAATAGTTCGCAATTAATTATTTTTATTTGACCAGTTGATCCATCGCTTTTTCAGGTGATAGCTGTGATATCCATACTCTTTATTGTACTTTCAACGATTGCTCTAACTCTCAACACCATTCCTAGTATGCAAGTAAATGATGAAAAAGGAAACTTCCAAGACAATCCGCAGCTCGCTATGGTGGAGGCTGTGTGCATTTCGTGGTTCACTCTCGAATACTTGCTTAGGTTCAGTGCCTCACCAGACAAATGGAAGTTCTTCAAGGGCGGTCTTAACGTGATTGATTTGCTGGCGATACTACCGTACTTCGTATCTCTATTCCTAGTCGAGACCAACAAAAATGCGAACGACCAGTTCCAAGACGTGCGCAGGGTAGTGCAGGTCTTTCGTATAATGCGGATCCTGAGGATCTTGAAGTTGGCCCGTCATTCGACTGGGCTGCAGAGTCTTGGCTTTACCTTACGTAACTCATATAAAGAGCTAGGGCTACTGATGCTTTTCTTGGCAATGGGCGTCCTCATATTCTCCAGTCTCGCCTATTTTGCCGAGAAAGAGGAGCCCGGGACCAAATTCATAAGCATTCCAGAGACCTTCTGGTGGGCAGGCATCACAATGACCACCGTCGGATACGGCGACATCTACCCCACGACCCCGCTCGGCAAAGTGATCGGCAGTGTGTGTTGTATATGTGGTGTCCTGGTAATCGCGTTGCCCATTCCCATTATCGTCAACAACTTCGCCGAATTCTACAAGAATCAGATGAGACGAGAGAAAGCCATCAAGAGGCGAGAGGCTCTTGAAAGGGCTAAACGGGAAGGCAGCATCGTGTCTTTTCATCACATCAACTTGAGAGACGCTTTCGCCAAGAGTATGGATCTCATCGACGTCATCGTCGACACCGGTAAGCGACGGACCAATGTGCGCGCGAAGGATACGATCTATGATCTGCTTCGCGCTATGATGCTTTTCGTTTATTGAACAAAATTGATTTTGACTCAAGATTATTATTTCTGATCTATTAATTAATTTCTTTTGAGTGATATTATCTCCTATGCTTAGTATATTTTTATTATTTTCTTTTTTTCACCCTTTAATTCTATTAATAGCAATATTGTAAAATGGGGTTACTCATATAACCTAACTCCATGTTACGATACTTCAATCAATCCTCGAGATTTATCGAGGCTCCTACGGCTATAAATTAGTCTCAATGTAAGATATTTATAAAGCCATCATTATTGTTATAGAACTCAGGATTTTTCGGTTTTGATACATACTTAAACTAAGACTCAGCGCGGGAGCAAAATAAAGGGTGTGTTAACATGCAATTGTGCAAATAATATGCGTCCCTCTTTCCCGTAGTTATCAACTCGTTTTTTTTTTAGTAGAGTAATCCATATACATGCATACTGCTCGATAGTCTCCCCGCTTATTGTCTGTAAAAATATAAAGTTATTTCCACATAAAAAATTTTTTAGTAATTATGCATAGATAGGGATACGTACGAAATCCGGAAACTTTAGGAAATATTTTAAGACATTAGTAATGTATTTATCTAATCGTTAAGTACATGTACCTATTATTCGTTGAAAACCTCGGCCGTGGCAATTTGCATCATTCTATCTTTCTCGTTCATTAGATATAAACAATAATAGAATGACAATAGCACGCTCCGCGAACGCATATTTAGAATGACTTATTTCTTGTAAAGTGTCGGTAACCTCATCTGATTTTTCGTACACATGCCCCTTATTACTGTATATTTAACATATATCAAATTTAGGTACCTATCTAATACTCATTCTCACAAAAGGACTACCTTAAATGTACATGGTATCAGAAAATTACGTTTTATTTATTAAAATTATTTAATCAATAATTTTTTAATATAAAACGAGCGACGGCTAAAACTTTCTGAAGGTTACTCAGAAGGGTGACTTCTATAATATACATTAAGGTTATAGGAGGTAGGCCCCTATTCGGTATATTTACATACCCAACTTCTTACAAGATCTCGCAAACCCCAAAATTCTGATTTTAATGAAATTTTCCACATTTGTATAATAAGGGAGGAAAAAGATAAAAGAAATTTTTCGTTGTTCCTCTATTCAATAATATTAATATTTTGAAAGAATAATTTTTTAAACAAAATTGTTATTAAAAATTAAAATAATTGTTTTCAAAATTTTATTAACGTGGTTAAATAGAGGTGTTTTTGCCATAAAACTTTTATATGAAACATTTTTTGATATTTTGTATACTTTTTGAGATTTATCTATTGAAAAAAGCAAAAAGCCGCTTTACATATGAGAGGGGCAATTTCGCCCTTTAAAACTATTTTTGGGCCGTAACAGAAAATTTCTAAATTTGTCAATTTACCTCCCGTACATGTGTGGAAAGTTTTATAATAAAAACATTTATATATATTTAACCACAAGAAATAATTTTTTCAAAAATTTATTTTTTTGCATCTTTTATATAAAGAAATCTGTTGCGTTAATATATAATAGTTATATATACAGTATAATTATGTAGTAAAGAAACAACAATAATAAACAAGAAGTACAGGAGAAAACAGAAGACATAAGCAGGAATGTTACCCTGTTTCCCGAGCAAGCAAAAATGCTTTGAGAAGATTCTTAAAGGTAGGGAATGAGGAAGTAGAGGTGATATTGACAGGAAGTGAGTGCCAGAAATAGATAGAAGAAAGATGAAAAGAGTTCTGTTCGTGGTTGTTCTATGAGAAGGAATATGAAATGTATGAGACGCAAGAGGAAGGCGGTCAGATCTCCTCAACAGCGGATCAGGCAACGTAAAATTTTCCCGCAAGTAAGAAGGGGAGCACATGTGAAGTATGCGAAACATTTGACAACCAAGAAAATATTGTCTTCTATTTTTAACTGAAAGCCATCTTAATTGGCGTCTATACGGAGTAATATGTTCATCTCTCTTGAGATCAAAGATAAAGCGGATGCAACAATTGACGAGTCTCTGTAATAAAGTATTTAACCACCATTTAAACCGTGATAGACTAAGCAGCAGTAATTGATGTGTGGCATAATTAGAGCTAATACCAGCCTTATCCTTAACCTCGTAGAAAGTTAATTTTTATTGAACTTGAGTTTATGCAAAGAAAAATGAACTTTTTGAGAGATGTGTAAAATGTGTTTTTTCTAAGACAAGTTAGACGTAAAAACTACACCCAAATTCCTGGCTTCATTAACAAAGGGTATAGGTGTTTGGTTTACAATAATAGGTGGTAAGTTATGGAAGTCGATATCATTAACATAGGAATGACTACCAAAAATCAATACCTTAGATTTCGCAGGATTAAGTCTAAGACTATTCAAATTTGCATAGTCAAAAATAGCGTTCGCATCTCTGGAAATCATTTCAAGACCATGGAGAATGTCAGCACGAGAACATTGGAGATATATTTGTATATCATCAGCAAAGAGCATATGATACACAAACGACAGAAAACCACCTATATCATTAATATACAGTGCAAACAGAAGAGGACCTAGTACAGAACCTTGAGGGACGCCGGACGATGTGAACAGCCAGTCTGAGAGATTACCTTCATCATCAATTACTTGAGAACGGTCAGTGAGATAGAAGAATATCCACACAAGGACCTCGTCAGAGAATCCTAATTCTTTTAACTTCATAAGTAAACGAAGATGTGGAACAGTATCAAAGGCTTTACTGAAGTCGAAGAGAATCATAATTGTGATAAGCCTGTCATCAATTCCCTTTTTTATGTCATCACAGACGCGTAAAAGTGCAGATTGCGTGTTGTAACCTGAATGATACGCAGACTGTCTGGGATTCAAAAGATTATGCTTGTTTAAATAGTCAGTGATCTGTGAGGCCACTATTCGTTCAAGGATTTTAGACATTTTCGGAAGGTTAGCAATAGGTCGAGTATCAGATGGAGACAGAGGAGTGCGAATCTTTGAGAGAGGGCGGATCAACGCACGTTTCCATAATGAAGGAAATACGGAGGATTGAAGTGAACAATTAAGCAGTGAAGTGAGCCATTGGGAAATAACAGGCCAGGCAATACGGAGAACATAAAGCGGAATACCGTCCTGGCCAGATGCAAAGGAATGAAGAGGTTCATTTGTGATAAGTTTATATACATCATCAGGCTGAATAATAGAGAAAACAAACTTTGAACGTTGAGAAGGACTAGAAACTAAAGCAATGGCTGACATGAAGTTAATGTACGAGCAAGGTGATGAAGTATTAGATACAGAGACGTAATATGAATTCAGTTGATCAGGTGAGAAAAAACGGAGAGGAGAAACCGACGTAGACTTGACAAGCCCAAGACGGGCAAGTTCTCTCCACAATTTAGCAGAGTCGGTTACGTTAGTAAGAGAGGCAAAGTGAAAATTACTCTTGGCGCGGTTGATATCAGTGTTAAGCTGGTTGCGAAGATGTCGGTATCTAGCATAGCCAAGAAGACTATTGGAACGTTTGGCTTGCTTGTACAGCTGATTACGTGTACGGAGTCGGGATCTAAGTTCATCAGTGACCCAATGAATAGGAGGCCTTCTAATCACGGATCTACGAGCAGGAGCAAACACATCCAGCACGTCAAGCAAGGTAGACGATAGACGAGAACAAACCTTCTCAACGTTAGTCACATTCACAATCTGAACATTAATTGCCAAGGATTGAAGATGCTCAAGGAACACAGAGGTGTCAAAGTTCCTATAACTACGCCGCAGTACAGATTGCTTAGAGTCAAACGTACGATTTAGAGAGAATGACATTTTAAGTAGATCATGTCCTGCAATGAATGGGCTCGAAGATTCGGTAAACGATAAAACCTTGTCAATGTCATCCACAACCAGAACATCTAACCACGAATCAGAAGTGGCGGTATGAAAGGTGGCTTCAGAGTCGACAATGTTCAAAGATAAACTTGACATGAGTTTACGCAAGTAGTTAGCCTCGAAACCACTCCTCAAAAGATTGCAGTTCAGATCGCCGCCAATAATAATATTGTTATAAAGATGAGAAACACCGGTAAGTGATTCAACGAAGTCATTAAAAAAGGCGCCTTTAGGTCTTCTATAAATTGACGCAAACAGCACTACCTCGTTACTCGTTACTCGGCAACCAAATTTCGACTAAAAGAAATTCCGGAGCATTCAACTCTACCCCAGAAGAGGTAGCAATTAACTTGACCTTTAAAGAGTTGTGTATGTAGCAAGCAACTCCTCCACCCATCCGCCCCAACCGATCATGACGAACCAGAAAATAACCGTCCAGAGCCACAAGATCGTCCGGCACACCCGCATGAAACCACGTTTCAGAAACATCATTTCAGAAATGATGTGATGGGAGCTAGTATCAAAATGTAAACGAATGAAGTCAATATGTCCACCAAGAGAATTGGCGTTAAACTGAGCAATATCGCGCAGAGAAGAATTACATGCTGAGTTGCGCCGAACGATCGAAGACAAAGAACGGGCGGGCCGGACACGTCAGCCAAGCTTGGCAAGATCAGCGTCAGAGTCAATGCAAATAATAGGCTCCTTATCAGCATGTCTAACACATATACGGCCATTCTTAATCCAAACAAACCTATACGCCCTCTCCTTAGCAATACGTTTAACTTGCTGTAGTAATCAAAGGTACATTTAGGCAGAAGTTTGTTTACGTATACATTACGATCAGAATCTACGTTATACACCTCCCGCTGTCTAAGGGCACCCCTTTCACGCTTTCTGGAAATGATCGCATTGCAAACCACACTCGAGGCCATGGTGACAATCATCGAACAAGATGACGCAGACGATGATGATGCAGCCACAGTGGCACGATCAGGAGTCACAGATGGTGGTATTTTGACAAATCTAGCACCAAGAACATGACAGGAGAAGCCCGGTACATTTAATGCCGTTAACACGTTTTTAGTCAGCTTTAACAGAGTAAAGGATGTCGTCGATGGCAAGCCCGATACAATCAATTCATTGCCGCCGTGAGCACTTGAGACGACTGAGCAGATTTTAATTCACGAACTTCGCGAACCAGATTGGCGTTGTCTAGCTTTAATTGAGCAATGCGCTGACTATTTTGAGCCACAGTATCCGTAAGCCGATTTAAGTGATTGAGTTTATCACTAATTTCTTTATTGGTGCGTTGCTGACTATCGATAAACGTAGACAGCTTCGAATCTGACTTTTCCATGAAAGCAGTCAGTTTCGCATCCGACTTTTCAATCCGCTCAATCAACCCACGCAAAAGCTCATTCGTAGAGTCATGTGCAGTATCGCGCGCAGTGTCATGCGTAGTAATATGTGCAAGCGCACCAGAGTGTGCGGCACCGACAATAACAGACGCGGTATCTCCCTGAACGGTAGGAGAAAACGTACGGCGTTCATCCCTTGTGATCGGCATATTCGACAGCTGAGATTTACAACAGTCACTAGCAGCCTTCGTGACTAAGTACGATTTGACACAACCCGGATGAAACTCCCTAGCGCATACACTACAGGAGACAGATTGACCGGCGATTGTTTTGGTACACTTGATGCACACGCGCTCACGATGAGTATCGCAGAATAAATTATGTAACTATAAACTAGTCACAAGAGCACAAGGTTTGCAACAGTGTCACTCGACGCAATATCACCAGAAAATCACCACCGGTGTCACGCTATAACCAATCAGGCGAGACCAAGGCTGTTCATGCAGATCACAGCAGGCGCGACTCAGATAGCCGCATGCACACGTCAGACCCGAGGATAGTAAGGCGTAGAAAAAGCAGATCGACAAGGCAGGCGCATGCGCAGCAGGGGTCAACGTTTTACACGGGTAACTCCGAGAATTCCACGATGGTTCCAAGAACGAGGTTAGAATGAGAAATGGGAGAGAGGGGAAAAGAAGGAGAGGGAAGGGAAGAGAGGGAGAGGGAGGGAGAAGAGAGAGAGAGAGAGAGAGAGAGAGAGAGAGAGAGAGAGAGAGAGAGAGAGAGCTGGAATTGATTGATACGTTTAATTATGCCCGAGCAATGCTAAGGGGCAAAAAAAAAGACAACAATGTCTGATTACAACAGCATATGCTCACTCTCAGACAAAGAATATAATACTAAAACAGCTAGAGAAAACCTAATAGGGTTAACGCAATATAATATAGGGAGTGCACAGAACAATGATAGAGAGGTAACTGAGTTAGGAAGAGAATGAGAGTAAATGGAGAAAGCTGGAAAAGAGGATCTAGAGTTCTATGAGAGAATATGAAAAGTCTGAGCAGAAGATGAAGCAAGCCGGTCAGACTTCCTAAGAGTAGGATCAGGCGGAGTAAAAAGTTCACGCAGGTATGATGGTGAGCTCAAGTGCACGATACGATAAATCTGGCATCCAAGAAAGTAGTACCGTCTATTTTCAACGGAGAGCCAATTCAACCTACGTCGATATGGAGTAATGTGTTCATCTCGCTTAAGGTCGTAAATAAACCGAATACAACAATTGACAAGTCTCTGCAACTTGGTGTTCAGTTTCCTTGGTCAGACCATGGTATACAAGGCAACAGTAATCAATATGCGGTATGATCAAGGTTGTTACGAGCTTGATCCTGAGATTGGTGGAAAGAGAGTTTTTATTGTATGAGAGAGAGAGAGAGAGAGAGCGGAGAGAGAGAGAGAGAGAGAGAGCTATATAGCGCTCTAGCTAATCTATCGAGAGATAGAGAGAGAGCGAGAGATAGCTGCAGAGAGAGAGATATAGAGAGATAGAGATATGCTAGAGAGAGATCATAGATAGAGATAGAGCTAGAGATACTATAGATATAGATATCGATGATCTGAGCTATCGCTCGATATATATAATAGATATAGATATAGCTCTCTATATCGCTCGAGATCCTAATATATCTAGAGATATCGCTATAGAGAGATCTCGATATAGCGATCGAGCTTAGATCGAGCTCGCGCCTCGCGGCTCGCGCTCGCGCTCGCGCTCGCGCTCGCGCTCGCGCTCGCGCTCGCGCTCGCGCTCGCGCTCCTCGCTCGCGCTCGCGCTCGCGCTCGCGCTCGCGCCTCGCGCTCGCGCTCGCGCTCCGCTCGCGCTCTGCTCGCGCTCGCGCTCGCGCTCGCGCTCGCGCCGCGCTCGCGGCTCGCGCTCGCGCTCTCGCGCGACGCGCGTCTCGCTGCGCTCGCTCGCGCTCGCGCTCGCGCTCGCGCTCGCGCTCGCGCTCGCGCTCCGCGCTCGCGCTCGCGCTCGCGCTCGCGCTCGCGCTCGCGCTCGCGCTGCCTCGCTCTTCGCGCTCGCTCTCGCGCTCTGCGCTCGCGCTCGCGCTCGCGCTGCGCCCTCGCCGCGCTCGCGCTCGCTCGCGCTCGCGCTCGCGCTCGCGCTCGCGCTCGCGCTCGCGCGGCCGCGCTCGCGCTCGCGCTCGCGCTCGCGCTCGCGCTCGCGCTCGCGACTCGCGCTCGCCGCTCTCGCTGCCTCGCTCTCGCGCTCGCGCGCGCGCTTCGCGCTCGCGCATCAGCGCTCGCGTCTCGCGCTCGCGCTCGCGCTCGCGCTCGCGCTCGCGACTCGCGCGCGCCCTCGCGCTCGGCGCTCGCGCTCGCTCGCGCTCGCGCTCCGGCCTCGCGCTCGCGCTCGCGCTCCGCGCTCGCGCTCCTCGGCTCGCTCTCGCGCTCGCGCTCGCGCTCGCGCTCGCGCTCGCGCTCGCGCTCGCTCTCGCGCTCCGCTCGCGCTCGCGCTCGCGCTCGCGCTCGACGCTCGCTCGCTCTCGCGTCGCGCTCGCGCTCGCGCTCGCGCTCGCGCTCGCAGCTCGCGCTCGCGCTCGCGCTCGCGCTCGTCGCTCGCGCTCGCCGACTCGCGCTCGCGCTCGCGCTCGCGCTCGCGCTCGCCCGCTCGCGCTCGCTCATCGCGCTCGCCTCGCTCGCCTCGCGCTCGCGCTCCGCTCTCGCCGCGCGAGCGCTCGCGCTCGCGCTCGCGCTCGCTCTTGCTTGCTTGCTTTTTGTTGCTTGCTTGCTTCATTGAGCTTTATTAGCCTTCTCGGCTATTTTTTACATAAAATATCCTCAAATTGATTCCTCTACATGAGGTACAATATATTCTCTTAACCTACGTTTGAAAGGTTCAATTCTTTCGCATTGCTTAATTTCTAACGGTAGGGCGTTATACATATTCAAACCTTCATAAAATAGACTTTTCTGTGCGCTTCTCGTCTTGCGATATTAAATTCTAATATTCTCAGCCTGCCTCGTTTGCCGTCCACTCACATCTCCTATTATTTCTATTCTATTACTTAAATGTTTTGGCATTTACTATCCCTCTTACTATCTTAAAAATAAAAATACATACATTGTACATTAACCTCTGTCTTACATTCATAAACTTAAGGGTTTGCAGCATCAATTCTACCTTTGTATATCGCGAGCATTGTATTATGACTCTCATGGCACGGTTTTGTGCCACTTGCAGTCGATTTAGTTGCGTTTCACCCATGCCTACTAACATCGTTGCGCAATATTCAAAGTGAGGCGCTATGATAGACTTATACACAGTACATCGAGTGTACACCGATATATCATTTCCTATTCTATTCAGAAAACTCACTTTTTTCCTTATTTTCTTTAACTTATAATCACAGTGATTCTCCCAACGGAGTTTACTATCGATCATTACACCCAGATGTTTCGTTATCTCGACACGCTCAATTATAGTTCCATCCAAACTTTTTACTATTATGTTTGTTTTTATTTCTTTCCTCCCTTACGAAAAAAACACCCAAGATTTTGGTGTTTACGCCCAACTTTGGGTGTTTACACTCTATTTTCGGTGTCAACGCCTAAATTTTCAGTGTTAACACCAAAATTTGAGTGTCGACACCAAAAGTTGAGTGTCGAAACCGAAACTTTGGGTGTCGACACCCAAAGTGTCGGTGTCGACACTTAACTTTTGGTGTCGACACCCAAAGTTTCGGTGTCAACACTCAACTTTTGGTGTTGACACCCAAATTTTGGTGTTGATACCCAAAGTTGTGTCGACACCGAAACTTTGGGTGTCGACACCTAACTTTTGGTGTCGACAATCGGGTTTCAGTGTTGACACCCAATTATAAAACAAAAGATAAAAATTATAAAATGCAAAGTTAAAACTTTAACTTATTATGAGGCCACATTATACATATATCTAACTTTGAATTATAGAAAAAATTGAATTAAATTGAAAAAAATTTTGGTGTCATTTTTGGTGTTTTTCTTGGCGTTAATGCTCAAATGGTGTAAACGCCATTTGGGGATCCGAAATTACGCTATTATTTTTTGGTGTTTTTTGGGCGTTTTTTTGGGTGTTATTTAGGGTGTTTTTTTCGTAAGGACTTATACTTCTAACTATCATATATTTGGTCTTATCTGCATATATTTTTAACATATTTACATTCATCCATTCTTCAAGTATACCGAGCACCATATTTAGTTTTATTTCTAATTTCTCACAACTTTCTCCTGTTACACTTGCGGTCGTATCATCTGCAAATAATCTAAATATACTTCCCTCCGGACAGACTTTAACTATATCATTTATATACAAAATAAACAATAGAGGTCCTAATACTGATCCCTGTGGCACGCCATATACTGTCTCAATTATTTTAGAACATATATCATTGAATCTAACTTGCTGCATTCTATTACTTAAATAAGATATTATCGATTCCAGTACCACTTTTCTTATTCCATACTGATATAATTTTTCCACTAATCTTACCCTATCTATTGTCTCATACGCTCTCCTGAGATCCAGGAATAACATCCCCACCATTTTTTTCTCCTCAATTATCAACTTCCATTTTTCGATAAAACTTTGAATTGCTGTCTCACACGACTGCTGTTTCCTAAATCCCGATTGGTATTCGGTTATTATTTCATTGTCTTCTAGAAATTTTTCCAACTGTTTTTTTACAACTAACTCTAATACTTTTTCATATATCGGTAACATATTAATCGGTCTATACTCGCTCGCTTTTTTTGGTTTGTTTACCTTTGGTATCGGTATTATCGTGGATGTTTTCCATCCTTCTGGAAATTTACCTGTCCTAAGCGAATCATTTATTACCCCTACAAACTCATCTTTTATCACAGGTAGCACCATTTTCAGGTTATTACTATTTATCCCTTCCTCTGTTCCGTTCTTTCGTGGTAGTTCCCTAACAATTTGTTCCAGATCACTTGTACTAATTGGCTCAAAATTTTCCATAATTCCCTTATTCTTAATTACATAAATAGGTCTTCTACCTGTGCCTTCTATCCCCTTATTACTAATAGATTGCACAATGTTGCTAATACTTTTTACATAATATATATTAAATATATATTAAATATATTTATCAGCTATATTGCATTCTTCTATGTCTTCTAATATTTCAAAATCTACATTATCGATGTTCTCTGAACCCCTTTGCTCACCTTTAATTAATTCTTTCAAAGTTTTCTACATTTTTGTAGGATCACTCCTATTATTATCTATCATATTCTTATAATATTCTTTCTTTTTTACCCTGATAAGTTTAACTACTGCATTTCTTTCATTCTTGAAAAATTCCCAGTCTTGTTCTTTACCTGAGCTTATTGCTCTACTGTGAGCCTTATCCCTTCTATCTGCTGCCATTATAATTTCATCTGAATACCACATTTTCCCTTCCCATATTTTCGGAATCTTAAACTTTTTCTTAGGTGCTACAGTATCCAATACATTTACTATACTATGAACAAATCTCTCCGCCCTTATGCTTATATCTAGTCCTTGACCTTGCTCAGTTCTTTCTTCCATTATTCTAAAAAATTCATCTACATTAAATTTACTATAGTCCCTGCCTCTAAATTCTTTATATTTATTTCTCTTTTTATTTATATTAAATTCTACTTTTAGCCATGCATGGTCCGTTATTTTAGGTTTGTCATTCACTTGTACCTTTATTTCTTTATTCGAAAAAATTAAATCTATCATCGTTCGACTATCTTTTGTAACTCTCGTTGGACAATCAACGTACTGCCTCATCCCTAGGTTTTGCATTACCGTTAACAATTTCTTTGTGTAAAATGAATCTACCATTATATCTATATTAAAGTCCCCTATCACTATACAGTCATACTTTATTATTAAATCTTCAACCGTATCTTCCAAAAATCTCACGAAATCGCCATTTGACGCACTCGGCGAATGATACACTACTGCTATCATACCTTTATACAAATTCTCTCTTATTTCTACGACCACGCACCAACAATTTGACACTATCTTTTTCTTATCAACTATTTTAAATTTAATATCATCCCTAACATATAACAGTACTCCTCCTGTGTTTCTATTTTCAGCATCACATCTAACTATACTATACCCCGGTACATTGACCTCACTATCCTCAATTTCTACAGTCAATCTAGTCTCGGATAACGCTAGATCACATCGCTATATTTTCTTGTCGCTCCACCTGACGATCCATATGCCCCTTGCGTCAACATTTTTCTCAATTCTTCTATTTTCTGTTTAATGCCTCCCATCTCCTCACGGACTATTTCTTTTATCATAGACTCTCTTTTTTACATGCTGCCTCAACTTTTAATTCTTTCACTGTTTTTACAAGCCAATCTATTTTTCTATCAATATCCCCTGTTCCACTCGCGGCTGCTGCTTTATTTCCGCTGCTTGGCGCCGGACTCATTTTTGCAGGTGCTGTTGCTCTTCCTGCTGCTGCCACTGCTTTATTTATATCAGCTACTTTATCACCATCACTAATAATTAACTTCTCGAATGGGCCAGAACACGACACCAATTCGCGGTTTCTATAATAAATTTTGTGCTTAGATACAATAACCTGGATGGTAGAAAAGCTTAGCACAGGACTTGCATGCTATCACTTCCGTTTTTATCGGCTTCTTACATGCCGAGCATCGATACTCGGCGTATTCCTCGTTCATTCTGCTAATATCGGCAGAGACAGTTAATTGACTCGTCATTTTAACACGTCACTTTCACACGTCAGCGTTTTGTGTTCGCCGCCGATGTCTACCTGTCGTACGAGGCTTCGATGTCAGGTTTCGATAATACAGACTCGTTATTAGGTAAGCGGATTTCAATGATGAGATATTCCGGAGAGTTGATGTCAACTCCCGAAGAAACAGCAATAACTTTAACCTTCAATGAATCATGTACGAAGCAGGCAACTCCTCCACCTCGTCTACTCACTCGATCATTACGAATAAGAAAGTAACCGTCTAAAGCTACTAGAGCATCAGAAACTTCAGAATGCAACCATGTCTCAGACACCGAAATGACATGAGCTAGCAGCAAAACGCATTCTAATTAAATCTATATGTTCCCGAAGGGAATTAGCATTAAACTGAGCTAAACAAAATTGAGTAGACGAGACAGATTTACTATGTGCAACAGAAGACAATGATCGGTCAGGCAATAACCGGTCGGAACGTGCACGTCAAACGAGCCTATCAAGATCTGCACTCGAATCAACCTGGATAACAGGCTCACCGTCCGAGTGTCTAACACGAATACAGCCATCCCTCACCGGCCTCACCCAGATATACTTATAAGACTTTTCCCTGACAACACGCTTAGCCTGTTGCAACAAATCATACTTATCCTTAGGGAGAAACTCGTTCACGTACACACCCCAATCCGAACCGCCATCGCAAACCTCGCTCTGCTTAAGTGTACGCCGCGCTCGCTTTTTAGCAATAACTGTATCTCGAACCGCACCAGAGGCTAGGGTGACAATAAATGAGTTCGTAGTGACCGGTAAGGGCCGGTCGCAAGCCGCCACCGGCTGAGGCCTACGTACGACGGGTCTGACGTCTAAGATGTGACACGACAGATCCATGACATCGAGAAACTTGAACACGTTGCGAACACACGCTAAGGGGGTAATGGACATTAAGAGCTCCCATAAATGATTCAGATGTCAAATCAGCAACTAGCTCGATGTGTATCGCTTTAGTGGAGAAACAGACAAAGACGCAAATGTACGAATTATTTAGTTTGGCATTACGCCTCTTATGTTTCCTAATAAGAAAAGGACCTCCAAAATCAACTCTGCAATGCGTGAACGGTCTTGACATTTGAACCCGCAAACTGGGAAGATCACTCATAATCGCTTCAGACATGGAAGGCTTGGCCCTCCAGCATATTGCGCATTTTCTTATAATATCCCGAGTAGTAGCCTTCGCCGCTATAGGCCAGAATTGACTTCTAACTGAATAAAGAATAGCTTGAACCCCGGTATACATATTTCTAATATGTTCGTAACAAATAATGAGTTTTGTAATCGCATGGCCCTTAGGCAATAATATATAATTCTTTCACTCGTATACTAGATTTGTATTTTTCAAGCGACCGCCTACCCGCAGTATATCTTTGTCGTCGAGAAATGGATTCAATGACAATAATCTGCTATTGACAGGTACAGATTTTGATCCTTTGAGCTGTTCTATATCGCTGGCAAATTCTTGCCGCTGCACGAATTTACATAAAAAATGTAACAAATCTTCATATTTTTTCGGCGTTAAAAAATTATGCCTTTTTTCGCATCTAGCCTTACAATTATTAATGAACCGAAATATATATGCTAATACTCGTACTAACTTTTAAAGTTTAGAATATTTGGCAATCAAGGCAAGATTTACTTCCTCAAAGGCCCGATCACTCTACTCGACTACAGGGCCAAGTGCCCTTTAAAGTACATGGCCACTCGTGCCTCGCGGTTTCCCCAAATTTACTGCGCGACCGCCCGAATCCGCAACATGAAGGGCGCGATCGCGACTTTACATATCTCGCGCTTCTCACACGACAATTAACACCAAGTATATCCCGGTCCTCCCACGACAATTAACACCTAACGATTACGCCACGCGACTGTCGGCCGTGACGGTGTTCTCGGGGAGGGCCTTCTTGGTCTCCACTTACGTGAGGGTTCGCTCTCGGCGGGGCCCCAGCACGGATTCCAGTCCGGTTCCCTCGATCAAAGGCGGGGCGCAACGGCGCAAGATATCGGGCGCTCATTCTGCAGGCAACAGGTATTTCCCTCAGGCAGTCAGGTAACAGACACGCGACAGGGGCCAGCGCCTCGAGCAAACCCTCCTCACTATCGCGGGGATGCCAGAGTGGTGACCTTACAGTAATGGGTGATGTCCCTCGCAGATCTCGGCTCGGTCGTCGGGACGTGTGTCTCTCGCTCGGGCCGGCAAGACAGTGCCAGGACAATGACCCGCCGGCATCGCGCCGATTCCTCGCGTCTGCACGACGGCGCAGCGAGCCCGCAGCGCTCTCGATCCGAGCGCTCCATCCTGCCTCCTAGCGCTGCCCTTTCCAGCGGCGCGGCTTGTAACGTCTCCACCTCGAACGCGGTTCTTTCAAATTACTAGTCCGGCTATCCGGGTTGCAACTATTATGGTCGGTATGGCATGGGCCAGGCTGGCCGGGCCTTGACTTCGTCACTCGACGGTTTCCTTCCCTCGGGTGGCGGCCTCCGGGTCGTGCACTTTCGCTGGGGCCGAGATTTCGTACCCGCATCCAGGCTCCCTTAGGGCGTCCTTCTTGAGCCCCCTCTGTTTCCTTCGTGGTGGCAGCGCTCCAACGTAACTCCGGTGGCAGCTTTGGGCGGCTCTTGCGAAGAGGTCCGAATGCGATCCGGCCGACGAGCGCCCTCTGAGTGCGTCCTCCGTTCGTCCCTCGTGGCGGCTCAGGGCCGTTACATACAGACGTCGTCCGGTCACCACCGGCAATCCCTTTAAAAGAAGCTTAAAGACTTAATTAATACTACCGCGATATGGCCCTCCCCCGCTCCGAGCAAGGAGACACCCCCGAATTTCCCCTCGGCCGAGCCCGTCCGGGTAGCGGACGCGACTTGTCACGTCACAATCTTTACAATATCTGCTGTAAAAATATATCGAAATCTGCGGAATTTTAGCAATATTGATATTGTTATGCTTTGGATGGCCGGGGCAGAGAGAAACCTGAGAGAGGCCATCCCGGCGTTTTTCGTCAATTTTTGTGTGCCCGATTTTCCGACGCGCCGCCTGAGAAAGTGCGCATCAACTACGTCGTTTCGCTCGGTAACCGCACATGGTTTGCGTCCGTGCTAATGGTTCGTGTCCGAACTAGCCAGTTAGTGGGGATATGCTGCGGCCGCGACGTCTATTAAGCTGACACAGCCAATTCAGCACAATCGAATAAAATTTATACAGAAATTTAGTGCTCTTTTGTTGCTAATTTGTTGCTCAATTCCCAATTTTGTTGCTCCAGCCGTTTCAGAGTAAATATATATAGTGGCTGTGCTAACTTATGTTTAAAGTTAGCACAGCCATTCAAAAAATTGTGTTAAATAAAAAAATAGGACATATTCTTTTAGTGCTTTTTTGTTGCTAATTTGTTGCTCTATTCCCGATTTTGTAATTTCATTTTTAATTCCTGGAAACTACCCCCAAAGCTATTTCTCCTTAAAAACATACTCTAAAATTGCAAATTAGTCAGATATTAGTTAATTATGTTTTACTGATTTTATTGCCAAATATTTGCATTAATTCCGATTTTGTTGCTCCACCCTTAATGTTTAAATACCACCCTTAGCTTATCCTACACCAGCACAACACCTTAAAATTGTAAATTAAACAGATTTCCGAATTGATTATGCATCCCTGATTTTGTTGCTCGCTATTTTTAACAAATCCGATTTTGTTGCTCCACTCTTAATGCTTAAAAACCACCCTTAGCTTATCCTACACCAGCTAGCACAACGCCTTAAAGTCATAAATTGAGCAGATTTCCGAATTGATTATGTATCCCTGATTTTGTTGCTTGCTATTTTTAACAAATCTGATTATGTTGTTTCACCCTTAATGCTTAAAAACCACTCTTGGCTTATATCCTACACCAGCACAACGTCTTAAAGTCATAAATTGAGCAGATTTCCGAATTGATTATGTATCCCTGATTTTGTTGCTCGCTATTTTTAACAAATCCGATTTTGTTGCTCCACCCTTAATGCTTAAAAACCACCTCTAGCTTACTCTACACCAGCACAACGCCTTAAAGTCATAAATTGAACAGATTTACAATTTTAAGGTATTGTGCTGGTGTAGGATAAGCTAAGGATGGTTTTTAAGCATTAAGGGTGGAGCAACAAAATCGGATTTGTTAAAAATAGCGAGCAACAAAATCAGGGATGCATAATCAATTCGGAAATCAGTTTAATTTACAATTTTAAGGCGTTGTGCTGGTGTTAGGATAAGCTAAAGGTGGTTTTTAAGCATTAAGGGTGGAGCAACAAAATCGGAATTAATGCAAATGGTTGGCAATAAAATCAGTAAAACGTAATTAACTAATCTTGAACATAATTAATATCTGACTAATTTGCAATTTTAGAGTATGTTTTTAAGGAGAAATAGCTTTTTGGGGGTAGTTTCCAGGATTTAAAAATAAAATTACAAAATCGGGAATAGAGCAACAAATTAGCAACAAAAAAGCACTAAAAGAATATGTCCTATTTTTTTATTTAACACAATTTTTTGAATGGCTGTGCTAACTTTAAACATAAGTTAGCACAGCCACTATTTTCTCCGAAACGGCTGGAGCAACAAAATTGGGAATTGAGCAACAAATTAGCAACAAAAGAGCACTAAATTTCTGTATAAATTTTATTCGATTGTGCTGAATTGGCTGTGTCAGCTTAATAGACGTCGCGGCCGCAGCATATCCCCACTAACTGGCTAGTTCGGACACGAACCATTAGCACGGACGCAAACCATGTGCGGTTACCGAGCGAAACGACGTAGTTGATGCGCACTTTCTCAGGCGGCGCGTCGGAAAATCGGGCACACAAAAATTGACGAAAAACGCCGGGATGGCCTCTCTCAGGTTTCTCTCTGGCCGGGGTAACACATTAACAACACCACACGTAATTGAATACTTGTTGTTTAATAGCAACTTTACTGCTTGCTGTTTCGTGCGTTAATGCTATGTTCCGTTACTATCGCAACGCCATCTCACGCTCATTGGCTCACATATCTTTAAGGCTTATACATACGTAACATCCTCCATTTTCTCAGAATAAACGTTTACCTTACAATCTATATTACCGTTGTACATTATTTGCATGACTCACAGCGTATAAAATCTTTGGTAATAAGTAATACAATTGCACCTTGGTTGCGACCTACTCTAGTACGTAATCCTTTAAGCGGTTTGGTAGCTTTCTGTCTCGTACCGGCCTACTCTGCGTTACACTAAGATCAGCACTTGGTTCTGACTTCGTTACATAATTATCCTGCGACTCCGATTCGGTTTTTACTCTGACATTTTGCTCCGATATTATTTCAACATCATCGTCGGATTCGCTAGGCCCTGCACGATTAAACTTCTTGACGTGCGCTACATTTCGTTTAAGGATGTATTGCACCTATTTTCAAAGCGCTACCAAGTGGATAAAAATTTGTGAGAATGTTCTTTTAGTCTTCCTGATGTGCTACAAAAAAAGTAGAAACGAATCCACTAAACGGTTGCTGAGATATAACGATTTTAATTTTCACTGATTTTACACGTATTTTTATGGGAGGAGACGATTTTGACGGATAAAACAGCTAAAAAAATGTTGAAGGAGCGCTACCAATATTTTGAATTTTTTTGTACATCTAGTATACGAATAGATGAAACTATCTGTCAAGTTTCAATTGTCTTCACTACACCGTTTTAAAGAAATAAATTAATAATTAATGATAATTAATTATTAATTAATAATTAATAATTAATTATTAATTTTATTAATAATTTGACGTTATAAAGTTGAAATCAGGGCATTTTTACTGCCAAAAGTTTAGGCTCATAAATTACAAAAATCGCAAATAATACTGGAAAAAACATTTGTAAAGTAAAAAATACCTTTGTAGGAGTAAAAATAAAACTCCTACTATCATTTGAGTATCTTACATCTAGATTTACTATGCGTTAGGTGTAGATATTCAAGTATTTCAAATTTCATGCACTTTTGTCTAAGATTGTACCAGTGATACATCCTTAAACATTTTCCCATCCGCATTTTTAATCGTTACATTATCACCGGCTCGATCAACTACCTTATACTTAACGCTTTTGTTAAATGTTTAGCAATATCGTGTGGTTTCGGGAACCTCGCGAATAACTGAGATATATTTCGGACCGTACAAAAACTGCTTGTACAATAACGACGTGCTGCTTAATGCAGCGTGTACGACCGACGAAGAAGGACGGACAGAGAGAGAGAGCACACTAACGCATGCGCCGTCGCTGTTCCCTCTATAATAATGACTGCGTGAAGCGCGCCAAGCTTAAAAGTTATTACGCGGTTTTAATCCAACATTTCCACCGCTTAAGTGCTTCACGCATCTACTAGTTAGCTTCAACATTGCACATAAATCTTTAAAACGCTCTCTTGAAACGGCTTTTGTATAAATATCTGCTCGTTGCAGATTACTAGGAATGTAACATACTTTCAACTGGTTCTCCTTTACTTTTTCGCGTAGAAAATGATAGCGGATGTCATTGTGCTTTGTTCTTTTGTGGTAGACCGGATTCTTTACCAATTGAATTGCAGATTGATTATCTACATGAATAATCGTAGCTTTCTCACATTGACATCCGATATCGTTCATAAGCTTCCTAAGCCATATAGCTTCTTTTGCCGCCGCTGCGGCCGCAACATACTCAGCCTCGGTTGTACTTAAAGTTACGGATTTTTGTCTTTGGGATGTCCAAGTTACCGGACCGTTCGCAAGCATAAACACATAACCGGTTGTCGAGCGCCGCGTTTCTATATCGCCTGCAAAATCCGCGTCCGAATACCCTTCTAATATGAAAGTCATTCCCACCGTTTTTATACATTATTCCGAGCTCTTCGGTTCCTATCAAATACTTAAAAACGCGTTTTGCTACGTTCCAATGATCTTGATTATGTTTGTTTAGAAATCGGCTAAGTACATTCACCGCAAATATCGGTCTTGATATTACAGCCAAGAACATTAACGAACCAACAGCTTCCCTGTATGGAATATTCGTAATCTCTGATTCATTCTCTTCTACTGGACCAAGTATCGCGTGTGGATCCGCAGGTATGGAAACCGGTTTCGCATCGTTCATGCCAAATCGCTCTATTATTTGCGTGATATATGCCCACTGATGAATTCGCATCAATTTTTCAATCCGATTGCGTTCTATTTGCAAACCCACGAACATTGATGCATCCCCTAAAGTTATTTCAAACGATTTGCCTAATTCGTTAATGATAGAATCAAGAACATCATAAGACTCGCACGCAATTAAACCATCGTCCACGAATAGTGCTAGAAATACACGTACATTATTAATCACACTGACATAAATACATTTTCGGATTTGCACGGCACAATATTAAATTTTTTCAAAAAGTCTCTAAATTTCGTGTTCCAACATCGCGCGGCTTGTTTAATACCGTAAAGTGATTTATTTAAGCGACACATCACAGCACTTAAGTCGCCGTCGACCTCTAGTCCGTCAGGTATCTTTAAATAGAGTTCTTCCTTCATTTCTCTGTGCAAGAACGCCGTCTTCACGTCGAATTGAATCAGTTCGAGATTCAATTGTGTTGTCATCGCCAGGAACACTCGCAGGAAATCTTAGCGCACCACTGGAGCGAAAGTCTCGGTATAATCGAGCCCTTCCTTTTGTTGGAATCCGCGCGCAACCAATCGCGCCTTGAACCGCTTGATGTGTCTATTTTCGTCCTTGACAATTTTAAACACCCACTTAGCGTCCAAGAGCTTTTTACCTTGGTCCATCGGCACAATTGACCATGTATTGTTTTGATCATGCGCCTCCAACTTCTCATGTATTGCACGTCTCCATTGTTCGGACTCAGACTCGTTTATTGCTTGTCTGAAAGTTAATGGAGTATACTCGGTTGCATTTATTTCATATCTCTTTGGTGGTTTGATACTTGCCCGATCTCTTAATGTGCTCTATTTGTTATCCACTGGTTCAGGAATTATTTCAAGTTCTTCTTCTTCGTTATTTCTGGGTTCGCCATCTCTTCGTTCTCCTTCCTCGTTATTTCCAGGCTCATCGTCCCTTCGTTTTGGATCGTTGCGATTCTCGTCATCCATCCTCTCAGTTTCAGGTTTCAGGTAGTCTGATCAGCTCGTCGTCGCTGTGATTCATTGACCGATTCTCCTCAGTGTGCTCGTGGAAGGTGACATGCCTGGATACTGTTATTGATCGTTTGTCAGTATCAAATAATCTGTAATTTACAGAGTTGTTATCGTAACCAACTAACAACATCCGTTTCGCCTTTGCATCAAGTTTTCTCCGCATCTGGTGTGGAGTATCCATGTATGCGATTGACCCGAATACTCTAATATGTGATAAATCCGGCTTCTTCCCATGCCAGATTTCGAATAGTGTCTGCTTTGGATTCTTGCTTTGAGGGGTGCGATTGAGAACGTAAACCGCTGTATTTACAGCCTCCCCCCAAAGCGCCTTTGGTAGATTCTTGTGTCCGATCATTGTTCTCGCACTCTCCACGATTGTGCGATTCTCTCGCTCCGCCTTTCCATTTTGTTCGGTGGTGTATGGGGCAGTATTTTCCATACAAATTCCACGCGATTTGAAATACCGATACACATCCTCGTTACAATATTCGCGACCGTTGTCGGCGTGTACCATTGTATCTTGCATCCAAACTTGTTCTCCACCATCCGATCAAATTCCTTAAATTTTTCGTAGACATCGCTTTTGTGTCGCAGAAAAAATACGTGCCTGTATCCCGATGCTTCATCCACGAAGGTCAAAAAGAATCTTGCTTCTCCAATCGAAGGTTCAGGTAGTGGTCCGCATACATCTGAGTGCATAAATTCACCTGGACGGTATCTTGATCTGTCTGCCCTTGTATTCTTGAACGGTAATTTGTGCGATTTTTCGAGCTGACAGGCGTCGCAAAAGAAATTTTTCACGTCTCCGAGATTTACTCCGTTCACTTGCGCCGTAGTTTACCATCTCGCGAAGTGTCTTCTGGTTTACGTGGCCGAGACGCTCGTGCCAACGCTTGAGACTTATTAAAATGTTTGCTTCCGGAATCGTGCGCGAGTTGCTCACACGAAAAAACATTCGGTAAACGTCATTGTTCTGTTTTACCCGTTCGCGTACGCAAGATCGTTTTTCATCAACGCGACGCGATTGTCCTTGAACGATACCTCGTATCCCCCGGATGTGAGAACTCCAACCGAGAGCAGATTTTTCTTTAATTTAGGCACGAAAAATACGTTACGAATCGTCGCATTTTCCCATGTTCCTCGTACGAGTTTTTCGATATGCTCGTTTCCGATTCCGCGCACGTCACATTCGGCATCGTCGCCGAGCTTCACTTTTTCTTTGCTTACCGATCGGTAATCAGACAGCCATTCTCTGTAAAAGGTAACATGGCAGGACGCTCTGCTGTCGGTCAATCAGACATCCTCCGTATCGACTCGTAATAGCTGCTGTACATCTTCTGTAGAAGGCACTAGTCTAAGAGCTGGCTACGAAAATTAAAAATGATAAGGTGCAGTCAAAATTTGTATATGAAAACCCTCCTTACTATCTGAAAAGCACGTAGTACTGCAGCCAGAAGTCGCTCCCGGGGAGGGAAGGGTGGGCGGGCGGTCAAACGCGTTTATTTTTAATCAAAATAAAATGTTTAAGTGCAGTTCTGATATTTTGTGAAGTTGTAGTTTTTAACTGTAGAAATTACGGAAAATTATTGCCAGAAGTTTAAGCCGGAGCTAAAACGTTGCTAGAAGTCGGTAAACTTGTAAAAAAATTGTTTAAATTTTAATGACAAGGTGCAGTTTTGGCGATTTTGTTTTTATATTATTTAAGGCTTAAAAAAATTGGATATTAATTGCCAGAAGTCAAAATAATGGCTAAGTATGTGAAAAATGATAATATCGTAAGAAGTCGGTAAAACGAAAAACGATTCTTTAAAATTTAAATAATAAGGTGCAGTTCTGGCAATTTGTTTCTTTTATTATTTATACGGTTAGTGAACTATATATGCAATTGCAGAAGGCTAAGTGAGGGAAATGCATAAAAAAAACCATAATCATGCCGAGTAAGCGCTAAACTGTTAAAACCGTTAAGTGTTTGAAACACATTGTGCAAAAATAAATTGCATATAAAAATGTGTCATCAACTAAATTCAGAAATAGAATTTATTAATTTATTGCAATAAGAATTTGTTGCTCGGCTCGTTTTGGTCTTAAAATATGCGATGGACCGTGTGCCCTATCAGAATATGCAACATATGATTTTGTTGCTTTCCTTTAACTGCAAATAAATAAATTATTTATCTCCGCGTTGACCGTTATCTATGACTTCGATGGCTAAAAACTAAGTAAAAGAATTTGTTGCTCGGGTCTTTTTGTTATTTAAATATTCTGTGGACCGTGCCCTACCAGAATATGCAACTTACAATTTTGTTGCTCGCCCCTAACTGCAAATAACAAATTATTTATCTCCTCGTCGATCGTTATCTACGACTTCGATGGCTAAAAACTATAAAGTAAAAGAAACTTTTAGTTAGATTTTAGCCATCAAAGTCGTAGATAACGGTCGACGCGGAGATAACTAATTTGTTTATTTGCAGTTAGGAGCAAGCAACAAAATCATACGTTGCATATTCTGGTAGGGCACGGTTCATAGAATATTTTAAGACCAAAGAGAGCCGAGCAACAAATTCTTTTAGTTAGTTTTTAGCTATCGAAGTCGTACGACTTTGTTACCTACGTAGGTAACGGTCGACGCGGAGATAAACTTCTTACGATATTATCATTTTTCACATACTTAGCCATTGTTTTGACTTCTGGCAATTAATATCCAATTTTTTTAAGCCTTAAATAATATAAAAACAAAATCGCCAAAACTGCACCTTGTCATTAAAATTTAAACAATTTTTTTACAAGTTTACCGACTTCTGGCAACGTTTTAGCCCCGGCTTAAACTTCTGGCAATAATTTTCCGTAATTTCTACAGTTAAAAACTACAACTTCACAAAATATCAGAACTGCACTTAAACATTTTATTTTGATTAAAAATAAACGCGTTTGACCGCCCGCCCACCCTTCCCTCCCCGGGAGCGACTTCTGGCTGCAGTACTACGTGCTTTTCAGATAGTAAGGAGGGTTTTCATATACAAATTTTGACTCACCTTATCATTTTTAATTTTCGTAGCCAGCTCTCCGTCTACACATCTTCTGTAGAAGGCATTGAACTTGATTTGTTTGTTAACATGAAGGCACAATTTTCCGAAGATCCATGTGAAGATGTTTGCGATTTTCTCTCTTCATTGTCGCGTTTCTTTTTTCTGCAGTCTCGAGCGTAGTGTCCCTTCTTACAGCAGTAGAAACAATCGCCATCATTTCTCTTACTATCGAAGTAAGATCAACGATCAACGTCATCTTTCTTCTTGCTTTGATTTTGCGATTTCGAGCTATTTTTCTTCTTGCCTATCGTCATTGCGGCGAGGGCACTCGCAGCATCGTCGTCCGCTGAATATTGACTTTCTTCCTTGATGAGTCTCTCCATCAAATTGTCGAGCGTTTGTCTTTCTTCGTCCATGCTGTCCCACGCAGTCCTGAACGCATTATATTTTGGCGGGAGGCTGCCCAAAATTTTCGCCATTATCGACACGTCATCAATATTTTGGCCGATGTCCCGTAGTTGTTACGCAAGATTTTGCACTTTTGTAAAGTGCTCGACGACAGAGTCCCCGGAGGTCATGGTACTCACATGGTATCTTTGATTCAGCACGAGCTTATTCGATGCCGATCTTTGTTTGTGAATTTTTGCAAGTTTCACCCACATCTCATTAGCTGTTTCGCAGGTTATAAGCGATTTGAGCCGCGTCGTTATTTCGTCCGACATTTTTGCTCACTCGCGTTTCTTAACCGACTCTAACCGTGTGTCTTTCTACCGTTGCGTATTGACCCGAGTCACTTTACGAACACGACACTTCTTCCGAAAACCGCCCTACGACACTGGGCTCATAACCTGTTAAATATTTAGCAGTATCGTGTGGTTTCGGGAACCTCACGAATAAAAACTGAGCAAGTAAATGATATAACTGAGATATATTTCGGACCGTACGAAAACTGCTTGTACAATAACGACGTGCTGCTTACTGCAGCGTGTACGACCGACGAAAAAGGACGGACAGAGAGAGAGCACATTAACGCATGCGCCGTCGTTGTTTCCTCTATAATAATGACTGCGTGAAGCGCGCCAAGCTTAAAAGTTATTACGCGGTTTTAATCCAACAGCTTTCATACTCCGGACTTAATTTATCCCGCTTTATCGCTTTTAGTAGAACAGTATCACCTAATTTCAACTCACTTTCTCTTACGTTGTTTCGCAAATCATATCGCTCTTTACTTTTAAGCTTTTTCCACGCATCTCTATTTCTAATAGCACCATCTAGATTATTTCTAATCTCTCGCAATTCTGGCATTTTAGTTTTTATTTTTCTACCGAACATTAGCTCCCTTGGCGAACCCCTGTCAATGCTTGTGGAGATGAGCGATACATAAGCATCTAATATCTCTTGTTTCCAGTCTTTCCTTTCGAGCTGTGCAATCTTTATGCGTATAAGAAGACTGCGATTTTGTCTTTCAACTTCCCCATTCGCTTGGTGCCAGTACCGCACTACATGAATAAGTTTAATACCGCATTTAGTGTATTCACGCATTTCTTCGCTTACTAATTGTTTTCCGTTATCCGATATTAACCTACTTGGATAACCGTACCTCGCGAATATATGTTTCAATCTACTAATGATTGCTGTCGACGTAATTTTATTGCATTTATTGCATTATCTCTATTTCGTAAAACTTGCTGTAATAATCAATAATTACAAATATAAAATCTCCGGAAGGCAAAGGCTCAAGGAGATCCACCGCTAAACACTCCCACGAACTATCCGGCAACGCGTTTAGTTTCAACGGCGAGACACTGGCTATCTTTTGCACTATTTGACAGCTCTCGCATGTCTTTACAAAGTTTTCCGCGTCTTTATCAATTCCTGCCCACCAAACTTTACTCCTTAGTCTATCCTTCATCGCAACAATACCCAGGACGTCCCTCATGCGCTATTGATAATACTCGCTTCTTTAGCTTTTCAGGTACGACAATTCTCGTTCCCCGTAACACAACATTATTGTATACACAAAGTTCGTCCTTAATTGTGTTACGTCCAACTTCGGGATTAGGATAAGAAAATCTGGGAAGCAAAGAAAAAGCTAACCAGAAGGGTCGGGGTAAGGAAAGACGCAACTAGACACTTAATAATATTGCTCGCAGGTACACGCTCTGAGGCGCGTGGCGCGAGCCGAACGCACTTTCGATGGCTCAGGAAGGGTCAACGTCCGTAGGGACGGTAGGACGCAAAGGTCCAAAATAACAGTTATTTTAAAAATTTTTTGTAAAAAAGTCATTGAGTAAAAATTAATTTTTATTCAAATGGAAGCAAGTTATAATTAAATTTCAAAGAAATTTCTCAAAAAATGAAATGTAAAAAAAATGTTGATTTTTAATTGTTCTGACTACGAATAACCATTATAAATGATTAAAATTGTATTTTGGTTACGAATAACAATTATCAATGACGGTAATTAAATTTTGGTTATCAGTTAAATGACCGAAATTTAATTTTGGTTATCAGTAACCATTATCGATGACCTGAATATTATTTTGGAAAAATTTTTTGAAACCTTAAGTGCTTAATAAGAATTTCCGCGAAAAAGGGAAATCATGGAGTTTGCAGGACGTAACAATTGCTTTCATCCGTGTACTGGATAACGATTCCCAGTTTCCTGTCGCAATCGCTTGCCTAACTTCACCTAGCCACGAATCTTCGCACGATTCCACTTCTACTATATTCGATAGACATCGCTCTCGGCACACTCTCTTTTGCAATCCACGCGATAAACAATTCTCCTCTTTGCACTTACTTTTCTCCCCCTCGTTATTACTTATTTTTAATAATTGAAACAACGGGTCTGCAATATTACTTTTTCCGTTTTCGTAAATCACTTTGTATTTAAACATTTGAAGTCTTAACACCCACCTTTCTATGTGACTGTATGGCTTTGATCTTGGTGCGAATATACACTCTAAGGCTTTATGGTCTGTGACGAATTCAAACTTAATATCAAAAAACCAATATTTAAATCTTTCACACGCATAGACAAGTGCTAAAGCTTCCTTTTCTGTCTGTGAATATCTTTTCTCATAGTCAGTTAGACTTCGGCTCGCAAAGCTTATGATTCGCCATTGTCGATCTTGTAGCGTCTGCAATTACTCTAGTTCTCGCATCCGGATTATAAATACCTAGCGTTTCTGCATCTGTCAGCTTATCTTTTAACGTCTGAAATGCGATTTTCTGTGGTTTACCTCACACGAACGGTTCGCTCTTTCGCGTAAGCCTTTTTAAAGGTTCGCTAATTGTCGCCATATTTGGAATGAATGCTGCGCAAAAATTTACCAGTCCCAGGAAATTTCTGATTTTTGGCGTTTCGGGTTCTCTGAAGTTTTGTACTGACTCGACTTTCAATCGCATTAATCGGTAGCCTGACCCGTTTACTATAAATCCCAAAAATTCAATTTTCTTAACCGCAAAAACGCATTTATTTTTATTAAGTGTCAAACCCTTCTCTAAGAGCCTGTCAAGTACTTTTTGAAGTTTCCGGTTATGGTCTTCTAAATCTTTCCCATAAACCACAATATCGTCTGCGCTGTTTATTACACCCTCAAGATCTCGTAAAATCTCTTCTAATGTTTCTTGGAAAATTTCCGGCGCACAATTTAAACCGAAAACTAACCTCTTAGATCTAAACAAACCGCAATCCGTACTAAACGTAATACTTCGCGTATTCTCATCAAGCTCAATTTGGTTGAAAACGCTCCCTGCATGATATCTAATTTTGAGAAATACTTCGTACCTCTTATTTTATCAAGTAGTTCTACAAATACGGGTAATGGGCTTCGTTGACGAGTTATTGCCTCGTTTACTTCACGTAAATCTAAACAAAGACGTATTTCTCCCGACCTTTTAATTATCGGTACTATTGGGGATACCCATGGCGTCGGCCCTTTTACTCTTTTGATAATGTCATCATGTAACAGTTTCTCTATCTCTTGTTTGACTAAATCACGCATTTTATAAGGCAATCTTCTTCTCGGCTGGGCGACCGGTTTCACCGAACCATTTATATGGGAATTTTAAGCTAAAAATCTTTTAATTTCCCTATACCCTCGAAGAGTTTATTATCTTAACATCGCATTTAGTATTCTCAATCTGATTAATTTGCAAATGTACTTCGACATCTAAAATACTTAACTCTTTTGCCGTTTGAATACCTAAGAGCGGTTGTCCTTTACCTCGAAATACTTTAAAAACTGCCCGTGCAATTTTATTACCGATCTTTATCTCGCAATCTAATTCATCGAAAATCTCTAATCCGTCTTTTTTCCCGTATGGAAATGCGGTCTTATTAACCTTACGCGATATACATTTTATTCCTTTTACGATTTAACGATTTCCATGTATTTTCGTCCATAATATTACATCGAGATCCCGAATCAACTAAAAGATCGATTTCTATTCCCCCTACACTCGCTGATACTATCTCTCCGTTCTAATACACATATTTTATCTTTTAAGGCGAACGCATATTCGTCATCTTTTCTGTCAGCGTCAGCGGCGTCGTCATCTAGCTGCTTCATCGTAGTTGACTTTCTTCCCTCCTTGTTGGCGCTGTTGCTCGTCTTGGCTTCCTTCTTGTCCCTAGCCGGACCGTCGCCATGTTTCTCACCGCCGTAGAGTTAGCAGACAAATTGAATATTTTTGAGTTGTTTTTTTTATATAATTTGGGAATCATTTGGGGAAGTTTGGGAAAATTGTTTAAACATTTGGGAAAGAATAGATTTTTTGTTATTAACAAAATTTATCGAGCGTCAAATTAGCAGATAGCGCCTATGTTTAATATAAATGGAATGATTTAATTTAATGTTTATTATAAATGGAATCGATTGGAAATCATTTGGGGATGACATCTTTATTGTAATTTTTATTTGGGAAAAGTCGCTTTTTTATCGTCGATTAAGCCTAAGTTCAACGAAATCGGTGAGAAGGCCACTATTCTTCAGATTTACCTTTATTTTTGTTATGTTATACTGGTATTATATTAGTTCATATTAAAACATGCGAGTAGAGCATAGCAACGACAAAGAGAAAAATGATATTGAAGAACAAGTGCGTGCGTTTCTCTAACAACTGTTAACGACTGAATTTCTTGCATTAAAACAGTCTTGAGTTATCCTTGATATCGTGTACAATTCCTGATTGCGCATACATAACATTTTGGCGACGAGGATGGGACACGGCGTGATACAATTCCGTCATTAAAATTACGGAATTGCCGAATAATTCAACGCTCGTTAAATCACGGAATTACCGAATAATTCAACGCTCGTTACTCTGCCATTTTCTTACTTTCACGAGTGAGTGCTACGAAAATCAGAACCATGGCGGTGGAACCTTCCTCTGGTGTTGTGCCGAGTACATTCAATATTGAACAATTCGATCCGACCGCATCATCGTGGAGTCGTTGGTTACAACGCTTCGAAGGCACTTTAAGTGTTTTTAAAGTAGCCGAAGGAAGCAAAGTTGCGTATTTTCTACACTATATCGGAGTATCGACCTTCGATATGCTCTGTAATCGTCTGGATCCAGCCAACCCTTACGAACAAGGCTATGCCGAGCTCACCGCATTGCTCCAGGAATTTTATGAGCCGGCACCTCTTGAGATTGTGGAAAACTTCCGTTTTCACCAAAAAAGACAGGAAGACGGTGAAACTATCCAGCAATTCATTGCAGCTTTACACAAACTAAGTATAAACTGCAAGATGGGCACGTACTTAAAAACAGCGTTGAGAAATCAGTTAGTGTTCGGCGTCGCTAACAAACGAATCCAGTCAAGACTCCTTGAGGTTAAGGACCTTACTTTCGACAAAGCGTGTCAAATTGCTCAAACCATGGAACTACCCGAGAAGGGTGGCGTACAACTCCAATCAAAGAAAACCCCGGAGGAGTGTCTGCAAATGGGAAAGAAAAAAAATAACAAGTTCAAGAGCCATCCGGAGAAAAAGAAGCAAAACTTCAAGACGGATAAGCGAAAACCGTTTACTAAAAATAATTTTTTGTACAAAAATGCGAACAACTCTAATATTATTTGTTACAGATGCGACGAACTGCACCTTGCGTCAAAGTGCTCGTTGAATAAAGATATTACTTGCCATTCTTGCGGCAAGAAGGGTCACCTCAGTAAAGTGTGTTTCTTCAATAACAACAAGGAAAATGTTCGTGCTATTGAGGACGTCTGCACAATTGAACACTTTGACAGACGCGGCAAGTTTGAAGTTACTTTATTGGTTAATAGAAAACTAATTACTTTTGAGGTGGACATAGGGTTAGGATAAACGCAATACACACGCACATTCGGGCCCGCACGGGGGACGGAGGAGATGTAAGAAGGTGAAAAGAGGGGAGTTAAGAGGCAGGGGCTAAGAAAAGTTTAATTGTAGAAAGAAGGTGAAAGAAGACGGAAGAGCGGACGGAAGGCGGGGTGGAGAAGCAGCTAGAGAGGAGGGAGGGGGAGGAAGCAGCGACGGAACACGGTGCGGCGCGGAGGAAGCAAGGAAGAGGGAAGGAGGGCGGAGGAGGAAACGGTGCAAGAGGAGAACAGCTGAGAAGAAGGGAGGAGGGGAAGAGAAGGTGGCAGCGGGGAGAGCGGGGAGATGGAGGAGTCAGGAAACCTGTTGAGGGTGCTGAGCACGATAGCAGAGGAGTTAGGGAGGATCAGAAGGGTGCTAGAGAGAAGGGAGGAAGGCAGAAAGAGCGGGGAGTACTGTGGAGGGAGGGCAGGAAAGCACGGGTGAAAGGAGCGAGCAGGGAGGCAGGACGGAAGAGGGAAAGAGCAGTAAGGAGGAGTGGTGGAAGGAGGAGAAGAGAAGAGAAGTCGCAGCATGGAGAGGGAAAAAAACGGAGGAAGCGGCGGCAGAAGAAAGGAGGGCGCCAAAGGGGGTTAACGAAGGCGGAGAAGAAGAGAGAAGGATAGTATGGGACAGAGCGGAGATGATCGGGAAGTGGGTGGAGGAGGAGGCAAGAAGAAGAGTAAGGGCGGCGGGGGCGAGAGGGGGGATGCCTGGGGGAGGAACGGAGAGGGAGGAAGATGGAGAAGGCGGAGAGGGTAGAACGTATGAAGAAAGGGGGAGGGTCACAGAAGGAGGTGGAGGGAAGAGAGAAAGAAGGAAGTAAGAAGTCGAGGAGCCTAAAGGAGAGAGTAAAGAGGCTGGAAGAGGAGAGGGAGCAAAGAGAGAGAAGAAAGAGGAATGTGGTCTGGAGGGAGCTAGACGGGAGAGACGCGGGAGAAAGGAGGGGTATGATGGAAAGGGTGGCAGAGAAGGTGCTAGGTAGAAGGTGCTAGGTAGAATGCCGAGAATTAGAAGGGTCTGGGAAAGAAGTGGGGAGGGAGGGAGAGAGGTACTGATAGTGGAGTTGGAGGATGAGAAGGAGAGAGCAGAGCTGTTGGAAAGATATGGGGTAATTAGGCAGAGGTGGGGCATAGGGGTGGACGAGGATTTGTCCATGGGGGAGAGAAAGATGAGGTGGAGGTTGCTGGAGAAGGCATGAGAAGAGAGAGACAAGGGAAGAAGAACGCGGGTGGAAAACATAAGAATATGGGTGGATGGAAAGGAGATTGTGTGAAACGATGATGAGGGGAAATAAGAGAAGTAAGGGTAGGGAGGGTTGGGAGTCGAAGAAGGGGGAGATGAGAAAAAGGTGAGGGGGAAAGGGAGGAGGTTATCCCTGTGTTACAGAGACGGGGACATAAAAAGGCGGAGAGCGAAGGAGTTGGAGCATGGAGAACGGAAAGAGGAAGTCCCAAGGAAGTCCAACAGAGGAAGTGGCCAGGGGAGGAAAAGGAGAGGCAGGGTCCGAAAAAGTGGGGGGTACTAGAATGTAAAGGGTCGCAAAAGGCCAGGTCGGGTATAAGGGGAGCTGGAATTGTAAAAGGTTGGGTACTGAAAAACGCCATTTTGGTATTAGAAGAAGTCGAATGTGTTATGTAAAGTTTTTTTTATGTATGCGGATAAGAGAGGAGCGGGCTGTAAAATTGCTGTAAAGGTTTGGTTACGTTCCTTATAAAAACTCCTTGCAAACCCTGAGGGGACAAGCAATAAAGATACATACATACATACAAACATTAAACATAGGCGCTATCTGCTAACTTGACGCTCGATAAATTTTGTTAATAACAAAAAATCTATTCTTTCCCAAATGTTTAAACAATTTTTTCAAACTTCCCCAAATGATTCCCAAATTATATAAAAAAAAAATAATTTAAAAATATTCAATTTGTCTGCTAACTCTACGGCGGTATGTTTCTCTGCTCGATCTCGATACGTTTTGCACATCGCTGCAAAGTGACCCTTTTTACAGCACTTTGTACACTCCTTGTTCCTAGCCTCTCGTCGGATTGTGCATGCCCACATCTGTAGCACTTGATACCACTGGAACCGGAACTGTCTGATTTTCTTCGTGCGTTCTCACTATTTGTTGTAATCCGTGCCACTACATTATTTCCCATAGCCTTTGTCTGAACTGATGCCGCCTCGAACGCCTGTGCAATCTTCATCGCCTCTTTTAGCTCGATGTCACCTTTTTCTAATATACGCTTTCTCACTTCCATTGAACGACCTTTCTCGATAATTTGATCGCAAATTTCTGTGTCCACCGAAGTGAATCTGCAATATTTTGCCTGCTGACGCAAACGTGTTACGAATTGACCGACCGTTTCGTCTTCTTTCTGCGCCATATTTCTAAAAAAATGCCGCTCGTACGTCGTGTTCAGTTTCGGCCTGAAGTAATATCCGTTAGTATCTTCTTTGTCTTGTTGTACGGATCTTCATTTCCTGTCACCACATCGCAGTCTGGAATAGCGTAGAATATGTCTTGTAGATCCATCCCGCCATAATGTAAGAGCATGGCTTTTTTCCTTTGTGTCTCGATTATATTTTTACTCAACAGAAAAAGCTCGAAGCCTCTGAGGCTATCTCTTCCATCTCGGATATATGCCATGTTGGTCCTCGTTCGGATTAAACGCTGCGATACTCGACTCGCCTGCCATGTGTGACGCCGACTTTATCAGTTTTTTATCAGTTTTCCCTCGTCGCCAATGTTATGCTTTGGATGGCCGGAATAACACATTAACAACACTACACGTAATTGAATACTTGTTGTTTAATATCAATTTTACTGCTTGCTGTCTCGTGCGTTAATGCTATGTTCCGTTACTCTCGCAACGCCATCTCACGCTTATTGGCTCACATACCTTTAAGGCTTATACATACGTAACAGATATCAAGTCCGACTGTACAACCGGTCCTACCAACAATGTGTCATTGAGCGAAAACCCGGAATCCGATTTGCAGGATCCGTCAAACACCACCCTCAATTTAATGGTAAATACTGGATTCCTTAACAACTGCGTGATGAGGCAAGTATACCATCTTCGAGTCTCCTATCTCTGATTCTTCAACTATTCGCATGTGATTTAGCTCTATGTACTCCCTGATGAATTGCGAATAGCCGTTTTTTAGTCGTTTATTATATCTAAAACGCCTTTCCAATTTATTGAATCTTGACAATGCCGCCTGCCGCGTTTCACCGATCTGTTGTATTCCATTGGGCTTTACCAGCAGCGTGACAATAAAACAACCTTCGTCGTTCCGTCTGACTGTGCGTAAGAAGTGCTCTTCACATTGACGCTCAATGGGTGACATAATGCTTTGCCTTGTAAATTCATTCTCGAGATGCCAAAATTTCGTTAATGCGTTATTAAGATTTACCTTGAGATGATCAGTCCTTGACAACATAACATTCACGGAGAAAGTTCTCGATTTCCTCTTGTCTTGAAGTCCGTTGCCGAGCCCTCCTGCAACTATCCATCCTAATTGTGTCTTCTGAATAGTAGGGCTTTTGACGGATGGTCTAATCTGCCCTACACACAATAATTGCCAAAATAGCTCAGCTCCTATTAGCATTTGCACATGAGACGACATGTTGAATTGTGTTTTTTGGAATATTTATTATTTCTTTATTTATGCGAAACAGAGGAATGGAATCTGTTATCCTATCTGTCACCAGGCATTGAATAACGGTTTGAAAGTTATTGTAACGGGATTTGAGCTTGATTGTTGCAACTTCATTTGAATTTGTAGGTATTTGATTAATTCCAACGATAGACATGTTGTGTTATTTAGTACGTATTCGCAATTTTGATACAAATTTCTGTGTAACTAAATTGGCTTGTGATCCGCTGTCAAGCAATACCCTACATCGTAGCTTGCTATTGTCGTTATCAAAAACATCGACCAAAGCAGTCGATAATAATACGTAATTATCATCAGTTTTATTCAGATTATGCGTCACCACTGCAGAGGTACTGGATAAATCCTTTGATGCTTGTGTAGTTTGCTCTTTGGCCGCAGGATCCTCATCACTTCGCTTGTTTAGATGAAGCAGCGTATTATGTTTTAGTCCACACGTCTTGCTGCTGCTGGATGCGCATTGCTTTGGTTAATGAGATTTCGACTTCAGACAGTTTGTGCATAGTTTTCGTTTTTTTACTTCAGCAACTCGCTGACCTGCAGGCAATTTAGTAAAAGATTGACAGAAGTAGATAGGGTGCTCTCCATTGCAATAACTACATTTCGAGGTCACCGATGCAACGCAATTAATAGCTGATTTGCGTGAGTTCAATTGATTCGACTTGTTAGACAATGTAGATGCATTTTTCTTATTAATTATGGACTCTAACGTTTCCCTGGTAGAAATTTTGACTGGGCGCTTGCATGGCACTGACCAGCGTGCCACACTGCCACTTCAGGAGCTGGCATGGCACGCTGGTAAGCGCCATCCGCGAAACGTCACGTTTTTTCCGCTAGCGCCACAGATCTGATGTGGTGCTGGCATGGCGCTAACATGGCGGCAGTAAGGTACTATCATAATGCAAACATGGGACTAGCGAGTTTTTAACGTGGCACGTGTATGGCGTTAACATGGCGCCAATAAGGTACAATTTCTAAATCCATATGATGCATTTATTTAAAGATTATTCATTTAATTAGTTATTTTTAACAGACTGTCAAATTGAACTAATAATATTTACTACTCCTAAATTAACTACTATCTCATAAATTAGGAAACATGAAAATAAATATGCATACAATGACAAACGTGACTCTATATCAACGAGATAAAGGAAGTGGTATTAAGTTCAATAGGGTATAAATAGGGGATAAAATGCCACCATTATAATTAAAAATAAAATACCTTATATTTGGCAAATAATCGCAGTCTTACATCGACAGTTTTACAATTATTAATTTTCTATGTTCCAGATAAAAACAAAAACTTTGTACTTCTTTTCACCTAACACTATAACTATAAGGCCTTTATTCGCCAGTACACTTAAATACATTCGAGCTCATCCTATCTTATTGTAAAAGTTCATGATAGAATTTCAGTGGTATACCCCAGTACAGAAATCGATAAAACGTCTCTGTACCTCACATTTCGTTCACGCGAAATGTTCACGGCAACCTCACCGAAAATGTGTTCCTCTTTCACATCGGCTCGTATCCGTCCGGGCTCGGGTCTCGGGTCTCGGCAGCCAGCAGCAGATAACGGCGCGATAACCACCAAAATTTTTACGTGCCAACGCCGGAAAATGACCGCGAAAATGCGCTCGATAGAGGAATCGATGACGTGCGACGCGCCCCTCCCAAGCGCGCGGCCCTTCGGCGCGATAGCGCGGGCCAATTAGGGACGGGCTCGTAGGCCCGCGTTATATCCCCGCGCAGTGCTGTCAGCAGCAGATTCTGCGGGGATGCCCTATGGCCCCTCGCTCTCGCAGCGGCCTCCAGGGATTTTTAGGCAGCGATCGGGACACGTTGATTCCTCCATGAACCTCCCTTGCGGCCCGGGGATGGTGGCCAGCCGGCCCGGAGTCCGGTTTGTAGTAGGGGTTAGCCGGAGAAATTCGTTCTCTCCCGGCGCCGGGGCTCTGCTGTATCCAGCTCCGTCCGCTACCGCGTCACGCGCCGTGCGCGTGTTTTCCTGCACCCCTTGATCTTGTTCGGCGGCCCGCGAGCTCCGCTAACAACCGCTTCCGTTTCGATATATATATATATATATATATATATATATACCTATGTATATATGGGCGTGTGTGTATGTATGTGTCAATTCAAAGTTAACATAATACTTTTATCCATATTTTTTTCTTGTTTCGTAATTATTAAACGAAATTTGTATAGCTTTATGTTTACATTACCGCACTGTTTCGACTCGTGCGTGGAATCCGTCGCACAGATGATGCGCGCGCAATGGGCCACTTTCCACGCACTTTGTAATATAAAATAGGGTGTGTAACACGTGCGCGGGTTGAGAATTGGACACTCGTGCGGGAGATCGCACTCGTGTCCAGTTCTCAACTTCCCGCACTTGTTACACAAATAACTATTATATAGATATATATTGGCATAGATATACGCGGTTTACGACGACTTCATTGCTTACGATCACGATCAAAGCGTTACGATAGATGTAGTTGTAGCCTATCAGTTCTTCTAAAACTAATTAGCGCCCAATTTAATTATTTATTATTTATTGCCGAACCAAATTATTTATTTACCATTTATTTATTATTATTTATTATTTATTATTATTTATTATTATTTATTATTATTTATTATTATTTATTATTATTTATTATTATTTATTATTATTTATTATCATTTATTGCCAGATAAATTAGTAGAGCCCTGCCAGCCGAAGGACCTCGGCCGCGGCAGTTGAAGGATAAAATAATCCTGTCTCAATTTTAACGTACATGTTAATAATAATTTCTAAAACAATTAAGAAGTCGATCTAGAAGCCAAAGAGAAGAATCTCGACAGCACCTAATGTGGCGCAAGTGTGGATCGCATTAGAAACACAGTCAAATCCAGACCTGCGCCCGTTCAATTTTATGTAAATGCCATATTAGGCGCGGACATGGCCCTGATATGGCTCTTTCCAGTTTTTTACGATAAGGCTGTGGCATGGCAAACTTGCATGGCGCTAACAAGTGTCGTGGCGCTGGCAAGGCAATTGACACTTTTTTATTAAAAATTCTATCAATTGTTCGAGACGCGGTAACTTATGACCCGACAGCGTATTTTCCCAGTCGCGAAATGTTACAGGATCGAGCTTATTTGCTAAAATGTGCACAATTAAATCGTTCCAACTGTCTACGGGACGCCTAAGAGCCTTTAATGCGTTAATATGTTTCGTAGTTACATTAAGTAATTGTCACAATTCTGTATAATTTTCTTTCTTTATACAGGGAATCTCTAATATTGATTAAATATGTATACCTGTACAATTACGCGCAGCTTATCATAACGATTCTCTAATATATTCCATGCTACTTGAACATTTTGCTCTGATAATTCTAACAATTCGATTGCATCGGCTGGATCGCCAGATAAGGAGGATCTTAAATATTGAAATTTCTCTATATCCGTCAATCTCGTGTTATTGGTAATTATTGCATGAAACATTTGCGAGAACAGAGTCCATTCCTGATATTTGCCAGAAAAAACTGGTACATTTAGCTTGGGAAGACGTATGTGTGAATTGTTATGCTGTTGTTGCGATGCATTAACATTGAAGGCTGCTGCGTTTGATTGCGACATCCGTATTGAGCAGGCATTATCTATTAAATATTGCATTTGTGCTTTTAATTCAAAAAAGGATGTTTCAAAGGCCTCAGGCTCGTTAGTGTCATTCTTCTCTAAAACTTCGATTTGCGATTAAATTTCGTCGTATTCACTCCAGTAAATATCTAACTTGTCATTACGAACCTTTACTTGTTCAATCATTTCATTGCTTATGTCCGGGGTGCTCCTTACAGCATCGACATATCCCTTTATACGTGTGCAAGAAACCTCAGGGTGCCATTACATGGAGCATGGAGCGCGGAAACGCGGAACCGCGGAAGCGCGGAAGACAAATTTTAAATTTACTAGATTTCCGTCGATCCGTTCCGTCTGTTTTGAATGCCTTATATTACATGGAGCATATTTTGAGCGGAAAAGCGGAACGGAGAATTATAAAATATTAATTTTTAACGGTATTTATTGATTAAAATGCTTGTATTTAATAGATAAGCTGAAAAGATAATGTTGGAGGTCGAAATAAACTTGCGGCTACTATTAATTATAGTTTAATGACAAACGTAAAAATAAAGGTATAAATGGTGAAGTGTGCGACTGAGTATCTTAGCGCGTGCGGTACCCAGGACGAGTCTCGTCTATCTGAGGTATATAATGGTGAGTGTCTCGAAGCCCTACGCCTTACATGAGTACCAACGCCGTATAACTAAACTTTGTGTTGACTTTCGCATGACCAATATAAACATAGTAGTAATTGTATCTAGATCGGTTTGTTATCATACGGACTACCTTACATTCTTCTCCTACAAATCGATCTTACATGTTTAACGCATTAATCAATATTATATTGTAGGTATAATAGACATTTGTTTACAGCTCCAATCGAGTTTCTCTCTAGACACTGCTTTCGTAAAGCAATCGGCAATCATTTTGTCTGTGTTTAGGTATAATACTTTAAAGTCGCCTCTCTCTATTTCATCGCGTACAAAGTGGTATTTTAAGTTAACATGTCGAGTTCTCTTAGATGAACTGGCATTATTGAATCGCAGCTTGGTTATCGCTATATACATTAATCGGCGTATTAAGGTATTCCTCACATTTCAATTCTCTTAGTATATTTCGTATCCACATCGTGTCCTTAACTACTTCAACTATTGCATACAGTTCTACTTCGCATGTAGAGTTCCCTACAGTTCGCTGTTTGTTACATCGCCACGATATAAGCGAATTACCTATGAAAATAGCTCCTCCTGAAAAAGACTTTCCTTTTTCACCGTTACCCCAGCTTGCATCCGAATATGCTTTTAGTGTTCCGAACTCTTTATCATATGATAGCCGTTTATCTATAGTTCCGCTCAAATAGCGCAAAACTCTTTTACCTATAGAATAATGTCGTTTTTCAGGACAATGGTTGTATTGTGATAGGTAAGACGTTACATAAGCTATATCTGGCCTTGTTCGGTTAGCTAAATATAATAATTCTCCAATTAATTCTTGATATGTGTTAATATCACATTCTTCTTTTAACTCATCAGATATCCTATCTTCTCCCGGTACAATTGGCGTATTTATAGGCTTACATTCTAACATTCCATGTTTACTTAACAAATTCTTAATATATTCTCTTTGGTTTAAGTGTATCCCTACGTCATCGCTTTCTACTTGTATACCGAGAAAATGTTTTTGATGTAGTTGTCTCATTAACATGAAAACTTTTCCGAAGTGAACTTAATATTCTATCGCAGATCTTACTGTTATTATCAAGAGTAGTGAAATCATCGACATATGCACCGAGTACAAAGAAACACTCCTCATCTGGTTTATAAAAAATGCAACTCTCTGATGCTAATGGTACAAATCCATTTTTTGATAATTCTTCTTTTAATGTGTAATACCAGTTTCTTTCAGATTGTAGCCGTCCATACAAACTTCTTTTAAGTCTGCAAACATTTCCTGCCCCAAATCTGTTTTCAAATGCAGGAGGCACTTCCAAGTACACGGTTTCCTCTAATTCGCTATTCAAATAAGCTGTTTTTACGTCAAAAAATCTCACATTCAGACCCTTCTTAGCTGCTATTGCTATTAATGTTCTCCATGCTTCTATACTTATCACCGGTGAGTATGACTCTTTATAATCGATATTTTTCACCTGATTGTATCCCGCTGCAACTAGTCTCGCTTTAAATTTTACACTGTCTTTTTCTCTATCATTCTTAGTACTAAAGACCCACTTACTCTTAACTATCTTTACGTTATTAAGACGCTTAACTATCTCCCATACATGATTATCTTCTACATGATTATCGACTTAATCTCATCTTCCATTGCTTCTAACCAATATTTCGAATTCGTATCTTTACATGCCTCATGATGATTACGTGGTATATGTATATGTATACTTTCCGCTACTTGAACTTGATGTTTATCCTGTAATCTTTGAGAGCGCCTTACGCCTTCTTCTACCAGACGTTCTTCGTTTTCTTTTACATACTCCTGTTTTTGTCTTAGAATCTCCTCTCGCGTACTACCTTTCGGCCTACCTACTTTGCGCTCATTTATATCGCGATCTCCATCCGCGTTCAATTGTAAATTACCTTGGTTTATTATATTAGGCTCATCAGTAACATCCTCGTCGTCGTCCGCGTTTTGTTCGTCGAAGTCTGTATCTTTCTCTACGTCATTATTATCGACCGCGTTACTATCATTTACAAGGTCTTCGATATTCCACCCTTCATATTTATCTTCGATTTTGCGATTATTTAAATAACAACTACCTTTCAGACTCTCGTTAAAGATTACGTTGCGGTTCTCGACGACCTGTCTATGCTCAATGTCATACAACCGATAGCCTATACGTTCTCGTGAATATCCCACCATTATCGCTTTTCTACCGCTAGGTTGTAATTTATTACGCGCATTCTTTGGAGTATGATAATACGCGATGCACCCAAAAGTTCTCAAATATTTAAGGTAAGGCATTTTGCCTTTCCATAGCTCATATGGAGTCACGTCCTTATTTTTTTTAGGAGTTAACTTAGCCGTTTGGGTAACATATGCGACGGCTTCGGCCCAAAAATACAACGGTAGATTACCTTCATATAATAACGTACGCGCGCGTTCAAGGAGTACTCGGTTTTCTCTTTCTACTTTCCCATTACTTTCTGGGTTATATGGAACAGTTTTTTGATGTTCTATACCTGCTCTATTAGTATATTCTTTAAATTCGTTATTGATAAATTCGGTACCATTATCGGTACGAATCCGTTTTATTTTCTTACCTAATATATTCTCGTATCTCTCTTTGAAAATCTTAAACTTAATAAACGCTTCATTTTTGTGTTTCAAAAATAAGTAAAGTACATACTACTATAGTCATCGATTATTAATAATATATACCGCGCGCCCCCTAATGATTTTACTGGCATAGGCCCACAAAGGTCCATATGTAATAGTTCTAATGGTTGAGTACTTTGATCGTACGGCACTGGTTTATGCGGTTTCCTAGATAACTTGCAAGTTTGACACGCATCGCACGTAACATGTTTTATGTTGCTACTTACTCCTATCGCAATATTTTTCTTTACCAATCTCTGCATGTATTCCTTGTTTATGTGACCCAGTCTACGGTGCCATAAATCATCGATATTTCTTGAGCCGTTGTATTAACAATACTATTACCTGCTCCAGCGCTGTAACATTCATAATTATTATTAGCACCTGACCATGGAGTTATGTTAATTACGAAATGATCATTCACTCGCTCTCCTACCGCGATGATTTCACTACTATCCTTTTTACTGATTTTTACTTCGTGATCTATAAAATTAACTTCTAATTCATGGTCCATTAATTTCATTACAGACAGCAAATTATTACGCAAATTAGGAACATATACAACATCGTGATTATTACATAATTTGGTATATCCTTATTATTTCGCACTTTAAGTTTTATGGAGCCTATTTCTTTTGACTTTATGATATTTTGTCGACCGGCTAAATAAACTTTACCATTAATCGATTTAAACGTTACAAAATTCTTCTTATCATTAGTCATATGCGACGTACAACCACTGTCTATAATCCAATCGTTATATTTAAGTTTCGGACATGTATTAACGTTAAAGGTCTGAAAATTAACGGCATCTACCTTTTGCTCCGATACGCATTCCGTTCTCTTACAGTTGTTGTTACCTTTACTATCGTTCATGTGTTTACCACGATTTTCGGGGGTTTGACCTTGTCTGTCCTTTCGATGGTAACAGTCTTTCGCCACGTGACCCAACTTCCCGCAAACAAAGCATTTCTTCTTATTGTTGTATTTCTTCTTACGATCACGTGCCATGTACGTCTTCTCCTGACTTTCTCCTACATTCTTCTTCTGCAGGTCCCTTTCTTTCTCCTTGAAGATTTCCTGGACTTTGTCTAACCTCTTTTCCCTCTGAGTTTTTAGGATCTCACGGGTTTGACTGAATCTGTAATGAAGTCCCCTGACGACGTTGTAAACCAGCTGACGATCGGATACGTGTAAACCGGCTGCATTGCACTTTACCGCTAATCCTCGTGCACGGCTTATGTACTCGCTGACCATTTCGTCATCCGTCATTCTGATGTTCCGGAGTTCCTCTCCAGCATCAATCGCTCGGTCTTCCGCTGGTCCCGTGTACGCGTCGAGTATTACATTCCATAATTGTTTCGCACTATATACGGTAGCGAACTGCAATACTTGTTCGTCACTTAACGATAGTCGTATGCACGCTACGGCGTCAACATTTTTCTCGTCCCATTCCGCTTGCTCTCTCTTCATATCGTCTCCCACTGGCCTATCATTGTGTATGGCACTCAGCAGTCTTTTTAACTGCAAGACGGATCCCATTTTAACTCGCCAGTGGAAATAGTTGTCTCCCCTCAGCAACGGGATTGTGGGCAAGGCCGTTTTGTCCGCCATTTCTCCTTCACTCACGTTCCTCGTACGTTGTCTTTTCTTAGCCTCGTTTCGATAAACTGGGATTGCTTTTTACAAGCACGCTCTGCTACCAATTGTTGGAGGTCGAAATAAACTTGCGGCTACTATTAATTATAGTTTAATGACAAACGTAAAAATAAAGGTATAAATGGTGAAGTGTGCGACTGATGAGTATCTTAGCGCGTGCGGTACCCAGGACGAGTCTCGTCTATCTGAGGTATATAATGGTGAGCGTCTCGAAGCCCTACGCCTTACATGAGTACCAACGCCGTATAATTAAACTTTGTGTTGACTTTTGCATGACCAATATAAACATAGAAGTAATTGTATCTAGATCGGTTTGTTATCATACGGACTACCTTACAGATAAGCATATATTAATAAAAATTGCAATGAATTAAGTGAACACAATTTTAAGAAATGAATACAAATGTCTATTTGTCACTGTACTGTTCCGCTTTTCCGCGCAAATTGTGCTCCATGTAATATAAGGAGAAACAAGCTCGCGGAACGAACGCGTCAAAATCCGTTGTCAACGCGGATACAGTATACTCCATCAAATTTCGGAGCTGTCTAATCACATTAAAAAAGAAAGCTTTTACATACTTCGATTACTTTAATATTTTATAAAAGTGGCAGTATAATATTATAGATCCAAACATCATGTTGATGGTTATTATGAAGTATCTTATGCAAGCCAGGGTACATTACATACACGATAATAGCAGATTCCGCTTTTCCGTTCAAACGTGCGGGACTCAACTCGCGGAAACGCGGAATCTATAGTTACTATTCTGTTCCGCGCTTCCGCGTTTCCGCGTTTCCGCGCTCCATGTAATGGCACCCTCAATGTTCTTCGCTTAATTTTTAACGCGTCTAAGTCCATTTTGCTAACCTATCGAATTCGAATTGCCACTGCTGACAACTGTATAAATTTTCGTAATATCGACAATACCGTACGCGACTATAATAGTAACGTTTTACCTGTGTTAACGCTAACGCTATTATAATTATAATTGTAACCAGTTGTTTCGCTTTGTGGTGGCGACGCTTCCGTCCTCGGGTTGCCGACGTCTCTGCCCTTGGGTTGCCGACGTCTCTGTTCTTGGGTTGCTCTTGGTTTGCCGACGTCTCTGCTCTTGGGTTGCCCTTGGTTTACCGGCGTCTCGTATAAAACGATGTTCCCGTGATAATTGCTGCGGTTACTATGCTGAGATGTGGCATCGTATGCGCCAACGCCCTTTGATCGTAATGTACGATTGCTCGTAGTTAGGTTAGGTGTAATTGTTCGTGATATGCCCGCTTGCGAATATCCGCAGCAAGCCCCAATGATATTGCAATTGCGATTGTGCGCTTGGTTGCTCGCGCGGTGCCCGATTACGTCTGAGAATGCTTTCGTATTTCGTAGCTCGCCCAATCGACTGCTGCCGGCAGATCCGGCTTGAAGGACCAATTTTGTATGTGCGAGCTCTTGCGAATTTACTTTTGCTCGCACGAAAGGAACTGTGTCACAGCACCTGTTTACTTCCGAAATAATAACTCACTCGTATGTAATTAAAAATGATTGCCTCTATTGTCTGCAAACCCGCGTACGTTTTTGGACGTGGCACCGTGACCGTGTCGTCTATCGATCGAATAATCGATTCTTCGCAATACTAACAGAGCGCCCTCATGAACGGCAGCGAATCAGAGCGCAGCCAAGTCGGGTTTACAACGCGTAAAGAGCGGGAAAGATAAATTTTCGAAACTTACAATTAACGATAACGATACAACGGGGGATAAAAAGTTATTAACAATATTATCAACAAAAAATGTGATTTTTTTATATTTTTTCTCCAATATCTCGAAAACTAAGCAAGATAGGATTGGATAGGATAACCAACTAAACGTATCTTTTTTATAGACCGTAAAATTATCTACAATAATGATCTGAACAACATTTATCGTCAAGTCAGTCGTTTAACTTGCACGCGCCGTCAAACTCCAAGACTCGGATCCTGAAAACCCTCGATTTCGTCGTTTTTTATGTTGCGCCGTTGATTTTTTTCCGTCATTTAAAATAAAATTAAAAATCCCCAAAAAATCACACATTATCTGAGAACTACAAAGAATACTTTTCATGGTGCAACCGATTTTTTAGACCATTTTTCTTTAGTTTGTAGCTCCCATACAGCACAGATTCTTGCAGAAAACTTCCAGAAAGGTTTCAAAAACATTTCAACCTTTCACATTTCATGTGCAACATCTCTGAAAGAATTCAGCAATATGTCATATAAAATGTTGCAATAGAAGTGTTTTTTAAACCTTTCACATGAAGATAATTTTTCAAAACTTTTAGTTGAGTTATCTCTGAATCGTTTCACATGAAATAATTTTATAAATCTTTCGGTTGAGCTGTTTCTAAAACCTTTCTCACGCAATAAATTTGAAAACGTTCAGTTGATTTATTTCTGAATTGTTTCATATGAAATGATTTTGTAAACCTTTCAGTTGAGCTGTTTCTGAAACCTTTCTCACGCAATAAATTTGAAAACTTTTAGTTGATTTATTTCTGAATTGTTTCATATGAAATGATTTTGTAAACCTTCCAGTTGTTTCTGAAACCTTTCTCACGCAATGAAAATTTTTAATTAAGTTATTTCGGAAACATTTCATAAAATATAATTTTGCAAACCTTTCAGTTGAGTTTTCGATGAAACTTTATACACATCTAGGAGAAGTAAATAGACGAATTTAGAAATTTTTAATTGCAGCCCTAAAAACCACACCCATCATCATATGTAGGGCTTTTTGCTTTTCTCAGATATAAATTATTAATATTATATTATGTAATGATATACAAATCTTTTATATTAACCCGTTGTGGTCACACCTCCTAAAAATAACGTAGTGGTCACATGGGGTCCAATGGACCCCACAACAGTTGCCATTTGCGTTCTTTTTGATGTATGTACTCAAACCTTGAACTGGAATTTAGTTTATGACTTCCTCTTTATAATCCAATAATTTAAAAAAATTTTTTATGTTAAAAAAACGCGAGAAAAAAATTTTTTTCTTCGAGAAATTTGACTTTTTTACAAAAATATTTATCAAAATTTTTTAAAATAAAGCAAAAAAACTTCCTGCGTTTTACTCTCAAAATAGTATACTTTTAAGGAAAAAAAAAGCCTGGGGTCCACTGGACCCCATGTGACCACAACGGGTTAATATTTATAATATATCAATTGTTGTTGCGTTGTTTTTAATATTTGCCAGTTAATAAATTTCAAATTTTTGAACACTAAAGATGCTTATATACGATATGAACATAAGCTAGAAGGAATTAAGCATCAGAACCAGAGGATCGTCACTAGCCCGTTCGATCATGGAAGTCAAGCAACTTTAAGTGCGGTTACTACTTGGATGGGTGACCGCCCGAATAAAAAAAAATACGGCAATATATTTCGGAAACCTTTTAACACACTTTCTCAGAAAGGTTTCAAGTGCGAGAATTGCGGACATTTTGCTATTCCAGAGCTGTCTCAGAGATGTTGCAGAAACATTTTGAAATATTTATGACATGTTTCAACTCCATCAGATGAAACATTTTTTAAATATCTCTGAAAGGTTTCAGATATATTTTGGTAACCTTTCAGCACGGTTTCAGAAAGGTTTCAAGTGCAAGAATCGCGGACATTTTGCTATTCCAGAGATGTCTCAGAGCTGTTGCAGAAACATTTTGAAATATTTATGAGATGTTTCAATCTATCGAATGAAACATTTTTTAGATATTTCTGAAACAAATGAATTTTAAGGCCTGAAAATAGCGAAAAACTAAAACTATTCCAAAAAGTCAAAATTTTTTACTTACATATATAGTTACAAACTAAAGAAAAATCCTTTTTTAAAAAGGAGATGTGAAGTTTATTGTTGTCGCTTTTCCGCGATGCTGATTGGTTTTCTTGCTGCGCTTACTTCATTTGCAGCTGTCATTGTATATTTTGACAGTTGTGTATAATAGGGTTAATAGTGAAATGTTAAAGATAAATAGCGCGCGCGTAGCGCGCGTCTGTAGTGTCTAGTGATCTAAAAAATCGATTGCACCATGAAAGGTATTTTTTGTAGTTCTCAGATAATGTGATTTTTTGGGGATTTTTAAATCTATTTTGAATGACGGAAAAAAATCATCGGCGCAACAAAAAAGAAACGACGAAATCGAGGGTTTTCGGGATCCGAGTCTCGGAGTTTGACGGCGCGTACAAGCTAAACGACTGACTTGACGATAAGTGTTGTTCAAATTATTGTAGATAATTTTATGCTCTACAAAAAAGGTATGTATAGTTAGTTACCCTATTTTACTTAGTTTTCGAAATATTTGAGAAAAAATAAAAAGAATCGCATTTTTTGTTGATAATATTGTTAATAACTTTTTATTCCCTGTTAATTTTGCGAAGCAAAATAAATCCCACTTATAGCACCTCAAGTCAAAGCGATTCATGGTGGTTGCAACCTGGGAATATTAATTGGAAGGTTCGATGTCTAATATGACTGACCTATCGCACATATCTCTTTACATGTTTGCACCGCATTACTGAAAAAAAAAAAAGAAAAACAATATGTTAAAAATATTCGTTTCGATTATTCATCTTTTAAATAATGCCAATTATATAAAACACAACTAATTGTCACTTTTTTTTAATGCACGTTGAAATATCATCTATCGAACAATTATGCGCTTCCAAGATTTGAACTGAAATATTGGTCGCGCTCAGAGCGCGACCCTAAACCCATCTATCGGCAAAAACTGCACGGACTTATTGGTCACGTTCAGCAGACCAAGCCGCTCAGTAGCAGCCGAACGTGATTGGCTTTTAAAACCAATCAACGCAGAGTGTTGATAAGACGAACTCAACAGTTGTGTCTGCTGAACGCGGCTATTGATCAACCTAATATTTTGATGCCGGGGGTTTACAATTTAAAAATGTTGATGATTTTTAGAAATGTAAATAATTATAATTGTTTTACTCAAAATTTTGTAAATTTAAAAATATAAAAATATCTGATTTGTTACATTTTCTATGTAAGAAACCCCCTTAATCTAGAATAAGCAATGCTTTTAAAATCTTCTTTGTTTTCTAATAGTCTAATTAGTTGTAACATTATCTACAGTTATAAATTAAATTCTATTTATCATCTTTTTTTATCCAGAAAATAATTAAAAAAGAAATTGTTTTGTGAGGTTAAGATATTTATCTTAGGATTAAAAATAAAATTAAGTATGTTATAAATAAGTTAATTCTGTCTCTCTAACTTCAATCTGCTTCTAATATATCTTATTAATAACCTGATGCCTTATTATTATATGTATTAAACTGTATGCATACGTATACTATAATGGAAACTATTATTTATGATTGTTTCTTATTTTGAAGATATTATGCGCACGCGCATTTTGGATCTTTATATTATTTAGTATATTTTATTATATTATATTTAATTATTGCAATTAAACTTTTAAATGTTTCTAAAGTGAATGTGTAGCTCTATAAAAGTGTATATTGTCATATATGGTATACACTGACAAGGATAGGATTAATTTTATTTTACTTAATTAGAACAAATTACTGGACTTATAATTAGTCTTATTTGCAATATTATTTTGTATTAATTTATAATTTAATTGATTAGTTATTTATCGCTATTATTATTACGTATACAGTTGAAAGTTTCTATTTGTTCGCGAAATCGCTGATTAATCCCGGCGATGGAAGCGGGATGAGAAGGACGCGCGTGGAAGGTGTTAACAAATTATTTCTTTATTTTTTGTGTAACTCAGAGCACAGTTTGAGCCGTCTTTAATGCGTTAAAAATGTACAATCTGACCTGAGAAACAATGAACGGTGAATAAATGAGAAGTCTTTAGATTGTCCGTGAGTACGAGAGACAATTATATTAATTGCCCTCCTCGTGGTGATTAGCCCGTGAGCCGGTGAGACACGTGGCGGTCAGCACTCGCGCACGTGTGAGCCTGATTTGTCGTGTCGATGTACCAGAGCTGGATGAGCGGTCTCTTTACACGTTAGTAAAGTATCTCGGCAGCTTCAATCACTGCGGTGGGCACTTCAATTCGCTGTAACACTCGAATGATACACAGAGCACACTTCCTACGTCTGGTCACCGCGCGGCCATTTGTACGACTGTGTTTGTCGCGAGGAATACGTTGGCGATGAGCGCGCCCGTGCTTGCGCAAACTGCCGCGTCGCTCCGGCCGGTCGTATCCGATCGATGCTGCCATCTGATCGGATGGCGCAACGTGAACGGAATCTCGAACACTATTGTTAGCGGATTTTCTTTACTATATATTGAGCATTATCATTTTAATGCCTATTTAATAATAATATTTTATACTTTTATATATCTAGTAGATATATTAGATAGATTGTAGTCAATATTTATAAATATTATTTTAACTACAATTATAGAGTGATTCCGTAAGTAAATAAAAATACAAGTATAATTTATAATTGTATAATTTGTATAATAATTTGTATAAAAATTTATTTAAAAGGAAAATCTATTTTTTTTTTAATAATCCCTTTGTAGACGAATGCAATTATTCTATTGTTACTAGTTTATGGATGCTTTTAACATAAAATTTCTTATGTTGATGTCTGAACTATTCTTACATCGCATTTTTTATTGTCATTGTTAAATTTTGCTCTCTAAAACAGATTTCAGAGCAATATATAGGTGATAATCATTAGATACTATATCAAGGTTATGGATTGCATGAGAACCTTTCAACCAAATGATAATCATTAGATACTATATCAAGGTTATGGATTGGATGAGAACCTTTTAACCAAATCAAATTGTTTATTGTATTAATTGAGCTGTGTGAAATTGGACATTGTCATTGTTGTATCTCTTACTTAGAAGGAACGGCTGATTCACTAAAACGAGCTATGACAAAACTTTCTTTATTCTGAGTGTACGTTACGGTACAATACAATGCAAACGATACAGACGGAACTGCTACCACCACCAGTGGAGAGATGTAAGAATAGCGGGAAGACTCTGATTGGCTGAGAAAGTGTATATGTGTGTGACAGTATCTGTGTATGATGGTAGGTTCAAAACATAACATTTCCTCCTTTTTATTAAGAAAACTTGTTAAGTTACTTGAGGAAAACCTATCAGGGGGATGGCAGTTATGTATTGATCTCCAACGGAAAACTGGGGATGAGGCGGTTCTATATTGTATTGCGTTGCCTTCAGACGTTGCTGCGCTCGTAGAGGAGTTCCTAAAGCCGTGATTGGAGTCGGAGTTCTTTGGTGTGGCGATGGAGAAGTAAGCGCTTCTGAATTCCTCGTTACCACAAGTGTATGAGCTCTCGGGTGTCTGGATAAAATCACACGTGACGGGATCGACGGCTTTCCTCTTCATTGTCCACAACCGGTGATGCAAGATCATTAGATTGTTCTCTGTCGTCCTGTTTTCTGAATGTTCTCGAATTTGGTCGACATGGCGTTTAAACCACTCGTGAGTGACTCTTGCAAAGACGTCGTCAGGACAAACAAGGTCCAAACGTGTCCGCAGTGTTCGACCCAGAAAGAGCTACGATGGCGATTGCCTCATAGATGAATGTGATGCAATACGGTATTGATTCAGGGGGCCTATTACGTATCTTGAAACAAGGTAAAAATGCGAAAAGTAAACAGATTTACTAGATTTTGACCAATGAAATCGTAGATACTCTAGTGAAATCTCTCACTTTTCGCATTTTTACCTTATGAAGAGATACGTAATAGGCCCTCAGATTTCCTTGAAGCGTGCACCGTGAAGTTACCATGGCACGAAGGGCATCCTTAACAATGTACACTTTGTTTGGCTTGGTTGATGGATGATAAGGCGCCGTTAACTTGTGATACTTGACGGCACTTGTTTGTAGAAACAATTTGAACAGATTATGTAAATTACGTTCTGTTGTTTTAATATGGTAGAAACATGGTAGGCCGTGAATAAGTCATCAAGTATAGCGATGGTTGCCACCATAGTCGTCGAATTGGTTATTCTGATTTCAAGCCATTTGCTAAATGCATCGGAAATGATCAGTAGCATCACCCCCCAACCAACATTCGGTCGTCAGTAGGCATAGAACAGACTCCGACCATAATTTCAAATGGCAGGATGTTACAATCTTACACAAAGAACAAAATTTAAAAAAACGTGAAATTTCTGAAATGCTATTCATTAAAAAACATAAAGAGGCAATCAACTCACAGAAAGACACTGAAAACCTGCCATTGGTCTATGACCGAATAATATCTTCACTTTAAGTTCTCCTTCTATGTTTACTGTATTTTGCGATAATGTATCATTAGTCGTTCGGCCTTCACATGAGACCGTCGTGTTTTTCCGACCCGCCACGAATTTTATATGTTTGACGCACAATGATCCATGTAAGTTCTATTTACCGATATTCTCGTGAATCTGTTCAACGCGTGTAATGTTGTTTAATTTTTAATTTTTTAATTTTTTATATATTCTTTCACTCTTTTATTCCAGCATTGCTAAAATAACTTGAAAAGGACCCAAAATAGTGGTCGAAACGTCGTTGTGTTATGCTTAATAAAACTTGCCAGTCAGGCCGTTTAACTATACCGAATTATTTCATCACTGGCGAATAACTTTTATTGAATATTATATTTATATATCTGATTTTGCTTTGTTCTCTATTATTTCTTTGTGCTTTTAGTACAGTTATTTGGTGCTAAAAAAGGCTGCTCGAGACCGCGCGCAAGTCCGTGCGAAGCCACGGTACTTCTGTCTGCCAAATTGTGTTTGCTACGGAGAGGGTAAAGTGGGTTCACTGTGAGGCGTGATTATATTCGAGATCTTTCCTTTATTCAGAAAGCGTGTGTTACGAGTACAACGGTTCATGAAGAACTGTTACAGTGCTACCACCGCTAGTCGGCTACTGATAAAAATAGGAGGAGCGAAAAGAAAGACTCTGATTGGCTGTGAGCATTAATGTGTGTGTGTCTGTGTTTGTGTGTGTATGGCGGTCGGTGTATCAAAAATACAATAAATTCCTCCCTCTCATAATAAAAACCTCGTTAACATTTACTCGGAGAATATTTATCAGGGAAGCGATGTTTCCGCGTTGATCTCCGAGGAAGAACCGGGGGGGGTGCGGCGGTTCTATTCTGCACTGCGTTGCCTTCAGGTGTTGCTGCTGCCCGTGGAGGAGTTCCTGGAGCCGTAGACGGAGTCGGAGTCCTTTGGCGTGACAATGGGGAAGCAAGTGCTTCCACATTCCTCGGTTTCAGGGGTGCGCAAGCTTTTGGAGGATCCGGGTAAAATTGCACGTGACGGCTTTTCTCTTCGTTGTTCACCACAGGTAATGGAAGATCAGATTGCTTTGCCGTCGGGTTTTCTGAATATCCCCGAATCTGGTCCACATGGCGCTTGAACCGCTTGTCTCCATATTCAATTTCATAGTGCAGTTCTTCTAAACGAGCTACGATGGTTCCTCGAACCCATTTGTCCATCCTGGGATTTCCCGAAAGAAAATACACAATTTGAGTTGGTTTAAATGACCGGAATGTTGGAATGTATTGTGCATTCCATTTTTGAGTGACTCTCGTAAAGACGTCGTCAGGACGCACCAGATCCAAACGTGTTCGCAATGTTCGACCCAGGAAGAGCTGCGATGGTGATTGTCCCGTAGTCGAATGCGGTGCAATACGATAGTGACGGAGAAACTTGTTCAGGTCTGCTTGCAGCGTGTTTCGGGAAGTTCCCATGGTACGAAGTCTTTAACAGTCTGTACACTTCGTTCGGCTTGCCCATTGGTGGATGGATGATAAGGCGCCGTTAGTTTGTGATACTTGACGCCGCTTGTTTGTAGAAACAATTTAAATTCAGCTGATGTAAATTGCGTTCCGTTGTCTAATATCACGATAGTAGGAACCGTAGGCTGTGAATAAGTTATCAAGTATGGCGATGGTTGCCGCTGTTGTTATCGAATTGGTAATCTTGACTTCAAGCCATTTGCTGAATACATCGGAAACAATCAGTAGCATCATCCCAGCGACGGGGCCCGCGTAATCAACGTGGATGCGTTCCCACTTTTGGGGTAGCAATAATGCTGGTAAAACTTAGAAGAGCATGTTTAGTACAATCAGCACACGATTTGACAGTATACTCAATTTCTGAATCGATACCTGACCAATAAACAAATGAGCCATCCCTTTCATTTTTACGATACTTTAATGTGCAACATGTAGATTGTTAAGTATTGCTTTCCGTAGCGAGGATAATATAACGACACGGTGCTCGAACATCAGGCAGTTGGAGGCCAGTTTGTAGGCAGATTCCAGAGCTCGATAACCTGCACGCTCGACTTTATTCCGATTCCAAAAGCTTCACGATTTTCCCTAATTCAAGATCCTTTCTTGTTTCTTGAGCAATTCGTTTCGCATCAATTGGCAGTTGCCCGATTTGATTCATAGTGAAATGGTCGAATCCATCTTCTTCAGGGCCACTTTGACCAAGCTCCGATTAACTTAATCGTTGATTAGTCTATTGGAAATGACCGATTGCATTTGTCAATCTGCTTAATGAGCAAATGCGATTGGTCATTTCCAATAGACTAATCAACAAATAAGTTAATCGGAGCTTGGTCGAAGTGGCCCTTAATCTCTTCTCTCCTTTGCGGCGACGAAGAAAGGCGAATAACGTTAACCGTCGAAGGTAACAAGGTTCTTGAACAATATAGTCGGTATTAGTGTTCTTCTTCATAAGTTTACAAATCACATCAAAGTCAAAGTACGTAAGATAGTTTGCATAATTAACCATCCTGCTATGCATAGAGCTGGTAGTGATTTCTCCGGGTGAAGAATTTGAGTTAAGGGCTTGTGATCCATAATTAAGGTCTAATGACGAGCATAGATATAATAGAAGTATTTTTGGTCAGTTCAGACGATGGCAAGCGCTTCTTTGTCAATCTGTGGGTATTTTTGCTCCGTAGCAGTCATGGTGCGGCTTGCATACGCTATTGGTCGCTCTTGTCCACTACTCAAACGATAAGAAAGCACAGCACTCATGCCTATTTTGTTGGCGTCGGTGGTTAAAAGGGGAAGTGATATGGGTTATACGGCATGAGGACTTGAGATGATATTAAGGCTTTCTTAATATCTGTGAATGCTTCTTCTGTGGTAGGTGTCCATTTGAAAGGATCCTGGTGAAACATATTTCGAAGAGGTTGATTTTTTGTGGAAAGATCCGGAATAAATGCGCTATAGTAGCTTTTCCAAGAAATAATTGAAGTTCCTCTGGGGTTGAGAGTTTTGGTACGTCTCGGATAGCTTCTATATGTTTATCAGATTTGTGAATGCCCTGAGCGTCGATTCGGTGGCCCAAAAATTCTACGGAAGAAGTCGCAAAAACGCATTTTTCGTGATTGAGTCGTAAACCATGAGAGCGCATTCTCTCCAGCGTTTCCTCCAAGCCTATCATTAGATCAGCAAAGTTGTTGGCAGAAACTAGAACGTTATCGAAAAAATTACGTACTTGACAGAAACCTTGTAGCACAGACTCCATGTGTCGTTGCTAAATAGTCGGAATATTTGCAGCTCCGTAGACTGCGTGTGTAGGTTGGATTAAGCTGAGAATTAACGTATTAAACGTGAGCGCATGACTGAGCTCTTCATCGACAGGTAGATGGGTAAAGCATCTGTAATGTCAAGATGACAAAAGATTTTTGCGTCTTTCATTTAATTAAATATTTGTTCAGCCTTAGGAATTGGGTTTTCATTTATGATGATGCGCGGATTGAGCGTCGGTTTATAATTGCCCGTAATACGTAATTTGCCATTTTTCCTTGTCACGACAGTGAGTGGTGGACGCCTATTCTGAATATTCCACTTTTTTGTAAAAACCTAATATTCTTGCCTCGATTTCTCTTGCGTAAGCATCACGAAGTACCAATGGTATCTCTCGTGCTTTGACGAAGGTTGGTGTAGCTCCCGGTTATTTCAGGTGTAATTTAACAAATGGGTCTACTAATTTTCTCGCTATCGTTAAATACATCTTGGAAGCGATCTAAAAGTTGCTCTAATTGTCTTTTCTGCTTCTGGATAAAACGGGGCGGCGTAGTAGATACCACGTGAATCTTATTTGGCGATGAGATTTTTGCGAAGTCTATTTTATGAGTGAAATGTGAAATCCACTCTCGCCCAAAAAGTGTGTCAAAATCGCCTTCGACCACATATAGATTCAGCCTTTTTGTCGTTTGACCGACCGTAACGTTAACTGGCAAACGCCCGATATAATTGATTTTGTGAAGCGTGTTACTGGCAAACTGTCTGTCGGTTTTCTGCAAGAAAAAAAATGGTTTAAAAGGGCGTAAAGTTTTTTTTACTTACAATACCGCAAGGTGCTCCAGTATCCAATTCTATTTTTAAGTTGCAGCATCGATTAATATGTTGATCATTTACTTTTGTGCTATGCTGGTGGAGTTGATATCATTAACCTTATTAAAATACTAGACAGAGTCGACATGTACTGCTGGTACGAGTGTGTCAAAGACTTAATCGTTTTTTTTTTTTTATTATTCCTCGATCTCGACACACTTTAGCGATATATCCCTTAATACCGCAATTGTGACATTTGGCGTCATGGAACTGGGATTGACTTCGTGGGTGATCTCTACCACATCCTTGACAAGGACGGTTCTGTTTCTTCTGCGCTGGGTCCTTTGCTTATGCTATTTCTGTCGATCATGCCATAATGATCTCTGGCGCCATTGTTCATCGTTATTCTTTTTCTTTGGTTGTGAGTATCCTCTATTATGTGTAGTTTCGGGAACTGACATCGTAGCTGTTTTAACCTCATTGGCGGTAAGTCGCGTTGCCTCAAGAGTATATGCAATATCAAACGTTGCGCCGAACGTTGCAGGCTTTTTTGCTGTTATTTCGTCGCACGTTTCACGAGATTCGAGGCCATGCAATAATTGCTCTATTAGCATTCTGTCGAGAAATTCTCCGTCCTCGCAATAAACTGCCTCTTGGTGTAATCGAAAAGCGAAGTTTGATACTGTCTCATTCTTTTATTGACATATTTGTCGAAATCGAATGGCTTCTGCGAACTTATTTTTTGTGCGATCCATATGATTCTTAAGCGTATCTCGTACCTGCTCAAATGTGAGATCCTCAGGCAACCTTGGGCTTACCAGAAACTTGAGTGCTTGACTGAACTTTGTTCCCATGTGAACACGATCGCCCACATAGCAAAATATATCACCAAGATATCTGGAAGATATCTGAATAACAGAATATCTGATTGTGCAACGCTTGTCGAGATATTATGAGAATATCTCAGAGACATCTGCAAGATTATAAAAAGCCAAGGTAATTTTATAAGGAGACCCACGGAAGTGCCCTCCTCCGATTTTGATGAGCTTTTGACATGTTGTTTTCTAGATAAAAATAAGGGACACGTATTTTTTTATACGTGCCCATACGCATGTTTAGGGGATAAAATACTTTTTTTTTTAAAATTGGTTTTTCTCCTTTAGGCCGAATATCTGCGAAACTATACAAGATAGAAAAATTGTTCAAAATGGAAATAACATGGCTTAAAAAGTACTTTAAAACAGTAACGAAAACAATTTTTTTAAATTCTTTAAATTTTTTTAAATATCCTACCACATAAAATTTTTTTCAAAATTTTAAAAATTTTTTATCACCAAATAAAAAGTAATTTTTTTTACAAATTTAACCATATGTAATAGTTATGTTTCAAAAAATTATTTCCAGGAATTAATTAGAAAACGCTCTGTATTACACGCTTCCCCGTCGACCCCGATTTTGTTGCTCCGCCCCTATTATATATGTCTTTATTTCAGCTATACGCCAAGAAAGGACTTGGTTTACAATTCTGCTTAACACACACATATTCATCCACACATCAAACATCATTCTTCTCTACAAACAAGCCTCAGTACATTATTATTTACATTATTATTATTGTTTACAGCCGTTATCTTTTTTATAACATTCCTCTTTCTTTTTCCATAATCTATTTAGCACCTTTTTTTCCATTCTAAATTTGTCATTGCATATATTCTCTAATCGTTCTCCGTTATTCTTACCTAAATTCCCAAACCACATACTTGTGATGTTGCACTCGCTTATATAATGCTCTAAATTGTTCCTACCTGACTTGCAAAATCTACACTTCGTATCTTCCTTGTCAAGCCAGTATTTATTTGTGTCCTCTAAATTGCCGCACCTTAATTTTACCATCGCTCTAATCTCATCTCCTGTTTTTACTTTATCCAAGTTCGCTTTTAATAAATAACTCGGTGTTTTGTTGCTCGCCTCTATCTCTTTGTACCTTGAATTATACCTTGCCTCTACTATTTTACTGTTTATTATTTGCCCTTGAATGTCCTGTTCCCTTATTCTTACTCAACCATTGTTATTATAAAATCTTTCTCGTTCCAAATTATATAAATCCTTTTTCTTTTTATCCATTGTGTCCTTTTCATCCCAACATACATTTACTAAACTTCCGTCTTTTTTCTCTCTGCTTCTTTTCTCGAATCTCATGGCTTTTATACCCCAACAGATTTTAAGTTTCTCTAATCCTAGTTCCCTTAGTATTACATACCTCGGTGTGCAAAAATCTAGTCTAAATACCCATCTTACATAATCCAACATGACTTTTTCCAACTCCTTTTTTCACTCCACCTCCATATTTCTGCTCCGTATTCCATCACACTTTTCACTAAGTACTTAAAAAGCGTCCATCTCCTGCTAAAATCATCTTTACATAATCTTTCTCCTAAACCCCAGACCCTGTTTGCCGCGATCCTTCCTTTCCTTTTCAGTTTTTTTATATGATCGACATAATTACCATTCCTATTAAACGTGAAACCCAGGTATTTAAACATATCTACTTCCTATATTATTTTTTCGCCCCATTTCCATGTCATTCTGCCTTTTTTACCTTTACTATTAAATACCAGCACTTTAGTTTTTTCTGTATTTAATTCTAGTTTCCTTTCTTTTAAAAATTTTTTTAATATGCTCATCATATCTAGTAAAGCCTCTCTATTTTTCGCTACCAAAACCATATCATCCGCGTATGCTAATGACCACACTCTCACTCCTCCAAGCTCTACTTCTCCTGCAACACGCTTTTCTAGAACTTTATCAATATCCGCATTGTATAAATTGAACAGGGCGGGACTCAGCACACAGCCCTGCCTTACACCTTTTTCGTCTTGAAGCACCTTGTAAACCCATCCTTCATCCTTATTGTCACCTCCGTCTCTTTGTAAATTTCTTTTATCCTGTTTGTTAAACTGCGATTCACTCCTTTCTCTTCCATTATCTTCCATAAAATTCCTCTGTCAACGTTGTCGATCTACAAATATTGCAAAAATCTTGTCTTTTCCCATTGCCATACCTTTTTCCTTCTCCCTTTGCACTATATGATTCAAGATAAATATGTTATCCATCGTAGACCTCCCTTTCCTAAAGCCGGCTTGGCAGTCAGGTATCATCCCTTTCCTCTCTATTATTTCTTCCAATCTGTTCTTTAGAATTTCCGCATATACCTTGTATGCAGTGCACAGCAGAGAGATCCCTCTATAGTTGTCTGTTCTCTCTTTATCCCTTCTTTAATATAAGGGGACAACTATACTTGTTCGCCATTCGGTCGGAATTTTACCTTCCTTTCAAATGAGCTTCAACAGATCAGTTAGACCTCTTCTTACTGCTGCGCCACCATACAGCCATGCTTCCATTGGGATTCCATCGACACCCGCAGCTTTACCTAACTTTATGTTCCTGACTGCCCTCACTATCTCCTCTTCTTGCAACTCCCTTTCTGTATCTTAAACCTGTTCCTCATTTCTTTCTTCTGTTCCCATATCACGCACCTCCAACGTCTCTTCCCTTCCTTCCATCTCTGTCCCACTTAACAACTCCATGAAGTAACTTCTCCAGTTCTCTTTTGGAATATTATTCTTTTTCCATTCTTTCTTCGACTGTTTATGTAGTTCCAGATTTTCTTCTCGTCCTTCAGTTTTCTTAATTCCTCTTCTTCCCTCTCTCTCTTCTCCATCCTTTTTCTCTCAAACCACCCCTTTAGGCATTTCTTTCCTTCTAAATAGTCTTCCTTACTTTCCTTTCCACTTCTCCATCTTCTGTACTTTCTTTTCACCTCCCTCTTTTTTCTGGTACAGCTCCTATTCCACCAATTTTTGTGCCCTATTTTCCTTCTCTTCTTTATCTTGATTTCCTTATAAACTAAGGCTCCAAGAATCCAGTTTTTGATTTTCTCCCATTTCCTATCCGCCGACTCTATTTCCTGGTCCTCGTTTTCATTCTATACCTCCGTCCTCTTCCTGTATAATTTTCTTGCCTCTTCGTTCCAACATATGATCTTCTTTGACCTATTCTGTTCCTCTTTTTCCTCTTCTGACCACCCCTCCATTTGTCTCGTATTCTCCTTTTCCTCCAGTGTCAAGGTCAGAGGCAAATGATCCGAATCCACCCTGTCCCCTATTCTAAATTCCAACACTCGCTCTTGGACACTATCGTCTACAATTGCATAATCGATTACCGAGCACCCTCTCGCACCCACATACGTATATTCCCGATCCCAATCTCCCTCTGTACATCCATTCAAAAAATAACATCCTTTTTTATTTATTATATCCACAAAACTTCTACCGCCATCTCTTATGACTTTATCTTTACTCTCCTTTCCAAAGTCATACTCATCCTCCCTACAACCTCCTAAGTTTCCTATTCTAATATTAAAATCGCCTCTTATAATAATATCCTCTCCTTCGCATTTTTTGCATTGATCTGTTATTTTCACCATTATCTCTTCAACATCTTTCTTAGCTCTTACGTTATATACTGTAAAAATATTTAGTCCTTTTTCCTCTTTTACTATTCTCGTTCGCGCAATTTCTTCTGTAATCATTACACTTTCATAATTCTCCGCTTCCGCCCCCCAGTCTTTTTTAATACCTATTAGTAAACCTCCCTTCGCCCTACCCTTCTTCCTTTCTCTTACAGCGTTAATGTTTTTCGTTATGTTTCGTAATGTTGTGCGTTTCCGGCAATCACCCTTAATTCTATCCCATCACTTTTCCTCTAACCATGTTTCACATAACCATATAAAATCGAAACCCACTATATAATTCCAAAAATCTTTGTCCTGCCTCTCAATACCCGCAACATTCCAAAAAATTATCTTTCGCCTATTTTCATTCTTCAGCTGCTTCACTTTTCCGACCTCCTTTCGTGTTGTTCGTCTGTTGTCATCTTGAACGCCATAACTTGCTGGTTCTCTTCTCCTAACTTGGCAGCCCTCTAGAAATTTTCTTTTTCTATTAGCTTATTTTCTTCCTCGCTCCATACATACTTCCTACCTTGTACCTCTAGCTTCCTAAAACCTATTTTTACCCATTTTCCTTCTGTTTTTTCTTTTCATGCCCTTTCTTTTATCCGTCTTTGCACTTCTCTGTCCTCAAAGGTCAGGTCGTGATCAATGAAAATTTTTTTACTTCCCAGCTTTTTCTTCTCCTTCATGATGTTATCCTTCGCTTCCCAGCAGTCTATTTCGACTATTACTATCTCTTTTCCTACTCTATCTGTTGACCGCATCTTCTTTACTCCCGCTTTTGCACCAAACTCCCTCTCAAGAAACGTCTCCGCTGTGTCCATTAAGCTCTTGTTTTCCTCTTTATGTAAACCTCTGATCACTAGATTATTTTTCTTTTCCTTCCTTTCCTTCATATTTTTTTCTCTTTTTCTAACCATCTCCGCCACCTTTCCCACTATCTCCTCCATTTTGCCGCCGGTCGCCTCATCCGTTGTGTTTTCACTCCTTCGTTCGATCTTCGATAGTTTCTCTTCTATCTTATCCATCCTAACCTCTGCCTTTTCTTCTTTTTTTCTTCAACCCTCTTCTAAGACGTTCATCCTCTCTCTCATCTCTCTCATCTCGTCCCTCAGGTCCCTCATCTCGTCTCTAATCTCTCTCAAGATTGCTAATAGCGAACCGTCTGCTTCATTCTTTTTCAATACCGTCGTATCTCCGTCCTCTTCTCTCTTCCCTCCTTCGGGTCCGGTTCCAGCCATTCGCTTATCTAAACCTGGAGGCGTTCTTACCGTCTTGTTATCTCTGTTGAAAATGGCATTCGCACTATGTTCTTGTTCCTCTCTTTTCTTCTTAGCCTTCTTTATTTCACATACCATACCATTTTCGCTTCTCATAAAATCTAGTTTGCTGGTCGAACTCGCTCTTTCCCTCATTCTCAGTTCTTCCTTTGAAAGCCTCTTCCTCTTTTCTCCTCTTTTGGTACAGCAAAAGTTTCTTTATCCGTTTTTTCCTTTCCTACCTTATCTAAAACCGTATCTGTACTCACATTCATATCTGTTATCAACTCGCCCTCGTCCATCTCTGTGCCTGATCTATCCCGCCAATGGGCTCGCTCAACGAATGCCACCGCTACACACTCCGCGTTGATTGGTTGGTTCTTAAAGTAAGAACCAATCGCGCTCAACTATTACTGAGCAGTTTGATTCGCCGAATACGCCCAATGTCGCCACCTACACTATCCCCGCAGCGCAAATTTCGCTCCCTTTTGGAACGCGAACGCAGCTCTCCCTCCTTTTCGCTCCCTAACCTCTCGCTCTCCATTTTGCCTTTAACGCACTTTTACTACAATATTAATGGGATTCCAGCTTCCTTTATTATCCTATCCTGATTCTCTATTATTCTTTCTACCTATTAACCTCTTTAATGCCTGCTAATCTTCTTATTACTATCTAAACTCTCACTCGCTCTCGCCGCTCCTCACTCATACGTACACACCACACTCGCTCCTCTAACCAAGTCCCTGCTCCGCCCCTATTATCAGAAAACTAGTTATTCTTATCTAGTACAACACCTTATAACTCGAATTTGAAGCAAAATCTTGACGGATTATATCATTTTGAATTTGTTGCTTTATATTTTTATTGAATCCGATTTCGTTGGTCAGCCATTTTTATCACGAAAATACCTCTAGTTACTCTAACACAGCACCTTAAAAATTCAAATTTCAAGAAATATCTCGATGGATTATATTATTTTGATTTTGTTGCTTCACATTTTTGTCGACTCCAATTTCGTTGCTTTGCCAATATCACCAGAAAACTACCCCTAATTATTCCTATCTAGCACAACACTTAAAAATTCCAGTTTAAAGAAATATATTTTGGCGGGTTAGATTAATTTTGTTGTTTGACATTTTCATCAACTCCGATTTTTTGGCTTCATATTTTTGTCGACCCCACTTTCGTTGCTCCGTCCCTATCATCAGAAAACTATCTCTAATTATCCCTATCTAGCACTACACCTCATAATAACATTTTCAAAGAATATCTTGATGGATTATATCATTTTGATTTTGTTGCTTTACATTTGTGCTAGATAGAAATATCGAATGGTTTGCACTTGGACACAGTTTATTTGGCCACGATTATTTGGACACGATCAATTTTCATTTGGACATAATTTATTTGGACACTGCTCGCCGTTCACTTGGACACGAAAATGCGCGGCTTGTGCAGTTGGACACAAAAATGCGCGACCTGTGCACTTGGACATGAAAATGCGCGAGTTAGTCCCGATTGCGCACATTATCGGACACAGTCCCGATCGAACAGTCTCGATCGGACAGTCCTGATCGGACACAGTCCTGTTTGGACGCAGGAATCTCATAATGAAAACTTATTTGGAATCGTACTATCTTAGACTTTGTTTCACTTTTGCTGCAGATAAGGGTGTGGGTGGACCTCGCTTCACGTGGTAAGTGGAAACCACGTAAATTCGAGACTGTATCTGGGGGCCTATTACGTATCTTTTTACGAGGTGAAAATGCGAAAAGTGAGAGAATTCACTAAAGTATCTTCGATTTTATTGGTCGAAATTTAGTAAATCTGTTCACTTTTCGCATTTTTACTTCGTCAAAAGATACGTTATAGACTCCCTGATCGGAACTGGGTCTGATCGAGAAATATTGTCATGTCCGATTGGTAATGTGTGCAATCGGGACTCACTTGCGCATTTTCGTGTCCAAGTGCACAGGTCGCGCATTTTTGTGTCCAAGTGTACAGGCCGCTCATTTTTGTGTCCAAGTGCACAAATCGTACGTTTTTGTATTCAAGTGCACAGGCCGCGCATTTTCGTGTCGAAGTGAACGGCGAGCAGTGTTCAAATAAACCATGTCCAAATGAACGGTGTCCAAATGTATCGGGTCCAAGTGTACCTCTCCTGAAATATCTAAGAATTGTTTTCTGATGATAAGGGTGAAGCACCAAAATCAAGATTGATGAAAATGTGAAGCAACAAAATCAAAATAATACAATTCTTCGAAATTTTACTTAAAATTCGAGTTATAAGGTGTTGCACTAGATATGAGTAACTAAGGGTAGTTTTCTGATAATAGGGATGGAGCAACAAAATCGGGGTCAACAAAAAGCAACAAAATCAAAATAATGTAATCTATCAAGATATTTCTTTAAACTGGAATTTTTAAGGTGTTGCTAGGTGAGATTAATTAGGGGTATTTTTTTATGGTAGAGTTGTTGCAACGAATTTGGGAATATAACAACGAATTAACAACAAAACAGCACTAAATAAATATGTAATTGGTTTTTTATCTTATTTTTTTATGTAACTGTGTTAACTTAAACTTAAGCTGGTACAGCCACTGTTTTGTCCGAAATGGCTGCAGCAACAAAATCCGGAATCGAGCAACAAATTTGTAACAAAAAGGCTAAATTTCTATATGTTTTATTCGATTGTGCTAAAGCTGTGTCAGCTTAATAGACATGTACGGTAGCGTGTATACAAAGCGTTTTCTAATTAATTTATGGAAATGATTTTTTAAAACATAACTTTATCAATATAAGTAGAAAGGGCTGTAAGGGTCACAACGCGGATCACGGTGCGTTCAGATATAAATGTGATTTATTCCTCGAATTACAAAATTCCAAACGTTTCGGCTCCTGTCCGAGCCATCCTCAGTGGTATAATATTAATATCAAAAATATATATTCTCCCTTAACATGGTGAGTTTACTGTTTCAATTTGACAGAAACTTAGTGAGACTAAAAGGTCCAAATCAGTTAGTCTGGAGAAAAAATACATCGCAGTCAAACCGAATAATAAGAAAATAAGGCAAAGAGAATGATCTGTGCAGAGCGATCTGTAAGACGAGATCCCATTGACGCGACGCACAACGAAAGACATAACTTTATCATATATAATTGAATTTGTAAAAAAATTGCCTTTTATTTGGTGATAACAAAAATATTGAAATTTTGAAAAAAAATGTTGATGTGGTAAAATATTTTTAAAAAATTTGTTCGGCGTATCGCCCTGTATATAGTGTAGTCGTTAGTCTAGTCATTTTATCTGTATATAATTCATACTTAGTTGCATAAGTTTTAATTAGTTACCCCGTCGCATTTGTAATTCTCGCGCAAAACGTCGGCGGTTCGCGAGTAGTTAAATCATGCGACTCACCTGTCGGTGCTGCCATCGCCCATTCGCCGACGGCAGTCACCCCCCCCCCCTCGAAAAGGGGAGCAACTACTCGCCCGCGGCACATTTCAGGACCGCGGGCACTCATCATTCAGAGGTCCGAGAGTACACTAGCCTCAAGCTCTCATCATCAAGTCGTCCTCCGGCCTCCATCGTCACGGAGCCGGGCAGAACGGACCGAAATCGCCCCGCCGCGCCGCCTCGCTTAACCAGGAGTGTGCACTTCTCCTACTGCTTTTCTTTCCTGCCTGCTCTGTTGCTTGCTCTCCACTGCTTGCTTGCTTGCACGTGCTTGCCGCATGCCAAACGAGACGGAACCCACGCAGCGTCCACGAGTTCAGAGGACAGGACGAAGCCCGGCGGACTCACGGGGACGACGGCCGACACGGTGAGTCGCTTCGCTTTATTATTTCGCTGCATGCGCTTTTGCCTTCGTGAAAACTGATTGTGAGGGAACCGATTGTCCCTCTGGTCTTTCGAGCAAACGCATTAACTTCGCAACTCTTGCCTCCGGGGCGAAACAATCCCTATTCAAAATTTAAAATAAAAAAAAATTTTTTAATGTTTTAAAGTACTTTTTAAGCCATTTTATTTTTGTTTTGAAAAATGTTTTATTTTGTATAGTTTTGAAGATATTCGGCTCGAAAGAGAAAAACCGATTTTTTTCAAAGGGGCATTTCACCCCCTAAACATGCTTATTGGCACGTATAAAAAATACATGTCCCTTATTTTTATTTAGAAAACAACATATTGTGAGACGGAAGTCAAGATGGCCTAATTGCAACACCGAGCTGTCAGCGCAAGATTTGGTAATTGCAACATATGCCTTAGCATTTCGGGCATCACCAGTTCGCGCGGTTACCGATGCAACCCGATCCCGGAAACAGAAGTGCTGACAGTTGGGTCTCGACACCAACTCGGAAGCTATTCGAGTTGGCAATGAGGAAATAATTTCGGGCGCGAGACTAAATAGCCCGCCCTTTAGACAAGCGGCGGGCAGTCTAAATCGAAACGCGTACCGCAACCTTTTCGTGAATGTTATCGCGATCTACCCGCAAGTCAGGGTTCTTGAATAATTCGAAACGAGTGTAACTAAGAATTAACTTTATTAATAAAAAGCAAGTGTTAAGAAATCTCACGAGTGTTGTCCTTATTCCCTGCGGATTGACGGACCCCGGTGCCGGCCCTGAGATCTATACTTCACGACACGGCACGACAAACATATCAAAAGCTCATCAAAATTGGAGGAGGACACTTCCGTAGGTCTCCTGTCAGATATGATATCTGATTCTGTATATATATCGGATATCTATGCCACATTAAAAGTAGATATGTTATATACAACCCAAATGCAAGAAAATTTTTTTTTTAATTCTTGATTTATGAAACTAATTATTTTTCTGTATTATTTCTTTGTTCTAAAATGACTCTTAAGAGTTCAAAAGATATTTCACCAATGCTGAGTCCTTCTTTAGATATAAAAGAAGTTCTTTTCATAAGAATTAGCAATAAATTCAAAATTAAGATACTATTCCAATATAAAGCTTTATATCTGAACGCTAATTTGTATCTAAAGAAGAATAAGAAAGGATCTTTCATGATTTATCCAAAATGGATTTATCAAAAATCTTCTGATCTAGTTTCTGTCTCATAAAAAACATATATGAAATGTACTAATGTATTTTGCTATTTCTGCACTGTATAATATCTTGGAGGTGTCACGAAAAATATTAGCCAAGTATTTTACAGGGTCGCCTTTTATCCTAGTGCGTAAGGATTTTTTGCTTACGAGAAGATGCTGGCGCAAGTAGCCGCGTTGCGGCAGCGCATGTTACTAGCGCTCGCCCGAGCGAACATTTTCTAAATCCTCTCGCGACGTGTTGCTTTCGCGTCGCGGTCGTTACCTCCAGCGCCGTCTGAGCGAAAATTTTCTAAGTCCCCTCGCGGCGTGTGGCTTTCGCCGGGACGAATCGGTACGACGAATCGGTAAGTCTTCTCGGATTGTTTTATTAGCTATGAATAGAGTTGATCTTTATAAAATATAAGAGCTAACTGTGAATCGGCCATATATTTGTATGCAAATGTTGCAAAGATATATCTTTTTCAAATATATAATGAGATATTGAGTAATAATGTCCTGCAGATATTCTGTAAATATCTGATAAGATATCTTAGATTTGACTTAAAATTGTAGGCATAAAGATATCTGGCTATATCTCAGATATATTTTGCTGTGTGGGGAGTGAAGTTGGCTCACTAATCTTTCGGAATTTTGCTCAGTTTAAGTGCCCACTCAAAGCGTTTAAAATAATCTTCCACACTAACTCCTGTTCGCGCGCGTGTGAGTGAGGAAGGGATAGTGGGTGAGAGACCATTGGCATCGAAGCTTGAAGTAACACAATAGTTTATTTTAACAACCAAAAATAATGACGAAATTAAAGAGTAACATAATTTAGAAATGTATTTGGATTTAACTGAAATCGGAAATGCGGGCGTTTTAAATGAAATCTCTATCGACACTTTCTCGTTTGTCGTATCGGATAACCCGCGCGTGAATGAAAACTGACCATCGCAAATCGACTGATGACAGATCTTGACCCACTGAAACACTGTTGACAAATGGCGACGCGCCGTAAGTTCTATGGATTTTTATACACACACGAGACAAAGAACGCGTCATGGATGACGAACGCTTAGCGAAGGTCAAAAAAGAATAATAGATTCAAGGCTTCTCGAAATAAAATACCGAAGATGCAGATAGCCAGTTATCTTTGTAATTAGAGAATCGATCGTCGAAAAGACCGTGCCGGAGAATTAGAGTGACTCAACATCGCACGGAGTATAATTCTGAAGTGAGCGCGAAACAGATAAGCGGTGATCCGCTGGATAAATATTATGTTACACTTCCGCCGTGACTCATGACACTGTCGACAAATTAAGAATAAGAATATTCAAGAACATTCTGTTGGGTATTTGTATATTATCGGGTTGCGGGCTACACTGCTCGTGCATGGTTAGGTGGGTGCATTGCGAACGCGCCGTGAGTCGAGTCCCCTTTTCTACATCATTCATTCCTTCTTCGACTGATATTTGTAACGACTGATCTCAGAGCTTCAAGCAATTATAAGTTTATAATTTTATTAAACCCTTTTTATGTCCACGTAAGTGCATAAGCGAGATTATCTTTTCCACTCTGAAGCTTGTCATGCTCACAAAGTGTATCCATAACCGAATAAAGTATTATTGAAATTATCTAACACATTCGTGATCTCGAGCATTTGCGATCTCGAACAGCTCCATTTGACGAACGATATTCGCCGATGTTAAATGATGGTAGTTTCGATATAGCCGAGGCACCAGCTGTGGCACTTGTTGCCGATTCAGCGGCCATTCGTGCAGCTTCCTGAATAGCTTCCGCGAAAACATTTGTTAACGATGCTAGAGTTTTGGTTGATAATGCCATTTTTAATGTATCCCACTTCTGATACCACTATTGTGTCTCTTACTCAGAGGGAACAACGGCTGATTCACTAAAACGAGCTATGACAAAACTTTCTTTATTCTAAGCGTACGTTACGATACAATACAATGCAAACGATACGCTTTTTTTTTTGTTTCCGATGAGATTAGAGAACGCAGTTCCCAGGACCAGCCAAACCTGCATATAACATAATCAAGTAATACCGAAAAAAACATAAAAGTTTCTGATATCGAAAGGACGCTTAGTTCCAAAATGAAGCGTATGGGAAAAATTGCAAAAAACCCATTGAGCATATAGCAGCACAAAAAAACAGAAGAAAAAAGGAAAAGGAAAAGAAAAAGTGGATTATGGAGGTAAAAAATAAAAATAATATATAAATAAATAAGTGAGCAGAGAATATGTGAATGTAGTAAAAAATTAAAACGTGTGCGACAAAAAAAACATCCACCATCAATTTATTTGGGAATACTGGGAGCAAAATGCTTAGGCAAGCGACATTTAATTTTCATAGGAATATCATTAATGTTATAATCACCAATACAGCTAATTAGAGGATTTAAATGATCATGCTTATAAGCATTAGTAAGCTGTCTAGCAATTACTTCATCAATGTATTCGATTTTTGCATTGGAATGTAGTTCAGGTATAGGAGTATTATATAGCATGCCGAGGATTTGACGCAAAAATTTATTTTGTGTAATCTGTAAGCGTTTTAGATGAGATCGTGCAGCTGTCGCCCATACGGGGGCAGCGTAAAGCATTGCAGATCTAACACATATTTTATATAATAAAAGTTTAAGATTAATATGAAGCCCACTATTACTGTTCATAAGCGGATATAAAACTTTCAGTTTGCCGAGGGCCTTGCAGGCGCGATCATGAATGGCCTGGCCCCATCTGAGGCCATAATCAATTGGTACACCCAGGTATCTAACACATTTAAACCATGGAATCTGCTGATTCAAAACCCGAATCAATGGAGGCCCAAAATTTAGTTTGCGGGCTTCTGTTTTTTGCGGGTTGATTGACATTTTCCATTCTAAAAAGAAGCGAACAATGTCATCAATGTAACATTGCAATCTTGACGCGAGTAGAGCTGCGCTCCACGAAGATGTGTACACAGCTGTATCATCGGCATAAACTGCAAGACATGTATTAGGATGTTTAGGCAAATCATTGATGTGGACATTGAACAAGATCGGGCTCAAGATAGACCCCTGGGGGACACCCGTTAAGATATCAAAAAGAGGAGAGAGTTCTCCCTGAAAGGAGACCAGAAACGATCGCCCCGCAAGGTAACTACTAAGCAATTTAACAATAAAAGTGGGCAAACCAATTGAATTTAATTTATATAGTAAACCGGCATGCCATATCGAGTCAAAAGCTTTTTGCAAGTCCAAAAAAACCATGGCCGAACTCCGATCCTTGTTTAACTCCATGGAGAAGTATTCCGAGACCCTGAGCAATTGCAAAACAGTAGAGTGGCCTCTCCGAAATCCAAATTGTTCATTAATAATAATATTGTTACTATTCAAAAAGGAATTGATCTAAAGTAAAATAATTTTTTCAAAAACCTTGTTAAAAGAGCTCAGCAGGCTAATTGGTCTGTAGTTTGAAGGCGAAGATTGAGATTTGCCTGGTTTAGGAAAAGCCAATATTAATGCAGTTTTCCAGACTTTGGGAAAATAAAATAATTTGAATGAAGCTTTAAAAATATAATAAAGTTGCAGAATAATCTTAAAGGCAGATTTTTTAAGCATGATATTAGTGATCTTATCCTGGCCAGGAGCTTTATTATTCGGCAATTTATTAATTACAAAGGCAACCAAGTTCGGAGTTAAAAAACTCAAATCCACAGGAGGATTTGATTCATCCAGAGACACAATAAAATCTTTTACCTTCGTATCATGCGGGGAGGCAAGACTTAAAAATGACGAAAAATTTGAATAAAAACTCTTTGCAAGCGCCGCTGACTTATCAGCCGGGTCGTAGATAATACTTTGATCCTCCAAAATAAACGGAGGTGCAGGAGCGCTTATTCGCTTATTCGCTATTTTAATGTATTCCAAAGAAACTCATCTTTAATATTCACATCTTTAAGTTTATTAAACCAATAAGCATCCTTAGCCTCCTGTAGAAGATTTTTGATATGTGAGTTCAAAATGTTGCGAAAGATTTTATAGCGTAAAAAACCCGTTCTCTGATATTTCCTGCGGAAATAATTACGAAGTTTAACCAAGAAATCATGTCGCTCGGAATATAATGGATCTAAGGAATGAGAATGGTATCCAAATTTATTAATAGTTGAGGCTGATTTAAGGGATCTATGTAAAAACTTCTGAAGTTTTACATGAGTCTATATCATCATCACTCCTGAGATCAAAATTAATTTTCCATTTATTAGTTGCCTCTCTACAGCTTTTCCAATCAGTTTTATAATATGTTTTGTCTTTTTTAATTACAGAAGTATTTTCCAGGTCTAAAATTATAGGAAAATGATTAGAGGATAAGTCCTCCATCGTATAGAAATTATTATCAAAGGAATATTTTTAGCCAGGAAGATATCAATATTAGAAGGGTTTCTACGCGGAATTTTGTGAGAAAAGGTGGAACTATGAATAATAGAGATATTAGATTCATTTATTGGGTGTACAACTTAGTTTGGTCCGTTTTTAAAAGATGGCTGTAGCGGTAAGTGGTGGTCGAAATAAATAGATCGTAGACGTCATACAATAAGATTAGGCATTTGTAAACATAACGCCATCGAAATATTAGTCGATTTGTGCCTGCATCATAAAGTTATTCTCGATTTAAAATGTCACCTTACGAGCCAAATTCTCGTTATTTGCGGGAGGTTTTAATTTTCTGCTTCAATATGAAGAAATCTGAGGCTCATCGAATGCTCTCAAATACGTATGGTGAGGCCGCTATTAGTGAAAAAACGTGCCGAGAGTGGTTTCAACGCTTCAAGAACGGTGATTTTGACGTTGAAGACCGGCATGGCGGAAGAGAGAAGGTTTTCGAAGATGCATAATTGATGGCATTACTTGATCAAGACTCGTGTCAAACGCATAGATAATTGTATAAATACACCCTTCTCGTATTATTAGAAAAATTATTCCAAAGTCTATGCTTAGCATTAAAATCTCCGCCAATGATCACTCTTGAATGAGCATCAAAAAAGGCATTTAAAGAATCAAAGGAAAAATCAGATTTAGGAGAGGCATACGCAACACCCACCGTAAATCTCAGACCCGCACAGACCTCGACCAGGAGTAACTCACACCCCTGCAATGTGCAGGGAGGTAAAACGACATATTTAATTGACCTGCTGATAATAATCGCCAGTCCCCCGGCAATAACCTTGTCGGAATCCTGACGAACAACATCATAGCTAGCAAAAGAAAAATTAAAATTAGGGTGCAGCCATATTTCACTGACCAAAGCAATATCAATTTTTTTGTCAGCCAAAAATTGACCCAGCTCCAGCACTTTATTCTTAAGACTTGTGACATTCCACAAGCACAATTTAAGATTTGTTAACATTTGCGAGTTGAAGGCTAATAAATTAAATCAGCTGCGTCAATGAAAGCTTGCAGTTTACTAAGACCATCGTTACAAGAGGCAAGTTTAATATTAAGTTGTTTGATAACACTGAGCATGTTCGGAATATCAACCAACTGCCTCAGCTTACTAATTTCCAAAAACAAGTTATTAACGTTGTCAATATCTTCCGATCTATTATTTGTGAAGGCATTTCTGTTTACATTTGTAACCGCTTCCGCATAAGATCGAGCAGGCGATCTCATACGAACAGATGTTGTTTGTTTACTGTAAGGACGAGAAGTAACTGGAGCCGAATTCAAATTTAGCTGACTATTGGAGACAAAACTACGGTTAGGATTAGAGGCTACTTTTGCGTGCAAGCGCTCCGGGTCATGCAAAAAATTTGATAAAACGTGCGAAGCAGGTTTGACAGATCTTTTCTCCAAGAATTTTAAATAAGCGGAACATTGAGTGAAACTAGCCGGGTGATCTTCTTGTCAATTACAACATTTGGAGTGTCAGGAGACTTTTTACATTCCGTGGTTAAATGATCCGCAGCACACTTGACACAGCGAGGTGACTTGAAAGCTTAGTTGACGTGTGTCCAAAAGCTTGACATTGAAAACATCGCAAAATCTTCTTGGAGTTGATGAATTTGTCCCAGTAGATCCGCGAATTGAATAAAAATCTGATTCTTCTTAGATGTGAAAGCGTATATTTGGCACTGAGATTGATTTTGAAAATAGCATATAAGCTTTCTTCTGCATTAATATAAGTGCATAAGTTAATAATAATGCCAGCGTCCTTCAATTCTTCTTTGATAGATAAATTTGGAATGTTAGGCAATCCTTTAAGTGTGACCGTGATACTTTTCTCCTCAGGCAATGAATACGTGTGAAAAGGTAAATTTTTTGCAATGGCAAATTTTTTAAAGTCGGTGAAATCTTCGAGCTTATTAAACTGTAACTTAACTTGATTCCCGATAAATTTCAAGTGAAAATTGTCACCAATATCTTTCTTCAACGATGTGGAAAGAGTTTGAAAGTCCTGAGGTCTTTGATTTAAATAGATAGGCGGTGGACGCCTTTCACGACAGTTCACAGAGGCTAAAGGAGAACGAGGCGCATCACTGGCGCGATCCCGTCGCACATCCACGCTAGTTTCACCAGAAGGGCTAATTTTCTCGTGAGCTCGTCTGACGTTAGCAGAAGTATCGCAGAGTTCCTCATGCATATCATGCATATCCAGAGATGTAGCAAGGCATTGAAAACGATCATTAAAACTAAATTTACCTTGTACAGTAGCGACTTCCTCAATGCGAGGTACCTTGTCTAGAACGTGGGTAGCAGCGTCATCAAAGCGAGGCTGTTTGTCAGTATGACCGGAAACGGATGTTCCGGCCAGAGAGTCAGATGCAAGTTGCTTTACAACCGTCTTGTTGGTACTTTTGCCCTCCGAGCTAGAGGGACGTCCACTGTCATCGTCGTCTTCGGTGAAAAACTCCACCTTGTCAAAAATGCCCTCCCAGCGGGCAAGACACAGGTCACAAATAACAAGCGAAAAAGAGACACCACCGCCGTCGGCGCCCATAAAAGGGCGGAATCCGACACGCCGTCAGCGCCCTGAAAAGGGCGGAATCTGACACACGTTACTCTTGGCTCGCACTTGCTAATTCCGTCGTCGACACGTCCGCTCCGCTCAAAGTCTCAGGACTCTCTTGCAAACGATACAGACGCAGAGTCCCTATATAAGAGTCTGGCCACTGAGGCTATTTTGTAACAAAATGGCGTCTCGCATCTTATACAGAGACTCATGGTGGAAGAAAACAAGGTGAGTCAAGGCGCAGCGTAATGCCACCGACCAATAGAAAGCTGCCACCAGGTCAGCCATTACTGCCGGGAAACCAGCCAATATTCAAAATAATAGAATAAATAAAATACATTTTCTTGCATAAACAAGTGGAAAAAAATAAAGAAATAATAAACAATTAAAAAGGAATAACTAATTTTTTCCAAAAGCAACTGCATCAAAACAAAAATAAAGAAAAAAGAAAGGATTCTTATAATAAAGTTGAGCTTTCCTTAAAGTCTGAACAGAAAAAAAAGTTGACATGAAATTAAAATTATTTTTTATTACAAATTTTCGTCAGTTTCTTCTCTTTTCTTTTCCTATTTTCGTCACAAATAAATTTGTTTAATACTCTTAATCTCTAATGTAGGTTCTGGTCCTAACCAAACAAAGCAAAATTTCGTGTGGAATATTTTTCACTCGTTTTTTCACGAGCTCGGTGACTTTCTTGAAAATGTATTTTTCTGGGCTTAAAGTTTTCTGATGGAATTTTTTAAATTCTTGCTCCATTATTTTTTCTGCGTCCAAGAATACTTCAGAGGGATGAGTTAGACCTCCCCTTGATAAGATGGAAATATAATTTTCTTCTTCAGTTGCGACCAACATTCTACTTTTATTTTCCAAGAACGGATATTTTTCTTTAAAACGATGGGCAACATAACCGGTCACATACTTCAAACCTTGTTCAGCGTTCCACTCTTGGGCATCAGCAGTTTCTAATTGGCTCAATAGATCTATTTCTTGACTAGATGGCTTGTAGCTAGTTATATTCGAAGCTAACAAAAAAATATAAATAGATGTAATATTTTTAAATTACAAAATGTTTTCCTTGATACCATTCTCGTGCCAAGTTGGTGACGATGATGGTGAGGGAAGTGATTTGATGATAACAAATTAACAAAAATTGCAAATCATCAAATTATTTCTCTTGATTTTTATCCGAAGAGAACATAGTTTGTTCCTCCATTTCCGTTCGTAGAATTCATGATTTTTTTCTGTACAAAATTGATTTAAAAAAAGTGAACTAAAAAAAAAGCGAATTAAATTATAGTTCCTTTATTACTTTTTAATTGAATATTAACCTTCAGAATTATCATCTATCTCCATAGGAAAATATGCGAATTCCTTGGTAATTCTTAATGATTCACAATCAGCGATATGTGCAGGATTTTCTCTTGTCTCCAATTCCTCCGATTCCTCTGTTTCCATTGATTCACTATTTTCTTTGATTGACAAATTTTCCGGAAAAATAGTGGTTAAAACATAGGCGTCATCCGCCATGCAGTTGGAAATATCGTACGCATTAATCAAACTCGAATTTTTGTCAACAGGAACAGTGTTAGCCTGGAGTGAAAAGCAGCAACGGAATTCGAAAACACTTGTACGGCCATAGAAACTCTTTGTCGTTCGGTACCTCTTACAGTTAAATGTTTTTTTGTCAACTTGTAGGCCATAGTCACATCATCACCTTCCCCTCTGTACTGCAAAATCTGCTCTAGGACTTTCTTCGTAAGATGAATTTCTTTGTAAAAAAAACCACTATCGAGAGAAAGTGATTTTGTGCTAATTTTATCAAGTGAGGTACATCAGCAAATACGTGAATGAGGATTTTATTGTCACTCGGATGTTCAAAATAGCACTGTTAATTTCCTTCAGTCCCGATTTTCAAAGAATTTTTTACAGTTGAATTACTTGATCCCAAATCGGATGTCGTTGCCACGACTGTGAATCCACTTTCGTACAATTTCATGATAATATTGTCCAACAGTTTTTTGTCCATTGCTCGGTCATGATCATAAAACACTGGCTGTTTCCATTTACTGAACAGTCCTCTAGCCATAACCATCTGAGTTGTTTTATGCGGTCCAACAATTTGTTCATCTTGTCGATTGATTGCAATGTCATTTGATATGTACACTTTGTCATAGGACAAAACTGTAAGCCTCTCGAAAACTATCTAAATAAATAAATACACCTTTTTAGAAGTTTTGACAATTCTCAGATCACAGTCAATAGCTTGTATACAACACGTATACACGATCAAGCATGTGTTTGTAAAATAAGATGGCGGATTTGGTGAGTTGCGCAAAACGAACGAAAATTGATCGCCTGACTTGACTCACCTTGTTTTCTTCCACCATGCAGGGACTCTAGCATCTAGAGTCAAGGACATTCAGAGACTGGAGTCATCAGCTTTAACCCAAAGAAGAAGAAGGAGAAGGGGGCTGTAGTCACATTCTAATTGGTTTCGCCATTTTGTTACAAAAGGTTGATCGAGCCAATAGGCGTAAGTCCACTCAGTGACCAGACTCTTATATAGGGCCTCTATACAGACGGAACTGCTACCGCCATCAGTGGAGAGATGTAAGAACAGCGGGAAGACTGTAAAGCGAAATTATAAAGCGGGGAGCACACACTTCGGCACAACGCATAATGCGTAAGTATAAGAAAATTGATTGGTCCATACACATGTGCATAAGGAAATAGACCAATCAGTTCTCTTATGCTTACGTATTATGCGTTATGCAAAAGTCTGTGTTTCTCGCTTAAAGCACATGCATGGAGGGGTGCAGGGAGGCTAACATGCGTGGGCGGGAAGGCTTTGCTCCCCTGCACCCCCTCATGCATGTGCTTTACAATTTCGCTTTACAACTTAGCATATACTTTAAGTTGTAAAGCGAAGTTCACGCTGCCTACCGGCGGAGGTGGGTGCGGGAGGGGGGCCGAAGGCCCCTTCTGCATTCCCTCCCGCGCGCGCGCGTGTGTGTGTGTGTGTACCCATACAGCACAAAATATTTTCAAAAAATATTTCTACATATTTCTATTTTAAGATAAGATTTTTAATCTTTTGTGATAACATTTGTCAGAATATTTTAAGAATCTTTTAAAAATATTTTTAAAGATATTCTATTTTATCACCCAGACAATATTTTCTTAAATATTTGAAATATATTTTTAAAATATGAATTCAAATCTACATATTTATTGTTTTATAATCTTGTTCCAAAATATTTAAAAAATATTTTTTTATTGGTTCTATAATTTTTTTCAAATATTTTTGAAATATGAAATATTCTTAATTAAGTAAGATGCATGGTAGAGCATCTTTCCGTGCTAGTTCGCAACGACGCCACTAAGCAGCATATAATGGTAAGACTAACTCGTAAGTCGTAAGTAAAAGTTGAGGGCTAATATAAGCAGGCCTCCGGCGAAGCAAAATCATGACATTCGTAAGACATATCTTTGCCAGCAATACAACGGAAGGCTTACCCAACATTGCTGCAATGATATAGATATACAAAATAATATTTTCCAAAGTAAAATGTAATAACAAATCGTTATCACAATTAATGATAACGATCGTACTAAGCGAGCGAATGAGATAGAGAGACGGAGCGTTATAAAGAGTAATGGCGACCAATGGCGACAGCCAATGAGCGAGCGAAAAAGTAACCCGAGATGACGCTGGAGCGCGAGCGTTGTGTGGTGTGTGAGAGAGAGACAGACAGAGAGTTAGTGAGAATTAGGAAGATAGAAGGTAGAAAGAGTGTGAGAGCAAGAGAGGGAGAATAGCGAGCGAGCGCGAAGCAGGAGCCGTAGGGCAGCGGCCCGTAACAAGTGTGATTCTTACAAAAGAGTGTATCCTGAGATATCATATTAAAGACATTTATATCGAGACTTTAGTTTTCGTGTGTTGATTGAATACCGAATCGGGAATCTCTACGAGCCACCGACAAACCATCCGCGATAAAGTTTCAAGTAATACTGCGAGACTGAGTAAAGATACCGCGAGTGTTTATAGCAGTTAACAGATGTAAAGATATATATTTTTCAAATATTAAAAAAATCTTTCAAACGTAATGGCTTGCAACAATTATTGCTGATTGGGTTAAACATATTTCATTCTTCGAGGCAATATTTCTAAAAGATTTTACAATAGTTATTTGTGTAACAAGTGCGGGAAGTTGAGAATTGGACACGAGTGCGGAGTGGACGCACGGGCCGAAGGCGAGCGCGATCACCCGCACTTGTGTCCAATTCTCAACGCGCACGTGTTACACACCCTATTTTATATTACAAAGTGCGTGGAAAGTGGCTTATTGCGCGCGCGTCATCTGTGCGATGGATGGCCGATTCTGCACGCGCGAGAGATTTCTCACTCGAAGCCGTGCAGGAATTTCTTGCGTGGGAAATTGGCTATTTGTCGCACAGATGGCGCGCGCGGAATGGGCCATTTTCCACGCACGTGTGATATAATAGTTATTTGTGTAACAAATGCGGGAAGATAGAAATTCACGCACGTGTTACACACCCTATTTTATATTACAAGTGCGTGGAAAGTGGTCTATCACGCGCGCGTCGCGCGCGGAATGGGCCACTTTCCACGCACGTGTGACATAAATATTATTAAATATATTTATTTGCAATATTTTAAAAATATTTTTAAAAATATTTTTTTGACATGATCTGGTGGACATACGAAAATTCTAAAAATATAACAAAAAGGCTCACAAGATTAAAAATTAATCAAAGAAAAAGGAGCGTCGAGAGTCGTAACAAGGTGTTAGTGTTAAAAAATTCTATATTAAAGTAAAAAATAACAAACATTTCGGACCTTTATAGGACCATCTTCAGTGTCACATAAAAATTAGAGATTATATTTTGGATAAAGTTAACATACGTTACAAATTATTACAACTAAAATTAACGCAACAGTTAAAACGTTGAATTTGAAGTGGACTATACTGTAACAATTGTAATTTAATCTAATTAATTTAATGGGTTTGTAGAAAAGGAACAATAATTGAATCTATACTATTATATAAAATTCTTACGGGTGGTGTATGTTTGGGGCCGTTATGTTTGAACGTTTTTAACTTAAAAACTATTGGACCGAATTTTTACCAAAAGTATATAAAATAGGGGTAGAATTTTCCGGGGAGTGCTATAGAGTGTATAGATTTTTGTTATCTATTTTCTGGAAACCGATTTTTTTAATTATTTTAATTCTTACGGGTGGTGTAACCTTAGAGGAGGGCGGCAAGCTTGGCCAGGCATCAGGATTCAAGTATCTGTCGTGGGACCTTTAAACGTGGACTTGTGCTGACCTCCACAGTTACAGCATCGTAAAGATTTGTCACACTGACCGTGGGATTTGTCGCCGCAAATAATAGCGAGTTTCGCTTTTACATGCAATTTTCGTATGACCGAATCTAAAACAGTTAAAGCATTGTCTCGCTTGAGGTACGTACGGTCTAACTCTGAGTGAGTCCGACTCTGCTGGCAAAAATTTTTAAGTCTCTGACTTTATTCTCTTTGAAAGTAACTACAATATTATCTGTTGCTAGTAAATAAGATTTCTTAGTAGTAGAGTCCCATTTCCGTCGGTACATTCGTTCTAGTCTGAGAATATTTGACTTGTCACGAATCATCGACCACAGCTCAGGGATCGTCGTCGACCAATCCAAAATTACACCTTTGCAAATTATAGAAAGTTGCTCCAAATGAGCTTTAAATTTAATTGGGTCACTGAGCTTATCTATAATTTCCAGCGCGCGATTAGCGTCTCTAAAATTTTTAAACTCCGCCTCTGCCGAAAAATGATTAATCATAGTTACAGATACAGGGCAGATTTGTAAATCTGAGAGAACCAGCCATATTTTAATAAGATTCTTACCTTTTTTGTGGTAGTTTGATCGGGGGGAAGGCGTAAAGTTATTTTAGCGATACCTTTAAAGTTGTCCTCAAATCTAGCAAAGCGTTGCGCGTCAAACGAATAATTTCCAGGGTCACATTTCTTCAAAGTAGAACCACTTACAATATAGGATTCCTTGTCAAAAGGAGGCATAACATTGTCCACGGCAGTATCACGTGTATCGTCTGTTTAGTCACGTGATCATTGCGAGCAGGCGGCGTGTTGCGAATATCTACATTCAAATCGCTACAGTTGGTCGGGGTCGCTTGGTTTATTAAAAGATCGCGGCCCCGATTGTCCCCTACATTCACGGGGGAGCCCACGTCCACTTCTATATCTTCTTCAAAGTGTAAATGCCCGCGTCAATAGTTAGGTTTTGCCGCTTGCAAAGCTCCTCGTCCCTCTGCTTTTTAGAGGAATGATTTCTGCGGTTTCTATCCGAAATGTTATCCTCGATCCTGAAGTCCTTTGTAATCTTGTCGAATTCCTGTTCTGAGACGCAAATTCTCATTTTTTTATTAGCGACATTGTAGGGCTAGCTTTTCATCTGAGGTACGAGAGCTATCACGTGAGAGCTGCCCCGACGTGGCGACGTGATCCGGCGAATCCATACCAAATTAACTAAAAACTTGAACAACGCTCCCCTCTCCGAGAGAGAAACAACAATTAGTAGAAAAAATAAAAACCCCCCCGAAAAGAGTTCAAGCTAATTGTAAGTACTCCCGCGTAGCTTAAAACCAATGCACTACTAGGGACTGCGCAACAGGCACACTAAGCGAACGAGAAAGCAGGGGACACACGTCTGATTTGCACGGCGGTTCGAGCCGAACTCTCCTGACCCTTTTTCAATTCATAAAAAGGTTAAATTTAAAATTAAAAAAAGTGTGCAAATTAAAAACTTGCACATTGCTTCCTCATCATTACAGATCGCTACCATTGCTTATTTTACTCATAAAGCTTCCTTTATAAGGAAGCCAAACTAATAAATACTAATAATTATGCATCAAATAAAATACAAGCTTCCTCATAAGAGGAGCTTTGTGTTTTATATATGTTCACATTTTCTTTCAAGTATAATTCTTTCAATATTCAGACTGTTAAAAAAATTAATTAAGTTTTTATTTTTCTCTCTTCTCTCTCTTTCTTTTTCTCTCCCACCTCTCTCCATTCCTTTTTCCTAAGTCTACATATAAGAATATAAGTTATTGGATAGTTACCTATTTAAGTAATAGTTTACATTTAAATAATAGTATCCATTAATTAATCTCTTCAGCAATTTATTCTTTTATTCTAAAGAACAATACCTGAACTTGTTTCAAGGTCATAACATGTCTGGGGTGGATGGTAACAGCACGGAGGGGGAATCTGCATGCGGCCGTGGACCTGCTCAGACCGGGCCCGGTTGTTACCGCAATTATGAGCATTATAGTCTATCGCGACATCGGCGCAGTACGTCTAATGCTTGTTTTCCGAATTTACCGAATGACCTGCCTACTACGCCTGACAGCCCAAATCGTCGGCTCCTCGACTTTGTCCAAAATGTACCGGGTGCCCAGAACGATGATTACTACCAAGACGAAATGCCGACGCAGCATGCCAACCAAGGAAATGTGACATCTAGCGTAAGTTCAAACATTAAATATATAGTATTAACATATTACATATACATTTTTCGTGTATATATGTATGTATTTAGTATTATATTGGACTTTGTCCATGATTTATAACTCAATATCACTCAGATACAAGAAAGAGTCTAGAGAAAAAAAATTCTCTATTTTATTTCTTGAGAGCACCACGAAAGTAACTCTTTGAAAGATGTTACAATTTATGTATGATATTTTACACACATATATACACTCTCCCATCGCCTCCCGCTCCACAGACATACACACTCGTTATAGGGCAACTAAAGTGTGTTACATTATTTTACTTTTTTACCTTTAAAAAACATTTTTAACCCTAGCCACACTTATTTTTGAGTGCTTAATTCGCCACACTCCGGTCCGTGAGACCGTTCGACTTTGTCACATTGTTATTTTTATTCTAATTAATATTTTTAAGCTTGTGCTGTAGAAATTGGCAATACAGACTCTGAATAAGATGTTTATGATAATATCAGGTCTAGAAAATATAATTTGAATTTAAACTGAACTTATTATAAGGAAACTAGAAAACTATGTTAGTGAAAACTAGAAAACCGAAAAACGTTTAGCAGTCTATTGGATCGGAGTGTGGAGAGCTAGGATTAATTATATTATCATTATATTATCTTTAAAAAATGTTTTAGATCAAAGTTATTTAGTTTTGTGAGACTATAGACGTATGCATGTCTATAGTATGTATGACGTATGTATGTATGTCTATTGAATCTCTTTTTAATAAAGCTCTTGATAGTCATAATCGAAATACTTTAAATTTTTTAAATAAAAATCGTTATTTTTTATTTTATTTTTCAAAATTATAAACTGTAGAAGTTAGATAATACGACACAAATTTGATTATGCGGTCTCACATTATATGTTGCATAATGTGAATATTGGCGAATTTTATCCTAAGTTCTGTGGTTCATAATTTAAAACGTTTATAAAGAAAAATAGTATAATTACATCATCATAAAAACATCTTGGCATTAGTTACAAAAATACAGGATGTTTCTGAACTTGGCGCTGAAACTGGTACAGCGGCTTTAGCACATGAAAACAAGTCAAAAATGTCTAATAAATATATGTTTGAATCCGAACGGTTTCAGAATTATAGGGTATTGAAGTTGCTTTCGTAAGAAAACATAAATTGAAGTAAATGTTGTTTAATGTTCTTTACTCTGTTTAAAGCTTTACAAAAGATGCTAAAAAATTTCTCCATCGAAGAACAATTATTGTTTAGCGCATCGCCTTGTACATAGCTGTAAATAGTCGTTAAAATTCGTCATTTGTCTAGTTATCATTTTCTTTGTAATTTTGCGCGAAACGTCGGCGGATCGCGAGCAGTAGAATTATGCGACTCACCTATCGGTGCTGCCATCGCCCATCCGCCGACGGCATCCGCTCCCCCCAAAAAGGGAATAACTACTCGCCCGCGGCACATTGCAGGACCGCGGAGAGGATAGACACTCATCGTCAAACCGTCTCACGGTAGACATACATTTGTCGTCAAGCCGTCCTACGGCACTTACACTTTTCGGCAAGCCGTCTTACGGCACACACACACACACACACACACACACACACACACACACACACACACACACACACACACACACGGGATCTTGAGAAGCGCCGGCCGCATGATCACGACTTCCTGCCTACTCTCGCTACTGCTTTGCTTTCGCTTGCTTGCACGTGCCTGCTTTGCTTTGCGTTTTGCATGCGGAATTAGACAAGGACACCTGAGCGGCCACGAGGCCCGGGCAGGACGAAGCCCGACGGAGCCAAGGCGACCGGCGCATCCCGGTGAGTCGTTTTTCGCTTTACAATTTTGCTGCATGCGCATCTTTTGCGTTATCATTAGTCGTGAGGGGTAATTACCCCCCTCTGGTCCTTCGAGTAACAATATCGCAAATCTAGCCTCCGGGGCGAAACAATCCCCGTTCATTGGTCCTTCGAGCCGGATCTTCACGTTAGAAAATTACCGCCGACCTTTCGCTTATCTCGCTTTATTCGCTAATTTGCTAATATTCGCTCATTCTTGTAGTCACACATTGCAATAACACGTGGCGCGTGATAGTCTCTAGTCTCGCGCGATATCTCCCGCTCGCAGTTCTTATTTTGCGACGAGAATATTCGCGTGAGCTTCTCGCTTGTTGTAACCCGTGCCATTGTCGTTATCTGCATTAGTCGTGAATTCGCCAATTTGTTTGCTCTAGTAATCGTGAGGTGCGACAACGCACGGCGTGTTAATCATCTCCAGTTTCGCGCGATATCTCTCGCTCGCAATTCCTAATTCGCGACGAGAATACTCGCGGGAATCTCGCTCGTAGTAACACGTGCCATCGCTGTTATCTGCATTAATCGTGAAATCCGCAATTGACGCGGTAATTAGTAGAAACCAGTAATCATTAATATAGTAACCGAAATATTCAGCTCTCGAATATTCTCGGGCAAGCCATACATTTTCGTCTTGCTATCGGCGGCCTTGGCGCGGTCACGGGCCGGCCGTGTGTATACACGTTGTTTTTCTACATAGACTTGCGCTCAATAATAACGCGCTACATTACTTCTCGTTGTTGCTGAGTCGACTTTGGCACGACTCGAAATACATATTCCGATCGTTGGAATTCTTGTCAACATATTTGCCATCGATCGGGATTATTGTTGTCGGCGCTAATTCCCGATATAAAATATCTCCACACTCTGGCGTTCTTTCAAGTTGATCATTAGACGTTATAATTGCAATTACAATCGAGTCAAAAGAAGTTGTCGTACTTAATGCTTGTGTCGTGGATTATTGCTCGTGTCGTATATATCGCTCATGTCGTGTATGCTGCTCGTGCCGTAACACCGCGCGCAACACACCCTGATCTAATCGTAACGCCATAGAGATTGAGTGCAATTCTCGTCGCAACCGGGCACCTGTGCCAACCTAATTGATAATTTTGATCATTGATACAACTATTTTCTTATTTTGTTTATCCTCTGCAACCATCCTTGAGATTTATCCTATGTTTGATTCTCGTTTTCTTGCGTTTGTGCCGTAATGTTATCGCGTCAATTGTTGCATTATAGTCAAAGAATATTCTCTTGTGAATGTTCCATCGAGCCTTCGCATAGGAATTCGAACCCTTACTTCGATTGTTGTTATTTCGAGCTCACGTGAACCCTCGACCTTGCGCACGTGTTCCACGTTCCGATCATCATGAGCCGAGGTCACGTAACTAAACGCGAGTTGTGTATACAGCGGATGAGGGAGATCTATGAGCTGTCAATGCTCGCCGCGGACAATGTCGCGCAGAGGCCGAATTTCCTAGTTAGATACCTTACCGTGGCTGGATTGGTTAAGGATTTTGAGGCGGCTTACCTCAAAATAATCCAAGACGCCTCAGACGAGGAGTTTACCGCGGAAGACGCAATTTGTAAGGAATTCGATACGATGCGCTTCGGGGTAATCGGGCGTTATGAGAAGTTTGTGGGCACCGACCGAGCGGCCGCTCAGGTCCCGGTCCAAACGTCGTCTATCCGACTGCCCAAAATCTCACTTCCGGAATTCTCGGGGGATCTCGCGCTTTGGCCTTCGTTCATCGCATTATTCAACGTTTCCATTCACGAGAACCGGAGTATCTCCTTCATGGAGAAGTACCAGTATCTGGTGGCCTCATTGAAAGAGGAAGCGCTCAACCGTCAAGAACATCCCGCTCTCCGCCGATAACTACGCGATAGCTTACGACGCCTTGATTGCGCGATATCAGAACAGATGAGTTTTAACGGATTACCACGTGGACTTGATGCTGAACGTTAAGCCGTTAAAAACGGACTCAGCCGCCCCTCTGCGTATGCTGTTGGACACATTTACCGAGAATACGCGGGCATCGAACCTGTTAGGATTTTCCACAGACTCTTGGGACTACCTACTGCTCAAATTTTTACTAGAAAAATTACCCCGTTCGCTTTGCGAGAAGTTTGAATCCGAACACTGGGCAGAGGAAATACTGAAGTATGCGCAACTTACAAAGTTCCTCTCAGATACTGCCGGGTCCTCGCGTCCGTGTCGGGGCCCTCGAACATGTCGCTCAAATCACAGTCGTCTTCACCGAAAAATTCCGGGTCAGCTTCATCGCTCGCAACTCGAACTGCCGAGTGTCCGGTGTGCAAAGAACAACATCTCGTCTTCAAGTGCATTTGATTCTTGAAACTATCCCCTGGGGAAAGGTACTCCACGGCGAAAACCGCGAATTTGTGCTTCAATTGCCTTCGCGCGGGTTATGGCACTAACAACTGTCCATCGACGGGGACGTGTCGGTCGTGCCAGGCTAAGCATCATACGCTGTCGCACTTCGAACGGAATTCGGGTTCAGCGAGTGCCCCCGCGGATACCGGAGCCTTTTCCGAATCGGCAGTCGACAAGAGTTTGTTGCCACAAAATAACGAGCCCCTCGTCACCATGACTAGCGTTGCGAAATCGAGTTTGACAGTATTACTGTCGACGGTACAGGCCGAAGCTCTCGACGTCCACGGGAATCCATTCCCTGTTCGCATTCTTTTGGATAGTGCCAGTCAATTGAATTTTATTTCGGAGAACTGCATGCAAAGGGGGGGGTTTCGGACGAACCAAGTGTCGTATCATAGTCTTAGCGGTGAATGATACGAAGGCAGCTGCCACCCGGGGTAACACCTTAGTCGTGATTCAAACACAGGGCAACAGTAACACGCGCATGTCAATAGAGGCTACGGTTCTTCCGCGCATCTCCGCCCAGTTACCGGGTAGTCAGATTGAACCAAGAGCGTGGAAACATCTACAGGGATTAAAAATTGCGGATCCGCAGTATCACCGACCCGGCCCCGTCGACATTTTAATCGGCGCAGATATCTTTGCTTCGTTGATTCGGGATGGTCGTCGTGTGGGAGGAAAAGGTGAACCAGACGCCTTTAATTCTATCTTTGGCTGGGTTCTGGTCGGCTCAGTGTCGACGCAAGCATCTCAGTCTACACATTCGTTTCTGACTCTCGATTCCTTGGATGCATCTTTTAGCCGATTCTGGCAATTAGACGGGATCCCTACAGCTCCGCCGTATTTACAGAAAGATAAACGTTGCGAGGAACTATTTGCGCGGACCACGCGTCACGATGTATCTGGTCGCTTTGTAGTGTCGTATCCTTTCACGAAGGATAAACCTTGTTTCGTTGGCACGCGTCAAGTAGCTTTGAACCGATTTCGCGCACTTGAGCGTCGCTTCAAATTGGATGCAAAATTCAAAATAAACTACAGTAAATTCATGCAGGATTATTTGAATAATGGTTATATGAGATTGATTAAGCAGCCGTTCCCGGTGGACGGGCCTGTATTCTACTTGCCCCATCAGGGGGTTTTTAAATCAGATAGCACGACTACGAAATTGCGTGTCGTGTTCGACGCATCAGCTAAGAACCTGAACGGCGTCTCGCTGAATCAAGTGTTGCGATTCGGTCCCAAGTGACAGTCAGACATAGTTGTGATATTATTGAGATTCCGGATCGGCCTTGTGGCGCTCACCGCGGACGTCAAGCAGATGTTCGTTCAAATCTTGGTCAAACTCGGTCAGTGTGATTACCAGCGAATAGTGTGGCGTTTCACAGAAAACGACCCGATCTCGGACTACCTTTTGTTGACCGTTATCTTTGGATTGACGTGCTCTCCGTTCCTAGCGATTGCTTGTCTGTTAAAGTTAGCGGCTGAAGGCAAAGTAAGCTACCCGTTGGCCGCGGCTGTCTTGGAAGAGAGCGTTTATGTCGACGACGCGGTGGCGAGCGTCGAGTCAGAGGAAAAGGCCCGTGAGCTTCAGCGGCAGCTACAGGCCTTGCTGAAAACGGCAGGCTTCGAACTCAGGAAGTGGGCCAGCAGCCATCCGTCGGTTCTAGCGGATCTAGACCCGGAACTCTGTAGTCAATCGTTACTATCCTTTGAATCACCTGAAGATCAGTTTTATAAGGTTTTTGGACTTCGTTGGCATCCGCAAACGGACAGTTTTGGCTTTCAGGTCAATCCGTTGGACAGGGACTGCACCAAACGCAATATTCTCTCTGAGCTAGCTTGCATCTTTGACCCATTGGGGTTCTTGACACCGCTTACGTTCGCAGCCAAACGATTGATCCAGCAACTCTGGATGCTCAAGGTGGAGTGGGACGACAGGCCTCCTCCGGAGATATGTTCTAGATGGGAAAAGTACAAGTCAGAGCTCTCCGCGTTAGCCTCCATTCGCATACCTCGCACTATCGCGGTAGACAACGTGATCAGGCGAGAGGTTCACGGATTTTGCGACGCGAGCGAGCAGGGCTACGGAGCCGTTGTATATATTAGAATCGTCGCCGAGAGCGGCGTGGTGATCCGCGTGCTCATCGCCAAATCAAAAGTAGCCCCACTCAAGGCCATCACATTACCGAGACTCGAGCTTTCTGCGGCTGTTTTACTGTCAGACTTGTTAGAGTATGCCGGGAAAATTCTCCGACCTGAGGTCGCCATCGACTATACATACGCCTGATCGGATTCTGAAGTTACCCTCGCGTGGATACGCTCGGCTCCGCACCGTTGGGAGACGTTTGTGCGCAATCGCGTCGCACGCATCCAGTCCAACACGGATATCTCTTGCTGGAAACATGTCGATACCAAATCTAATCCCGCTGATTGTTGCTCAAGGGGCTTGCTTCCCCAGGAACTAATCGACCACCCGCTGTGGTGGACCGGCCCTGCGTGGCTCGTCGACTTCGAACGCACTCAAGAAACGACATTGGAGGTTGAGGACCTCCCCGAGGAGGAAGGAAATCCTCGCGCATTCGTCTCTATGAATCCTGCCGATGACGCAAATTCTATTACGGTTGTCGATTCGCTTTTCGACCGCTTTTTGTCGTTAGACAAACTCATCAGAGTGTTCGCATATTGTCTCCGATTCATTAATAGAACTAGACCAAACACGCTCACTCTCGCAGTGGATCAAATCGAATTCCATTCGACTTTGTTACACCTCGTCAAATTCGTTCAGTCTCGCTGTTTTGCAGAGGACATCGGTAGATTAAGACGCAATGAGAGTTGCTCCAAATCTCTGCAAAAGCTCGCCCCCTTCTTGGACGCTCGCGGGGTCATCAGGGTGGGCGGCAGACTGACTTATTCCGTTCTCTCACACGAAGCTAAGCACCCAGCATTGTTGCCTACCCGACATCGACTCACGGAACTTATCGTAGAGCGCACCCACCGCCTACATTTGCATCCGGGACGTCGAGCGTTACATTATCTCTTGTCACAAAACTTCTGGATTCTGGGGGCCCATCAGGCCATAAAATGCTGCCTATCGCGCTGTTATCAGTGTTTCAGGGCGAATCCACACACGGTGCAACCGCCCATGGCGGATCTGCCCTTGGACCGAGTACGCCAGGCCAAGCCCTTTTCAATCACTGGGGTCGACTATGCCGGGCCATTTCCAGTTTATAATCGTCGTTCGCGCGGAGCAACTCCATTCAAGGCCTACGTGTGCCTTTTTGTCTGCTTCACCACAAAGGCAGTTCACCTAGAACTCGCGTTTTCTCTATCTACCGAATCGTTTCTGTCGGCTCTGAGACGCTTCGTCGCTAGGCGCGACCGCTGCTCGCGGATGTACAGCGACTGCGGCACCAATTTTGTTGGAGCTCATCGAGAGCTCGCTCACTACATGCAGGCGGCCTCGGAGACAGAAGGAATTCAGTGGACGTTTAATCCCTCCTCGGCGCCACACTTCGGTGGTCTCTGGGAAGCGGGGGTCAAGTCCATGGGTGCGTTCGGTTTGGACGCTCACGCGCTGTAAGCGCTTATGAGCGTTACTCACGTCGTTCGCTTTGGCGTTGTAAGCGCTTACGGATCGACTAATGACGTCATCGTTGACGTCATAACTTCTGCTGATAAACGCTTATTTCTGCAAGGTAGGGCAGTGTGAGCGTGATCAAGCGCAAGCGCTTACGTTCATTTCGGAACGCATTGTTAGCGAATTGCATATCAACAAACATGTCGTCGAATCAAATTATAGACGGAAAAATTGTAACCATATTACAGACTACCAAACATTCGTATGAATTTTATTATATTGATTTGACTGCGCTTTTCTACTGATTGACTCATTTTGTCGCGATTGACTGTAATTTATCGTCTTAATTTATCGACTGAAATTTTCATGTATTATTTTCATTTTTACGCTGAAGATGACACAAAAAGTGTCGAAACGTCCGAATTTGTATTAACTAATATATATATTTTATTATTGACTTATTTTAATTGCGCATTAATTACCGCGCGTGGCATTGCCTTCCCTTTATTTGATTTAAAAATTGAAACAACAATGTGTAATAATAATATTAATAACATATCAATGTGAATCCGGGGTGACCATTTTTCATATAGCGATAAATAATTGTTTTTTAGGTGATATTGTTTTACGTTTTAATTTTGATTTTATTATTAGTAATTTTAGGTTTTAAAATTTGTAGAATAAAATTAAATGTTGCTCGGTTTATTCTAAAAAAAAGGATTTATTTTAAAAATTAAATATTTTTCCTCATCAAATAATAATTCTAATAATGTTATTATTTGTGCAAATATAACACACAATCGTCTGCTATTTTGACGTGCTCATAGTCGCTTACATTGCCAAAACGAACGACATTTCTTACTATTGTGTAAGCGCTCAGATACCAAATCGAACGATTGAAAACAGCGCTTATAAGCGTGAGCGCTTACAGCGCGTGAGCGTCCAAACCGAACGCACCCCATATAGGGTGCATTCGGGGAGCACGCTATTAGCACAATTATCGTCCAAAACTGTTCGAGGAGACGCTTTGTGGCGCTGTGATATACGATGATGACGTCACTGTAAAGGCAGCGTGACGTCATCACTCGCGCTATTTTCGCTATTATTTTCGAGGTGAGGCACGAAATACTATTGGCGCTTAAGCTGCGTTCGGGCAGCTTGCTATCGCTGTTGCGCTATTGGCTCTTCGAACGAAGTTCATAGCGTTTGCGTTTATAGCGTTAATAGCGTCTCCCCGAATGCACCCGTAGACTCACTTGAAACGCGTCATAGGAGCGCAGATCCTCACCATGGAGGAGTTTGGCACATTCATAACGCAAGTCGAAGCCATCCTGAACTCCAGGCCCCTATGCCCCACTAGCTCCGATCCTAACGACCACGAGATGCTCTCCCCGGGGCACTTCCTCACTTTGGAACCTCTCGTAGCCGTCACATATCCGGACCTAGAACCGGTGCCGCTAGGTAGGCTCGATCAGTAGCAACTGGTGCAGCACATGCACCAACAGTTCTGAAAACGGTGGCATGACGAGTACCTGCACACCCTCCAGCAACGTCCAAAGTGGTTAAAGTCGGCGTCCGCAGTAAAAAAGGACACGTTGGTCCTGTTAAAAAACGAGAACGCCCCTCCCCTACAGTGGAGACGAGGGCGGATCGTGGAATTACACCCGGGCCGTGACGGCGTCTCTCGGGTCGCGACGGTGAGGACGGCGGATGGCACCCTTACTCGTCCTCTGGTGAAGTTGTGCCCACTGCCGATGGACACTTCGCCAGAGGAACCTGCTCAAGCGTAGAAAATACGTCGTATTTTGGTGGGCGGTATATGTTTGGCGTATCGCCTTGTACATAGCTGTAAATAATCGTTAAAATTCGTCATTGTCTAGTTATCATTTTCTTTGTAATTTTGCGCGAAACGTCGGCGGATTGCGAGCAGTAGAATTATGCGACTCACCTATCGGTGTTGCCATCGCCCATCCGCCGACGGCATCCGCTCCCCCCAAAAAGGGAACAACTACTCGCCCGCGGCACATTGCAGGACCGCGGAGAGGATAGACACTCATCGTCAAACTGTCTCACGGTAGACATACATTCGTCGTCAAGCCGTCCTACGGCACATACACTTTTCGGCAAGCCGTCTTACGGCATACACACACACACACACACACATAAGGGATCTTGAGAAGCGCCGGCCGCATGATCACGACTTCCTGCCTACGCTCGCTACTGCTTTGCTTTCGCTTGCTTGCACGTGCCTGCCTTGCTTTGCGTTTTGCATGCGGAATCAGAAGAGGACACCTGAGCGGCCACGAGGCCCGGACAGGACGAAGCCCGACGGAGCCAAGGCGACCGGCGCATCCCGGTGAGTCGCTTTTCGCTTTACAATCTTGCTGCATGCGCATCTTTCGCGTTATCATTAGTCGTGAGAGGTAACTACCCCCTTCTGGTCTTTCGAGTAACAATATCGCAAATCTAGCCTCCGGGGCGAAACAATCCCCGTTTAACTATGGACACTTAATGCTCGCGATGCCATCCGCGAAACTCTAAACATTTTTCAAAAAGCTCGAAATAATTTATTAATTCGTGCTGAGAAAGTGTGTTAAAGTCGACGAAGAAATTTTTGAAAATCAGACATTTTCGACTTATTTTCATGTGCTAAAGCCGCTGTACTAATTTTGGCACTGAGTTCAGAGACACCCTGTATGCAATAATAAGTGAGAAATCTTATTTAAAAAATTTAAGATAATCTTGGTAAGGCTACTGAAGTTTATATAAATATCTGTCTAATATTTCATAAAAACAAATAACTTTTGTCTAATACATTTCTGCTAAAATATTTATTTTAAGAGATTATGTTAAAATATTGTAAAATATTTTAACTGTTTACTTTGTATACATTCATACGCACGCGCACACGCGTATATACAGGGTGTTTTGTTTTAAATGATACAGTCGATTATCTCGTCAACCGATGATTTTTATGAGAAATGTTTTAGATGGAAGTTGCATGGTTTGGAGGGGAATACATGATGAAAATATGTACTTGACCTTGAGTGACCTTTTCAAGGCCAGGTCAATGTAATTGATATTTTCTTAAATAAAACTCCGTATTTTTTATTGCATATTCTTATAGCCCTTGGCAAGACGTTTTCAAAACACTATAATAAAGCTCTCTTTTGTTTGAATTTTCTGAGATATATTTCAAATTTTTTCATGATGTTTTTAATATGAAATATGAAATATCTCGTAAAATATTTATTTTTTGATGACTTTATTTTGATACTTTTATACGTAGAATAAAAAAATTATTTAAAAATTTTTGATTGCATCTTGTAGACGCATTCAACTTTACAAAATTGCAAATGTAGAAGATAATATTATTATTCGATTCCATTCATTACTTTACATATGAAAGTATCAAGGTAGTCATCGGAAAGTGAATATTTTACGAGATATTTCACATTTTAATGAAAAATATTATGACAAAAGAGTGACTCCAAAATTGGACATTTTTAGCCTATTTTGGTGGCCCTCGAAATTTGAATCAAATTGTATGTCAAACAATGCTACATGATGAGACATTAATCTAAAAAAAATTAAAGTTGAGCATAGGCCTAGTTTTGAAGATACGGGGAGTCAAAGTGGCCAAATTTCTAATATTATCCAAGTACAATAGACACAAAAAGGATGTTAAAACATTTTTGATAATAGTGGTATTTTGAATAGAATTAGTCTGAATGATTCTTTAACCACCGCACTAAAAATCCACCCCCTCCACCCTTGTTACGTAATTTTTTAAAAAGATAAAACTACCCCCAAAAGAAGTTTTTGCTGAATTTCTGGAAAACGGATAGAGATACGAAAAAATGTTTCCAATAAAAGTTGTTTGTCTAGGAATTCTGCACAAAAAAAGTTTCTTTTATTTTTTTTGTAGGACTTACTCTTTGGCTGGAAACCGCGCCTGAAGAAAGATAATTTTTAAAATAAAGGGAATTTCCTGTATTTGAATCTACTGAATTTACTGAATCTACTGTATTTGAATAATATTGGGAATTTGGCTACTTTGACTCCCCGTATCTCCAAAACTAGGCCTATACTCAATTTTAATTTTTTTTAGATTAATGTCCCATCATGTAGCATTGTTTGGCATACAATTTGATTCGAATTTCGAGAGCCACCAAAATAGGCTAAAAATATCCGATTTTGAGGTCACTCTTTGAAATATCTCAAAAAATTCTTAACGAAAGAGAACTTTATTATAGTGTTTTGAAAACGTCTCGACAAGGGCTATAAGAATATGCAATAAAAATAGGGGATTTTATTTAAAAAATTCAAAGTGACCTTGTGCTGACTTTGATAAGATCACTCAAGGTCAAGTTCATATTTTCATCATGTGTTCCCTTTCAAACCATGCAACTTTTATTCGAAACATTTTTCAATAAAATCATCGGTTGACGAGATAATCCACTGTATCATTTAAAACGAAACACCCATAACATTATATGCATTGTATATCTATGTATATGTACATATATATATAGACATATAGTATAATATAATTATATCAAATATATAATCTTGGTAAAAAAATGTTTATTTTAAAAATATAATAAATATATATAATTATAGAATAATAAATTTCTTTCGCCAGTATAGAATAACAATTCAAGTAATTTCTTTAAATCGACCGTGACTGGCAATATATAACGTCTTTTCGATATGAACATTGAAAAACCGTGAGCCAACTTGGTTTGTCGGATTCACACAGCATTTTTTTCCGGATCAATCATCGAGACGTTATTAATTTCGGCCATGGGTTTTGGTCAGTTGATGTAATTTCTAAATTAAATAGTTTTAAATTTTTATTGCAAAAAAAAATCTTTAATTTAGAAATTACATCAACTGACCAAAACCCATGGTCGAAATTAATAATGTCTCGATAATTGATCAGGAAAGAATGCTGTGTAAATCCGACAACCAAGTTGGCTCACGGTTTTTCAATGTTCATATCGAAAAGACGTTATATATTGCCAGTCACGGTCGATTTAAAGAAATTACTTGAATTGTTATTCTATACTGGCGAAAGAAATTTATTATTCTGTTATTATACACCGTCGACTGAAGAATCGGTGCTCCATCTTATAGTTGTTATTGCGATAAATATTACCACAGCCCCAGTGGTCGAATATGCACGACACCCGCACGGTATACGGGATGTTCCAGGTTCAAACTCTAGCTGGGGTAATATTTTTTCGCAATAAAAATTTAAAACCATTTAATTTAGAAATTACATCAACTGACCAAAACCCATGGTCGAAATCAATAATGTCTCGATGATTGATCCGGATAAAAATGCTGTGTGAATCCGACAAACCAAGTTGGCTCACGGTTTTTCAATGTTCATATCGAAAAGCCGTTATATATATATTGCCAGTCACGGTCGATTTAAAGAAATTACTTGAATATATAATTATGTATAAAATATGCCTATGTAGGTTTTCTTTTTTTTGTATCTCTGTTTGTATATGCAGGAAAAGTAATAAAAAAAATTAAAAAGATTATTTTTAGGAGTATGCTTTCTTTTTCTGAAAGGTTAAGTTTAAATAAATGAAGAAAAATTACCATATACAAGGTGTTAAAAAACTATGTAGACAAAGGGGAAGGGATTCATGGGAACAAAATAAACAACTTTTCCCGGGAGAGAACGGTCAGAAATGTTTCCTTTAGATTTTAAGGGGTGATGAAGGATGTGGCATAGTAAGTTTATGCAAAAATAAAGAGACATGCAGTCCATGAAATGTGTTGTATTGGTGATTGCTAAATAAGAGCCAGGCGCTGTTGGTGGTGCACAGAGATGTAACTCCTTTAATTTTTAATGACTACGTACGTTTTGATTCGTCAATTTGGACCATCTTCAGCAACTATAAAGAGATACATATCTAGAGAATCGATACATGCGAATCGTAGATAATCAATAATAATTATATACATGTATACATAATTGTTTATAATTTTATAATGATAAACGTCTCTCGAGTCAAACGTCGATGTCAAGGGAAGCCGGCTTCTCCACAGTACCAGCCATGGAAAGATTTATTTGTGGATGATGCATATAGCATTGATCTTAAATTAGAGCTATGATAAATCTCCAAGAAAATAAAATAAAAAGAGATGTAGTAAGAGAGGCCACTCACCAAGCACATCGAGAAAGATACCAGAAGCGTTCAGACGGGGCGACAAAGTCATATTGACATAATCACCACATTGTTAGTGACAAATATCAGAATGATACAAACAAAAACAGAAGGCCGATCACATCATTGCGACTTTAGATCTTAGATAAATTTTCGATTATACTAAGATAATCGTAGTGGAGATTATCCGTGTTGCTATGAAGATTTAAGCTATTAGCTTGTCTTTTTATAAAAATAATTTCTGATAGGAGTCGTCTGCCGTAAAAATGCTCTTCGTCTAGAATCTCAACATTGTCTCACGCGAATTCATAACCATACTCCCTCCTATGTTCTGTAATGATTGAGTGTTGCGACGTATTTTTTTTATGTAATTGCGGTGTTCAGCAATACGTGTTTTTTAGCTGTCTACTCGTCTGATCGACATAGGATGCGTTGCAATCATTACAGAACATTTTGTAAACAACGTCGCTACGCAGAGGTCGGCGGACAGGTCTAGTGGTAGAGCGTCTGACTCGTAATCTGAGAAACCAGGTTCGAGTCCACTTGAGCACGTAAACATGGAATTTATTTTCCGAAAGCTGCGCCCTCCGTGCAAGAAAGACTCTTATGCGGAGCAAACTGGGCTCCGTCTTTCGGCAAGACTGGCAAGAGACGTTAAGCTGTTGGTCTAAAGGGTTAAGTGAGAGGAGAAGGGTAGTGACGGGATTGATTAGACAAGGCATCCTTATGTACGCGGATAAAACGCTTGAGCTTGTTCATACCGGTGAAAGATAATTTCGAGTCCAGATCTCTGATCACCGGTCTAAACTGCTCAGAGATATTCGGAACGTACGGGATTTTGAAATAAGTCGAGCGCGCCACACCATCGCTAGACAAACTGATCGTCGTTTGTGCGTTATTTGCATTGTTAGATAAGAAATTTAAGTCTCTCGTGCACCCTGAAAATGAACGTGAGTGGGTAGCCATTATTCATCAACGTGTTGATCACAAACTCAAGGTTTTTTTGGTGAAAACATGGGTGCGAGAAACGAAATGCCCTGTCTATGAGGCCTATAGCCGTACCTCTCTTTTGGCAGAGGGGGTGTCGAGACTCAAAATGAAGATATCTTCCCGAGAAAGTAGGCTTATGATACCAGTCAAAAATGATAAAATTATTCGTTGTAATCAGGGTTACGTCAAGGAAATTAATTCTATTATTAGTTTTTACCTCCATAGTGAATTGTAACCTCGGATGATAGGAGTTAAAAGCGTGTAATACCATATTAAACATGGAGGGGGAAACCGCCGTCACAATATCGTCAATGTATCTACGAAAAAACGGGAGAGAAATACCAAAAGTCCCGATCACCCTCGTCTCCAAATCCTGAAGCGTAATGTCTGCGATGGTCACATTAAGGCTCTATAAAAGTTGTTTTTACCTCAGCCTGTTGTATTCTTTCTGGCAAGAAAGTATCACAACATAATTTCCCATTCTTTCAACGATATTTAGTATTTGACTTATTCTTTGCATTTAAATTTATATTTTTCTTCGGATCCGCGTTACTTTACTGATTCATCTACAGATGAATTTAAGAGGCAATCTTATACACAATAACAAACTCGCTATATTGCACGGAGCCTATAGTAGCCGATTGTATTTTATTATATTATCAAAACAGCTCCGAAGACACGCGCGAGTTGTATATACGTTTTCAAGAAGAAGAATACAACAAACCACATATCGTTTGCTATACATTTTAGATCATTACAAAATTATAAAGACTAACAAGGGTTACGGTACTAAAATACAACATACATGAAAGTTTCGGAATGATACAAAAAACTTAGTGTAACATTACAATTATTATATGTTATAATATAAATGTACGAATATTTTGTGGAGTTCCTTGTAGCAGTAAATTTTAGAGAGTACAGTTTAACGATATCAATTTACTAGTAGTATATTTATACAATAATTCAATTTCGTTTTTTTTTGTAACATATTTTAGCTTGGGACTTTAAACGTGAAGCCATTAAAAAAGTTGGCAAAGTACATGTGTTGATAATAAGAACCGAACCGGCTACCACCCGTGCAGATTGAAGCGTCGATCGCAAGTGTCCATTCTTTTCCTCCAAAGACGAACCGGCTACCACCTGTGCAGTCTGCTCACTGTCAGATGACAGTAAACTTTTTGGCATATAAGTGGATACTTCCACTTCATTGGAAACATCATCAGCATAATCCATGTTCTACAACATTTTGGACAATGTTACAGTTTTTTGAATAAAAATTAACAATTTCTATTAAGAACCACAAGTGTGTCGAATAATATTACCATTTCTGGAGTAATTGGAACTTCTGCTACTTTTTGTGCACACGTGACAGCAACTTCACTTCGTAGCTTCTGAAAACCATTAATATGCTATCAAATATGTTGCATATATTCAAGAATTTATAATTATAAGAGAAAAGAAGAAAGCTTGATGAAAAGCACAAGCTCAATTCCAAAGTCGGTATAGCTCGAGATCTACGACTACCACATTCTGAACATTTGACAAAATTCGAAAATTTATTTACTTTGTATGGAGACTTCCTTGTAGGTGAATCAATCCTGCGAGGTGGATTAGGAACATGAAATAAAGTAGGAACCGCATTTGGCTTTAATTTTTTCCAACCGTCGACACGTCTACTTTCGAACTGTGAATCCTCAAAGTGTACCTGTAATAAAGAAAACAATTAATTTTCAATTTAATGAGGCACAAATAATGCTTTGTTTTTACAGCGTTATTTGGATACAAAATGGCGGACGAGAATACCTACTTTTTTAGAGCTCTAGTCACATTGATGCTGTTAATTGCGACTGATATCCTTCCAACAAATTTTTTAGCTGATTTGATAAGTGTTTTATAAATGAGACTACATATGGCTCCCAAAAAAGAAATAATTTCACATCCTTCATCACCCCTTAGAATCTGACGGAAACATTTCTGACCGTTCTTCCCCGGGAAAAAGTTGTTTATCTTGTTCCCCTGAATCCCCCACCGAGTTTATCTACATTATAGTTTTTCAGTATTCTATATGTGGGTAATTTTTCTTCGTTTCCTCGAAATTAACATCTTATAAAAAAGAACAATGCTCTTAAAAATGATCCCTTTGATTATTTGTTAATTTTTCTTATTATTTTTTCTGTATGTACAAGCAGAGATTATGCAAAAGAAAGAAAACATACCTACATGGACATATTTTATACATAATTATATGTATATATTTGCATATGCTTTAGATGAAAAATTTTAATATGACTTAATATATTTTTATCGTTTAAATCTGTGTGGCATTAAAGATAAAGATGTACGTGCGAATAAATCTTAGAATTATTATTCTTGTTTAAAAAATGTGTGTTTATACGCGCGCGCACAAATAATTTAATAATGAATAATAATGAGAAAATCGACATTAGGAACCTTATCGAATCATTTTGTACGTGTATGCATAGAAATCTCTCATTAGCGATGATTGCGTTGGATACGTCGGTAATAATTCTCTATTGCCCTTGTTCAGCAAATGAACATTACTCAGGAAAAAATATCTTTTATAATGTCTTATATGCTCATATAAGAAGCGATCTTATATGCTCATGTATGAATTTTGGCCTGATAAGAGCTTATATGGTCATATATGATTATATAAGATTATAAATAAGGACATATATAAGGGCGGCAGTGTGGTCTAGTGGTAGAGCGCCAGATTCGTAATCTGAGGAACCAGGTTCGAGTCCACTAGAGCCATGTAAACATGGAATGTTTTTCCGAAAGCTGCGCCCCTCCGTGCAAGATAGGCTCTTGTGCGGAGCATACTGGGCTCCGTCTTTCGGAAAGAGACGTTAAGCCGTTGGTCCAAAGGGTTAAAGTGAGAGGAGAAGGGTAGTATTGAGTAAAGGGTTGGGAACGTCCCTACAAAACGTCTTGCAACCCTGAGGGGAGTCAATAAGCAAAATTTATAAGGACATATATACGCGGGAAAAAAATATCTTATTTATTCATATTGGTTTATATTAGTAGATATATGATTATATATGATCATATAAGAAATGGAAAATGTAATCTTAAACAATATTATATGGCCATATATGAGAGTATATAATTATATATGGCCATCTATGAGCATATATGATTATATACTCGGGAAAAAATACCTTTTACTTGTTCATATTAGTAGATATATAATTATATATGATCATATAAGAAATGGAAATATAATCTTGAACAATATTTTATGGCTAAACTTCTTTAAGTATAGTAAGTATAACTTTATATAGTCATATATGGTCTTATATACTAGTATATTATCATGTGTGATCATGTAAAAGTATATTTATAAGGTTAAAGATAATCACATATGAATATATATTCTATAATGGATCTGTCCATATAAATTTGTATAACTGTTATAAATATTCTTCTAGTATATTATTTTACTTGACAATTAAATTAATATGAAATATTATTTCTAGTTTCAGTTTACACAATTGCGTTTTAAGTCTGATAATGTCCATATTGGCACGCAGTTTAAAAAACTGAAAAATGTATTTAATAATAATTGATATTGTAAAATATTATTAAGCACCAAGATCTGTTTTAATAAAAAACGGCACTTCTCATTGCTTATGTTAATTTAAGTTTTCTTTTTTTCTAATTTTGCATAAAATACTTAATTTTTTTAATTGACATTAATTTTTATTAAATGTTTTCGTAAACAGTGAAATTATCTGTAATAATTTGTAAAAAAAACTAATATAATATATATTATAGTTCTTATAAATAAATATATTAATCGTATTATTTTGCAAACATACCTTATAATTTAAACTGTAACTACTGAAAATAATATAATCATACATAAACTTATACAGGCTGCGGTCTATTTGACGCTACAAATGCTTTGGAGTGTTCTTTTTCTCCTTCTTTCTTCATTGAAAGAAAAGAGAAGAAGAATGCTTCGAAGCATTTGTAGCGTCAAGTGGACCGCAGCTATATAGTCATATAAGATTATATATGATCAGATCACAATATTGTATCTCAAAGTATCCGATAGATGGCATTCGATGGGATCTGTTTCTCGTATTTAAAATTTGACAAACAGTGTTATAAGAACGGTATTAAAAAACACGACACTGTCTTGCGCTATGGAGCGGTACAATTTTTGTATCAGTTGTATTGTGGAGTCCACTCTTATAATAAAATGGCACATTAAAAAAAAACATTTGAAAATAACAATTTTCTGAAATTTATTTAAATATATATATGTTCTTATATATAATCTTATATATTCATATATGACGATATAAGCTCTTATCAGGCCAAAATTCATATATGAGCATATAAGATTGCTTCTTATACGGGGTGTGGGAAAAGTATGGAAACCCTGAAAAATCTCGAAAACTATAAGTTTTACAGAAAAATGTTTCAAACAAAAGATAAAATGATTTTGAAAGGGCCATACGATGGTAATATTGGTTTGACCTTGAATAGCTGTTTGAAGGTCACATAAAGGTCACTTTCAATTTCTTAAATGGAACACCCTATATTTCATTACATATTGTTGTAGCTTACCTCAAGAGCTTTCCAAAACACTACCAAAAATTTTTTTTCATCAAGAACTTTTCGAGTTATAAGACTTGAAATTTCCCGAATTTTGACATAAACTACAAAATATCTCGTAAAATATTGATTTTTTGATTATCTTACTTTAATACTTTTTTGAACAGAATAATGAGATGAATCAATTGGTGTAATTATTAAAAAAAATTAAGTAATTGCTTATTGCAAATTTATTTTTTTTGTTCTTTTTTTACACCAATTGATTCATCATTTTTCTGTAAAACTTATAGTTTTCAAGATTTTTCAGGGTTTCCATACTTTTCCCACACCCCGTATAAACTTATAATGTCTTATATGAACATATAAGACATTATAAGATATATTTTTTATATGTCTTTATATAATTTTATATAATCATATATGACCATATATAAGATATTATCAGGCCAAAATTCATATATAAGCATATAAGACATTATAAGAGATTTTTTTCCCGGGATATATTATATAACAGTTTTTTCACAAATTATTACAGGTAGTTTCAGTGTTTATGAAAACGTTTAATAAAAATTAATGTCAATTAAAAAAATTAAGCATCTTAATTATGTATAATTAGAAAAAAAAAACTTGAAATAACATATGCAATGAGAAAAGCCGTTTTTGGTCAAAGCGGATTTTGGTGCTTAATAATATTTCACAATATCAATCTTATTATTAAATACATTTTTCAGTTTTTTAAACTGCGTGCCAATATAGACTTTGTCGGATTTAAAATGCAATTGAGTAATGCAACTGAAACTAGAAATAATATCTCATATTAATTTGATTGTCGAGTAAAATAATATACTATAAGAATATTTATAAGTTATACAAACTTATGGATAGATCCGAGTGTGTATGTTCACCTTAACAAAATTATATATTACAAAGAATCATTTTAATCACAAAGAATTTAAGAGGTAACAGTACAAAATAAAAATATTTAATTAAAATAAAATAAATAAATTTTTCTTGTAAAAAGACTTGGCGCTGCTTTTTTACTCCTGTCGCATTCTTTAAATTATGTTTATTGTTTTTTATTTAATAAAAAATTGTAGTATATACTAATGTTTAATTTTAATGTTTAAATTTCGAAGTCTAGCAGCGCCAAGAAAAATTTATTTATCTTATTTTAATTAAATATTTTTATTTTGTACTGTTACCTCTTAAATTCTTTGTGATCAAAATGATTCTTTGTAATATTATAATTTTATTAAGGAGAATTAAGAAGCTATTATCACTTAGATTGCAATAGGAAGACCCTTGAATGGGAACGCAAAAATATGTACCACTTGGAATTTATTTTTTTAAAGTAGTCGCACAACAATTATTTTTCAAAACAATATATATATATTCTCTTGGCAAATAGTGCAATTTAAAAACTTCACATCTTTTTTTAAAATACATGTCACTTGGGTTGAGAGGTAACATAATTTTGTGATATAATAATTTTGTTAAGGAGAAATTAAAGTTACTTAGATTGGATTTTTGGATTTATACATATCATTTAGGTTGAGCTAGGTAACGTAATTTTGTGATATAATTTTGTTAAAGAGAAATAAAACTACCACTTAGGTTGGATTTTTTAATTTACAAAATACATTGCGTGTACTTGGCGCCTTCTTTTACCTTTTTTAAAATAGATAATTTTATACTAATATCACGCATTTTGTAGTGTTAAGCAGGGATTGGCAAAAAAAATTATTTTTTATTTTTTAATTATTTACAAAATTAGCAATAACAACAAATTACATTTTTATTAAATTAGTAGCAAATTAGTAATTAGTCACAAGAAATTACTAATTGCATAAAAATTAATAATATTTAGGTAAAATAAATTACAGATTACTTAAAGAATTCGTAATTTGTCAGAGAAAAATTTCTAGTTCGTGAAAGTTATTTAGATAAAAATGAATTAATTTTTTTTGCAAATCGGTAATTAATAAAAATAAATTTTTCTTATTAAAATAATTAATAGCGTGTCAAAAATGAATCACTACTTATTTGAAAATTAATAATTAGTGGAAAATAATTATAAATTTTTTCAATAATAAATAATTAGTCTCAGGTAAATTACTTATTTTAAAAATTATTAATTGGTTGAATATAAATAAATTAATTATTGCAGTTAAAGGTGGTTAAAATAATGTTAATGTTATATATATATATATATATATATATATATATATATATATGTATATGTATATATTATGTTTGAAAGTAACGGTGCGTGGTTTGCCAAGGCAAAGAATTGTACGAAAAATTTACTCAAAAACAGAGTTGCGAGGAATTAATTACTTTTTTAATTAATTTCCGTCTTTAGTTGACGATTAATATCAAACAATGTAGTTAAATATGTTTGATTAAGCGGAGAATTGAATTAAGCGGAGTTAATTGAAAGCCGTTTAATTGACGATTGATATGAGCGAATTTAATTAAAGATCATTCAATTAATTTTAGCAAAATTAATCAAAAATCATTCGATTGACAATTGATTTAAGCGGAGTTAATCGAAAGCCATTTTAGTTGACGATTGATATGAGCGAATTTGATCGAAAAGATTTTAATTAACAACTGATTTGTGTGAATTTAAGAATATTTTTCTCCATTCCCGGGAAAAAAGAATTAAATCTACCGAGATATGATCAGATCTGGTTCATCAGATCTGGCCAGATATAATTTGATCTGCAAATTGTCTCTATTTGGCCAGATCTGAACAGATATAACCAGATCTGACCAGATATAATTTAATCTGCCAAAATATATATATGTATGTAATGTTTATTGTATTTCCCCGCAGGGTTTACAAGGCGTTTTTATGAGGAACGTACCCAACCTCTTACAAAAAATTTACTTCTCCTATGCCTGGCCATTTGCAACCTCACAAAAGTTTACCCTCCCTCCCCGTAGTCCTCTTCATCCCTCTTCTTCTTCCTCCGTTTCTGCCGCGACTCCGTCCTTTAGCCTCCTTCCTTCCTGTCTCAGCTCTTCCTTATTTGGCCCACTCCCTCTTTTTCCCATCCTCTTTCTTCTAACTTCTCCGACTCCCCTTTTCCTCTCATTCTTTCCCCCTCTAGTTCTATCATCCATTCCTATCCTCCCCCTTCCTCATCCAGTACCCATCCCACCGCTTCCTGTTAACTTCTATTTCCTGATTTCCATTTCCTGCATTCTTCCCATACATGCTCCCACGATTCCTCCCTATGTTCACATAACCTACATTTCTTTTTCTCTTCCACTTCCCAGTATCTGCTTTCTCTCATTTTATTCCCTACTCTAAATCTCGCCACTCTTCTCTATCTACTCTCACCCCATCCCTTCTTCAGATATCCTGGGATATCCTCTCCTTTTATAAACTTGTACCATTTATTATAACCTGATTTTTTGATCCTCTCCCATCTCTCTTTCCTTTGCGTCTCCTATCTCCTCCAAACAGCTTAATAAACCATTCCTCTTCACCTTCTCCTCTCAGCCTTTTCAACTCTTTTATCTCCACTCGAAGAAGAAGTCTTCGAAGAACTTTCTTCTTTCTTTTTCCCAGCTTGAGCCTGCTTTCTCTTCCTTCTCCTTTCCCTTCAGCTCTTCCCAACATAGCCTCGCCAGTTCACTTCCTCTACCCTCCTCTAACTTTTTCTCAAATCTCCATGCCCTTATCCCTGCTTCCCTCTTAGCTTCCCCCTTTGCAGCTCCTCTCTAACAAGATACCACGGTGTTCTCCCGTCCACTTCCAAGACCCATCTGATATACCTTTCTTCCATCCTTTCCTTTCCTTCCCTTTCTCTCCATCCCTATATTTCCGCTCCATAACCCAACACCGTCCATATCAGTCTATCAAACAGCCACAGTCTTTTTCCCCAGTTTTTCCCAAATCTCCTCTTCCCTATCCCCCAGACTTTCCCCATCACCGCGGGCGCCTTCTTGATTCTTTCCCTTACTTGCGCTTCCTGTCCTCCGTTCCTTTGAAACACATACCCTAAATACCAAAATTTCTTCACCTCTTCTAACTCTTTTTCTTCCCATCTCCACCTTCTCTTACTATCCCTCCCTCCTCCTTTCCTAAACCTCATTATTTTTGTTTTCCCCACATTCAATTCCAATCTTTTTCTTCCCAGGTACCCTTCTAGTCTTTCTAGCATACTCCTTATTTGGTCCTTGTCCTCCGCAATTAGCACTACATCATCCGCATAAGCCAAAGTATACACCCTTTTCCCTCCTAGCATTATCCCTCCCCACTTAACTCTACCCATTTCCTCTTCCAAATCCGCTAGTAACACGTTGAACAGTAACGGGCTCAACGGGCACCCCTGCCTTACCCGCCCTCTCCGTCCAGAACACTTCTCCCATTCCGTTTCCCCCCCTTACCCTACTTTTTGTCTCTCTTAGAATCTCCTCCGTTTTTTTCACCAATCTTTCCCTTATTCCCCTTTCTCTCATAGCTTTTATTAGCACTCCTTTATCCACCGAGTCAAAAGCCGCCTTCAGGTCCACGAAACATGCTATCAATTTTCTTCCCTTTCTCTCTAACCTTCTGTTTACCAAGTAGTTCAGCACATAGATGTTGTCTATTGTTTCCATCCCCCTTCTAAAACCTGTCTGATTCTGTGGTATTATTCTCTTTCTCTCTATCTTCTCTCTTAACCTCTCCGCCATAATGGCTGTGTACACCTTATACAAAGACGGCATTATTGTTACCCCTCTATACTCCTCCGCCCTTTTTCCTTCCCTTTTCTTGACGATTGGCGCGATTATTCCCTCCTTCCAATTTTCCGGCCATCCTTCCCCCTTCCATATCCTGTTGATATATTTCCATGCCCAATTCTCCAACTCCTTCCCCCCTCGCTTCCAAACCACACCTGGAATCCCATCCCTTTCCATCTTTTAACTTCCTAATCACACTCCTCATTTTTTCAAGGCTTATTTCCTTTTCCTCCTCTCTTTCCTTTTCTTCCCTCCCACCTTCCTTTTCCATCCTTACCCTCCCCTCTACTCTTCCCAACAACTTCATAAAATGTTCTTTCCATTCTTCTTCTTCTATTCCTTCTTCAATTCCCCTCCTTTTTTTTCTCTCTTTGTTTACTATCTTCCATACCTCCGCCTCCCTCCTTGCTTCCTCTACTTTTCTCTCCCATCTCTGGTTCTCTACTTCCTTCTTCCTCTTACACAACTCCCTAAACTCCTTCCTCTTTTCTTTGTAGGCGCTGCCCTCTCCTCTTTCTTTCCTCCAATCCCTTAATTTTCTTCACGCCTCTTCTTTCACTTCTTGACATTCCTTATCCCACCATCCCATCTTCCCCTTCTTACTACCCTCCAGCTCCTCCTCTACCCCTTTAATTACCTCTGTTATTCTTGCTTCCATTTCTTCCCATTCCTTATTCAACTTTTCCCCTATTTCTTCCACCTCTCCTATTTTTTTGATAAACCTCTTTGCTCCTTTCTCGTTCCACACCCCCCTTTTTTTCCTCTTCCACCCTCTTTTTCTGCCTTCCTTTTCATTCCCTCTTCTTATTACTATTTCCAAGGGGTGATGATCCGGGTCCACTCTATCCCCCACTATCATGCTCTCTATCTTCTCTCTTACTTCTCCTTTCCCTATTACATAGTCAATCACCGTATCTCCTCTTCTCCCCCGTGAACGTGTACTCCCCCTCTTCGTCTCCTCTCACATTTCCATTGAATATTTCCCATCCTCTCTCCTCTAAGCTATTTACCAGCAACCTCCCCTCTCTGTCTATCTTCTTATCCTTTGAACTTCTTCTTCCTCCCACTCGTCCTCCCCCCTCCTCTTCCTCTATTCTCCCTTCTTCTTGACCAGTCCTTGCATTAATATCTCCCTCAATTATCATAAACCTTCCTTCTTCTTTCTTTTCCATTATATGTCCTAACTCCTGTAAGTTCTCCTCCATCTCCTCTTTTTTTGCATATACCCCTATAATACTCCAGTTCTCACCACCTATCCTAACCTTTCCCGCTATCAACCCCTCCCTATCTATTTCTATTTCAGTTCCTTTCTCTTTTATCCCTTTCCTTATTCCCATTATCATCCCTCCTATTGCTCTCCCTTTTTTATTCTTTTTTTTCGCCATTTGCACTCCCCATTCATATTCTTTCGGCAGCCTTCCCCTTATTCTTTCCCATCCCTTCTCTCCTATCCAAGTCTCCACCATGACTAACACGTCTTCTTTCTTCAGATTTTCCCAGAAATTCTTATCTTTATTTTCCAAACCAGCTACGTTCCAAAATACCATCCTCCAGACTGATTTATTTCCCCCCTCCTCTTCTCTTCGCACTTCCGTATTAGCATTCTCTGCGTCCCCCCTCTAACCTCTTTTCCTCTTATTCCCTCGTCTTTCTACTCCTCTCACTCCTTCTCCTTTCCTCCTCTCTCTCCCCCTACCTTTCCTCCTCCCCCTCCTTTTCTCTCCCTCTTCCCTCTAATTCCTCCCTCCTCTTCTTCTCTTTTTCTGCTCTCCTTACATTTGCCCTGCCCGCTCCTTCTCCCTCTTCTACTCCCCCTGCTTTTGCCCTTCCTCCCTCTTGCCTTCTTCCTCTTTTCCTTTCCCTGTCTCCCAACACCTCCCTCTACCATCACAGAGCATGTCTCTTACCTCATCCCACACCTACCACTCTCCATCCATACCTTTCCCTGCCCTATCCGTACTATTTTACCTTCTCCTCTTGCCTTCCATGCAATTTGAATAATCCTCCTTCTTATCCTCCTTTCTTCCCATGTTAGATTTTCCTCAATCCAAGTACTTTCGTTTTTCAATTTCCACTTATTTCTCATTATTCTTGCCTTTTCCTCCTCACTCCCTACTCTTACCACTGCCATACTTTCCTTCTCCCTCCTTCCCGCATCTATTTTTCTTATTTCCTCTATCTTAACCTCCACTCCTATCTTTTTCGTCACCTTCTCTATTTCCCCCTTTATTCCTCCCGCCTCCTCTTTTACTCCTTTTACCACCACATTTCTCTTCCTTTCTCCCCTCTCCTTCATTTCATACCTCCTTTCCAGCATTTCCACCCTCTCTTTCCAATCAGGCATTTCTCTTCCCTCCCCCCTTCCCAGTCCTTCGCTTCCTTCTGCACCTTTTCCTCCTTCGTGCCCCCCCTCTTTAGACTCCATTCTCATCCCTTCCAGTTTTCGTTCCAAATTCTCTATTCTTTTCTTAAATTCCCCCCTCTACACCGGCTATCGTTCTCGCCCTACCTAGCGCTACCGCACGCGCCTCAGCTCGCCTATCGCGTTGCCCCTCTACACCAACTATCGTTCGTGCCGTATTCTTTGCCCGTGCCTTGTCACTTTTTTACCCTTTAATCCCTTTTTCCCGCTCCTCCTTCTTTCACCCCTTTCACCTCCACACTCACTCACCTTTACTCCTCCCTTCTCACACACTCCCATCCTCCTCCGCCTCCTATAAACTCTTCTTTCAATTCACTTTCTACTCGCACACTGTCACACCTGTCACCTCGATCGTTCCGGAAACGGAAGTCCTTTCTGCCAAAATATAATTATTTGCCAAATATATCCAGATCTGCTCAGATATAATTAAAAATTATGAAGAGATGTAAAATATAAACAAAACCATAAATATATCAATTCAATTCAAAGTTGTGTGCCACTTTATTATAAGCGTGGACTCTGATACAACTGATATAAGTTGTACCGTACACTTGATTTATATATCGTTCTTATACCATCTGTTGGAGAACAATGATGGAGATCCACACGCTGCTTGCTCGATGTGACTGAGGCGCTCCAATCTAGGAACGTAGGGATTCCGCAGTTGAAGCATCTATGGATTGAACGCGCAGTTCATGGTTTTCGACGATTCTCCCCCCCCTTATTACACGATCTACGATAATTTTCCAGTCAGCACACGGCATTAGAGCTGTACATACGGATATAGTTCCGAACACGCATAGTTCTGAATAAAGAAATTGTTACTGCAAACCGGCTACCACAATTCGTGCACCTCCTGCTGCATTCCTGTGTACTCCAACAGGTTATGGGCCCAGTATAGAGGTGATTTCGAATAAGGTATCGATTGTTCACATAAAGATATTCAACGTAGACGAAAGATAGAGATGGCCGATATACGTTATACAATAACGAAACTTAACAACGAGAACTATCAAGTTTGGAGTTACAAGGCGGAACTTTTGCTGACTAAAGAAGGATTGTATTTCGCGTCTCTTCCTCGTGATCAAGATGTAGTGTTGCGCTGCGCTCCGCAATCACAAAGACACTCGTGTTTGCGCCGCGCACTTCCGGACTCGCGTAAAAGAGACAACACTTGATTACAAAAGGAACTCAAGGGTTTATTAGGAACTCTGTACAAGAATGCATTTCAGGTGGAGAACACGTCCGAACGATCGGAGTCTGCCCGTAGATCTCCCCGTCGTTGTGGTTAAGGGGGTTTGACGTCCCGTCGTTAAGGAACGCGCTTCGGGTTGAAGCTTCTCTGGAGCCAAATTCAGTCCACAAACGGGTGTCCCAGCGCGGGCGCAACAGTAGTACCCCCTCCTAGTCTCTAAATGTCCACCATTTTAAAGCTCAAACAAGCGGTGCACCCGTCGCCGCCACCGTCGCCACCTCCCGCGTTTATTCGTTTTCTTGGTGCCAAGGTGTCCACACGCTCAGGATGAGGCATAAAAAGAAGAGAAACAAGAAATGAGACAGAGAAGCGGAAAAAAATAATCGTCGAAGGAAGCGAGTATTTCTAGAAGCAGAACTGAGAAGACAGGAAAGGAAACGGAAGGAAGAACAACGCGGAGACATTTGGAATCGTCGTCAAAAGACGCAATAGCGTTGCGCAGTAAACATAACGAGAGAGAATGTTACACGCAGGCTTTAACCTGCATCATCGAATGTCAGCACACGGGCTCTAACTCGCACGTGCGACACCAACAATCGACACGGTGTAGGCCCTAACCTACACCGCGCGCATTCTCGTTTGCCTTGTTAAAATTGTCTCGACAGACTCTAATCTGTCACAATAGAAACAGGATATATATAAATATTACATGATCATATGTATTCGAACGTCCTTTGAGACAATGAGGATAAAAATGAATACCTCATGTACGCTACTGTTATAGGTATCGCCAGTGAAATATCACTACTTTCATCGTTTTCTTACTCGGTTAGGCGGAGCGCGTCCAAACAAATGATACTTCGATATCAGCTTCTTGATGTACGCTTGCTGTCCGATGCACATCCTCTTTTTGACACGATCTTTTCTTATCTTCATACCCACATAATACTGACAATTTCTGATAGTCATCTCGAAGTTCCTTTTTATGTGGCTCAGCAACTGATAAATCACCTCGCTGCTTGTTGACAGCACTAGGTCGTCATCTACGTAGAGCAATACGTACAGTTCATGTCCATCAACTGTCCCACAAAATACGCATGGGTCTGCTGCACTTGGCACTAGGTTGAACGCTTCATTCCACGCTCTTGAAGCTTGCTTTAATCCATACAAGGCTTTCCTCAGACGGCACACTAGTTTCTTGCTGTTAATTTTGAGTCTTTTTGGAACCTCCATGTGGCGGTCAGCTATCCGCCACGAGCGCGCGACAATGCGCGCGCGACACAGGCGATATGACGGGAGGCGCGCGGCGCGGGCGGCGGCACAATATCGATCGGCCGGATAGTTTGGCACGCGCCCGCTACGCGGCGCATCGCCGGCAAATTCACTCGTAAGAAAGATTCAGCATGGATTTCTATATAAAGGGCAGCTCAGCGGGGCTTCTCCAGGATTCTTCGAGTTTGCCAGTCAAGGCGTGCTCACTACCAGGGCCCCTGACATAACCCTCCTTTTAGATACGGAGCGAGCTTCTTTTGGGGCCTTCGTTTATACTTGCCTTGCAGGGCATTAACTCTCTTTGGTAAGAGTCGACAGACACCCTGCCGCGGAAAGGTTTTCGGGGTCGTAGTGACCCAACCCGTCGGGCAACACCGAATCCGGTGGAAACCAAGGCGCTGCCTTCTCCAACTTCGATCCTGGTTCCGACTCCTGTTCCTGAGGGTAAATCCAAGAGTCCTAACCTGATCTCCAAGGTAAAGACTCCACCGTGGAAGTTTATCCCGATTACCATTCCGGCTCCTGAAACCAAGACGAGGTGGAAGTTCACCCCGGTTACCGTTCCAGTTTCCGAGATTCAGGCAAAGGATCCATTTCCGATCTCCAAGGTGGAGACTTTCCTTCCGTGGAAGCTACACCTCATTGATCTTCCAACCCGAGTACCGTACATTCGGCACTTATCTAATTCAAACGGATCTGGGAATTCTGTAGCAACACAGACAGACCCCGTTTTCAAAACTCCTCTACGACCTCGACTTCCTCGGGCCCGATTAAGTCCCGTACCGTCCACTCCAAGAGGCAAGCCAGGGACTCCCGGACGGAACTTATTTATTCCACGAAAGAATCTTTTCCGGAAGAAGAAGTCCCTGAATGGAGAACTATTTAAAGACGCGTAATGCGAATAATACACTACACAATAATAACTTATACTGACACACACGACCACCTACTCATACACATAAAAGAAATATTTTACCTGTACATAGAGCACGAATAAACCTAGCGAGATTCTACCTAATTGAACGATTCGTTATTGTGGGAACTGACGCACCTTCACCTAGCATCCTATCCCACACTCCATAAAAATCTCTTTTTTTTAATTCACCGTTGAGAAACGCTGTCTTGACGTCAAACTGGACTTCAACTGTTTTCTTGTTCTGCTGTTTCACGCTTTCGTCTTCCTTTGTATCATCTATATCAACAGTCAGTGCTTGTTCTGTCTCTATAGTAACATTTCGGCTATATAATTCTCATCAAACTTGACATCGCAGCTGATGATCACTTTCCTTTTTATCGGGTCGTACAGTCTATAATTCTTTGACGTTGACTCATAGCCTACGAGGTATACCTTTCTGGCTTTCGCGTCCCATTTCTTTCTTCCGAGCTCTTTTGGTACATGCATGTACGCTTTTGTGCCAAAAATTTTTAAGTGGCTCAAGTTTGGCTTCACATCAAATCACTGCTCAAAAGGTGTTTTGTTTACGTTGCAAGAATTTGGATTCTGTTCAAGATATATACAGCAGCTCGAACCGCTTTAGACTATAGGCTTGTTTGAAGTCCACTCGCCAGTAGCATCGTCGTCGCTGACTCTTGAATCGTTCGATTTTTCTCGTTCCACACGACCATTTTGCTCTGGTGTATATGGGGATGTTCGCTTATGTAACACACCTCTTTCCTGTAATAACTTGGCGACTCTCTCGTTGACGAACTCCAATCTGTTATCCGTTTGGAGGGATTTTACTCGATGTCCAGTCACGACTTCCACTGCCTTCAGTTGGTCACCGATTCTGCTGCTAACATCAAATGTTAACAACAAAAAGTTGAAAAAAACGAAAAGTGGGGGGCTAACTTAAAAATAATTTTTAGGTCAGCCCTCCACTTTTCGATTTTTTCAATTTTTTCGATTGTGCTGAGTTGTGCTAAGTTGTGCTAAGTTGTGCTAACATTGTGCTAAAATATTATTTAAAAAAAATAACAAAAAGGTTACGATATTTTTTTATATGCATAACATTTACAAAATTATAGAGAGAGAAATTAATAAACAAAACAATAATAAACAAGAATATTAAAGTACGAAATATCATAAACTGTTGGTTTTATATTATACGTTCTACTTAACTTTTAGATATCAAAATATGTTTTTATTATATATTCAGATATTAAAATGTTCTTCTTTTACATTTAGATATTTAAAATACATTTTATTTTACATTTAGATAATAAATTTCTTAATTATAATTTTAAATGGCATAAAAAAATATTTTAAAAATTAAACAAAAAAATTTAAAACACAAAAAAAATAAACTGTTCCAATGACCCCCACCTTGTCGCGGTGGAACGGCTTACATGCATGCAATAAGTGCATGACAAAGAGAGGTCTTAGGTAATTAATATTACACTCACCACTAGATTATTACAAATCTGAATTATAAAATTTGAGCGTTCAAGAGTAAAGTGCTCTTTACATTGTTGTTCCTATAAAACCGGAAGTTGTGCTGAATTATGCTAGATTTGTGCTATATTGTTTTCGAATATTATAACTATAATATGAAAAATACGAAAAAATAAAAAGAAATAATTTTTAGGTCAACCCCCTACTTTTAGTTTTTTTTCAATTTTTTTGATTGTGCTGAGTTGTGCTAACATTGTGCTAAAATATTATTTTAAAAAAATTATAACAAAAAAAGTTACGATAAAAAAATATCGTAACTTTTTTTGTTGTTATTTTTTTTATATAATATTTTAGCACAATGTTAGCACAACTTAGCACAACTCAGCATAATCAAAAAAATTGAAAAAAACGAAAAGTGGGGGGCTGACCTAAAAATTATTTTTAAGTTAGCCCCCCACTTTTCGTTTTTTTCAATTTTTTTGATTGTGCTGAGTTGTGCTAAGTTGTGCTAACATTGTGCTAAAATATTATTTAAAAAAATAATAACAAAAAAGTTACGATAAAAAATCATTTTTGGATATAATTTATTTTTTCACCTCTTCATGGTGTCCCATGAGCGTCGAGTTGGGCGCCTTAACTCTGCGTTTGGTTCATCCCACAGCGCCAGTTCTGCTTACCAAAAATGGCCCACTTGGCACTCTGATCCGTTAAAAGATGCTCGTGGCTTCATAGTTCAAGAAAGCCAGAGATCTCACCCATTTAAAGTTTGAGAATAGGTTGAGGTCGTTTCGGCCCCAAGGCCTCTAATCATTCGCTTTACCAGATGAGACTCGCGCGCGTTCCGTGCGGAACGGCCGAGTGCCAGCTATCCTGAGGGAAACTTCGGAGGGAACCAGCTACTAGATGGTTCGATTAGTCTTTCGCCCCTATACCCAGTTTCCGACGATCGAAAACTCAGCACAATCGAAAAAATTGAAAAAAACGAAAAGTGGGGGGCTGATCTAAAAATTCGTTTTTAAAAATTTTCTTTCGTATTTTTCATATTATGGTTATAATATTCGAGCACAATATAGCACAAACCTAGCACAATTCAGCACAACCGTGAAAATATGTTAATTCTAAAAGTGGGGGGCTAACTTCTAATAGGTTACTGTCACACTGTTCGCTAATATTTCATTTTTTAAACGAAATCCCAGTCGATACTGGTTCAGACTGTCTTTGACATCGATCACCGCAATTTTTCCATCCGGATATCGCAACTCACAACTGCGCTCCTTTTCAACCATCACGAAGCCTCGTAACGTTGCTGTTCCAGTGGAGAAAAGGTTTGGCCCGAGACCAGGCACATACTGCACATTTTCCAAAATACACTCATTCCAGCTTGTACCATTTCACATTGACGCACGTATTGTATCATGTCCATGAATTGGGAGTTTTTCATTACTCGTGACTCTAACGTACTTCTCTGAAGGACTCTCATTTAGTTCGCTAAACCACTCTTTTCGACTCGTCATGTGTTGCGACGCACTTGAGTCAACAATCCACACGTGTTTCAGCGCGGCATTCTAAATTTTACTCGGCATCACTACAAAAGCAACCGGCTGTTTCTTATCCGTGTTTCCCTTCTTCTGTTTCTGTGGACACTCACGACGCCAGTGTCCAGTCTCACCAAAGTTGTAGGACTCTGTAGACTTCTTCTGTTCGGCGATTGATACTTGGTTGTTTTTAAAACCCGACCTTGAGCTTTGACCAGTTCTCTGTGCGGAAAACGCCGCATCATCTGTATCACTGTTTTTATTTAACTGATCCTCTTCCTGTCGTAGACGTGACAGCAAATTATCCAGGTCGCGCCCTTCTTTTATGTTATACCACACCGTCTTGAAGTTTTGGAAACGCGGTAGCAGGATGCTGATGATTCTTAACATTTTTATATTATCAGACAGTTCCTCTCCCTGGTCCTCAATCTCTGAAGCGAGCTTCATGACTTTAGATACATACGTCGTAACTGATTCATTCTCGACCATTTTTAACACAAAATACTCTTCGTAGAGGGTCCTAACACTCATTTCACTTTTTTTGGCATAAATTGCGCTGAGTTTATCATAAAGGACTATGTCCAGTTTTATATGAAGATTTGGGCCCCCGGCGAACAGCAATGAAACATGGCTAGAATTGTAGGGCATCAAAAGAGGATTAAAAATTACCTCAGAACTTTGTAACGGGTCCCTTGAGTGGTAGAGCTGTCCAAAGTTCGCTATTATGACCATATTATGACCATGTACCACTGGTCTGGTCCGATCTTTCTGCGTCCAGGCCTTTCTGCGGTAACGGAGATAACGGATTGTACCAAAGACATTGAAATAATAGGCGATTTTTGGCGTGACTCTGGTATAAGCAACCAAAGGATACTAAACTGCACCAGAACCAATAGCAACCATCACCGATGGCAACTTTGGTATAATGTATCAAACCATACCAAACAATCGCCAAAAATCGCCTAATATGTCTAGAATGTATATTTGGTACACTTTATTAACCTGGCTAACAAGGAAAGGTACGGAAGTGTACCCCTCCGATTTTGATGAGCTTTTAAAATGTTGTTTTCTAGACAAAAATAAGGAACACGTATTTTTTTATACGTGCTCATATGCATGTTTAGATGCTGAAACACTCTTTTGAAAAATATCGGCTTTTCTCTTTCGGGCCTAATAATTCCAAAACTATAAAAGATAGAAAAAATTTTTTTAAACAAAAGTTGAATGGTTTGAAGAGTACTTTAAAACAATAATAAAAAATTTTTATTTTTTAATAATTTGTAATTTAGATTAGGTCAGTATATGCTCACCAGACCTCAATTAGACAATTAACATTTTTTGTTTCGTACTTCGTGAGTACCCCTTTATCAATTAATATATGACTCATGACTGTTCACTCGGGGCCCAAACTGGGCATAGTCCTTTCCTTTACTGTTGAACACGTCAGAAGATTTTGTGCTTCATCACTCTCGAAGGATGAAATTAGCAGAGACATGGCCTTGCTATCGTTAGTGTCAGATGTGTCTCGTTCTGTCGCTGTCGCATTGGCCGCCACGACCTCCCTCGCATATATATTTCATCAGCCCCTTTGCACGCAGAGCAGTGTTTACTTAGAATTTCCATAGTTTGTAATTGCTGCCATTTAACTTGTGCACAAACAAAACTTGCATCGGCTCACCCATTTTTCTTGATTGTCTTTATGTGCGTGTACTACCCGTTACGCACGAGGATGAACCGTTGTACACGTGCGCACTGCGTGTACTGTCCATTAAGCTCGACTACGGGTACACTCGACTGCAATATCTTTCGAGTTGCGACTGCGAAATACTCAAGACAAAGCCTGCTGCACTTTCCAGATAAAGCGCTCTGGGCTCATAACCTGTTGAGTTTAAGGCGAGTAAATTAACTGCGAATTAGTTGAGAAAAACTGAGAATTTATTGCCGGGCGGAATCAATACGTGTTACACGCGTTATATCACAAAATCGAGAGAGCGAGAAACGCAGTGCTCGTAATTGCTGAACTGTATAGTCTCTGGAGTCGTTGATTATGGATTCTAGGTCTTACGCGTATACATGTTGGGGAGACTAGGGCTGGTTGTTACACGGGTAGGTTGTTACAGTGCCAACGGTAGCTAAACCGAAAACGCTATAGTAACGTTAGAAAGAGATAAATGATCACGCCAGTGATTATTTATTAAATTTAAATTCCGATTAGTTACTGAATCTAGCAAGCCTAGATTCATTTATAAGAACAACATAATCAAAGAGTTGAGACACTTTATAGAAAAAATGTCACAACCAGCCCCGGTCTCCCCTATGTACCTATATGTATACGGTGTACTTTTCAACAAATCATTATAATGCTTATATTCTTTTATAATGTAATATAAAAAAATATTCTTTTTTGTTATTATAACAAAGAAATCGTCACCATTCAATCATATAATGGTACTAAGCCTTTTCCTTTTATTAGAGCAAATAAATTGCCGTCACTTTATTATTAAATAATTAATGTTTTTGTTTTAAAATTCAAAAAATAAAGCGATTTAATCCACTCTTAAAAAATATAATGAGATATTTAATTAAAATTTCTTATAATAATCTCAAAAGTGCAACCTAAAAATTACATAAACAAATTAATAAACGGCGAATACGAGTCAGGCGCGGTGCGCAAAAAAAGAAATTAATTATAGTTACAGAAGTAACAAATTACAATGTATATAATATACTTATACATATATTCCAACTAAACTGCGCGCCGATTATTTGTCGGACTTGAAACACAGCTATCGTTGGAATATTAATACCCTTCCCTCCCCGGAATGAAATCGACGCGATTTAATTATTTAAAAACTGTAAAGAATTTTTTATAACTATTATTAACTGGTTATTGCGATAAATATTACCATATGCCTCAGTGGTCGAATTGGTACGATGCCCTTCACGGAATGAAGGAGATTCCAGGTTCAAACCCTGGCTGAGGTAATATTTTTCGCAATAAATTCTTTACAGTTTTTAAATAATTAAATCGCGTCGATTTAATTTCGGGGAGGGAAGAATATTAATGTTCCAACGATAGCTGTGTTTCAGGTCCGACAAATAATCGGCGCAGTTTATAAATTGGAATATATATAATATATTATACATTGTAATTCGATATTTTTGTAACTATTACTTTCTTTATTTGCGCAACACGTACCGCGCCTGACTCGTATTCGCAGTTTATTAATTTGTTGACATTTTCACGAGTCTAATGACATATTTAAATTACATAAGCATTTATAATTTACGTTATTATTTTTGTTGTTATTTTATGTTATTGTTTTAAGCACAAAATTATGGAAAATTAAGAAATATGTTTACAGTAACATGATAGTTTAAAGTTTATAAGACCATAACACACGAGGTTTTAAAATGGGTGTTACATTACATGGAGAAAAATATTCTTCAATTCACTCAAATCAGTTGTTAATTAAAATTTTTTCGATTAAACTCGAAACGCTTATTGTTGTCGACTAATAATTGGCAATGATTACAAAACGCTGCGACGTTTCGACCCTTGGATCGGGCCCTTTTCAAGCATGTAACTGACAATCAATACAAAACAAAATTAACTTGGTCGAAGAGATACAATTTTAATACTAATTTTATAAATTATGAAAGACGATACCTGTTAATTTATGTCACAAAACCACACGTCCGTGTTTTTAAAAATTTTACCCGAAATAGTCATGGAGACAAGTCACTATATAAGAACAATGGTCAAGTCAATGCAAATGAATACCAAAAAAGTGTTACAAGTAAAACTCGTGTGTTCTGAAACCTATACTTTACGTGTGTAAGTTGGTGACAAACGAGAATGAGTACGGCGTGACGATTGTGCGTCCCGTGATGCAACGCTGTTGCTCAGATATACGGAGCAATACATCATCGAAGGAGCGCCGACAACAAGCGTGTTCTCTTGTCGGAGTTTCAAGACACAATGATCGTTTCCACGGTTTTAACAAATACATTAGGTTGTTATTGTACATGCGATGCTCACGTGATGCTTATAGCGACGAAATGACTTTATCATATATAGGGTTAAAACTTTCCGTATTCTTTTTCAAATTGGTCGTATTGGGGTGTTTTTTAATTAAAAACATTTCTGCAATCTCTCTCTTTTTCGTATTTTTTCCCTATGTATGATATCAGTTTCAGACCATTTGAAATTATGGCCTAACATTACACGGTGTTTGCTAACGACGGAGTGATTGCTGTCATGTTTTTTAATGTCTTTTTGGTGTTCATTAACTCGTGTCATTAATTGACGTTTAGTTTGCCCTATATATGTTGCATCACAATCGCCGCAATCTATCTTGTATATTAACTCAGTAGTTTTCTCTTTGCTGAGTCTGTCCTTCCCGCTTCCTATGACATCATCCAGTTTTTTCGGGATGGTATACAAGGTATCGAAATGAACTCTCTTAAAAATGCGTCGGATGTCCTCGCCTAAGCCCTTCACGTATGGTACCGTAATGCATCTTCTGGCATCGAGCATGTCCGGTGGCGCGTCAACTCTTTCTACCCTTCTCTCGAGCGTCTTAAGTCTAGCCTTAATTCTTTTGTCAATTATTTCAGTAGGAAATGAGTTATTTATAAGGATTTCTCTCACTAAACGGATGTTGGTTTCATGGAAACGTCTGTCCGACAGTAAGATCGCTCGGTCTACTAAGCTAGTTATTGTGTTGAATTTATATTGTGCTGGGTGGTTTGAGAAATAATTGATATAACGCCCCGAGAACGTGGGTTTTCTATACCAGTTCGTAAGAAGGTGTCCCCCCTCCCTAATGACGACATATACAGTGATTTTGTTAACAATGACAGAACAAAGTGGCTCGTTAACATTAGCGGGAAATCTATTCCGGTAAAAGTTTTGAGGTTCTTGAGTCTTGGAGATAAGTTCGGTTTATCCATCACGAATAACAATAAGAAAGATCGACTGCGCACTACTCTCGATGTGGTGAAGAGCTTTGAAACTAATTGCCATAAATTGCCGGAACAAATAGTTAGTGGTGTGCGGAATTCGATTGCGGAATCCCTGAGCGTTTTCCTTAAAAAATCGAGACACTTGGACTATTTTGACCGTCACATTTTGAGTGAGTTTAAATACTGTAAAACATTTTTAAAAAATAACAGCGATGTTTTTGTCACGAGAGCCGATAAAGGACAGACAACAGTAATCATGGACAGAAACGATTACATTAACAGCATGACTAATATACTCGACGACGGATCAACGTACAAACAATTAAAGAAGAACCCGATTAAACAATTGACACAAAGTCTTAATCAGTTAGTAAAATCTTGGCTAGACAATGACATCGTTGATAAATCTACATACTACTGCCTGAAATGCACCAATGAAAACCTCCCACGGTATTACGGGCTGCCAAAGATTCATAAAACAGGGTTAATTAATTTGGTGCTTGACTCTACTAGTTTCAGTTTTGATGGGAAATTTTATGAACAAACCTTTGGCAGCCCGATGGGTTCTCCACTGTCACCAATTAGTGCGGATATGGTGATGGATGATCTGGAGACTCACTGTCTGGACTCTCTTAATTTTGTCATTCCGTTTTTCTACAGATATGTTGACGATGTCTTCGCCATAATTCCCAGATCGAAACTAAACGAAGTTTTGGACGCGTTTAACAGTTACCATCCGCGCCTTAAATTCACGTTTGAAACGGAATCAGATAATTCGCTCCCTTTTCTTGACGTCGTCATTAGGGAGGGGGGACACCTTCTTACGAACTGGTATAGAAAACCCACGTTCTCGGGGCGTTATATCAATTATTTCTCAAACCACCCAGCACAATATAAATTCAACACAATAACCAGCTTAGTAGACCGAGCGATCTTACTGTCGGACAGACGTTTCCATGAAACCAACATCTGTTTAGTGAGAGAAATCCTTATAAATAACTCATTTCCTACTGAAATAATTGACAAAAGAATTAAGGCTAGACTTAAGACGCTCGAAAGAAGGGTAGAAAGAGTTGACGCGCCACCGGACATGTTCGATGCCAGAAGATGCATTACGGTACCATACGTGAAGGGCTTAGGCGAGGACATCCGACGCATTTTTAAGAGAGTTCATCTCGATACCTTGTATACCATCCCGAAAAAACTGGATGGTGTCATAGGAAGCGGGAAGGACAGACTCAGCAAAGAGAAAACTACTGACTTAATATACAAGATAGATTGCGGCGATTGTGATGCAACATATATAGGGCAAACTAAACGTCAATTAATGACACGAGTTAATGAACACCAAAAAGACATTAAAAAACATGACAGCAATCACTCCGTCGTTAGCAAATACCGTGTAATGTTAGGCCATAATTTCAAATGGTCTGAAACTGATTCTAATACTTATGATGAGTATATTAAGAAACTAATATTAAGAAAATATTCTTTGTTAAAGAAAACTGTTACTCAAACCAAATAAAATAAAATGAGTAATTGCTTTTCTTGGCTATAGAACGATATTTTTCTGTGTGTATCATCCATAGGGAAAAAAATACGAAAAAGAGTGAGATTGCAGAAATGTTTGTAATTAAAAAACACCCCAATACGATCAATTTGAAAAAGGATACGGAAAGTTTTAACCCTATATATGATAAAGTCATTTCGTCGCTATAAGCATCACGTAAGCATCGCATGTACAATAACAACCTAATGTATTTGTTAAAACCGTGGAAACGATCATTGTGTCTTGAAACTCCGACAAGAGAACACGCTTGTTGTCGGCGCTCCTTCGATGATGTATTGCTCCGTATATCTGAGCAACAGCGTTGCATCACGGGACGCACAATCGTCACGCCGTACTCATTCTCGTTTGTCACCAACTTACAAACGTAAAGTATAGGTTTCAGAACACACGAGTTTTACTTGTAACACTTTTTTGGTTCGTTTGCATTGACTTGACCATTGTTCTTATATAGTGACTTGTCTCCATGACTATTTCGGGTAAAATTTTTAAAGACACGGACGTGTGGTTTTGTGACATAAATTAACAGGTATCGTCTTTCATAATTTATTAAATTAGTATTAAAATTGTATCTCTTCGACCAAATTAATTTTGTTTTGTACTGATTGTCAGTTACATGCTTGAAAAGGGCCCGATCCAAGGGTCGAAACGTCGCAGCGTTTTGTAATCATTGCCAATCATTAGTCGACAACAATAAACGTTTCGAGTTTAATACATATTGGCGGAATAAACAGTTATTTCTTTTTTCGATTAAATTCGCTTAAATTAATTGTTAATTCAATGATTTTCGATTAAATCTGCTTAAATTAATCGTTAATTGAATGATCTTCGATTAAATTCGCTCATATCAATCGTCAATTAAACGGCTTTCGATTAATTCCGCTTAAATCAATCGTCAATCGAATAATTTTCGACTAATTTTGCTAAAATTAATCGTCAATTTAATGATCTTTGATTGAATTTGCTCGTATCAATCGTCAATCGAAGAGACTTGAGATTACATTTATTCACATCAATTCTTAATTAAATGGTTTTTAATTAGATTTATTTAAAATATTTATTAATTAAGTTGATTGAATTATATTTATCTAAATTAATTATTTAATTTAAAAATTATAATTTAAACCCTGCTCAAAAATAATACTATAGGCAATCAAGATCCTGACCAATTACGGCGTTTTCCTTGTAATTTGATTGTGTTAATAATTAAATTGATCAACTTTTTGCTTCCTCATAGAGGAAGCTTTATCATTTTTCGTAAACTTCGTATATAAACCTTTGATTGCGTATAAAGTTGAGTTTAATTAACCAAATTTAAAAGAATTATACATAAAATAGGGGTAAAAAAAACCAAAGAAAATATTGTTTTTTGAGTTTTTGATGCCAATATGTTCAGAGTGTTCTAAAACGTCGAAAAATTGCATTAAAAAAATTTCCGTGTGCGTATGTATGTACGGATTTGATGTCCGTGGTTGCTCTAATTCTAACTTCCGCAAATTTTGAGATATCGGGCTCAATTTTTTTAAATGTAGAATATTATTTAAAAAAAGTTGGTATTAAATTTAGCGATGATCGGTAAAGGGGTTCATTTTTATAAAATTTTGAATTTTTTGAAAAATGTTTGTGGTAGCTCTAACTTCCGCAAATTTTGAGATATTAGGTTATTTCTAATTCTATTATATTTTTTAGTCTTTTCTACCCCTATTTCATATATAATTCTTTAAGATTTGGTTGATTAGATTTTACCAGCTTTATACGCGATTAAAGGTCCATATGCAAAGTCCGTATATGGACCATGTAGCCTGAACTCCCAAAATCAACATCGATTTGACATTGCGTCAATTATAAAACTTCACTTGTGCTACTAAGCTGACCCTTTTTCAATTCATAAAATGGTTAAATTTAAAATGAAAAAAGTGTGCAAATTAGAAACTTGCACATTGCTTCCTCATCATTACAGATCGCTACTACCATTGCTCTTATTGACGTAGAACTACGTCTTTGTCGATAGTAAGGGGGGGGGGGGTAAATCCAGAAGCACAGATGTAACGAAAACATGTCACACTTTGAACGTTTATATCTTCGAAACTAATAATCGTAGAGTAATAAATAAGGTGTCATTCGATAGGGCGGCAGTGTGGTCTAGTGGTAGAGCGCCAGACTCGTAATCTGAGGAACCAGGTTCGAGTCCACTAGATGTAAACATGGAATGTTTTTCCGATAGCTGCGCCCCTCCGTGCAAGATAGGCTCTTGTGTGGAGAAAACTGGGCTTCGTCTTTCGGAAAGAGACGTTAAGCAGTGGTCCAAAGAGTTAAAGTGAGAGGAGAAGGATAGTATTGGTAGTAGAGTGCGAACCCTACGGGGATATGCATTAAATTATGAATTTTACAAGTGCCATTCGATAGCTTATAGAGTCCCATTTTCTCTCTAAAATCCCTAAAGTTTCTAAAAAGGGTTACCGATTTCTATCTTAACAAATTTCCGTGTGTGCTCTAATTTCCGTAAATTTTGTGATATCAATTAAGCTGAAATTTGTTTTTAGGGATAGATTGTCATTAAAGGAAGGTTGGTATTGAATTTGGTGAAAGGGTTACCGATTTCTGTTTTAACAAATCTTCGTGTTTGTTCTAATTTTTGTACATTTTTTTTATTTTGCTCATAAAGCTTCCTCTATACTCTATGACTATGAGGAAGCCAAACTAATAAATATTAATAATTATGCATCAAGTAAAATACAAGTTTCCTCATAAAAGGAGCTTTGTGAGCGAAATAAAATAAGAGCAATGGTAGTGATCTGTAATAATGAGGAAGCAATGTGCAAGTTTCTAAATTGCACACTTTTCTTTTATCTCTTTTTTAAAGATATATAAAATGATTTTAATAAATCAACTGGATTATAGCTTTTTTCTAATAATAAGTCAAGATAGAAATAAATGATAGAGAAAGTCTTTCATTTAGTTTAGTACGCGGAATAATGAGGAGAATTGATTTACACGAAAAAAGTATATATCTATGATTCCATTTAAAGAAAAGTGCAATTAGATCTTGCAAATGCATTGATGTATTAAAAAAATATGGTTACAGATGAAAGATGATATTAAATAGTGAAAGATTTTTCTCTATTGCTTCTTCTATTTTAACTTAGAAAAGGGCTATGATGTAGCCCAGTTACTATAATCACATTGTATACACAGGGTGTCTAATAGGTTTCCACCTCTCGTGGAATAATAATTTCTTTTAAGAAATTAATTAATAAAGATTAGCGGCGATTGTAAGTACACAGCACAGCAAGGAAAAGACAGCTTAAGATTACGCGCCATTATACTGTTTTCGCAGTTGCTACGTTTGCGGCGAAGCATTGGGGGGGGGGGGGGGCGTGCGTCTAGCAATCGCTAGAGTTGATCAAGGAACAATCGCGAAGGGTTCGTAACGTTATTGGACTGTTATTTGCAACTAAGGCTGCCTTTCGATATTCACTGCCAGTACTGAAAATCTACAGTTTATTTCATATACAATTTTCAAATGGCTCCGAGGATTAAAATTCAGTGTGAAGAATATAGGGAAGCCGTAACAAGATGTTTGTGTTGAATTATTTTTAATAGACAATTATTCTAACCATAGTAAACTGCGCGCCGACAAATCGTCAGATTTGAAACACAATTTTGGTTGGCGTAGTAAAATTACCTCCCCCTCTAATTAAATTGTTACGATTTAATTTATGAAGCTAAGCATCTAAAAACTGTAAAGAAATTATAGCGAAAAATATTATCTTAGCCAGGATTCGAACCTGGAACTTTCCTTTATTCCGTGAAGGGTGTCGTACCAATTCGACCACTGAGGCATATGGTAATATTTATCGTAAAAACCTATTATAAAAATCTTAACGATTTAATTGGGGGGGGGGGGATTTACTACTTCAACCAGGATTGTGTTTCAAGTCTGACGATTTGTCGGCAAGCAATTTACTATGGTTGGAATAATATTTGTCTATTAAATTAAAAATAATAGGGGTATTCAAATAAGTTAGAGTTTAACGGTTTGACAGGTTATGTCGGGTTAAAGTCGGGTAAAAAGTTAATTTTTACACTTTTAACCCAAAGATCAATGTGATAGGTTAATGATGAGTCACTTATGTATTTTGCATAACCTTAAAGAGTAGCGCGCCCAAAGTTAATTAATTAACTTTTTATTTGACTTTAACCCAACATAACCTGTCAAACCGTTAAACTTTAACTTATTTGAATACCCCTAATAAAACACGAACATCCTGTTACGGCTTTCCTTGCCCTATTCTTCATACTACTTTTTTATAATATTTATTTTTACGAGTTCGCATTTGTATATTTTGTTTGTGCTTATTTATAATAAAAGCAATAAGTTTCAACCATAACGTAAAGTTTAATGTTATTTTGTCTATTCATTATAAAATAACAATTTATTTATGATTAATTAGAGAAGATGCCATTTCTGGTCGGGTTGGATATTTTGGCCTAATAATAGCTTAATAATAATATTTCTGTGTGAATTTTTTATATTTTTTTCAACTCAGTAAATTGTGTAAACAATTATTTAATTTTAATAACTTGTCGATTATTATCTTATACCTTTGCTCTTTACAGCATTCATAATCAGCTCCTATATTCAATTGGTTAAGTTAGGTTGAAAGGTTGCATAATATGCATAAAAGGTTACACCTCACCAATTTTATCGCCACTTAAATATGTTGTAGGGGAAGTCTTTCTGAGTAATTTCACGCAAGAAAGAAGTAGGGGACGGCAGAAAGATTCAGAAGAAATAGCAAATTAAAGTAATAATAAGTCGGTCAATTCGATTGTTGACAAAATATTCATGACTTTTCACGCGAACTAAAGTCTACCCCCACCCACCCTTAATGCTTGCGCTCACATATGTACTGTCTACACACATATCAGCAAATTACTTCCCTTAGTACTGGGACAAGGGAACGGTCGGAAGTGTCCCTTACCGATTTGGATGGGCTTTGGATATGTTGTAGAGCATCAAAAAATATTAGACACGTATTTTTTTAGCAACTTATCTCGACGTTTAGGGGTTGAAACAACCCCTCGAAAATAACGGATTTTATAGTTTTTAGCGAATATCTTCGAAAATATAAGGCGTAACGACAAAAAATTTATACGAAATGTTTATGGCTTTTTGTGCTCTTTACAATGGCGTAATCAGATTTTTCAAATTTTTCAAATTTTTTAATTTAACCCGTTGAGGTCACATGGGGTCCAGTGGACCTCAGGCTTTTTTTTTCTTAAAAGTATACTATTTTGAGAGTAACACGCACAAAGTTTTTTTGCTCTATCTCAAAAAATTTTGATGAATATTTTTGTGAAAAGTCAAATTTTTCGAAAAAAAATTTTTTTCTCGCGTTTTTTCAACATAAAAAATGTAAAGAATTATTGGATTATAAAGAGGAAGTCATAAACTAAATTCCAGTTCAAGGTTTGAGTCGATACATCAAAAAGAACGCCAATGGCAACTGTTGTGGGGTCAATATTCATCAAAATTTTTTGAGATAGAGCAAAAAAACTTTGTGCGTGTTACTCTCAAAATAGTATATTTTTAAGAAAAAAAAAAGTCTGGGGTCCATTGGACCCCATGTGACCTCAACGGGTTAAATTAAAAAATTTGAAAATTTTGAAAAATCTGATTACGCCATTGTAAAGAGCACAAAAAGCCATAAACATTTGGTATAAATTTTTTGTCGTTACGCCTTATATTTTCGAAGATATTCGCTAAAAACTATAAAATCCGTTATTTTCGAGGGGTTGTTTCAACTCCTAAACATCGAGATAAGCCGCTAAAAAAAATACGTGTCTAATATTTTTTGATGCTCTACAACATATCCAAAGCCGATCCAAATCGGTGAGGGGCACTGCCGACCGTTCCCTTGTGAAAAGAATAACATATTATTACAGCATATACAAACTTTAATGTCAAACTTCAATTTATTGTATCTTCTAAACTAATACCTCTCACTTTTTTCTTGCGTAGAATTACTCAGAAAGACCTCCCCTACGATATATTTAAGTAGCGATAAAATCGGTGAAGTGTAACCTTTTATGCATATTTACCGGTTAAAATAATGAAAGTAAAATTAGACGTGACCAAAGGATTTTCGTACTTTGGAGTTCACGCGATCGGTACGCGCGACGACATCAGTGAACTAGGTATCCCTGTCGCGATAAATCGATTTCAATCGAAAATCATCTGATGACGACTGTCTCTCTCACACACTTGGTGTCACTATGTTACAGGCAATGTCCGACAGCACGCGTTGACCAGCATCGTTGAGCGAAGCTACTGAGAGATACACTCGTCACACATTCGCTTGTTCACACGCAAATTTACTACTGCTCTAACATGTCGGACCTTGCCAAGCCCTGATCGTCCGATCAGCAATGTGTGCCGATTCTCTTCGCTAAGTATACTTCTTTCTTTCGGACGTGAACGGTCTCTGCTTTTCTCAACAAAAAGAACACACAAATCAGATCCATGAGACCGGGCGGGAAAATCACAAACTTTGATGTAAACGCGCGAGTTATGTCAGTGCTGATCGATGATTCGAATCAAAGATTCACGATCACAGAAGGTTAGATATAAACTAGGAATAATGTAAAAAGTACAGGATTTGCAGTATATATCTAGATTTCTATAATGAAATTGATCAAGAATTTCTAATCTAATAAATATTTTGTTTGTATTCGACTTTTACGCATCAAAAACAGAACCAATTTATAAATATTTATACGCGATGATTTTTCCTATAAAGAGTTGATAATGGTGTTTGTATCAATGGTGTTTGGTGCGCTCATATGCAACAGTTAAATTTCTCTAATACTTAACAAGTATATTTCATGATTTATTTTATTAAGTGTACGGCTTAATTGCTTCATGCTCAAAAACAAAAAGAATCAAGGAACCGCTTATTATAAAACATATTCGTGGAGATGTGTATGTCCGCATTAATAAATAAAATAGTACAGTATTTTTTATTTTATTAATCTAAATAATTAAATAATATTTTTTCATAATTTTTTAAAACACGGCATATTTCTATTAAATTTTTAAAGGAAATTTGTCTACTAATATCCATGTAATGTTAAGTAAATTTTTAACACTTAACCTGTTATTGAATTTGTGTCATTTTCCAAAAACTGGCAGTATTTCATATGTTGAATAGGAAGGCAAGAATTATTGAAATCTTTAGAATTTTTACATTTCTTAACATTTTTCAATGAAATTTGAAACATATTTATTACGGCGTCTGCTTAAAGGTTTTCAGTTTTAATTAATATTTGTAAATTATATAACACACAATATAATAAATTTTATCTTATTCTTGAAATATATATTATACAAAGAAGTGTGATCAACGGTATTGTTGTGATTTGATATTGTTTTATTGTATCGTTATTTCAGCATCAATCGAAACATATAATTCATACCTCTGTGAAGTGGAATGTTATAAAATTCACCTAATAAGCAAGAAACATCAAGAAACATTTCAACGTTGCTGCAATGTTGTAACATTAATGCAATGTAGTTGAAATGTTTCTTTATGTTTCTTGCTTACTGGGCACAAATAAAGCTGGTCAACTTTTACTTCTTTGATTTAGCGCATTCTTAGCACTGTCTTGGAAAATGGCTTTTGATGAAATTGACCGTATCTTCGCTATTTTACAGTTGATCAAAAGTTAATATTGCCACAACTTCCATAAAACGTTTGATTTCTGCAGTCAAAGTTCACAAATCCTATATATCTGACTATTACTTCTTACATAGAATAAATAGAAATACCAAATAAGTTCTATTCTTTTTTTATTTGGTGTTCCCCTCACTTAATCTATTATCGTTGTGAGTGCGTGCCATGTGCGAGCGACTTTGCAATATTTAAGTATTATTAATTGTATGAGAATACAATAAAAAATATTATATTTTGACAATAAAATATATTTTACTTGTCTTATCTGCAAATATGCAAAAAAAAGATTTATAAACTATAAAAGATATATTTGTTACTTTAATGATTTTTTTGTAAAACACACTCAACTCATAGTGGATTGAGGTTAGCAGATATCAAATATATAAAAAAATTTTTTTCACAATTTTTCTACCCTCTAAACTACCTCTACATGCAAAAGGCAACCTTAAACGTAAAAACGTCGTAATCTAATTTCCTGTTACTTATTCTGATCTAAATTGTAGAAAAAATATTCTAGAACATGCAGGTATAGGGTAAATTCAGGTAAGATGGCCATAGAGAAAAGATGGCCAACTCATGTTCATTCGATGTTTCATGGCGAGCTAGATTGAAAGAACATAGGTTGGCCATCTTTCCTCTATGGCTATCTTACCCAAGTTTACCCTATTGTAAAAAATTTACGACGCTTACAGATCATTACTACGCTTATAGAAGAAAACATCCCTGTAGTTCAGAAACGTTACAAGTCGAAAATCCAGCTTACATCATTCTCAAATGAGAAAAATTTTACTAGGATATGGAAACCACCCCCAAGCCATCCTGTTGAAGATTAGCCATCCCCAAATCACTTTTTTGAAAAACAATAATAGAATGACTGCTCTAAAAGCCTTAAATAAAGAGTGTTTTTTGGCGTATTATCACTATTAAAGGTAATTTTTCTTGCGGCCCTTTTTTGTACATAATTTTGTCTTCATTTCAAAACGTATACATAAACTAATGATAAACAAAAAAATTCTGTCTAAACTTTATGTTCATTTTTTCGTGATTTTGGCACTTTTTGACAGAGTGTGTAGCTGAAGGGTTGGTATCCTCAAGTTCGGCAATTTCTTTGTATTTAGAATTTACTATCTTATCTACTTTCCTCTTTAAAATGAGACCTAACAAAATCGATGTGTTAATTTTTATGGAAGACAGGTACTTATAATTTTTTAAAGTAGGTGAAACGTATGTGTCTCCCACTGGCTGTTAAAAGGTTAATTGGAAAAATTGTACTGATACCTCCCTTTTTCTCTCCGCCCACTTTATTGGAGGTGAAAGAATAGAATCGAGCTCGAATGATTTAAAACATGCTTCCATTGAAAGAGTATCACTATCTTTCTCCATTTTCATGTTTTTGAGTCGTTTGATTTACGTAAGAAATAACAACCGGATATATAAAATTTGTGAATTTTGACTGTTTGCAGAAGTCAAACAAACTTACGGAGGTTGCGGCAATATTAACTTTTGATCAGCATCACGTAAACGTCGTAAACTATAAAATAGCGAAGTTACAGCCACTTTTATCGAAAGACATGTTCCATAAGAATTGCGCGGAGTTTTTTGCGTTTCATTAAATTTTTCCTAAAATGAAGAAATATCATAAGTATTAATATTTGTCCGATCATTTAAATGGTAAGGAATAGGATGCACAATGTTGTGAAGATCATTGAGCAGAATTACCTATATCTTTAAATTCTTTTTTCTCGTCATTAAGTCAGTACATTCGAATTTTTTGTCTTTTTTATTTTCTCATACGATTAGCTTTATTTTAATGAATGCTTTTTTCTAAATAAGCTTTTTCCATAATTACAATTTGAAAAAAGACAGTTTTTTGTAACTTTGTATTTTCGTAACTCTTGATAAAATAAAAAATTTTTTATTATTAAATTATAATTTATTTATTTTTGAAAAGAAATCATAAAAATCAGTTCAGCTTACTTTCCAAGAAAAATATATGAAAAAGTAAAAAAAATATAATTTTACAGGAAAGTGCTTCTGAAGTTTTGATGTCATAATTTTATCTCTTTCAATTACTTATCTTCCCTTTTTTGCCTATTTTAAATCAAGATTTCAAGTAAGGGAGACCGGGGCTAGTTGTCACACTTTTCAAATACTGATTAAAAAAAATGTTAGCAATATTTTATAATATCGTATACTACTTTATAATGTAGCTACATCGTTTAAGTGTAAGAAAAAAAATATTAAACTTGTATATATTTATACACAAAAAAGTTATTTAATTTTAAGCAAAATCGTGCAAATGTTACAACTTACCCCATACCCAAGGTTGGTTGTCACATGACTCTGGATTGACATGTTCTTTCATGTAGAGGACACATACGACAAATAGTTCCTGTTTTAATATTTTATTAAAATTAGTGAGTTTTTGGTAAATTTAACTTAATAATATATTGCAGCATAAATTAAACAAAAAATTAATAATTTTCATAAACTTTGTAATATAATTCTCATAAACTTAGAGTAAATAAAAGAATAATAATTCTCATAAACTTTGAATCCCATCTCATTTGAGACAACTTACCCTGAACGATTATTTTGAACAAAAAAGATTGTATTTATAAACTATGTTGCAATGACGGTTAACTAAATACAGGAAGAATTATATAAAACTATAATATTTTTTATGACTAAAAAGAAATTACGACTAGTAATTCCAAAAACCAACGAAACAATAAAAATAAAGGTAAAAAAATTTACTCACAACCTCCAATTTTTAAAAAGTGCTTGTAAATATCACATGCAATGTTTTTGAAACGAACTATTTCGTATATCCGACTAACACGATAGGAGCAACCTACGTTATAGAGAAAAATATTCCTCAATCTATTAAGTGAGAATATAAGCTTTGTGACAACTTACCCGTGTGACTTCTAGCCCCGGTCTCCCCTAAAGAGACCAGATCAACAAGTTAAATAAAAATTTAAAACAAATCATTTATCTATTTTTTGATTATCTGCTTTTAACTATTTAGACTGCAAAAAGACTACATTTTTTCTTAGACTTTTAGATATAATAAAAAATTATTTTTTTAATTTCTAGTCCGATCATCTTGCAAACTATGAATATTAATAGAATTATAATTTTATTCAATGTAGTGGTTTATACATATAAATATTTTGTATCACAAAATGGACAAATTACCAGACATGTCCAAAATCGGGACATAAGACGTCTTTTCGACGCCTTTTAGGCGTCTTTTAGACGTCTTTTAGCCATCTTTTAGTAAAACTTTTAAAAGATGTCTAAAAGACGTCTTTTAGACGTCTTATGTCTTGCTTTTGGGCAAGTGTGCTGTATGGGTAGGATGTGTTCCAATATATATATATATATATATATATATATATATATATATATATATTTACTGCTAGAACTAAAAATCTATAGTTTATGTTACGTACACTACACATGAAGGTCACTATTTTATACATTTCTTTTGAAATCAAGCAACTTTTGTTTAAATAAAACATTCTTTGGGGAAATGCGTTATTTCTGAAGTATTTTATTCCATCAGTAAAAATGAGATACCGTGTATAAACGCTAAGATTAATAATTTTTACATGAAAAGTTATCTTTTGACATCTTGAATCAAAATCCAAAAAAATGAAAAAAATTGGCATGTAACACTTGAAAGAGATTACTTGTAAGAAGAAAAACTTTTTTTCTTTTTTTTTTAATCTTCTTTGAGCATGATCAACTAGCTGTAAAAATCATATTAATTATCTTTACGAATGATAGAAAAATTGACAAAAAACAAAAAATAAAATTATATATTACTATTGAACAATCCAGTCACCATTGTCGAAAGACATAAAACGTTGAGAATGTCTGCCATCAAAAATTATGCGCATTAAGGGGATGCTGGAGCCGTCTGTTTTACCGGCATTTTTTGTCGGCACGTAGCGTCGTATTAATTTGACAGAATTAAAAATCCTTCTCCAGAATTGCAGTACGTACATTAATGATTCGGGGGAACTCCGATTTTATATAGAAAACGAGAAAAAATTACGGAAGTACAGATTTCCTTATCCTACTTTTATCCCAATATGGCGTCTCGAGTTGCGGCGAGCTGTCAGCTCGTCACAAGATGTATTTCATATAAGAGATATACCATTGGTACGAACGCGAAAACAAGTTCCCCCGAATTGCACAACAAGAAAAACATCAATAAACCCTCCAAATCAAGATTTGGAAGCGTAATATAAAAGTATAATGTCGACGTGCATCGTGCGTATGTGTGCGTGCAATGTAGCGTGCTATCCTTGTCTATATCTTTGTCTATACAAGGACAAATATAGTTCGCCGGTCTTCTTTACCGACGCCGATCGAGTTCGGCTACGGCTCCAGCATCAATTTATATAATGCCTCATATGCTTTACTTTATTTTTTATCACATGCATAAATTTTTTGTTTGTTGAATTTTCCGTGATTGTGTCATCGCGCTGTCTTACATTATTTATTCATGTATTATTGTTTTATATCGAATTGATATCTTTTTATCATTAATAAAATATCGATGTGATGTGATAGAATATCAATGTATTAAATATAAAAACAGTTTACAATTTTGACAAAATAAGAATTTTGAAGAAGAGGTGAAGGAGAGAGAAGGAGAGAGAGAGGGAGAGGGAGAGAGAGAGAGAGAGAGAGAGAGAGAGAGAGAGAGAGTAACTTTTTAAGATAAATTGCCAAAATTTGTAACAAAAAAATTTATATTACATTTTCAAAATTTTTTTGGATTTGAAGTAAAATTTTCTGTTTTTTTCAGATTTTTTTACTTTTTACTTTAATTTATTATACGTTTATATTATGTATTTACTATAGTATATGTACGAGCAATAAGTAAAAAAACGTATATAAAATCTAATTAAATATTGTTAAAATTATAATTAAATAATGTTTTGGGAGAAAAATTTATATTTAAAAATTTATATTAAAATGTCTGAATTCTATATGTTTTAATTATTGACATTGCATTAAATGTCAATGTTTTATGTCAACAGTCAACACTATTTATATTACACATTATAGTATTTATGAAATGGCCACTGCGATTACTTCTAATCTGTACTTTTCTACTATTTTTCATGACTTGTAAGCCATACGTGAATGTATGAAAATGTTTAGTATAATCTATTCTATTAAATAATTTTAAAGCATTAAACTTATTTAACTCTTCTATCAATGCATGGATACCCGGATACCATTTCGAAATAAACGTTGACGATTTTTATATTCTTGTGCGGATTTTATTATAATCTCCTCACTATTAATTTCTTAAAATATGAAAAACTGAAGTAATGTTTGGAGGCTTATTATTCTAAATATATAAAAACGACAAAAAAGACGGTTTAGTGTTTTATTTCCGTACTATGAAACTGTTGTGCACTAATATCTATTAGGAATCTAATCTTCGTCTTCGTTGTATACATTTTTCAGTATCTGAGCAATAGGCTCTAATAATAACACTAAATATATTCTTTTCTTTTTTTATATTTAATTTAAAATAATAACAATAATTATAATAAATAATATACAAATATTTCTGTTAAAAAATTGTTTTTTATGACTATTGTGTAATACTAGCGTAATATTTCATTACCTTGTAAACTGCACCCGTGATACTACCATGTTGGTAATAATAATATTTTTTGCAGATATTATGAATTAATATAAAATAACACAAAAAATACAGTAAGAACTCCATTTTAGAAGATCCACTTCCAATGACTTTTAAATTAATTGTTGAAATGTTGTCAAAAGATTATGAATCTGAGTAAAAAATGGATTGTTACTCAGAAAGATAACTTTTATAATATATATTAAGATCAAGGCTGTTGGAGGATCCTTTAAACAGGAGTTTTATCAAACAAAAACATTCAGTTATATGCGAAACACACAGTAATGGACGTATACCTGTTGGTTGTTTATTGAATATTGGCAACACGCATGAGATGTTGAGCATATCAAAACCTGTTTTTTCGACATAAAACAGATATACCTACCAAGATTTTTATTATTCGGAGATTCTTTAAAATTTTTTAAAAAAGAATATTTGGTTTATAATAAGGTTTAACCTTACGTTATTCGCGTGAAATGTAAAATAAACTTCAGCCTTAGCAATCTACTAAATTTAAAGAGTAAGACTTTTTTATCGATCAAATATTGAACAAATTGTTTCACAATTAAAGAAGAACTTTTGCATTTATTTCTTTATCTAAAAGATATATACAGGGTATCCCATTTTAACGATCTCAAATATATCTTGAACGACACATTTAAGAGAAAAACTATGCTCAACTAGGCCCAACACGGGCCCAGAACCCAAATTCTAATAAGATTGTCTATTGGCCTCCTTTGAACCTTGTAACTTTTATCTGAAACATTTTTTTCTAAAATGTGTTGTTCAAGATATACAGTATATATTTGAGGTCGTCATTTAAAATTGGACATCCTGTATAATATTATAAATTTTAAGAAAATAATAAAAATTGAGATATAATGTTGGGAGGTAACATACATACCACGCGAATAATGTAGGGTTAACAGCTGCTATAACAGTGTTTTCATAGAGCCATATATACTAAAATATGCCATGGATACTCAGGTATCATGGTGCATTGATAGAAAGGTGAAATGATGCATTCACAGAAAGGATAATGTATCATAAAATTCAAATAATATATATTAAAAATTTTATTACATTACTTTTTCAGATTTCTTTATCGCATATTATTATTTTTCCTAATAATATGTTATAATTTACCTGTGTTATTATCTGTATAAAAAGTTGCAATGATAGATACAATAGTTACATTAAAAAATTTATGTAACGTTAAATAAGTTAATTTATATGTATGTTATTCAAGTTTAATATAGTGAATAATTTGCGAGAAATTACAAAGATTGAGAGAGTTTTGCTCTCTCTCATTAAAATATTATCTCCGTCCTATCATAGATAGCAATCGAACACGTTAGGAATCTACGCTAATGCAATAAGCTAAGAACTTTTTAGGCCACATGCGCTTAACTTAAATTATTTAGCGCATATCACCTTTTTGTTTGTAGCTTAATTGACTAGATGGATGTTCTCCCGTAATTTAATTTTGCACATATTATGTAGTTTGCATATATTATACATTTTTTTGGCGGCACGTGAATATGAGTTCTTAAAAGTTTGATTGATTGAATTTGCAATGAAAGGACACTTTTTTTTAGCATTTGATAATATTATATCAAGTTATTTGTTTCGCAACAATAATTTGATTTAAAAGAAAATATTTAAAATATACACGATTGAGTGCGTTGAAATATTCAGTGCACGTCATTTTTATTGTCTTTAAAATATCTTATAAAAATTTCTTTAATTGAAGTTTATGTATATATTTTTTGCCAATTGTTGTCGATTTGAATATATTATTTTTGGTTAAACATTATTGGCGGAATAAACATTTATTTTTGGTAAAAGTTTCTTATAAATATCTTATAAAATTTCTTTATATGTAGGTAGAACATAATATTACATATATGTGAGACTATAAGAATGAATTCAGGACTTGCAAACAATGAAGTAATAATTTGTTATAGTAATTGGTACACGGTTCAAGAATATAAAGGCAAAATATATAAAACTTGTGAAACTGTAGGCTATTCGGTAACGGCAACTGTACGCTTGGCGAGGTGAACAGGAAAACACACAGATTTCTCGAATACTCTATATATATATATTTGTCCTCTGTACACTTAACACGTCTTGACTCTACGACACTACGAGCTCTTCTGTTGTCACACACCGACCGCACGTAAGCGTGGCGCCCCGAGGCTCGCGCCACTCGGGAGCTGCCCTCTAGAAGGGCGGGAGCACGTCGCTCGTTCAAAGCCCAGCTTCTCATACTCCCTCCCTTTGTGCGAGCGATCCGTGTTCATCTAATTTTCTTCTTTATCTGTAACATATCAAAAATTAGTTATCGAGTAAAATTTATCTCTAATTCTGTTCAAACTCTACATTCATTATATTGTCTCTTAGATATGCAAATGCTTCTAAAGGTAAAGGTTTTGTCATAATGTCTGCCAAGTTCTCTTTGGTCTCAATCCATTCGACTTCCACCTTCCCTTGATCAACACACTGCTTGATAAAGTCTCCATGAGTGTCAGCCATATGTTTTCTGTTTCCAGTTTCTTCTCTTTCTTCTAAGTTTTTCTTTATTTCTTCTAAGTTATCATCAAACATTTTAAGTTTGTGACTTCCATCCTTCTTAGTGCAGTTTCCTGCTGCTCTGTTATCACACCAGATTGTTGCAGGCAAGAATGTTTTTCCAACAACATATCTGAGCGACTTGTCTAATGAGATTACTTCTTGACAGGCCTCACTCATTGCTAGATACTCTGCTTGACAGGTAGAGAGTGTGACATATGTCTGTTTATGACTTCTCCATGCTATCACATCTCCAAATATTTTGATTACATATCCTCCAGTGGACGTAGAATCAATGCAATCTCTGAAACTAGCGTCTGTCAGCGACTCTAACTCATCTGTTTTACCTTTAAACATCAATCCTCTATTTGCAGTTCCTCTAAAATATCTGAAGACTCTTTTTACATCTTGCCAGTCTTCTTCCGTGGGCTCTAATTGTCTTCTTGCTAAATAGTTTACTGCAAAGGCTATATCAGGTCATGTAGCATTTGCCAGATACATTAAGCTTCCTATAGCTTCTCTATAAGGTACTCTTTTAGTTTCTTCTCTAATACTCTTTTCTTCTAATTTTCTGATCATTACTTGCAACCAACATATCATCTACATAAAGTAATACGATCACTATTTTGCCTTCTTTCCTCCACGTGAACAGGCATGGCTCATGTAGGTCGTTTTCTAATCCAAGTTTCTTAGCCTCTTCTGAAAATCTCTTATTCCATCTTTTCGGACTTATCTTCAATCCGTATAAAGCTCTATTCAATCTACACACCTTAGTCTTCTTGGTGTTTTCATCCAGTTTTACTCCCTCTGGAATTTCCATATATATTTCATCTTTTTCTTCTAGAACTCCATTTAAAAACGCAGTCTTAACATCTAGCTGACTAGCGTATAAGTTATATTTATTTATTATTGCTAATATAGATCTAACCAGTGACAGTCTTGAAACCGGTGCATATGTCTCTTTTAGATCATACACATTTTTGTCTTTACATCCTCTTATCACCAGTCTCGCTTTATATCTGGTTGATCCATCTGCTTCTAATTTCCTCTTAAATACCCATCTTGAATCTATTATATTAGGTCGCCTTCCATCTAATTTCTCTAATGGTCTATCGACAAGTTCCCACACTTGATTAGCATACATAGATTCAAGTTCCTCTTTGACTGCAATTTTCCAATTCTCTTTTTCGTTACTTGATATAGCTTCTTCATAAGTAACAGGCTCTCTATTTAACGATGCCATAAGGCATTGATGTAATTCATCTTCATTCTCTATATTCCGTTGAATGTTTTTCACATTAATATAATTAGCAAAGCTAACATCTTCTATTTTTCTCCGCACATCAGTGTCTCCATTATCTTCTAGTTTTCTTTTAGTTTTACTTCTAGTCATTGGAACTTCACTTTCCTTTCGTGCGTCCTTCTGCTTCTGTTCGTCTAGTTGTGTTGTTTGTTTTCTCGGTCTACCTTTTTTCCTTTTCTCAGGAATCTCTAGTTTTTGTTCTCCCTTTTCTTCATCCTCTACAAATTCTTTCATCCAATTTTCATCTAAGTCTTTTTCTTCTTCTATTTGACTGTTTTGATATACATTTTTATATGTTATCTTTTCATTAAATCTAATGTGTCGGGACTCTATAAATTTTCTTGTGCTTGGATGCCAGAGTATATATCCAGTGTCAGTATATCCTACCAACACACCTCTAATAGCTCTCTTGTCAAATTTCGACGTAGGCTTTGGTACTCTTGCATATCCAATGCATCCAAATCTCTTTATTTGCTCGAAATGACAACTTGTTTCTGATGAGAACTTCTTCAAGGGGATCTCATACTCTATAGTCTTATGTGGAGATCTGTTGTACGCATGCACAGCAGCGTCAACTGCCAACTCCCACATACTCTTTGGTAATCCCGAGTCGAACATATATGTTCTTATTTTCTCTTGCATCGTTCTGTTGAACCTTTCTGCAACTCCATTATGTTCCGGAGTGTACGGTGGTGCATATATGGCTTCTATATTTTCTCTTTTTAACACTTCTTTAAAAGCACCTCCCGTAAATTCTTTGCCTTGATCTGATTTCACATAGCATAGCTTTTCTTCTTTTCCTAGTAGATTTCTGGCAGATATTAGGTATTTCTCTAGAGCCTCTCCCGATTCATCTTTCGTCTTCAAGGAGTAAGCTTTCGCTAATCTAGAATAATCGTCTATAAAGGTTATTATAAACCTCTTTCTTCCTGGATAAGATGTAGGTTTTATTGGACCCATGATATCCGTATGTATCACTTGTAGTGGTCTCTGTGCTCTATTTCTGTTTTCTTTAAACGGCAATTTTGCCATCTTTGCCATTATACAGACTTCACACTCTAATATGGAGTTATCAAACTTAACTGTCTCTAATCTCTTTTCTACTTTTTGTAGCTGTCTTAAATAGTTTAACGACGCATGACCTAATCTAACATGCCATAACATCGCCTCATTTATTTTCTCTAATTTCTTTTTTTTTTCAATTACTGAGCTTTCACACATTTCTTCTATATTCTCTAATGTTTGTATATCTTCTAACTTAATGGCTTGATCGAGTTCAGCATTATTGTGTTCTATATTTTTGTTCACATTTGTGAGTTCTCCTTCATTCTCCCTCCCAATCGCAGAGCCAACATTGTCTCTTTCGTCTAATTCTCCCTCCGAAATTGATAATTCACTGGTCTGAATGTTTGCTTGCGATTGTTCAGGAAACTCACAATGTGGAACAATTTCTGCTCTACATCTATACACAGCACATTCTATACTTTCATTGTCCTCTATATTATTGTTTTTAACCTCAAATTGCATAATCCAATTTGGTTTCTCATAAATTCCTTCAAAAACAATTTTATTTGTTAGTTTATTGTGAACTTTAAATACTTTATCATCTAAATAAATACTGAACCCTGCATCAGCCAGCTTTCTTAAAGATAGTAAATTTTCGGATACTTCCTTCGTTGCAATTACATTTGTTAATTTAATTACTTTCTTTTCTTTCTCATTTGTTAACAACAAAAGATCTCCTTTACCATCTATTGAAATGTCTGCAAGCTCATTCTTATTGGCACATTTAATAACTCTATTATTACATTTTTCAAAGTTTGACAAAATTATATTCTTATTCACAATGTGATCTGTTGCACCCGAATCTACAATAAAATTGACTAATTCTTTTGAACTATCTCTATCTTCTATTACTTTAGCCATGCATAATTTACCTTCTTTTGGTTTTCCTTCAATTGCTGTTTGCGATGGTATAGTTTTCTTGGCTGGTTGTATTTTGGTTACTTTCCCTTTATTATCTACTCTTTTTGTTCCTCTTTGCGCAAATCTACCCTTTTTCTTTATATTTTTATTAACGGTTTTATTTGTATACCTTTTTCCTCTAAATCTGTTCGTCTGGGCTCCGGCATTAGGACAGCTATCACCCTTGTGTCCTCTAATCTCCTGGCAGTAATAACAGAACCAGGCCTCTGATCCCGCTAGTGGGCAGTCCTTCGCCATGTGACCCAATTTGTTGCATCGGTAGCACTTTACTTCTTTGTGCTCTTCTGTGGTAGCCCTCTGCACTCTAACCTCGGTTTTCTCTAGCTTCTCTCTAACTTCACTCTTAGTCTCTGCCTCTAACTGCATCATGAAAGATTTTATTTCATCTACATTCATTTCTTTAAGATTAGTTTGTCTTCTAATTAAATCTACATTCCTCAGTTCCGGCACATTAATTGACACAGCTTGATACAATGCAGATCTCATTTCTTGTTCTGTGAGGGGTACCGCATCTTCACATGATTCATATTCTCTAATTATTGAATCAAAGCGTTCGCAAAAATCACTTACTTTTTCGTCTTTTCTCATTTTAATTTGATAGAGTTTAGTTCGTACCGATGTATGAGTAACGTTTACTTCACTCTTTTTATAACTTCTTAATTTCTTCAAAATTTCTTTTGGATCTTTTTCATGTAAAATCCTTTTATGATAATTTTCATCTAAATGATTGATTATTATATCTCTAACTAGACTTTTTCTCTTAGCAACTTTTAATTCGGAAAGATTTTCTGGACTATCAATGTTTGAATCTATTACATCTAATAACTCATTATTCATTAATTCGGATTTTAAATAATCCATCCAAAGATCAAAATTGGATTTTTGCGTCAGCTTATATTCTCTTCTAATATGCAACTTTTGACTGTTTAATTCTATCTCTAAAGCACTCTTAATTGTCTCTAAACTTCTATTTTTCTCGACTGAACAGACTGTTTCATCTAACTTTTTCTTTTTAGGCTCTACTTCTGATTCTTTAACCGTTTGTATACCGTTTTCTACTTTACTTTGTGTATTCTGTTTATTTACCTCTAAACGTCTAATCTTTAGTTTCTCTTTCTCTAAATTTACGTGGGCGACTTCTACCATGTTTTCCATCATGGAGGTTGCTTGGGTCATAACCTTGTCCAACATCTTCATTACCGATTCCATTTTCTCAACCATCTTTTCTTGTTTCTCGTAAAGCATCTTTGTCCCTATAGGTAGTACAGGACGATTTTCAGCCCATTCTCTATTTACATCTATGTTTTCTATTATTTTTGGTTTGCCACGTTTCGGGATTGCACCCTTTGCTTCAGTCTCTTTCTTGTTCTCTTTTTCTTCTAAACAAAAATTTTTAAATTACTCTATCTCTGAATACACAAGTATATTATCCTTCTTGATTGTTTTATTTAAAAAAAATACTCTCTTACCTTCATCTTTATTTATTGTTTTATCACTACCTCTCTCTCTCTCTCTACCACTGTGACCACGCTGCTGTCACTATCGTAGTCAACCAGTGAATCCTGGTTTTCTTCCTCATCTATCGGAACATTTTTCGTCTTATCTTCTTCCATCTAAATCGGGATTCAAATATCAATTGAACATTAGCATTCCTCTTTTGACAAGATAAACTAACATTCATATTGACCGATAATAATTTACAATTTCTATCACTTAATCTCTTTCAGCGATAAAAATTTAATGCTTATGAGGCTATGTAGAACGCACTGCAATTCACAATAACCCCAAAGCGAGAAAACCACGCGCCTCTGCAGGGCTATCCGCACGCGCACACCACTGTCCGTTGCGATCTCCAGCACTGCTGAAAAGATCTATGGGAGCTCGGGTTGATCACGCACGCGCACGGGGCCCATACAAATTTACGCGGCCTCCCTGTACAGTAATCAAGCTACACCGCACAGCTAGTCATGCTCAATTACCGACCCGATACATGTCGATTTTAAAAATTTATTCCATACACATGCCTGTATATATATATATATATATATATATATATATGTGTTATGGCGTCGCATCGATGCTATGTTTTTCAAATCGATCATGCGTCAGCGCGTGCCCGGCAACGCGTCCCTCGCGCCAAAATAATGACTCACTTTTCACGATCGGACTTTCGCGCGCCAAAGAAATGACTCTCGCCGTTCACGATCGGACTTGCACAGGCACATCGCTTTTCCCGCCAGCTTGTTACCAAGCGGCATATATCTATCTCTTTCTATCTCACACATCTATCTCTTTCTATCTCACACATCTATCTCTTTCTATCTCACACATCTATCTCTTTATACATCTATCTCTAATTCTCTTATTGTCACTGTTGCCTCTATTTCTATCTCTCAAGACATCTATCTCCTTCTAACAGCATTTATCGAACGAACGTTCTTATTTGCTGAGAATTCTCTCGTTTTGCTCGTCAGCAACGAGGAATATTATTTACTTACCCTCTAATCTTCTAGATCCTTCTAAATGTTTTTCGTCTTCCCGATGCCCTTCGCCGGCGTCTCACACACTTCGCGTTACACGTTCAACTTGATGTTTTTGTGCTTCGTTCTTCACGCAGGGGAATCGTGCCCTGGGCCCATAACCTGTAGGCTATTCGGTAACGGCAACTGTACGCTTGGCGAGGTGAACAGGAAAACACACAGATTTCTCGAATACTCTATATATATATATATTTGTCCTCTGTACACTTAACACGTCTTGACTCTACGACACTACGAGCTCTTCTGTTGTCACACACCGACCGCACGTAAGCGTGGCGCCCCGAGGCTCGCGCCACTCGGGAGCTGCCCTCTAGAAGGGCGGGAGCACGTCGCTCGTTCAAAGCCCAGCTTCTCATAGAAACATTATTATTAAATATAAAATCCCGTTTAATGACCAAAATGTCAATATTATTTGTTTTACACAATAAAGTGTAAATTTATATTTATATTTCGGTATAGTTAAACGGCCTGACTGGCAAGTTTTATTAAGCATAACACAACGACGTTTCGACCACTATTTTGGGTCATTTTCAAGTTATTTTAGCAATGCTGGAATAAAAGAGTGAAAGAATATATAAAAAATTAAAAAATTAAAAATTAAACAACATTACACACACACACACACACACGCGTTGAACAGATTCACGAGAATATCGGTAAATAGAACTTACATGGATCATTGTGCGTCAAACATATAAAATTCGTGGCGGGTCGGAAAAACACGACGGTCTCATGTGAAGGCCGAACGACTAATGATACATTATCGCAAAATACAGTAAACATAGAAGGAGAACTTAAAGTGAAGATATTATTCGGTCATAGACCAATGGCAGGTTTTCAGTGTCTTTCTGTGAGTTGATTGCCTCTTTATGTTTTTTAATGAATAGCATTTCAGAAATTTCACGTTTTTTTAAATTTTGTTCTTTGTGTAAGATTGTAACATCCTGCCATTTGAAATTATGGTCGGAGTCTGTTCTATGCCTACTGACGACCGAATGTTGGTTGGGGGGTTTGTTGATATCTGCGCGATGCTCTTTTATACGCGTTTCTAAATGTCGCTTCGTTTGTCCGATATAGCATGCATTGCAATCAGAGCAGTCAAGTTTATAAACGACATCAGTGCATCTCTTAATCTCCAATTTATCCTTCCCTTTCCTGATTAGTGTATCCATTTTCTTAGGGACCGTATATAAGGTGTTCAAACCGTAATTTTTGAACGTTCGGCGTAATCCCTCACTAAAAGTTTTTACGTAGGGGATGGAAACGTAATTTTTCAGATCAAAAGTAAATGCACTGCTTTCGTTGTTAGCGCTATCCTCATTATTCGATCGTTTGTTAATTTCTGAAATTCTTCTTTGAATGTGTTTGTTCACCAACAGGTCGGGAAAACAGTTATTTGACAATATAGTTTTCACTAACTTGATGTTCTCATCGTGAAATTGTTCATCCGACAATAGTATGGCCTGGTCAACCAAATTAATGACCGTGTTAATCTTATATTTCAAAGGATGACTGGAGAAAAAATTAATATACCTGCCAGAGAACGTTGGTTTTCGATACCAGTTGGTGAACAAACAGTTGCCGTGTCTAAAAACAGACGTGTTCAAAAAATTCAGGGCGTTGTTCTTCTCAAGTTCATACGTGAATTTGAGACGTGGATGATAGTTGTTAAAAGTACGGACAACCTCATTAAGTTTCGATTGCGGAATGCACATGAAAATGTCATCGATGTAACGAAGAAAAATCTCGATATGAAAATCAAAGGATTGAAGGCAGCAAGTCTCCAAGTCGTCCATAACAATATCGGCTAAAATAGGCGAGAGGGGGGAACCCATTGGACTGCCGCAGATCTGTTCGTAGAACTCACCGTCGAAAGAAAAACTAGTGGAGTTAAGAATCAATCTGATAGCATGTAGAAATTGGTCCAGATTCATCCGGGTCTCTCCAGATATCGCATCCCACCTTTTTTTGATTCCAGTCAGAACAAGTTCTATGGGTATGTGAACAACGGGTTCGTGAACAACGCAACGACATCGAGAGAGACCAGGATGTGGCCAGGGGGGATGCTGTGTTGCTTCATACTCTCCACGAACGACCAACTATCTTTAACATGGGAACACGGCTTCACAACTGCTTTATTAAGAATGTTATGCAGATATGAAGCGACATTATAAAGAGGGCTTCCAACGGCAGATACAATTATGCGTAACGGATAGCCCTCCTTATGGATCTTCGGAAGTCCATAGCAACGGGGGAGGTTACCGTTTGTGCAGTTCAGAAAATTGTAAACCCTCGCGTCAATAATACCGTTGTTCTTCCATGACTTCACTAAACAGTTTAATTGCGAGGTGATTTTATTCAACGGGTTTTTGTTTAATTTTCTGTATGTAGATTGATCGTTAAGCAAGGCTTTCATTTGCATAATATAGTCTTGTCTATCCATGATGACAGTAGTCTGACCTTTGTCAGCATTCGTAACCAGAATGTCAGGGTTGTTAATGAGATATTTTTTGCATACTGAAAACTGCGATAAGATGTATCTATCTATAGAATTAGATCTCTTGTTTGTTTTTATGAAATCATGGAGAGAATTTGAAACAAGACAGCGCCCTTCGTTAACTTTGTCATCATCGATCATGTGCTTATTTTGTTCAAAGTTTTTGAGAACATCTAAGACAATTTTTGATCGGTCACATCGAACAATTTCACGATGAGAACATCAAGTTAGTGAAAACTATATTGTCAAATAACTGTTTTCCCGACCTGTTGGTGAACAAACACATTCAAAGAAGAATTTCAGAAATTAACAAACGATCGAATAATGAGGATAGCGCTAACAACGAAAGCAGTGCATTTACTTTTGATCTGAAAAATTACGTTCCCATCCCCTACGTAAAAACTTTTAGTGAGGGATTACGCCGAACGTTCAAAAATTACGGTTTGAACACCTTATATACGGTCCCTAAGAAAATGGATACACTAATCAGGAAAGGGAAGGATAAATTGGAGATTAAGAGATGCACTGATGTCGTTTATAAACTTGACTGCTCTGATTGCAATGCATGCTATATCGGACAAACGAAGCGACATTTAGAAACGCGTATAAAAGAGCATCGCGCAGATATCAACAAACCCCCCAACCAACATTCGGTCGTCAGTAGGCATAGAACAGACTCCGACCATAATTTCAAATGGCAGGATGTTACAATCTTACACAAAGAACAAAATTTAAAAAAACGTGAAATTTCTGAAATGCTATTCATTAAAAAACATAAAGAGGCAATCAACTCACAGAAAGACACTGAAAACCTGCCATTGGTCTATGACCGAATAATATCTTCACTTTAAGTTCTTCTTCTATGTTTACTGTATTTTGCGATAATGTATCATTAGTCGTTCGGCCTTCACATGAGACCGTCGTGTTTTTCCGACCCGCCACGAATTTTATATGTTTGACGCACAATGATCCATGTAAGTTCTATTTACCGATATTCTCGTGAATCTGTTCAACGCGTGTAATGTTGTTTAATTTTTAATTTTTTAATTTTTTATATATTCTTTCACTCTTTTATTCCAGCATTGCTAAAATAACTTGAAAAGGACCCAAAATAGTGGTCGAAACGTCGTTGTGTTATGCTTAATAAAACTTGCCAGTCAGGCCGTTTAACTATACCGAATTATTTCATCACTGGCGAATAACTTTTATTGAATATTATATTTATATATCTGATTTTGCTTTGTTCTCTATTATTTCTTTGTGCTTTTAGTACAGTCATTTGGTGCTAAAAAAGGCTGCTCGAGACCGCGCGCAAGTCCGTGCGAAGCCACGGTACTTCTGTCTGCCAAATTGTGTTTGCTACGGAGAGGGTAAAGTGGGTTCACTGTGAGGCGTGATTATATTCGAGATCTTTCCTTTATTCAGATAGCGTGTGTTACGAGTACAACGGTTCATGGAGAACTGCTACAGTGCTACCACCGCTAGTCGGCTACTAATAAAAATAGGAGGAGCGAAAAGAAAGACTCTGATTGGCTGTGAGCATTAATGTGTGTGTGTCTGTGTTTGTGTGTGTATGGCGGTCGATGTATCAAAAATACAATAAATTCCTCCCCCTCATAATGAAAACCTCGTTAACATTTACTCGGAGAATATTTATCAGGGAAGCGATGTTTCCGCGTTGATCTCCGAGGAAGAACCGGGGGGGTGCGGCGGTTCTATTCTGCACTGCGTTGCCTTCAGGTGTTGCTGCTGCCCGTGGAGGAGTTCCTGGAGCCGTAGACGGAGTCGGAGTCCTTTGGCGTGACAATGGGGAAGCAAGTGCTTCCACATTCTTCGGTTTCAGGGGTGCGCAAACTTTTGGAGGATCCGGGTAAAATTGCACGTGACGGCTTTTCTCTTCGTTGTTCACCACAGGTAATGGAAGATCAGATTGCTTTGCCGTCGGGTTTTCTGAATATCCCCGAATCTGGTCCACATGGCGCTTGAACCGCTTGTCTCCATATTCAATTTCATAGTGGAGTTCTTCTAAACGAGCTACGATGGTTCCTCGAACCCATTTGTCCATCCTGGGATTTCCCGAAAGAAAATACACAATTTGAGTTGGTTTAAATGACCGGAATGTTGGAATGTATTGTGCATTCCATTTTTGAGTGACTCTCGTAAAGACGTCGTCAGGACGCACCAGATCCAAACGTGTTCGCAATGTTCGACCCAGGAAGAGCTGCGATGGTGATTGTCCCGTAGTCGAATGCGGTGCAATACGATAGTGACGGAGAAACTTGTTCAGGTCTGCTTGCAGCGTGTTTCGGGAAGTTCCCATGGTACGAAGTCTTTAACAGTCTGTACACTTCGTTCGGCTTGCCCATTGGTGGATGGATGATAAGGCGCCGTTAGTTTGTGATACTTGACGCCGCTTGTTTGTAGAAACAATTTAAATTCAGCTGATGTAAATTGCGTTCCGTTGTCTAATATCACGATAGTAGGAACCGTAGGCTGTGAATAAGTTATCAAGTATGGCGATGGTTGCCGCTGTTGTTATCGAATTGGTAATCTTGACTTCAAGCCATTTGCTGAATGCATCGGAAACAATCAGTAGCATCATCCCAGCGACGGGGCCCGCGTAATCAATGTGGATGCGTTCCCGGGGACCTTTGGGGTAGTCCCAATGATGCTGGCAAAACTTAGAAGGAGCATGTGCATGTCTAGCACATTCAGCACACGATTTGGCAGTCTGCTCAATTTCCGAGTCGATACCTGGCCAATAAACAAATGAACGTGCTATCCCTTTCATTTTCACGATACCTAAATGTGCTACGTGTAGATCGTTGAGTATTGCTTTTCGTAGCGAGGATGGTATAACGACGCGATGCTCGAACATCAGGCAGTTGGCGGCCAGTCTGTAGGCGGATTCTGGAGCTCGATACCCTACGCGCTCAAGGCTTTGTCCTGCTTTCAATAGCTTAACGATTTTTCCTAATTCAGGATCCTTTCTTGTTTCTTGAGCAATTCGTTTCGCATCGATTGGCAGTTGCTCGATTTGATTCAAAGCGAAGTCATCGAATCCATCTCCTTCAATCTCTTCTCTTCTTTGCAGCGACGAAGAAGATTGAATAGCGTTAATCGTCGAGGGTAGTGAGGCTCTTGAACAATAGTCGGCATTAGTTTTCTTCTTCGTAGGTCTGAAAATCACATCGAAGTCAAAGTGAGCGAGATAGTCTACATAATTAGCCATTCTGCTGATACATAGAACTGGTAGCGATTTCTCTGGGTGAAGGATTTGAGTCAAGGGCTTGCGATCCGTAATCAAGGTCCAATGACGAGCATAGAGATAAAAGAAGAACTTTTGCACTGCCCAAACGATGGCAAGCGCTTTCTTGTCAATCTGAGGGTACTTCTGTTCCGTAGCAGTCATGGTGCGGCTCGCGTATGCTATCGGTCGCTCTTGTCCGTTGCTTAAACGATGAGAAAGCACGGTACCCAGGCCCGTTTTGCTGGCGTCGGTGGCCAAAGGCAGAGGGAATGACAGTCATATGGCATAAAAACTTGAGGTGATATCAATGCTTTCTTAATATCTTGGTATGCTTCTTCTGCGGCAGGTGTCCATTTGAAATGCTCTTGGTGAAGCATATTTCGAAGAGGTCGGTCTTTCGTCGAAAGATCCGGAATAAATGCGCTGTAATATGTGGCTTTCCCCAGAAATAATTGGAGTTCCTCTGGGGTTGAGGGTTTTGGTACGTCTCGGATAGCTTTTATATGTTTGTCGGATTTATGAATGCCCTGAGCGTTAATCCTGTGACCCAAAAATTCCACGAAAGGAGTTGCGAAGACACATTTCGCCCGATTGAGTCGTAAACCATAAGAGCGTATTCTCTCCAGCGTTTGTTCCAAGGCTACCATTAGATCTACAAAGTTGTTGGCATAAACTACGACGTCATCGAAAAAATTACATACTTGAGAGAGACCCAGTAGGACAGATTGCATGCGTCGTTGCCAAATAGCTGGAATATTTGCAGCTCCGTAGACTGCGCGTGTAGGATTAAGCCGTGAGTTAGCGTATTAAGCGTGAGCGCGTGACTGAACTCTTCAATCGACAGGTAGATGTGTGTAAGCATCTGTAATATCAAGATGACAAAAGATTTTTGCGCTTTTCATGTCATTAAATATTTGCTCAGCCTTAGGAATCGGGTGTTCATCTACGATGATGCGCGGATTGAGTGTCGGTTTATAATTGCCCGTAATACGTAACTTGCCGTTTTTCTTAGTTACGACGTGAGAGGTGGACGCCCATTCGGAGTATTCGACTTTTTTGTAGAAACCTGATGATATCTTCGCATCGATTTCTCTTGCGTAAGCATCCCGAAGTGCAAATGGTATCTCTCGCGCTTTGACAAAGACTGGCGTGGCCTCCGGCTTTAGATGCAAAAAACAAAATGGTTTAAAAGTGCGCAACGTTTTTTTACTTACGATACCGCAAGGTGCTCCAAAATCCAATTCCATTTTTAAATTGTGGCCATCGATTAAAACATTGATTATCCGCTTTTGTGCTACGCGATACCATTGACCTTATGGTGGAGCCGATACCATTGACCTTATTGAAATATTGGACTGAGTCGACGTGTTCCGCTGGTACGAGTGCGTCGGAGACTTGATCGGTTTTCTTATTATTCCTTGATCGACACACTTTAGTGATATGTCCCTTAATACCACAGCTGTGACATTCGGCGTCACGGAATTGGCATTAACTTCGTGCGTGGTCCCTTCCACATCCTTAACAAGAGCGGTCCTGTTTCTTTTGTGACGAGTCCTGCTTATGCTGCTGATGCTGACGGTTACGCGACAATGATCTCTAACGCCGTTGTTTATCGTTATTCTTTTTCTTTGGCTGAGAGTACCCTAATTTATGGCACCATTCGAAGTGACAAAATTCGTCAATATTAAATGACGGTGGCTTTGATTGAGCCGTGGCACCTGTTGCCGATTCGCGCAGCTTCTCGAATAGCCTATGCGAAAACATTCGTTAGCGATGCTAGAGCTTCGGTTGATAACGACATTTTTGTTTGTTCGTAGCTATCACCGATTATAACCCTTTACTTCTGACACCACTGTTGTGTTTGCTACGGAGAGGGTAAAGTGGGTTCACTGTGAAGCGTGATTATATTCGAGATCTTTCCTTTATTCAGAGAGCGTGTGTTACGAGTACAACGGTTCATGGAGAACTGCTACAGTGCTACCACCGCTAGTCGGCTACTGATAAAAATAGGAGGAGCGAAAAGAAAGGCTCTGATTGGCTGTGAGCGTTAATGTGCGTGTGTCTGTGTTTGTGTATGGCGGTCGGTTAAAAAATACAATACAAATCTTAAAGAATTAAAATATGTAATAGGGGTAGAAAAGACCGGAGAAAAAAATGGTTTTTTTAGTTTTTGATGCCAATGTGTTCAGAATGTTTTAAAACGTCGAAAAATCGCCTTAAAAAAATGTTCGCATGTGTATGTGTACGTTTTTTACTGAAATTTCTACAACTCAAGAACTAATCAACCAAATCTTAAAGTATTATGTATGAAATAGAGGTAGGAAAAACTGAAGAATATAATAGAATTAGAAAAATTGTTAATAATAAAAGAGTTACCAATTTTTGTATAAAAAAATTTGCGTGATTGCTCTAATTTTGCAAATTTTATTGATAGAGCATTATTAAAGGTAAGTTGGTATTGAATTTGGCGAATATCGGTGAAGAGCTTACCAATTTTTGACTAAAAAGTGTATAAATTATACATGTAATTTTATATAGAGTATCATTAAAGAAAGGTTGTTTTGAATTTGGTGAGGATCGGTGAAGGGATTACCGATTTCTGCTTAAAAAATGGACAAGTTATTTGATGCATAAAGTATTATTTACGGAAGGTTGTTATTGAATTTGGTGAGGATCAGTGAAGGGGGACCGATTTATGCTTAAAAAGTGTATAAGTTATACATTTAACTTTATATAGACTATCATTAAACGAAGGTTGGGTTTGAATTTGACGATCATCAATAAAAGTTCTTTCTTTATAAAATTTTGAATTTTTTAAGAAATGTCCGTGGTTACTCTAACTTCCGGCAATTTTGAGATATCGAGCTATTTATACACTCGTACAAAAAAAATAGGGAACACTTCATAAACCCTAAAAATTAGGCTATTTTCAAACTGCTGTAAGTCGGCGAAAAATTATTGTAAAAAAAATTTAAAAAAGCATTTGAAGCTTGAAGTTTCAACTTTAACGCACTTTCGGTGGATTTTTAAAATTTTTTTATTTTCTTTGTTGTACGCCTTAAAAATGAACACATTGTTTTGTTCCTTAAAATTAACTTATGTTTGACTACTTGAAACTCAATTAAAAATTTTTTTTTCAAAAAATTCAATTAACGTTTCATAAACTACATAATTTTACCTACAAAATGCTTTTTTTAAAATTTTCCTATGATTTTTTTTGACCGATTTACACGACTTTGAAGCAAAACCTGCATTTTTTAGAAAAAATGACGTAACTCGATGAAAAATCATCGTAGAACAAACAAAAAAAAGCATTTTAAAGCTTAAAATGTCAGCTTTAACGTGGTATCGGTGATTATAAAAAATTTTTCTGTCTTCCTTGTTTGGTGCTAAAATTAAAAATGTTGATTTATTGATTAAAATTACACATTTTTATATAACACTCTGCAGTTTGATAAAAAATTTTTTTTTACAAAATTCAATACAAATACCACAAACTGTAACATTTTACCTACAAAATGCTTTTTTGAAAATCTTCCTACGATTTTTTTTGACCGATTTACACAATGTTGAAGTTAACCCTTTTTTTCTTGAAAAATGACATTTATCGCCGACATTAGCATTAACCAATGTGCACCACGTGGAGGTTGTCATTTAAATACTGCAGAAATGACGAGCTGCAGAGTCCTTATTTCTGCTGTGACACACACACACACACACACACACACACACACACATACGATGTGCAAAATCTGACCGACAACCTCCATGTGGTGCACATTGGTTAATGCTAATGTCGGCGGTAAATGTCATTTTTCAAGAAAAAAAGAGTTAACTTCAACATTGTGTAAATCGGTAAAAAAAAATCGTAGGAAGATTTTCAAAAAAGTATTTTGTAGGTAAAATGTTACAGTTTGTGGTATTTGTATTAAATTTTGTGAAAAAAATTTTTTTATCAAACTGCAGAGTGTTATATATATAAAAATGTGTAATTTTAAGGAATAAATCAACATTTTTAATTTTAGCACCAAACAAGGAAGACAGAAAAATTTTTTATAGTCACCGATACCACGTTAAAGCTGACATTTTGAGCTTTAAAATGCTTTTTTTTGTTTGTTCTACGATGATTTTTCATCGAGTTACGTCATTTTTTCTAAAAAATGCAGGTTTTGCTTCAAAGTCGTGTAAATCGGTCAAAAAAAATCATAGGAAAATTTTAAAAAAAGCATTTTGTAGGTAAAATTATGTAGTTTATGAAACGTTAATTGAATTTTTTGAAAAAAAATTTTTTAATTGAGTTTCAAGTAGTCAAACATAAGTTAATTTTAAGGAACAAAACAATGTGTTCTTTTTTAAGGCGTACAACAAAGAAAATAAAAAAATTTTTAAAATCCACCGAAAGTGCGTTAAAGTTGAAACTTCAAGCTTTAAAATGCTTTTTTAAATTTTTTTTTACGATAATTTTTCGCCGACTTACAGCAGTTTGAAAATAGCCTAATTTTTAGGGTTTATGAAGTGTTCCCTATTTTTTTTGTACGAATGTAATTCTGTTATATTCTTCAGTCTTTTTTATCCCTATTTCGTATGTAATTTTTTAAGATCTGTCGATTAGACCCAGCTTTATACACGATCAAAGGTCCATATGCAAAATCCATATATGGACCATGTAGCCTGAACTCCTAAGTTAATATCGATTTGACATTGCATGGATTGTATCCCATAAAACCCCACTTGTGCTACTAAGTTGATCCTCTATCAATTCATAAAGAGGTTAAATTTAAAATTAAAAAAACGTGCAAATTAGAAACTTGCACATTGCTTCATCATCATTACAGATCGCTACAATCGCTCCTTTTTTATTTTGCTCATAAAGCTTCCTCTATGAGGAAGCCAAACTAATAAATACTAACAATTATGCAAATAAAATACAAGCTTCCTCATAAGAGAAACTTTGTGAGCAAAATATATATATAGCGAAATATATATATACTAGAACATTACAAGCGCGCGCTATTTAGCTTTTTTTCTATATCATTACACAAAACAACATTTGCAACGCTATTGCTTTTTAATAATAACACATTAAGAAAAATTTAACGGTATATGTATACATAACAACATGACTTTCAAATGACTTTGTACAGAAAAATCTTTATTTTAATTAATTTCATGTTTTTTGCAACAATATAAATACACTTTGAATAATTAATTAAAAACATAAAAATTAGATATAAATTTTCCGTAACATCTATTAATGCTCGTATAATGGTCTTACTTTTCATTATAGCCTTAATTAAAAACCTCAAAAAAAATACGTACAATTTTTATATACAAAATTTTTAACATGCTTCTTATCTCTTTGATTACGAAAGTGAATTCTTAACTCTCCGGCCCCGCCTCTCTCTCTCTCTCTCGTTCTCTGTTTCTTTCTTTTTCTTTCTTTCTGTCTCTCTCGATTTTTATTCTTTTTCTTTTAGTTGTCATCTTTTTAACTTTGTCATATCCAATCATGGAGAACGAAGAAATTACGAACACACACGCTCTCACCATCTTCATCGTCGACGAATTACGCACAATATAAGTTTAATTATTATTTTAAGGCTTATCTCTCTTCCTCTCCCTTTCTCTCTCTCTCTCTCTCTCTCTCTCTCTTTCGCGGAGAAAAATCATTACAAAGAAACATGTTATCACCAACTTAGGTCCAGTTCCATGGCACAAACGTCGGTTAACTCTTAACCTTAGGTTAACTCACTCTTCGTCTCTTTCTAAGGGGGACGTTAGAAAGACACAAAGGATAAGTTAACCTGAGGTTAAGAGTTAACCGACGTTTGTGGAACTGGCTCTTAATTGTCGACAAGATACACACAATATAAGTTTAATTATTATTTTAAGGCTTACCTGCCTCTCTTTCTATTTTTCTCTCTTTTTCTCTGTCTTTTGCTGTCTCTTTCTTTTTCTCTTCTTCATTATCTTTAATTATATATGCAATATCTAATCGCAAAGAATAGCAAAATCACGAACAAACACGCTATCATGCATCATCTTCATCGTAGACAAGTTGCACACAATATAAGTTTATTATTTTAAGGCTTACCTTCCTCTCATTTTCTCTCTCTCACCCCCTCTCTCTTCTCCTCTCACTACCTCCCTCTCTCTCTCTTTCTCTCTGTTTTCTTTTTTTTTCTTTTTCTTTGTCTCTCTTAACTCTTCTTTTTTTCCTTTTGTTTGTATCTTTATCTTTGTCATATCTAATCACGGAGAACAAAAAAAAAATTATGAACCCACACGCTATCACCTGTGTCATCGTCGACGAGTTACGCATTATTATTTTAATTCTCTCTTTTTCTCTCCCCCTCTTTCTCTTTTTCTCTCTTTATCTCTCTCTTTCTCTGTCTCCTTCTTTTCCTCTTGTTTATCATCTTTAACTTTGTAATATCTAATCAGAAAGAGTAAAAAATTACGAACAAACACGCTATCATCATCTTCATCGTAAACGAGTTATGCACAATATAAGTTTAATTATTATTTTAAGGCTTACTCGTCTCTTCCTTCTCCCTCTCTCTTTTTCTCTCTCCCCCTCTTTCTCTTTTTCTCTCTTTATCTCGCTCTTTCTCTGTCTTCTTCTTTTCCTCTTGTTCATCATCTTTAACTTTGTAATATCTAATCAGAAAGAGTAAAAAATTACGAACAAATACGCTATCATCATCTTCATCGTAAACGAGTTATGCACAATATAAGTTTAATTATTATTTTAAGGCTTACCTCTTTCTTTTTATCTCTCACTTTTTCTCTCTGTCTTTTCTTTTTTCTCTGCCTTTTTGACTCTTTTCAATCCAAACACATGATAATCAGAGGGAGCAAGGTCAGGGCTATATGAGGGATGATTTAAGATCTGAAATCCTAGGCACCTAGCATCCTAGGCATCCACCGTGCACACAACTTGTGATACTTGAGAATCTCCGTGACAATAGTACGAGATACGTTCTCTAAGAATGTATTTACTCTGCGCGGGAGTTTTAAATGCCTGGGGTATTTGTCTCGTGAAATATGAAATTTCAATTTTTGCTCTGTTACTTTTTAAAACATTCTTATTCATTTTTCTTGTCTTTTTTCTCTTCTATAAAATATGTACTGTGAAATATGAGAGAGAGAATAATATTATACCATAATTAATATAATGTAATATACTAATTAGTTTTTATATATCCTTTAACTTCCTTCAACGTGCTAATATGTAATTTATAATAATATCGAAAAAGGATAGCATATTGACTTTGCAAAAATTTAAAATTAGTAGTATCTATTTTTAATTCTTCTTTTTTAATATTTACAATTGTACATAAAATTATAATCAATTATAAGTATTACCATATACATTTTATAAAACTATTGTAAAGTTCATAAATTTAATTACCTATGCATCTAACTTTAATATATTTATATTTTAAGATATTAAAAATTACCTCTTTTATTAATTTCTACCGCTACTGCAAGTTTTACCTTTTACACTTAATCATCCATTATTGTTAATTTGGTGGTCAGATAAATAATCTATAACTTATTTATTTGAATGAAAGAGTGAAATAAAGTGTTTATTATTTAATACAAAACTTATTTCTGTGAAGATCAGGTATCTGTGTTGCGCGATGCCTACAGTTCAACAGCTGTAATCGTTCTAGCCCCTTCTCTCGCGTACGAGCACGCTCGAACCGAAACTCCCTCTCCTACCTACTTGCACATACCAAGCGTGCTCACACATACTCGCTCGCCACTATAGCCAACACAAATGTACATATTTTCAACACGCCTCCTTACATTTGTGCTGTACTTACAGAACATTCAAAATCTTCATGTCATACTACATTCAACATTTCCCGAAATTTTTCATGTTTTTCCCTATTCAAGGACTTTGTAAATATGTCTGCAACGTTGTCATTCGAATCAACTTTTATAATATCTATTTTTCCTTCATTCACACTCTCATGCACATAATGATAATGAACCTCTATATGTTTCGAATTTTTCGTGAAATTCCCATACTTAGCTATATTAATTGCACCAGAGTTGTCTTCGTATACATTAACAGCTTTTTTAAACTCTACATTAAACAATTTTAACAATTCAGTTATCAATTTTATTTCGGTTACAGCCTCAGACAACGCAACATATTCAGCAAACGTTGACGCTTTAGTTACAGATTTTTGTTTCCTCGACTTCCAACATACAATGTTTCCAAATAATCTAATTACAAATCCAGTTGTTGACTTTCTATCAATATTATCGCCTGCCCAATCGGCATCTACATAACAATCAACTATCTCTGTGTCTTTATTTCCATTATACAGTACATCATTTTTACTACAAATTAACAAGTCATCAACATATATAAGTAAATAAACTGTCTTTATCTGATTTTAAAATATACAAACAGTAATCAATATTACTTCTCTCAAATCCTAATTTCAACAGAAATTTATCGAGACACTCATACCACGCTCTAGGACTCTCTTTCAAACCGTATAACGCTTTTAATAATTTACACAGTCTACCGGTTCCGTCTTCATATCCCTTTGGTTGATTAATATATACTTCAGACGTTACTCTCCCATTTAAAAAGGCTGTCTCGACATCCATTTGTTCGATATTTAAACCCATTTTACAACAATATACCAAAAGTATTTTTAACGTTTGCATTTTTGCAACTGGAGCATATATGTCATCTACTTCATCTGTTTGTTGAAATCCTCTTACAACTAACCTAGCCTTATATGTACCATTTGATTTCTTATTATATATCCATTTTACATCTATAGCCCTTTTTTCTTTATTTTCAACTAATACCCACGTTTTATTCAATTTTATACAATTCATTTCTTTATCCATTGCTTCTATCCATTTTTTGCTGTCGTTGGATTGAATCGCCTCCTCAAATGTAACAGGAGTATCTGTTCTACAATAATTTGCGACACTATTTCTATTTTTCACTTTATACTCGTCATAACGATCAGGACAGCTTCTAATTCTTTCTGATCTTCTCGGAATTTTAAGTTGATCTTTATTTTCTTTAATTTTTAATTTATCATTTATTGGACTTTCAAACGTTTCATCTAAAGATTCTTCGCTATCAGACTTTCTCTCATTTTCCGAACTAGTACCTACATCTGACTCTTCACTATCTAATCCGATACATTTTTCCGTTTCTTCTATAACCTCAACGTGTCTAGCTAGGAACACTTTATTATTTATTAATACTCGATAACCATTTTCACTATACCCGAGAAAAATTCCTTCTTCCGCCTTTTTATCCCATTTTGACGTTCTTTTTTGTTCCGGCTTCCTAACAAACACTTTACTTCCATATAATTTTAAATGTGATACATCCGGTCTTTTTCCAAAAAATATTTCATATGGTGTTTTCTTCTCAATTGTATTAGTTAACGTGCGATTTTTTAAATAAATTGCCGCATGAACTATTTCCGGCCAATATTTTTTATCTACTTGTGCTTCATCTAATAAGCAACGCGACATGTCCATTATCGACCTATTAAATCTTTCCGCAACACCATTTAATTCATGTACATATGCGGGACACGGCGAAATTACGATCCCTTTACTCTTTGCAAATCCAAAAACTTCCTTATTTAAAAATTCTTTTCCGTTATCACATCTTAAATATTTTACTCTTTTTCCGGTTAAATTTTCACATTCGTTAATGTAATCTTTAATGCACTCACTAACTTCAGCTTTAGATTTTATGGTGTATGCTCTCGCAATTTTGCTATAATCATCGATAAATGCTATAAAACCCTTTTCACCTCTAAATCCCGTTGTTCGAAACGGTCCACAAACATCAGTGTGAACTATCTCTAATATTTCTTTCGCTCTATATCTGTTATCTTTAAACGGTACATTGTGCATTTTATTTTCTATACATGTTTTACATTTCAAGAATTCGCCATCCAGTTCATTCGGTATACCATTTAACAGCTGATTCTTACATAACACATTTAAGTATTTAAAATTTACATGCCCTAACAACCTGTGCCATTTCTCTTTCGAACTCACGTTGCTACCTTTCTTATTTATATAATTAACTGTAGAATCACTTACTCTAACTCTACTTTTCATATGATACAACCCATTCCTCTTTTCTGCCACCGCCATCATATTTCCATTTTTATCAAATATTTTTGCCAAATTCTTTTCCGAGACTATCTTATTATTATCCGTTATTTTACTAAAACTTATCAAATTCAGATTCATATTCTTAACGTACAATACGCCTTTCATGTTTATTTCGGTCTGTTTACCAAAAGCATCAAAGTAACTTACAATATTTCCTATCTTGGTCGCCTTTACGGTTTTATTATCTCCTAAATATACGTTTATTGGACTTTTCAAAATTTCGAAATTCTCAAAGTAACTGTCATTGTTTACGATATGATCCGTACTACCGCTGTCTAATATCCACTCGATATTGTTACAATGTCTATCGTTTACCTTACTATTATACGCATTAGCTGTATTTCTCTCGACCTTGGCTATCCAAGAGCCTTTGTTTTCTTCTTCCCTCGGCTCGTTCCAGCGACTCGTGCTTTGTCCGTTGCCTGCGTCTACTTGAGAGTTATGCGCACTCGTTCCTCGTCGATGTTGTCCTCTATAGCCACCTCTACCTCTTGATCCTCTATAGCCTCGCGTTGACCTCCAAGACGAACCCCTGCCTGCCGTTTGTCCTTCGTTTTTACAGTCTTTTTGTATATGGCCAACTTCTCCACACTTGAAGCACGTGCGTTGGTTTTTATTAACTGTGAAGACGCTTGAATTTCTGTTACTCGTCTCACTACTTTTATTCTTCATCTCCGCCATCTGTATCTTATTTTTCACATATTCTGCCGTTTGATCGGTTTCCTTTAATGTGTCTATAAGGTCGCCTATATAGCTGTACGACTCTGGTAGCGTATTCAATATATAATTCAACTTCTCTTTTTCTGTCACTGTAGCATCCGCACTTTTCAAATCATTAATGCACTTTTCAAAATCCAGAAAAAACGTTGCTGCATCACTATAATTTTTCAGTCTCAATCTTTCCAATTTATTTCTGTACACTATTTGCATCGCTGTAGACTCTTTCAAGTATATTTGATCAAACTTCTTCATTATTCCATAAGCCGTCGTTTCATTACAAATGAACTCCATTTGTCTATCCGAAGTAGAGCTGTATATGTAATTGATTGCTTTCAAATCAGCTTCATCCCACTGCTCTTTGTCACTTGCCGTTTTCTCTCTAGTTATGTTTTCTTCACATTTCTTCATCTTCAAATACATTGCAATCCTTTTTCTCCACATTTGATAATTTTCTCCATCAAATACTGGTATCTTGAAATCGTCGTTTCCCATGGTGATCCGTTGAACTCTCAACAACGACACACTTTATTTTAGCACACTCTTTTAACCACGCTCTGCTACCATGTTAATTTGGTGGTCAGATAAATAATCTATAACTTATTTATTTGAATGAAAGAGTGAAATAAAGTGTTTATTATTTAATACAAAACTTATTTCTGTGAAGATCAGGTATCTGTGCTGCGCGGTGCCTACAGTTCAACAGCTGTAATCGTTCTAGCCCCTTCTCTCGCGTACGAGCACGCTCGAACCGAAACTCCCTCTCCTACCTACTTGCACATACCAAGCGTGCTCACACATACTCGCTCGCCATTATAGCCAACACAAATGTACATATTCTCAACAATTATATCTTGATCTTTTCGAAGACAATCAATACTGTAATGCAGATGAATAATATAATATCCATAATGTAGTACATTAAAGTAATTAGCAATACATATATATACATATCGTAAAGAACCATATACTAATTTGTCTATAAATACAATAACAAACTTATTTACTTTATAAAATAATTTTCAATAAAAATTTGGCACAAGTAAGGCTCACACAGAAAAATACAGAACGTAAACAGTATAATTTAAGCAGTAAGCAGATCAGTCAATTCTTTCATCTTTTGTCCATGTTTATTTACTCTCCTATTCTCTTCCTCTTTCCTTCTTTCTTTTGACCTTTTTTTTTCCTTCCTTCTTTCGTTATTTCACTTTTTTCTTTTTTTAATCCAAATACTTTAAATCTCATATTATGTCGTAGATCCATCTATGTATAAGATATAATCTTATACAGTATCGTAAAACATTTGTATATGTTGTACACAAAACATGTCATAAGCAATGTTAACAGGTGGGAAACAAATACTTCTCACCGAAAATAAAATATAACACAAAGTATTATTCTTAAAAAATTAAGAATAATAAAAATTATAAAAAAAGTAAAAACGTTTTATAAAACTTATCTGGAAAATAATCTTGAATACATTCAAAAGGAAAAGAGAAATATTTGTTGACATAACAGTAAATGCTAAAATATTTAAATGTTTAAATGCTTGAATACAATGCATGAAAAATGTAACGTTATATAACAACATGACTTTTAAATGACTTTATACAAACAAATCTTTTTATTTAAATTGATTTTATGTCTCGCAAAGATATAAATACATTTTTAATAATTAATTTAAAGTCTCGAAAAATAAATTTAATAATTAATTGAAAGCTATACACGCGAAATAATTTCTCGCCAAAGAATAAACGATACGCGCAAAATAATCTCTCGCCGAATAAACGATACGCACAATATACAATATAACTCAAGGTTTCTCGCAACTTAAACGATACACGCAATACCTCCCCTCGACACGTAACGCGAAGCTTCGCCGCACGGTCCACACCGCGAGCACGTGATACTCACGCCTAATTCAGCCCGGGGCGTGCGGTACTCTCAGCCGGAGTAAACCTTACTCTAAATTTCTTAACGTTAATCGCGGTCGAGTTCGGGCACCTTCTTCGAGAAGGCTGTCTCTATGACCGGTATGCCGACGCCTCACACTTCCCGTACCGGGCGCGGTAGTTTTACGTATCCCGGAGGCCGACACGCCCCTGAACGGCCGGACGCGTGGAAAGCCCGCACGACGAAGTTTCACTACGCGAAAACTAACTCTAACGCCGATATCTTTCACACCAATCGATAGGCACGATAATCCTAAACGGTAATCTCCGAATACTCGAAACGGTAATCTAACGCGACGAACTGTTGAGTCGACCGGCGAGGTTTTATTACGCGACACGCATCACCCTCGTGACGAGCGGCCGGCGCCGCACCGTTCTTACTCTCCGATCCCAGGTCGGTCGAGTCGGGAAGAAACGGACGCCCCTTCGATATTCTTTCGGGGAGTCAGCGGGCGGGCTAGGTCTTACCCGTAGAAACGAAACGAAAAGCTATAATCCTCTCAATGGATTCACGGCAATGGCGCGTAGGCAAGGAAACTCTCAAGCAAGCCTACGCGTCTCTCTCAAAATCTTACGCGACACGATACCGACACTCCGCCCGCCGTTCCCCGATACCTGATGTCTGGGATGGGTGCTGGTTACATCTCGTCCTTCCTTCCGTGCTTCAATCTATCTCTTAGGGCCGCCGCCCTCGCTTATTCTCGGTACAATTCCTCTCGGACGTCCGTCCTCGCTCGCGGTCTACCCAACAGTCCTCGATCATTCCCCGCGACTTCGACTCGCGGCTTCGACTCGCGGCCCTCTAGATCAGGGCGCTCCACCGCACCGGCGGATGGCGCCACGCTGTCTAAACGGGCCCTCCGGCCGCTTCTTCCTGAAAACTTTAAAGGTGCGATTTCATTGACGCTAGAAACCAGCGGCAGCGTCAAGAAAATGTAGTGGGGGAAGAAGTTCAGACCGTCTCAACTTTTTAGCGTACCGCAAAATTCAACGGAACTTCTTCCCCCACTACATTTTCTTGACGCTGCCGCTGGTTTCTAGCGTCAATGAAATCGCACCTTAAAACTCAACAGTACGCGCGCAATACAACGATGGGAATGGGGAAAACTGTGACGGGCACGCAGTGCAACGTCACAGATCCCGGCAAAGTTGTACAGGTTCTTATAGACCTATCCCCCGGTTAACACGAACTTCGAACTACTTAAGGGGATGCTGGAGTGACGGCCGAACTTTCTCGATGTCGATAATGTCAACATTTCTAATTTTGTTTTCTCTATATCTGTCTTTGTCTAACGAAATAACATCTGTCCTTGTTCGATTGCTGCGCCATCTTTCGCTACACACAATACTACTCCCTCCGCACGCATACATACATATGAGATTTTCAGACAAATTTTTTTCTTATACTAAAGCTTTTAGGCTCATTTTTGAAAGCACAACATTATTCTTTTTTGTAATCCCAAGTGCGCTGTATGCTTATTTTATAAGTACAAAGTCTAAATTTTTATGTGCAGCAAATGTTGTCACGAGTCGACCGCAGAAATCGATAACAAAACTATAATTTTTCTAATTTTTTTCGTTTTTGATTCAAATCTGTTAATTCTGTAAAAAAGTATTTTTAATTCCGTGAAGCCAATTCAAAGTTTAGTGTGTTCAAAAAAATGTCGGTAATTACTGTCATTACAACACCCCTTTCGCGAATCACGTATGAATATTGAGTAATATGTAAACAATGTTATATTGTGATATACATGCATATTATGATGTTTTACACACATTTATCAAAATAAAAGCGCTTTGTTAGTTTTCCACGATGAGCAAACAAAAGCAAACGTATATTGATTTGAAAAGGAAAGTTAAAATATTACAAGAAGTTGATCGTGGATTAAAATAAAAAACTGAGATCGCTAAATATTTTAATATTCCTAAATTAACGCTCTCAACGATAATAAAAAATAAGGAATTAATATATGAGACAATTGCATCAGGAACTGTTACTCCGAAAGTTAAACGCATTCGCAGAGCACAACATGAAGATGTCAAAACTGAATTATTAAATTGGTTAATCATATGTGAGTTTCAAATATTCTAATGAGTGGACCGCTAATTCAGGAAAAAGCGATATCTATAGCAGATAATTTAAGTGTCAACAATTTTAATTGTTTAAGTGGTTGGTTGTGGAGATTAAGTTTGTACAAGTTATATTTTATTTAAGTTGCTGTATAAATAATAAAGAATATATCATATCCAATACTATCTACTAAATTTTTTTTAGTTGACCTCATTAATACAAACGAATTTGTGTTAACCAGGAGCAAGATTTCCTCGTTAACCCGAACACCCGGTTAACACGAACTCAAATCCCGGTCCCTTTGAGTTCGTGTTAACGAGGGTTTACTACATATAAATTTATATATAAATTATAACAACTCATATATAATCATGTCAAATTGTACATGAAATATTAAATTTATTTATATATATAATTTGTATATAAAAGAAAATACTTATTTGCTATATACAATTATATATAACAGTACAGCCAATATTATATAAAATTATATATAATTTCTATATAATTTTATAAAGTTATATGATTATTTATGAAAAATTTTTTACCGGGAAGATGGGATTGTATAAACACTATAAATAATTTAAAGTGACTTTAACGGGGAATAACTTAAAACAAAAATGATAATGATCATATCCCTTGATTTGTGAACAAAGAAGTATTATTTTTGGTAATTATTTACAATAAGACCTTTTTCGAATTTTGATATTTTCTTGCGGCTCTCTTGGTAAAAACCTTTGTTGTGACTCCGACAGTGATAAATCAACCGGGGGAGCCCGAAAAATATGTACCCTACCAATTTTTTTACCAATTTTTTAAATCTATTTGTATACCTATTTTTTCCGACATGCCGGAACACACACACACACACACACACACACGCACACACACGCACACACACACACACACACACACACACACACACACACACACACGCGCGCGCGCGCGCGCGCGCGCGCGCGGGAGGGGATGCAAGGAGTGCCTTCAGCCTCCCTCCCGCACCCACCTCCGCCGGTAGGCAGCGTAGACCTCGCTTTACAACTTAAAGTACATGCTAAGGCTGCGGTCCGATTCACGCTCACAGCGCTGAACGCATCGCTCTTTACAACGCTGTGAACGTGAATCAGACTGCAGCCTTTAAGGCCTTCACACATAAAATGTCGTAAGGACGTAAAACGTAGGCGTAAGAAAATCGATCAATCCCAATCAAGTATTTCCCCCTACTGTGGTTACGGACAGCACAATACTTGATTGGGATTGGTCGATTTTCTTACGCTTACGTTTTACGTTCTTACGCGATTTTATGTGTGAAGGCCTTTAGCATGTACTTTAAGTTGTAAAGCGAGGTTCACACTGCCTACCGGCGGAGGTGGGTGCGGGAGGGGGGGCCAAAGGCCCCCCTTGCACCCCAACGCGCGCGCGTGTGTGTATGTGTGTGTGTGTGTGTGTATGCATATCTCTTCGAAGCTATTTGAGTCCGACTCTTATATATATATATATATATATATATATATATATATATATATATAATGATGCGGAAAGACTCCTCCAACAACATATTTAAATATAAATGAAATCGGAGAGGGTGCCCCTTTTATACATAAATACCAAAAGAAATTAAACGGTTGCGTGGAAAATTGAACAATACTTAAAAAAAATAGATTTAAAAATAGGTAGGGTAAAAATATCAAAATTCGGAAAAGGCTTTATTGTAAATAATTACCTTATTTTTAAATATATAAACTAATTTAAAAAAGAGGTCGTCCTTAATATGCAGTTTTAGCGAATTTTATGTATTTATTTATTATCTTATAAAATAATTTCAAAACATTAAAATACTGTAGTAATTGTTATTTGATTGCATAACAACTATCAAAATATTTATATATATTTTTTGTTTGTAATTATATTTTGTTCTTTGATCAAATTATCCAAGGTGGTACATTTTTCTGAAACGTATTCAAAAGAACTAATAAAGAGGTAAAGAACATATTACTTAAACGGATTATTCAGTACACACAGAAGAATATCTGATTTCTCGTTTCATCATCGTTAACAGATTTGATTCTCAGTCTCATAATATGAGGATCTTAATTTTTCTCTGGTTTCACGTGATCATACTTTGCCTTGTTTTTATGATGATATTAAGTTGAATGTTTTTGCTCGTTATTGAACCGATCGAATTGTCCCACTAGCACTTGATTTCAATCGAAAAAACTATAAAAGAAAAAAAGAGAAAAGAAGGAAATATTAAAAACAAAAGAGAATTGGGATCTGACATTTGGTCGCCATGACATCTGGTAGTTGAAAGTGAAAGTACTCTAAGGTAACAGATTTCGTGGCATTGTACAGGCTTGGCGTGTATTTTTATTAATATGGATGTTGAATTTTTTTCTCCGCGTTATAAATCTACGAGCAGAATTAATTGTTTAGTTCGCGATTGTTAAAGTAAGGCTCAAAAAATTTAAATGTTTGATTTTATTGCTTTCCCAACTCCAAACAGTGTTTCATACATGCCAAACAGTGGTTCATACATATCAAACATTTATTTGGCAATTTAGGAGAAAATTGACGTTTCAAAACCTGGAAAAGTGCATTAAAAATGAAGAAATCCCTTACGAAAAAAACACTCTAAATAACACCTAAAAAAACACCAAAAAATAATAGCGTAATTTCGGATCCCCAAATGGCGTTTACACCATTGAGCGTTAACGCAAAAAAAAAACACCAAAAATGACACCGAAATTTTTGGTGTTTTTCTTGGCGTTAACGCTCAAATGGTGTAAACGCCATTTCGGTATCCAAAATTACGCTATTATTTTTTGGTGTTTTTTTAGGTGTTATTTAGGGTGTTTTTTTCGTAAGGGTATATATTTCATAAAAAACAATATATATATAATATATATATATATATATATATATATATATATATACGTATATATATATAAATTATAAAATGCAAGGTTAAAACTTTGACTTATTATGAGATCACATTATACATATAACTTTGAATTATATATAGATATAAATAAACCATACATACTCGTCACTGAGTAAAAATGGCGATCATGCGACTCTGACGCACGGTCGTATACACAGGTCGCGAAACTCTCGTGGTGGGGGTATGCCTCTTAATGTAACGACCTGTGCTTCATAGATCGTCCGCTAGCCGCGGAGCGCTGCGATTGTATGGTAAATGTGAAAACAATAGGTATATATATATATAGCTTCAAATTACTTGCTTATAAAGTTTTGTTTCTTACAAAGTTTTAAATGACAAGAAGACGTTTTATTATTTACACAAATTGTATAATAATGTAAAAATTACGGAAATTATTTGTATAATTTAAATTTTATTTAATAACACCAAGCATTAATAACACTAAAAACATTAATTATTTTTGAAGGATTGAAAGTTTCGTAATGGTTGAAAAAAATGTAATTATACTTAAAACATTATGCATGCAATGTGAAACAATTATGTAGATAATTTCTTAGTATTTTTTGAAGGATTTGAAATAATAATATCTGTATGAAATATTATAAATATATTCATATATGTATATAATAGGTACATTTACATTTATATAGAGATATACACATTATTGTTGCAAGTGAACGTGTTAATAAAAAACTATTGAAAAACTATTGAGAGCAAAGTAACTGTTGGATAACTATATTAGATTTGAATAGTACGTATACTATTCAAATTTTGAAAGTCCAATAGTTAATTCGCTGTCAAGTTTTTTTTCATAATATTAATAAAGAATATTAAATATTAAACATTGTTAAGTTTCGACATTTTTCTTTGAATGATACATTTTTTTTTACTTTTTGATTTTCTTGGTAAGTGAATTGGCGCATTCTTAGTCGAATATAATAAAAAATTGCATAAGACAAGATGTCTGAACCGTGATCTTTACAAGGAAATGTGAATTCACAATTATCCAATACTTCATCTACCGTTAAATTAAAGACATTTGAATTAGTCGCGTGTTTAGAGAAACATTCTTCAACATATTTGATTAAATTAAAAAAATGTAAATTTGCATGAATTAAGCCTCCTCTTGTTTTCATGTTAACCAATTGCGAAACTGATGTATTAATGTCGGACCTTGTTAAAGCTTCTTGACAAAATTTACAAGTTCTGTAAATTTCTTTCTTTAATATTTGCTTACATAGATAGCCTGTAAAAGCAGTATATAATCATGTAATTTACAAATATTTATTTAAAATTCGAAGCTATGATTTCTACTAAAAGTAAACTTACATTTCAATGGTTGATAAAAGAAAAATTTTTCATATAAAAAAATATATAAATATATATGTATAATTGTAAATAAAATATGTCTATTCTATACATGTTTTCCTTCTCTTATATAATTTCTATTCGCAAATACAGGCAAAATAATAAAAAGATGAATCTAAAAATAATTAAAAAGATCATTTTCGCATTGTATTAAAAAAAAAAGAGAAGTTTGAGGAAACGAGAAAAATTTGCCTATATATAATCATATATAAATGTAACTGTTGTTATATACATATGGGAAAATTTTCCTTATTTCCTCAAACTTAACTATTTATAAAAAATAAAATGCGAAAATAATCTTTTTAATTATTTTAGATTCTTTTTTTCATTTTTCCTGTATATACGAACAGAGATTGTACAAGAGAAAGAAAACATGTATGGGCCTATTTTATTTATAATTATATATATATATTTATGTATGTTTTTGTATAAAAAATTTTTTTACCGAGAAGTTGTATGTAATGCTACATCTCAATATACAAATGAACGTATAGGTGGAATAACATTACACTTAACTTGTTATTGTACCCATACTTTCAAATACATATTAGAGGTCGTTCAAAAAGTACGTAACGCCTTGAATACTTGAATACAATATTATTAATATTATGAAAAAAAACTTGACAGCGAATTAATTATTGGACTTTCAAAATTTGAATAGTATACGTACTATTCAAATCTAATATAGTTATCCAATAGTTACTTCGCTCTCAATAGTTTTTCAATAGTTTTTTATTAACACGTTCACTTGCAACAATAATGTGTATATCTCTATATAAATGTAAATGTACCTATTATATACATATATGAATATATTTATAATATTTCATACAGATATTATTATTTCAAATCCTTCAAAAAATACTAAGAAATTATCTACATAATTGTTTCACATTGCATGCATAATGTTTTAAGTATAATTACATTTTTTTTCAACCATTACGAAACTTTCAATCCTTCAAGAATAATTAATGCTTTTAGTGTTATTAATGCTTGGTGTTATTAAATAAAATTTAAATTATACAAATAATTTCCGTAATTTTTACATTATTTATATAATTTTTGTAAATAATAAAACGTCTTCTTGTCATTTAAAACTTTGTAAGAAACAAAACTTTATAAGCAAGTAATTTTAAGCTATATATACATATATACCTATTGTTTTCACATTTACCATACGATCGCAGCGCTCCGCGGCTAGCGGACGATCTGTGAAGCACAGGTCGTTACATTAAGAGGCATACCCCCACCACGGGAGTTTCGCGACCTGTGTATACGACCGTGCTCTGACGCCGCGTCCATTTACCGACTTTGACTATAAATATTCCAGATACATACATATGTGCGACACCGGATATGCCTTCGCTTTGTGGTGTGTGTTGGCAGCATGTGCAGGAGATCGAGAGATGCGCTAAGCCTGTATTCCGTTCCTACCTGCCGATGGGCGCGTTCAGCAGACCAAGCCGCTCAGTAGCAGTCGAACGTGATTGGCTCTTACTTTTAGAACCAATCAATCAACGCAGAGTGTTGATAAGACGAACTCAACAGTTGTGTCTGCTGAACGCGGCCGATAACTGTCGGTTCGATTAAGCATCGTTGCGCAGGTTTCTCGCCAACATGGCCGACCAGGCCGACGCCGTTAACGGCACTGACGACGAACAGAATATGGCCCCTGCGCATGCGCTAGCAGCACATCCCCTCCACATGCTGCCAACGCACACCAAAGCAAAGGCACATCCGTGTGCTGTCGAGCGTCTAAATCATTAGTTCAAACAAATAATTAATGTAAAATAAATATTCAATAAATGTTAAAAAAAAATTTTTTTTACAATGAATTGTACAATGTATAATTAATGAAAAATAAATATTAAAAAAAACTTTTAAAAAATATCATTTGCTACTTGAGTATATATATATATATATATATATATATATATATACACTCGTACAAAAAAAATAGGGAACACTTCATGAACCCTAAAAATTAGGCTATTTTCAAACTGCTGTAAGTTGGCGAAAAATTATCGTAAAAAAAATCTAAAAAAGCATTTTGAAGCTTGAAGTTTCAACTTTAACGCACTTTCGGTGAATTTTTAAAATTTTTTTATTTTCTCTGTTGTACGCCTTAAAAAAGAACACATTGTTTTGTTCCTTAAAATTAACTTATGTTTGACTATTTGAAACTCAATTAAAAAATTTTTTTTCAAAAAATTCAATTAACGTTTCATAAACTACATAATTTTACCTACAAAATGCTTTTTTTTAAATTTTCTTACGATTTTTTTTGACCGATTTACACGACTTTGAAGCAAACCCTGTATTTTTTAGAAAAAATGACGTAACTCGATGAAAAATCATCGTAGAACAAACAAAAAAAAAGCATTTTAAAGCTCAAAATGTCAGCTTTAACGTGGTATCGGTGACTATAAAAAATTTTTCTGTCTTTCTTGTTTGGTGCTAAAATTAAAAATGTTGATTTATTCCTTAAAATTACACATTTTTAACACTCTGCAGTTTGATAAAAAAATTTTTTTCACAAAATTCAATACAAATACCACAAACTGTAACATTTTACCTACAAAATGCTTTTTTTTTTAATCTTCCTGCGATTTTTTTTTACCGATTTACACAATGTTGAAGTTAACCTTTTTTTTCTTGAAAAATGACATTTACCGCCGACATTAGCATTAACCAATGTACACCACGTGGAGGTTGTCGGTCGGATTTTGCACATCGTGTGTGTGTGTGTGTGTGTGTGTGTGTGTGTGCGCGCGCGCGCGTGTGTGTGTGTGTGTGTGTGTGTGTGTGTGTCACAGCAGAGATAAGGACTCCGCAGCTCGTCATTTCTGCAGTATTTAAATGACTCCAAACCCTCTCTGCTGTGTGTGTGTGTGTGTGTACGTGCAAGCGCGTGCCTTTAAAATTGTGTATTACCTCCTCTCTGATTAATTACTGCTTGCAATCGCTCTCGCATGTTTATGCATCTTTCAATTGCGGTTTGTGGAATTTCGCGCCAAATTTGCCTAAGCGCTTCTCCCAATTGGTTCAGATTATACGGTCCTCGCGACGCCTTAATCGTCGCCCTATTTCGTCCCAAATGTGTTCAATGAGATTTAAATCCGGACTATTGGCGGGATGTGGTAATAATGCAATATTATGCTCTTCGAAAAAGCGCCGAGTTACGTTGGCCGTGTGAGGATGAGCGTTGTCTTCAAATCCCATTGAACACATTTGGGATTTAAATATTGGCGGGATTCTGTCACGAGTCACAAGTCACGTATCACGAGTCACGTGATTGTATACGGCGCGAAGTTTGCAGCAAGACGTTGATTTTTAGAGATATGCGTACAAAAAGTTTATAAACACAGTACACAGCCGATTCTTGTAGTGTGAAAAACGAAACAAAATTTTGATAAGTCTCGCAGCGTAACAAGCGAAAGAAAATTTTCGAAATAATGCGTAGACATTTACCGGTAATAGAAGTTGCACGGATAATTGCACTTCTGGAAAATTTTTCCATGCGGTACGTTAGCGCAACGTGTTGACGTATCCGTAGTGAGTAGAGCTTGGGCCAGATATCAAGAAACAGGACATTATGCGAGACGTGAAGGCAGTGGTCGTCCTCGAATAACTACGATCCGACAAGATCGTCATATTGTTCGTCAAGTTGTACAAAGACGAACGATTACCGCAAGGAATGTTCGCGATGAAATTATTCCCTTACGTAACATTAGCGAAGAAACTATTCGTAATCGTTTGAGAGAAGTTGGTCTTGCTTCTCATTCTCGTGCGCGAGTGCCAATACTTACTTTAACGCATCGTCGTGCTCGTCTGCAATTTGCGCAGAATCACATAAACTGGACCGTGAGGCAATGGAGAAATGTGTATTTTTCCGACGAATCGCGTTTCTGTCTCTACGGCAATGATAGTCGTGTACGTACTTGGCGTCGACGAAATGAACGTTACAATCGTCGTTGCGTTATGCCAGTACGAGCTCATAACAACGGTTCCGTGATGGTGTGGGGATGCATTTCCGTGAGAAGCCGAACCGATTTAGTCATTTCACCTCCTGCGATGACAAGTGCGCGTTATGTGAGTGACATTCTTCGACCTCACATTTTGCCTTTGCGTCAAATACACCGAAATTTTGTGTTTATGCAAGACAACGCTCGTCCTCACACGGCCAACGTAACTCGGCGCTTTTTTGAAGAGCATAATATTGCATTATTACCACATCCCGCCAATAGTCCGGATTTAAATCCCATTGAACACATTTGGGACGAAATAGGGCGACGATTAAGGCGTCGCGAGGAGCAGCCGTATAATCTGAACCAATTGGGAGAAGCGTTTAGGCAAATTTGGCGCGAAATTCCACAAAGCACAATTGAAAGATGCATAAACATGCGAGAGCGATTGCAAGCAGTAATTAATCAGAGAGGAGGTAATACACAATTTTAAAGGCGCGCGTTCGCACGTACACACACACACACACACACACACACACAGCAGAGAGGGTTTGGAGTCATTTAAATACTGCAGAAATGACGAGCTGCGGAGTCCTTATCTCTGCTGTGACACACACACACACGATGTACAAAATCCGACCGACAACCTCCACGTGGTGCACATTGGTTAATGCTAATGTCGGCGGTAAATGTCATTTTTCAAGAAAAAAAGGGTTAACTTCAACATTGTGTAAATCGGTAAAAAAAATCGTAGGAAGATTTTAAAAAAAGCATTTTGTAGGTAAAATGTTACAGTTTGTGGTATTTGTATTGAATTTTGTGAAAAAATTTTTTTTATCAAACTGCAGAGTGTTATATAAAAATGTGTAATTTTAAGGAATAAATCAACATTTTTAATTTTAGCACCAAACAAGGAAGACAGAAAAATTTTTTATAGTCACCGATACCACGTTAAAGCTGACATTTTGAGCTTTAAAATGTTTTTTTTGTTTGTTCTACGATGATTTTTAATCGAGTTACGTCATTTTTTCTAAAAAATACAGGGTTTGCTTCAAAGTCGTGTAAATCGGTCAAAAAAAATCGTAGAAAAATTTAAAAAAAAGCATTTTGTAGGTAAAATTATGTAGTTTATGAAACGTTAATTGAATTTTTTGAAAAAAATTTTTTAATTGAGTTTCAAGTAGTCAAACATAAGTTAATTTTAAGGAACAAAACAATGTGTTCTTTTTGAAGGCGTACAACAGAGAAAATAAAAAAATTTTAAAAATCCACCGAAAGTGCGTTAAATTGAAACTTCAAGCTTCAAAATGCTTTTTTAGATTTTTTTTACGATAATTTTTCGTCGACTTACAGCAGTTTGAAAATAGCCTAATTTTTAGGGTTCAAGAAGTGTTCCCTATATTTTTTGTACGAGTGTATATATATATATATATATATATATATATATATATATATATATATAATTCAAAGTTAGATATATGTATAATGTGGCCTCATAATAAGTTAAAGTTTTACCTTGCATTTTTTAATTTTTATCTTTTGTTTTATAATTGGGTGTCAACACTGAAACCCGATTGTCGACACCAAAAGTTAGGTGTCGACATCTAAAGTTTCGGTGTCGACACCAAAATTTGGGTGTCAACACCAAAAGTTGAGTGTCGACATCGAAACTTTTTTGGTGTCGACACCAAAAGTTGAGTGTCGACACCGAAACTTTGGGTGTCGACACCGAAACTTTGGGTGACGACACCAAAATTTGAGTTTCGACACCAAAAGTTGAGTGTCGACACTGAAACTTTGAGTGTCGACACCAAAATTTGGGTGTCGTCGACACCGAAATTTTGGGTGTCGATACCAAAATTTGGGTGTCGACACCAAAAGTTGAGTGTCGACACTGAAACTTTAGGTGTCGACACCAAATTTTGGGTGTCGACACTAAAAGTTGAGTGTCGACACTGAAACTTTGAGTGTCGACATTCAAATGTCGGTGTTAACACTGAAAATTTAGGTGTTGACACCGAAAATGGAGTGTAAACACCCAAAGTTGGGTGTAAACACCAAAATCTTGGGTGTTTTTTTCGTAAGGGAAGTGACTCTTTATATGAGAAAGTGTTAACATTTTACCTATTTTGCGCCATATTAGTTAAGCCCCGCCTTCATTCCAAGCGGCATTTTGACGTCCGCCCGACGTTGAGATAAACACACTTAACGTTGTATCCAACGTTTTTGTAACGTCACGCCAACCTATTTTTACACTATTTGGGGAATCAATTTTAGGTTGTACCAATGTCGGGATCCGACTTATGGTTAAATTGAGGCCACATTTTTTTCACCAGTTTTAACGTTGGTGTAAGTATTCTTTTAAACTTTGGTTTGAGTTAGACTGCAACCTGAGGTTATTTTTTCATAATTTAATATTTTAGGTGTAGTTTTTGTTGTTTCATTCAAACTATATGACGGCATTAATGTAATAAATTTATCATAATACCCACTTATCAATTTAGCACAAATAAAATGGGTGTTTAGAAGTAAAATATATGCATGTTTGATACTATATTTGTTATAAATACACGAACCAATAAAATGAAAAATTATTACAAAATCCACTGTATTGATAAATGTGGAAATTATAGATTGAAATTAGACAAACTCCCTCTAAAATAATTCATATTTACTAAATATTTTATTAAATAACTAAAATTTTTAAAATGTAAATTTTTTTTATTAAAATTATGTTTAAAATAGACATACCGTCAATACTTTAACAACAAATATTATTTAAATGCTTTAAATTACTAACAAAATGCGTTAAAAATTATAAATCTAAATATATTGAAAAATGGCGGATTATTTGCCTTTTTATTTGAGGAATAAAAATGGCAAAGTTGGCGTTCAGATCTATATTAAACTTCACAAAGTGAAAGGTGCGATAAATTCTACTTAAGATGTCCTTTTGTTTAAAATAATGAACTTTTTTAGATTTGTGCAAACTAAACAGTATGCCACTGCAGTAGTCAAAATTGTACCTGTATTGACTAAAAGTCTTAACAAGGTCGCCAAACTGACTTAATATGTCGATAAAGTATCGATTAGTTGGAAATTCTACATTAGATTTACGAACGCGTCGTGTATTTTAACCAAATCCGACCTTAATAACGACCTTGAATCCGACGTTTGATAACAAAACGTTGTTCTACGTTGGGAATTACGTATTCAAGTCGTCCAAAAAGTATGGCGTAAAGTATAACGTCGGGCGAACGTTAAATACCTTAACGTCGGATAATAGGACTTAAACCGTTTTAAATTCGACGTTGGAAAAGTGATAAAAAAAAGCACGTTGCAATTTTAACGTTAAGACAACGTTCAATAAACGTTAATATTATCTTTTGGTTTTGATTATAAGTTTAATTTTCTAACTTTCTTGGACCGCTTACAACGTTGTGATTGGTAAAAAAGTAGTCTTTAGTCGCAAAGTTAACCGAAAAATACTACTTGGGATGTCAGATCCCAATAAAGCTGTGAAACATTTCGATCGCTTTCGAAGCGAAGAGTGTGTTTATTCATTAAAGTAAAACAGAAAATATGTGTGTGACCTTTTGTAGGATGAAGAGAAAAAAGACAGCAGAACATTCGAGAAAATTGATGAAATACCTAGCGAATTCGAGTGTTGCTTTTGTACTACGAAGGTATTTACGATCATTAATGTTCTTCTTCAGGCGGCACTACATACACCAATGGGCTGTCGACCAAGTCCATAGTATCGAGACTATTGACTAGATGTGTGGCTATTAAAACTTAAACTAATTTTTATCATTAACGTGTGCGCAATATTTGTACGCATATACAATTTCTTCTCGCTCTGCATATTTCTTTGTTTATCCGGATATATACTCTTATTCGTCCGGTTTTTCGAGCGACATCTTTTTTACCTTCTTTCTCTCTGCTTCTCGAAATATCTTAAAAATGAGACATAATTGTTCTGCGCAAGTCTATATGCCTATTATACAATATGCACACTATTTATATAGTCCACTGGGTGTATGCACTGCCTCCCCTGCCACTTCTCTTTTACGGAGCATAACTTTTTTGTTGATAGATCACATCTTGTTTATTTAACAGCTTTAGTAAAGCACCCGTAGATCGTTCCTCCTTTCTTGTGATTTGAGTGCAAATATGACGCTTTACAAATCAAAGCACCATATTTTTTTTGTCACAAAGCAATTACACCATGCGTCAATATTCAGCATTATTTTTTCCTTTAATATTCTCAATTATAGAGTCAAGTATATTTGTATTTTAAAATCAATAGGCGTATTTACACACCCACAACTATACATTTACTTATTTACGTGCACGCATGTACACATCCTTTTCTCTCCACAGGTAAGCATGTAAATGCACGACACACACACACACACACACACACAATGTGATATGTATATATGATCAATATACATATATGATATGTGTATTTTTGTATGTATATATTGATATATAAGTAGATGTAGATAGATTAGATAGTTTAAAAAATACATGATTGCTTTTGCCACAGGATATTCCTAACATGCGGGTATGCTCACACGCATGCTTGGATGCACACAAAATCGAGAGCGATTGGTCATTGTGATTTTCTTAAAGACAGTCGAAGATTAAAGATATGATAGAGGAAGTGCGAGTATTGTGGAGTATCCTAAGCCTTTTTTAAGATAAATTGGAAACTATGAAAGATAACTAAATTCAGTCCAACTTACTGATTGTAAGTTGTTATACTAATATTGTTATAATAACGTGTTTCTAACAAATTTTGTTCATTTATGGTAAGTTTAATGATATATTAACTTTTTCAAAAAATTTTGAAAGGGTAGGATATATCGGGTAAGGCGGAACCCTCTTATTAACTTTTCAGGGAAATAATTTTTCTCGTATTTTGATGCATATTAATGAGATAAAATGGTCTACGACAATTATTATAAACCAGAGGTAATCCTTTTCTTTGCCAGTAATAATTAACAAAGGAGACGGTAATTCGACCCAACTGACCATTTATTAATATAATATTCAAATACACAACATTTTGACCATGATTTGTAATCCTTTATCAAGTGTAAACTAACTCATAAATTTACAATGTGGTTGTTCTACGAAACATCTTAATTAGAACAACTGATAATAGAACGAAAATAATTCATTATTGAAAAATGACGTTTACCACCGGCATTAGCGCATTACTCAATATGTGCACCACGTGGAGGTTCTCGGTCGGATTTTGCACATTGTGTGTGTGTGTGTGTGTGTGTGTGTGTGTGTGTGTGTATGTGTGTGTGGGGGGGGGGGGGGGGAGAGGGGATGTGAATCAGTGTCGGGCAATAATCGATTAAAATTTTAGTTGACTAAAGTAATCCATTAATCAATAATCGAAATTAATCAATCTTAACTAATTTAATCGATTAATGATATTAATCGCTAATCAATGTAGAATTAATCAAAACAAAATAATCGATTAACGTTTAATTGGTGTATATAATCTCGATTTATTAAATTATGATCAATCTAATCTAGTAGAGAAATTTAAGAAAAAGCGTTTTGTATGCAAAATGTTGTAGTTTATGACAGCATTCAAATTGTCACATCTTATTTCTGTTTTCAATCCTTTTGATAATCCAATCTCGTTCAATAATCTGCTGTTCCATATTATTTCTTTTAATCTTTCCAGCATAGGTTCTAATTCACTATCAGTTGAAGATAATGCAACCCTTTGTTGCTTCTTACTTTTCCAATGAATTAAGTTTCTATTCTGATATATCAGTAATTCAGTGAATGATTTGGCATCTCTTGTAGTATCCCACGACGCATCGGTTTCACATTTAATTCTGTTAAAGGTATTCGTCTTTCTAAATTTCAGACAATAATTGATAGTTCTTTTTAAGTGTCGCAAAATTCGTTTTAATGGTGTCATATGCGCGCATTACTTTTGGTTTATTATTAAATTGTGACATACAGTTTAACGAAAAGATAAGTTCGGTCTTGTATACACACTCAAATATATAAGTCGTCCCATTAGCCCTTGATATTCTTTAGCATTATATCTTCCACTTTCATCATATTCATCCACTTTTCATATCAATCGGTGATCCTACTGCACTACAATCTTTCATTCTATACAATTCTAGTAATTTTTAAATATATTTTTTCTGGTGTACATATATATTTTCTTCTTTCTGTTCTACTTACATTCCTAAAATAGTTTTTGCTTGTCCAAGATCCTTTATATTCACTTGTTGTTTAATCTTCTTTATATAAATTCTCTCGACTGTATCATTACTATAGATACCGTTGGCATATTATCTACATGGATTCTACAAAATAAAACATTGTTTCCTTTCTTTACATAAAATAAACATGGGTTCTCTTTAGATTGTTGGAATCCACTTTTAATCAGTATTTCTTTCAAAAAATTGTTTCAGCATTTTCCGGCTTGTTTTAGTCCATATATACTTTTCTTTAACTTGCACACCTGACTCTTATTATTTAGATATTCTTCTGATAATTCTATAAAGTTTTCTTTCTAAGAATTTTATTTAAGAATTCAGTCTCTATATCGTAGATCATTACCTTCCTTCTTTTTTGCGCACTTATGCTAACAAATAATAGTTCAATTCTTTCAGTTCTTACGACTAACGCAAATGTTTCTGCATAGTTAAGTCCTAGATGTTGCTCTTGCGCAACTTCGAGCTTTGTATCGACGTTGTCCTGTATTTGGATTCTCTTTGAACACTCATTTGCTCTTTGTTACTTTCTTATTCTTAGGGCGTGATACTATATCCCACACATCAAATTTTAATTGATGCTAATTCCTCAGCCATAGCTTGTTTCTAATATTCTGAATTATTTGATTCCACTACTTCTTTTACATTTTTCGGTATTTTTTAAATCCATGGATAACAATGCTGTTTCTTTGTTTCTAATTCTTTCAGATCTTCTAAGATTTTCTATTCGATTTTGTAGCTCATCTTCTTTTCGTTGCAATTGTCTTCGCATTTTCATTATCTCTTTTGTCATTCTCTTTGGTCTTCCTTTCTTTCTTATGTAAGAAATTTAGGGTCATATGGCCGGTATTAATAGGAGATCGGAGAAATTAACGTAGTAGTAGAGTAGTCGTGGGATAGAGCAGCCTAACTGCTAGACATATAAACGAAGGATCCCAAGTTCGATTTCCGGTCAGCTCCGTTAATTTCTTCCGTCTCTTACACTTGCTTCATTATGTAGCCCTTGCATTTCCTCAATATGATTTTGACCAGTAAGGTTGTCATCTTAATTTCGCATGCCATCATTGTTATTAGATTCTTCTAATACTGCATCTTCATACTAACTACTCTGTTCTTCTATCTTCCTCATTTTCTTCGTCCTCGTTAAATTGTTCAACATCATCATCTTCATTTTTGTTTTTATAATTCAATCCTACGATTACCAAATTTCTGTTGTTTATCTGACTTCTTTCCAACGACTCATTCAATAGTTCTTGTCCATTCTTACTTTCATCAAATTTAACATCGCAATCGTTTCGAATTTTTTTTGTTTCTGAGATATATTAATATACAATACATATTATATATTCGCCGAATAACCCACAAATATTTTTTTTGTGATTTTTGGTTCTAATTTCTTCTTTGTTCCCTCTTTGTCCGATAAATATGCCACGCAGTCAAAGGAGGAGGGTCCCTAAGGCCTGTTTTCGGCACCCCTTCAAAATTGGGCCAAAATGGCTGGAATCACTTCCTTATACCATTGGAAGTAATATTTAGTCAATTCCAGCCTAAACGGAAGTATTTAGAGTGTATACTTCAAGTATACATGGTGCATCAGCGCGTCCGTATCAAGCATTTTTTTGGAAAACTAAGCGTTTTTGAGAAAAATGTTTCAGATAAAAGTTGTATGGTTTCAAGGGGAACATAAGATGGTGTCATTGGTTTGACCTTGGATAGTCATTTGAAGGTCACGTGAATGTTGATTTCAATATTTTATATAGAACCCCCTATTTTTACATATCTTTAATTGTAGCTTATTTCGAGAGCTTTCCAAAACACTCATAACTAAGTCATTTTTTATTAAGTACTTTGCGAGTTATGAGGCTTCTTACAGATAGATTTGTAGAAACGTTACTTAAGGAGATCCGAGATTGAAATCATATTATTCATTCTTGTTGATTCTCCACACGTGAACAGTAAAATTGTAAACGTAATCTTCCTTTAAGAAGCCACGTAGAGTGGGGTGTTGGATTTACGTGAGTCCCCTTGCCTGTCACTTTTTGGGGTGCTAGATTAAAAAAGTGAGTCCCCTTGCCTCTCACCTTTTGGGGTGCTTGATTAAGGTGAGTCCCCTTGCCTCTCACCTTTTGGGGTGCTTGGTTAAGGTGAGTCTGATGAAATGACTATCCAAGGTCAAACCAATGACACCATCTTATGTCCTCCTTGAAACCATACAATTTTTATCTGAAACATTTTTCTCAATAACGCTTAGTTTTCCAAAAAATGCTTGATACGGGCGCGCTGATGCACCATGTATACTTGAAGTATACACTCTAAATACTTCCGTTTAGGCTGGAATTGACTAAATATTACTTCCAAGGGTATAAGGAAGTGATTCCAGCCATTTTGGCCCAATTTTGAAGGGGTGCCGAAAACAGACCTTAGGGACCCTCCTCCTTTTCATATATTTTATATTGGGCTTTTTCTCATTCCATATCTTATATGCAGTCTTTCCATGCACTGTTGATTTAATTCTATTTTTTGTATGTACAGCCATACACACTGCTTCAGCTTAAAAGTTTAATGATATCTTCGAGTCTGATATCATCGTTCTTGTCATTTCTATTACAGATTTGTTTGCTTTCTTCACTATTCCATTGCATTGTGGCGTTCTTGGTGGACTTTGTTTATGTCTTATTCTTCTACTGCTCAACCAATTCTTCAAATAGTTTCTGGTGAACTCTTCTCCATTGTCTGATCGTATGGCTTTTAATTCAGTTTGCTTCTCTTTCAATACGATTAGTCTCTTTAGTTGTTCTGCTGCATTTACTTTCATCATTTAACAATTCTATGAAAATGACTTTTAAATAATCATCAATTATTTTAAATATGTACCTTTTTTCACTAACCTCCGTTGGTTTTATGGAGCCTATCAAATCTGTATGCCATAGATCCATTATATTTGTTTTTATATCTTCTAATCGGGGCTGATTCTTTCTCATTTTTACTTCCATACAGGATTCACATTGTTTTTTCTTTTTGGTAGATTCTTTCATTCCTATGACTAGATCTTCTTTCTTCATTTCTTCAATAATCTTTTTACTTGCATGTCTAAGCTTCTTGTGCCAAACTTCTGTATCTTGCATCGTTGCTGTCACTTCATTGTTTATTATTGACGGTCTCGCATTGGGTGCATCCAGAAGCACGACCGCTCACTGAGCGCTCATTGAGCGCTCAGTATATCCCCTAGATCTATCTACTGGATACAAACGCTCTCTGAGCTGCTCACGGTGAGCGCTCGACACTTTCGTGAGCGTGGTTTTCTGGGGGGGTCATTTGAGGGAGCTGGAAGGTGAAGAAGGAGAGAAAGAGAGAGGGGGGCAAGGAGAGAGGCGGTCAAAAGATCAAACCATAAATAGGGAGGGTAAGCTGATGTTGGACTTCCTGGGAGAAAGAGGGTGGTGCATCTTCAACGGGAACACAAAAAGGAGATAAAGAGGGAGAGTTTACATATACCGGGGGAAGGGGGTGCACAGTGATTGATTATGTAATAGGGGAGGGAGAGGTAAAGGATAGAGTGGAAAGGATGAGGATAGGGGACAGGGTGGACTCTGACCATCAACCGGTAGAGGTATAGCTAAAAGGGGAGCAGGTAAGAGGGAAAAAGGGCAAAGGAGGAGAAAGGATTTGGAGGGGTGTATGGAGTAAAGAAGGAAGAAATAGGTTCAGGCAGAAGCTGGGCGGGGTAGAGTTGGGGGAAAGGAGGCTGGAAAAGAAGTGGGAGGAGATGGAGGGGAGGTTGAAGAGGGCAATGAAAGAAACGGAGGAGAAGCTAAATAAGGAGGAAAGGAGGAAAGTGGGCTGGTGGGATGAGGAGTGCCTAGAGAAAAAGAGGGAGGCAAGAAGGAAACTAAGGAGGTAGAAAAGGGAGGGAGGGAAGGGGTAGGAATATAAAAGGAGGAAGGAAGAGTTCAGAGAGATGTGCAAGAGAAAAAAGAAGGAGGAGAATGATAGGTAGGAAAGAAGGGCGGCGAAAGTAAGAAGAAAAAGTGAAGTGTGGGAAATAGTTAATAGGGAGAGAAAAAAGAGAAGAAAAGTGACAAAAGGGATGGAAATGGCGGAGTGAAAAGAGCATTTTATGAGGTTACTTGGAAAGGTAGAGGAAAGGGTCGTTAAAGAAAGGAAAAAAATGAGGAGGGAGGAAGAGGGAGGTGAGAAGGAAATAAGTATGGAGGAAGTAAAAAAAGTTTTAAAAAAAATGAAGAAGGGGAAAGCGGCGGGGGTAGACGGTATTCCGAGCGAGGTGTGGAAACACGGGGGGAAAGAGTTGACGGAGTGGGTGAGAGGGTTTTGCAAAGTATGGAGAAGAGGAGGGTGGCCGGAGAGCTGGAAGGAAGGGGTGATTGTGCCCATAGTGAAGAAGGGGGAAGGGGAGAGGGTAGAAACGACAGAACTATAAAAGGGTTACCTTGCTTTCCACCTTATACAAGGTGTACTTAGCGGTGTTAGCCGAAAGACTGAGAGTGGAATTGGAGCACAAGAGGATCATCCCGCCGAATCAAACGGGATTCAGGAACGGGATGGGGACGGTGGACAACATTTATGTGCTTAACTACTTAGTGAATAGACAACTGGAAAAAAAGGGGGAAAGGTGGTGACGTTGTTTGTGGATCTAAAGGCGGCATTTGTCTCGGTGGATAGAGAGGTGTTGATTGAGGCGCTGAGGGAGAGGGGGGTTAGGAAAGGTCTGGTTGAGAGAATAGAGGAAGTATTGAGAGAGACGAGAAGTAGGGTCAGAGTGGGAAAGGAGCTGGGTGAAAGTTTTTGGACAGCAAGAGGGGTAAGGCAGGGGTGTCCGCTGAGCCCGCTGCTTTTTATTATATTGTTGGCTGACTTGGAGGAGAAGATGAAGAAGGTCAAGTGGGGTGGGATCAGACTGGGAAAAGGAAAAGTGTATGACTTGGAGTTTGCAGATGACATGGTGCTGCTGGCGGAGGGGAAAGATGAAATGAGAAGTATAATGAAGAGGCTGGAGAGGTATCTGGATAAGAAAAGGTTGGAACTTAATGCGGAGAAAATCAAGATTATGAGATTTAGAAAAAGAGGAAGAAGGATGGTGAAAAGAGATTGGCGGTGGAAAGAAAAAAAAGTGGAGGAGGTAAAAGAGTTCCAATACCTAGGGTATACGCTACAAAGGAATGGAGGGCAAGAGGCGCACGTGAAAGAGAGGGTTAGGAAGGCGGCGGCGGTAATGGGGCAAGTGTGGGGAATAGGGAAGAGGAGGTTGGGAAGGACTGGAGGAGAAGGCTTTGGCTATTTAACAGGCTGGTTTGGACGGTAATGGGGTACGGGGTGGAAATATGGGGATGGGAAGAGAGAGAGAAGATAGAGAGGCTTGAAGAAAAATATTTGAGATGGGTGTTGGAAGTAGACAGGAGGACGCCGTACTTGGTGAAGGAGGAATTGCAGAGAGAAAAATTAAGAGGTAGGGCGGGCAGGAGGGTGTGGGGGTTTGAAAGGAGGCTGGAGGAGGGAGAAGGAAGCGAGCTAGTGAGAATGTGCTGGGAGGAGATGAAGGAAAAAACGGGGAGGAGAGAGGGAATCTCGAGTTGGGAAGAGAGTAGCAGGAAGTTTCTGAGCGAAAGAGGCTTGAGGAAGAGACAAGACTGAGGAAATAGTGGAAAAGGAAGGTTCAAAGAGTAGAGAGATGGGAAAGAATAAAAGAGTCAAGGTACAACAAATAGTATAAGGAAGTAAAAAATGAAAAGATGCCGGAGTACCTAAAGAAAGGGTGGGGGGAAAGTAGGTGGAGTAGAATTGCGAGATTTAGGCTGGGGAACGAAATGAGGGAGGGTAAATATTGGGAGAAGGAGGAGAAAAAGATATGCAGACTGTGCGAGAGAGAAGAGGAGACGTGGGAGCATACGTGGGACCGTTGGCAGGAGGTAAGGAGATGGAAGAAGGGGAATGGTGGATGAGGGAGATTGAGAAGAATAAGAACAGAAAAGGGTACATTGAAGGGTTGGAAGGAGGGGAGGAGTGAGATATGACTGAGGTGAGAATGAGAGAAAAAGTGAGTGGAAAGCCGAAGAGAGGGGGGATAGAAGTGGTTCAAAGGGAATTTTAGAAGCAAAACGGAAGTCCCTTTTGCGAAGAGGGTGTGTGTGCGTGCGGCGGGTGTGGACGGATGCAGAGGCAGAAGGTCACATCCACACCACTAAGATAAGTAAGCTAAGTTAGTTTAAGCTAGGTAGAGTTAAAAAAATGTGTTGAGAGAGGTGTATAGTATTATGTAAAAGGTTTGGGAATGTTTTTTTTTAAAAACGCCTTTCGAACCCTACGGGAATATGAAATAAATACATACAATACAATACAATACAAGTAGTTAAATATTATTTATATGTACACATTTTTTGAAATATAGTCTAATCTACAAAGTTGTGTGCGTGCGTGCGTGCGTGTGTGTGTGTGTGTGTGTGTGTGTGTGTGTGTGTGTGTGTGTGTGTGTGTGTGTGTGTGTGTGTGTGTGTGTGTGTGTGTGTGTGTGTGTGTGTGTGTGTGTGTGTGTGTGTGTGTGTGTGTGATCTACTCTTTATCATACTTTCAATTTTTATATCGCACTTTTCTGGTAATTATATTTTTTTAAACAATTTATTTTTTACAAAAATATAATACGCTTATATTGCAATAGAGAGAAAATTATATTTAATCAAAATTACAATTTTAATAATTATGTAACATGCAAAAGACAGAATACATCTTTACTCTAGCTAATAACATTTAAGGCCATTCTACAATACGTTGCAAACGATGGCAACTGCTAGTTGAAAAGTGTTATTTCTGATTGCCGATTGCCAGTTACTGTCGCCACAAAAAATTAAAAATTCGCCAACTCTCTTTTGACAACCGCATTTGACAAGCGCAATCGGAAATAACATTTTTTAACTAGCCATCGTATGGGATGTATTGTAGAATGGCCCTTAGATAAAGCATTTGTATATTTTTACAGGTGGCAGATAGTAAAGATAGAAATTAATAATTACGCAGTGTTAGTAGGTGGCTGCGCGTAGAGATGTCGCAGTGTAGAGTGAAGTAAGATGGCGGGCGAAGAGAAGACACGTTTGTTCGCGCTCGTCATAAGAAATTTATATTTTGTGCAAGTATAACGAAATAAAGCATATCAAGCATAAAATTGTTACGTAATTCCCGCACCCATCACAACCCGGGTGCGTACAAGTGGTCCTTCGAGCCGGATTCCGGTATAATCGGCCGGATGCGGCATAGCAACGTAACGTGCGTCGAACCAGCAGTGGAAAACGCACACAAGTATTTGCCAGCAACGCTGTCGAAATTATCCAGCAGAGGTAGTCCAGCGGGCAAGTACTGAAAGCATCTGAGTCTCGGTTATTGCGATAGCCGATCGACTGCATCAAAAAGCATTGACGCCTGAAACAACGGCAAGCACGAGAGGATAGTCAGGCTGTATCTCTCTCGTTCTCTCTCTCTCGTGTGGCGGGCCCAGCAACAAAGGGCGCCAACGGATACTCACTCGTGCGCAAGGCCGAGCCTGAGGAAGCGGATTGGCGCGCTTGCAGACGACTCAAGGGGCGTTTGCACGGCGGCGATCTTACCAGATACTCACTCGTGCGCAAGGCCGAGCCTGAGACAGCGGATTCGCGCGCTTGCAAGCAGCACAGGACGCTTGCACTGCGGCGATCTCACCATCACGTAGCCACGTGATACGACACCGGCGGCGGCACGAGCCCACCGGTATTCTGCGAGGATCGAGGTTAAGATCGACGAGGGTCAGCCGTGCTGTTACTACGAGTCGAGCACCATCGTTCCACAGACAGCTCTACGACTTGGCAACGAGGATCACAGCAGCATCCGAGCGTGCGCTAAGCGTATCGAGTATAGCAATCTAAGCATAACCTGTAAGTCCGTTCCGTTAATAAAGATCGTGTCAAGTTAGCGTAGCTTCACGATGGCAAACGAGCTAACCTCTCTTAGGCGTGCGCGAGGTACGTTTAAGTCCCGTCTTACGGGTTTCGAGACATTTCTTGAGGGCTTTCGCGCGTCGGGCAATCCGATCGAGACTCTTGAAGCAAGAATCAAATTTATACAAAGCTTATGGCCTAATTTTAACGACACTCAGAATAAAATCGAGGATTTGGACGACGCGGATGAAGAACGGTATATCATAGACGAACGGTATTGTTCTTTAATTGGTCGAGCACGAGCTCTTGTCAATCTTGAGCGAGCACAGCATCAACAAATCAATCACGCGGGTAATCAGCAGCACAACAATGCCCACCTCAACGGAGGTGCCGGCCACACGCAGGATCTCACGGTCAAATTGCCGACGATGAGTCTTCCGGTATTTGACGGGAATCCTGAGCAATGGCTCCAATTTCGCGACAGTTTTCAGGGGCTAATCGAAACAAACGTTAACCTATCAGATATTCAACGCATGTATTATCTGCGGTCGTCATTGAAAGGGCGTGCCGCGGAGGTCATTCAAGCACTCGAGTCTTCCGCAGCGAATTACGAAATTGCATGGACGCTCTTGAAAAAGAGGTTCGAGGACAAAACCGCGATCGCAAGTCGTCACTTACAGTTACTACTCGACATTCCCGTGATACAGAAGGAATCTGGGGGGCAGTTACGAAAAACATTAGACAGTATGTTGCGACATATTCGTGCTATTGAGCAGCTCGGGGCTAATACCTGGGACGCAGTAGTAATTCATCTTTTAACCTCAAAGTTAGACAGCATGACGCGACGCGAATGGCGTGCGCATGCAAAGGAACGGGAAAATCTCACAGTCGGCACTTTGACAGATTTCCTCGAGGATCGATGCCTCATTCTCGAACCGGAGAATATAAAGCCAGAGGCGAATAAAACACAATCAGCAGCGCGATCGGAAGGGCGAGCGTCGTCCCAACCGAATAAAGCAACACAATCGAATTCTTTCGCGAATACAAGCGATGAGAAACAAGCGTCTCGCAAATGTGCGTATTGTAAAGAAGAATCGCATCTCATTTATTCATGCCACAAGTTCCGCGATTTAGGCGTACCGAAAAGACAAAGCGTAGTAAACGAGCTTAAACTTTGCCGTAATTGCTTGCGAAGCAATCATATCGCGGCGAATTGTATGTCGAATCATTGCAGAAAGTGCGAGGGTAAACATAACACGTTGTTACACCCTAACGATCAATCAGTAGAAGCGAACAATCAATCGAATAGTAGCAGCAATTCAGACACTAGCAAGGGCGTCGCTTTAACGTCGACAAGCATTCCAGAACATTTCTCTCCTTACCGAGTCATATTGTCAACCGCAAGGGTTTGGATTAACGATAGGAGCGGAGCACGAGTCGAATGTAGAGTACTTTTAGACTCGGGTTCTCAGTTCAACTTTATAACGCGTGAGCTTTGCGAGCGTTTGAAGTTAAGTACGCATAAGCAGAATTTTTCAGTCAAAGGCATAGGTCCAGCTATAGATCTCCACGCATCAGCGGGTGCTGTTATACAATCTAAGCATACTGCATATAAAACTAAGCGTCAATTTTTGATTATTGAACGAATAACCGAGAACCTGCCCATAGCAGCAGTCGAAATCGGTCATCTCAAAATCCCTCCTAATATAAATCTCGCTGACAGCACGTTTCACCTTCCAGGTAGGGTTGACGTGATATTAGGAGCAAGCATATTTTGGGATCTTCTTTGCATTGGCCAGATAAAACTAGGCCGTAATCAGCCAGTCCTCCAGAAGACGCATCTTGGATGGATAGCCGCTGGTGACATTACTCCAGTCACTCAATCGCCTGCATCAATCAGTTACATTACAGCAGACGCGGCACTTCAAAAGCAGGTCGAAAGGTTTTGGACGATAGAAGAGATCGACCGGGCGCCGGTGCGATCAAAGAGCGACGAATCGTGCGAACTCCACTTTCTGCAGACCTACAAACGGAACGCAAGTGGACGGTTTATAGTCAGTCTACCATTCAAAGGGGACCCCAGCGAGTTGGGCGAATCCCGTAGTACCGCGGTGAAGCGATTCTACAAAATCGAACAGAAGCTAGAACGCGATCCTGAGCTCAAGGCAGCTTACGTCAAGTTTATGCAGGATTACGAATCATTGGGTCACATGACCGTCGTAAACGATACAACAAGTAACACCTCGCCGGTGTATTACATCCCACATCATGCCGTAGTTACCCAAGTTAACGGGCAGAATAAGCTTCGGGTAGTCTTCAACGCTTCTGCCAAGACAACTTTAGGAAAGTTTCTTAATGACATTTTGCAAGTCGGACCCACGATCCAGCCAACGTTATTTGTAATCGTGCTGCGATTCCGACAACACCAATTCGTACTAACAGCTGACATCGTGAAAATGTACAGACAAGTCGAGATTATCAAGGAGCAGAGAAATTTGCAGCGAATCGTGTGGAGACCAGCCAGCAGTTTACCATTACTGGATTACTCACTAAATACAGTTACATATGGCGAAGCAGCCTCAGCATTCTTAGCAATTCGATCTATGCAGCAAGCAGCTCATGATGCGAAACAATCTCATCCGATTGCGAGTAAAGTCATATTGGAGGATTTCTGCGTAGATGATCTCCTCACCGGCGACGATGACATAAACGCACTTCGATCCCTGAAGACAGATCTCATTGAAGTATTGGGATCAGCAGGCTTCACGTTGGCCAAATGGAACTCTAACAAACCGACTCTCCTCTCATCCAGTGCAGACGAGATTCCGCAACTATTAAACATCGGGGATGAAGTGAAAACTCTCGGTCTTTCGTGGGCTTCCCGCAAGGACACACTACAATATCGAGTGACCTTCAGAAACACAGAGGGTCGCGTCACAAAGCGCAAAGTACTATCGGTCGCGTCTCAGATCTTCGATCCATTGGGATTAGTGGGGCCAGTCACTATAACTGCGAAGATCTTGCTCCAACGCATGTGGCAGTTAAATCTTACATGGGACGAATCACTTCCTAGCAGCCTACATTCTGAGTGGCTCAACTATCTCGAACAGCTTCCTGCAATCAACGACATCTCTATCCCGCGCGTGGTTGTCTGCGGAAACCCCGTGCGCATTGAACTTCATGGGTTCTCCGATGCATCGGAAGCAGCCTATGGGGCTTGCGTATACTTACGATCGATCGATACTCAAGGAAGGATTACAATTCGGCTCTTATGCGCGAAGTCAAAGGTCGCGCCATTGAAAACAATCTGTGTTCCTCGACTGGAACTCCTCGCAGCTCTTCTGCTAGCAAAACTGGTTAAGCTAGTAATGGATACGCTATCATTAAGCATTCAAGCTCGCTTTTATTGGTGCGATTCAGAAATTGTTCTAGCATGGATATACGGCGAACCTTATCAACGCAAAACCTTCGTTGCCAATCGGATCACGGAGATCCATCAATTAACAGAAAAGGACATGTGGCATCATGTAAAATCAGAGGACAATCCAGCGGACGTTATCTCCCGAGGGGTAAACCCAAATCAACTAAAGCATCTCCGTCTCTGGTGGGAGGGACCTGAGTGGTTGTACGATCCTGCGGAGCATCTTCACGAAACGATTCCCCCGGTAATCGGCGAGATTCCGGAGACCAAAGCATCCAGCACCGCGTTCACGCAAATCTTCGAAGATAACGATATACTCAGTCGGTTTTCATCTCTTTCTAGACTGAAGCGAGTTATTGCATATTGCTTACGTTGGAAAAAACCAATCAAATCAAGTACTACGCGACAGATACGACCATTGAGCGTCAACGAACTGGATCAAGCGATGCGGCTGATCATTAAGTTGGTACAAGCACATTGTTTTCCACGTGAAATCCACGATCTAAATGTCGAGCAACGTGTTCGACATGACAGTCGTTTACTGACACTGCATCCCTTTCTGGACAAGGAAGGAATCATCCGAGTGGGAGGACGATTGAGGAACGCACAAATCGAGTATTCGCGTCAGCACCCAATTGTCTTGCCTTCTAATCATCACGTCACCCATCTTATCATTCGCGATGAGCACTGTAGAAATTTGCATCTCGGTGCACAGGCTTTACTTTCTACATTACAAGAATCTTATTGGATCTTATCTGCTAGGTCAACTATCAGAAGGATTTTGCATAAATGTATTATTTGCTTCAGAGCCAGACCGTATGCTGCACGACACCTTATGGGTGAGTTACCGGCACATCGCGTAACGTATACTCGCGCGTTTGTGAACGTAGGCGTTGATTACGGCGGCCCGTTCAACTTAAAACTTTCGCGTAACAAAACTTGTAAAGCGTACGTCTGTGTTTTCGTGTGTATGTCTACCAAAGCAATACATATCGAATTAGTTTCCGATTTAAGCACTCCGGCATTTCTTAATGCACTTAAGCGATTTATTGCGCGGCGCGGCAAGTGTGCGCATATTTATTCCGACAACGGTAGTAATTTTAAGGGCGCTAAAAACGAGTTAGCGGAGTTTTACGATCTAATCACGATGTCCGATCATCAAGAGGTTATCGAACGACATTGTTCAGATCACGCCATACAGTGGCATTTCATTCCTCCATACTCTCCCCATATGGGCGGCTTGTGGGAGGCCGGTATAAAATCTATCAAAGCGCATATGCGGCGCGTACTCGGCGAAGCTCTATTAACGTTTGAGGAGATGTACACTATTCTTACTCAAATAGAGTCGGTATTGAATTCGCGACCGCTTACTCCGATTTCGAGCGATCCAACGGATCTGCGTGCGTTAACCCCAGGACATTTCCTGATCGGGGAACCTCTTAACGCCATACCACAGCAGAACTTTGTTGAAACTCCTTCCAATCGTCTTACGCGTTTCCAATATCTCACTAAATTAGTTCAAACGTTTTGGACTCGTTGGTCCACAGAATATTTGTCTAATCTCCAACAGAGATTCAAATGGAATCGCGAAGATCAAGTTTCCCCGATCAAGGTAGGCACATTGGTGCTATTGCGAGATGATAATGCACCCTCGATGCAATGGGCATTAGGGCGTGTAACTGAATGCCACGAAGGCAGTGATGGAAAAGTCAGAGTCGTAAGTGTAAAGACTGCGAAAGGCATAGTGCAACGTACTGTAGCAAAACTCTGTATTTTACCTATTGATGTATAAACTCCTATTTGTTTGTATTTACGCGTAGCAATAAGATTAGCATAAGTCCTGAGAGTACAAATACTTGTAATATCTCGTTGAAAGCCAGGTCTTTCAAGGCGGGCGATATGTTAGTAGGTGGCTGCGCGTAGAGATGTCGCAGAGTAGAGTGAAGTAAGATGGCGGGCGAAGAGAAGACACGTTTGTTCGCGCTCGTCATAAGAAATTTATATTTTGTGCAAGTATAACGAAATAAAGCATATCAAGCATAAAATTGTTACGTAATTCCCGCACCCATCACAACCCGGGTGCGTACACGCAGATCTTTAGAGACGTAGATGTCTATTATAAATGCAAATAAATATCTATAACTTATACGTCATATAAATGCGTATAGTAAACTGTTGTGAGCATATATCTAGTACATAAAAAATGCTCACTGAGCGGCTACCTGTGAGCGCTCAATGAGCGCTCAGTGAGCGATCGTGGTTCTGGATGCAGCCATTGTAAGCGTTTCCTTCACGCTCAGCTCTTTTTAATTTTTTCTTGGTCTTTATAGACAACTAGATTTTTCGCCCGCGCTTCCCCCGGGCTTAAAATCTATTCCCCTCTCCCAAAACCCATTAATTAGAAGCACTTTTGATATTCTTTCTTCTCAATGTTTTATTTTTTTATCAATGTTTCTGTCATCAGAAACCTTTCCCAAATTTTCCACAAATGTGTCTCAATAATATCTACAACATATTAAAATTTCATCAAAATCGGTTAAGCCGATCAAAAAATATGAATTATTTTCAAAATTATTATTTTTATTTTTTACAGCAAAACAGTTCAATATTAAGGGCTAAGGGCTAATATTGCTTCCTCATAGAGGAAGCTTTGTGATGGTAAAAAAAAATTTTTCGAGATTTTGATGGAAATAGGTTTAGAATGTTCCAAAATGTCGAGAAATCATATTAGTAGAAAATGTCCGGAAGTATGTATGTATGTATGTGTGTGTGTACGGATTTTTTTGTACACGCATCTACTTCTACAATTTTCTAGATATCGGGTTGAAATGCACACAAATAGAGTATCATAGAAAGTATGTTCTCTTCTAATTTTCTTAAAATCCATCGATCGGTATGGATTTTAAGCGGATTTTTATTTTTTAGAAAAGTGTGTTTTACGTTGTAGTTTTCTCAAGATTTGAGATATCGATATATTTTTAATTCTATTATATTCTTCAGTTTTTTCTACCCCTATTTCATATATAATTTTTTAAGACTTGGTTGATTAAATCCATTTTTATACGCGATCAAAGATCCATAATTTTTTGAGAAACATATGTAGCAAATTTTGAAATATCGGGCTATTTATAATTTTATTATATTCTTGGCTTAATTGTCTAGATCGGATCATGATCTAAGATCGGTATGATCCAAACAATTAAATCAAGATTGGGGCATGATCCAGACAATTAAGCCAAAATCGGGGCATGATCTAGACAATTAAGCCAAGATCGGGGCATGATCCGGACAATTAAGCCATTGATCCGTATTTATAATACTAAAACAATATATTGTATATGAAATGCCATATAATTTTATGTTACCGATTTTCTGGAAACCGGTTACGAAAGTTCTTAAATTTTTCGGGAAATAATACGTAATTTTTTCGATTTGATAAGATAAGCGAGCACATACTGTATCTGTCAGTGAGAGAAGAGCATGGACTGAAATGTACATGGAAGAAACCTGTGGTCGGTCTTCACCGATACATCATGTGTACTGATAACCACAAATAGAGAGAATGAGATAGAGAGATAGAGAGAGATAAAGAGATAGAAAGATAGATAGAAAGGTAGATAGAGAGATAAATAGAGAGATAGATAGAGAAAGAGAGGACACACACACACGCTGGGGAGGGGGGGTGAGAAAAAATAGCTTGTTTGAAATAAAACACTAACGAAAACTGTCTTAAAACTTATATTGATCCAATTCGCTTCGGTCTACTCTAAGTTATTTCATGGATAGAGTATTATTTTAAAGGAAGATTGTTATTGAATTTGGCGAGGATCGGTGAAGGGATTACTGATTTCTGCTTAGAAAGTGTATAATTATATAGAGTATTACTAAAGGAAGGTTGTTTTGAATTTTGCGAGGATCGATGAGAAGGTTACCGATTTCTGCTTAAAAAGTTACATGTATAAGTTATACATGTAATTTTTTATATAGAGTATCATTAAAAGAAGGTTGGTATTGAATTTGGCAATAATCGGTAAAAAGTTTCTTTCTTTATACAAAATTTTGAATTTTTGAGAAATGTTTGTGGTAGCTTTAACTTCCGCAAATTTTGAAATATTAAGTTATTTCTATAATTCTGTTATATTTTTCAGTTTTTTCTTGAATTTGGCGAGGATCGGTGAAGGGATTACCGATTTCTGCTTAAAAAGTTACATGTATAAGTTATACATGTAATTTTATATAGAGTATCATTAAAAGAAGGTTGGTGTTGGGGATTCCCCCAATTTTGTCATGTAAAATTATATCTAACCGTTATATGTACTGCGATATACGTTTCGTTCGCTTCTCACGCGAAATGCTCGATTAGTTCGGCACCGCCGGAAGGAGCCGATCCGCGCCGAAGGCGAGCGCGCGTCAGCATCCCCACGCGGCTCGCCCGACCGCCGGCCTCCCTTCCAACAAACCCGCCGCGCCGCGGTATATAAGCCGGCGCTCCGACAGGAGCCGGCACTTCGTCTTAGCTCCAGCTCTCTGCTGCCTTCGACGACGCCTACCCTATCCAACCTCCCAGGGAACACGCAAAACGAGGTCCGGCGTTCCGAGTCTCTACTAAGAGTTCTTAGAGTGTTCCCGAACTCCATCAAGCTCACTCCCGACGGCCATGGTCCAGCGAGGTCGAGCGTACTCAGCCTCGTTACGAGAGTTCTCGTAGCCATCGCCCCGGGCGTTCGCACTTCCAAGCCATACCGATCGCGTTTCCGCCCGCGTGCAAAGGCAATACAACGGACCGCGCCAAGGAGTATAGAGTAGGAGAAAACCGCGTTTCGAGAAAATCGCAATCTATGTAAAACCGCGCCGCAAACCGACAAATCATAGCGCGCCGAGTGCATTCACACTGAATGTTCTGTACATCTCGCGTTTCGTCAGTTTTGTTTTGTTATATCGAATAAAGTTATATATATATTATAATTCAATTGCTATCTTTTGGGCCTTCCACTCAAGTTCCTAACAAGCGATCGAGTCCGCGTTTCACTGAAACCCCGGTCGTCTCAAAGTCGAAAGGCTGAGCGGAGCCTGTCGCGGTATATCTCGCGTTCTCGCGGAACGGATTCGGCAACTCGTCGGCGCGTTTATTGCGCGCCGAACGTTGGTATTGAACAAAATGGAAATAAGATATATCTACAATTAGTAGGGATCATTTTAGTAAAAACATTAATTATTTAATTGATTTTTGTAAGAGTATAACGGATATTAGTATAACAGATATTAGTTGCAATACAACTTTATCACAATAAAAAAAAGCGTGCAAGTAGAAACTTGTACATTGCTTCCTCATTTTTTAAGTGTGCAAGTAGAAACCTGCACATTGCTTCTTTGTAGTTTTTAAGTGCGCAAGTAGAAACCTGCACATTGCTTCTTCATAGTTTTTAAGTGGGCAAGTAAAAACTTGCACATTGCTTCCTTATAATTTTTAAGCATGCAAATTATAAGAACATTACTACTTCACAATTTTTGAGTATGCAAATTATAAATTTGCACATTGTTTAATCAACATTTTATTTCGCTCATAAAGCTTCCTCTATGAGAAAGCCAAATTAATAAATATACTAATTATTATGCATAACCTATTAATAATTATGCATAAAAGAACAGGCTTCCTCATAGAGAAAGCTTTATGAGCAAAATAAAATGTCGATTAAGCAATGTGCAAATTTATAATTTGCATACTTAAAAATTGTGAGAAAGTAATGTTCAATTTATAATTTGCATACTTAAAAATAAGAGGAAGCAATGTGCAAGTTTCTACTTACCCACTTTTTTTTTAAATGAAATATTATAAATTGGTAATGAAAAAAAACACGTATATTATTTGTGAAAATAGCAATCAGATTTATTTGAAAATAAAATTTAAAAAAATACAAATGAAAAATAAACATAAAATAAATCAAAAATATATATTTTTGGTTATTAAAAATATATAGATATTTCTGATTTATTTTATACGTTAAGTTCCCCAATTTATAATACACTATTTTAAAAAAAGTAACTCAATAATAAAAATAAGTAAAAATGCAATTAAAAAATAGAAAATATTCGAATTTTCTCTTTATCTATAGATTGAAATTTTAGGATTGCTGTCTATAAATTTATCAAATTTTTTTATAGTCATCGGTAGAGTCCATCTTATTTTTAAAAAATAAAGAAAAAGTCCCTTAAAAAATCGAAGTTATTGAAATCCCATCTTCATCAATGGCTTAAAAATTTCGAAACTAAGTCTAAAATTTGTGAGATTTTTTTGAAATGTGAAAATACACAAATCTCTATTTTTGTTTTGCAAATTTCTGTTTATTTCTATCTTATCATATAACGTAAAATCACGAGTAACTTTCAGTTTCTTTTATTGTTTCTTTTAGAGGACGCGTCGGCTCTACGCATGCGCACTTTCTTCTTTACCTTCGTTTCCGCTCATGCCGTGCTTTTCTTGAGAACTAACTTTACTGCCATATTGGTCTGACCGTGAGCCGGCCGTCCTGCCGTGTATTGTAAAAGTCGATTACTATATTAAACTGTGCATATCCTCAACCCTGGCGGAAAAAATTTCTATGAATAACTACAAAATTTAACTAGAAATAGAAATTTGTACATTTTTGTTAAAATATTTAATTTTTTGTAGAAATAGTTATTTCTTTGTAGAATTATCTACGAACTAGTACCACAAATTACAATGTTCTTAAATCAAGAAGTAATTGCAAGTAGTATTTTATGAAAAACTACAATTTTATAAAAAATAGTACAAAGATCTACAAATTTTAAAAATTTAAGAAGAAACAAAATCTTATAAATTAAACCATCTGGTTACTTGTAGAATACTACAATTATTTATAAATGACTATAGAAATCTATCACAATTTACGTATCATAAAACTTATGCAACTTAGAATCTAATTCAGTGTTTAGTTTCTCATAAAATACTACAACTGTGTACAAATACTAACAAATACCGATTTGTTTGTACAGCTCAAAAATTTATTACAATTATGGCTAATTAAAATTTGTAATTTTTAGTTAAATGTTACAAGTTTTTACACAAATCTTCCAAAATTCATCTATTATTAATAACTTCTTAATTCGCAGAAGTTAAAATACTTATGTTTTTATTTTCGTGTAGTCTGTTGTAAAGTCCAATAGAAAAATACATAAATGTTCAATTTTTTACCTATATAAATTTCTGATTCGTGAATGGTTGTAATTTTGCATACAATACTACAAGATTCTACAGAAAACGACAAAATCCTAAAGCCTTTTACAACTCGTGAATTCATGAAAATCTACATAAATTTGCTATTTTTAGATGTTTATAAGATACTACAATTTTACATGGAAAAACAGACCTTCAACCAAACCTTCAACCTTTCCATAGAAAGTAAAAATTAATACGTCAATTAAAAAAATTAAGTATCTTATGCAAAATTAGAAAAAAAAAGAAAACTTAAAATAACATAAGCAATGCGAAGTGCCGTTTTCGGTCGAACCGGATCTTGATTCTTAATAATATTTTACAATATCAATTATTATTAAATACCTACATGTTTCAGTTTTTTAAATTGGCACTGCGTGCCAATCCGACTTTGTCGGACTTAAAACGCAATTGTGTAAACTAAAACTAAAAATAATATATTTTATATTAATTTGATATTGTGAAGTAAAATAATATATTATTAGAAGAATATTTTTATAACAGTGTATAATCATGTATCTACTAATATAAACTAATATGAATAAATAAGAGATTTTTTTTCCCGGGTTATGCGGTTTTAGACATGTGTGTATGTGGTGCTGGGTAAGGTTTTTTTATAATGCTTTTCATTTTACAGATAAGTTAGAATAAAGAAGTTTTTTTTTTGTAATTGCGCGGCGCGACGTTGGCCCAATAGGCCTATTTTGTAATGAGCCGGCACTGGTTTCTGACATTTACCCGACATTAAGAAAAAATTATATTCGTATATCCGATTCAAAATTTTATTACTCTTTTTAAACTAAATTTGTTTCTTAAGAATTTTTGAAAAATTATATATTTGTGCTGGTTATGACATATGTAAACTATATATAACATTTACATCAAATTAAGAAGTAGTCTACCACGTAAGACGGTTGGCTCACGATCCCGAGGTCTCGAGTTCGAATCCCATCAAGGTAATGTGTTTTTCAAGTACGAGAAAATATTTATAATCATAGGTTGCATTTTAAGAAACAAATTTAGTTAAAAAGTAGTAATAAAATTTCAAAATAAATATAATTTTTTTTTATGTCAGGTGAATTTTCTCATTAGAGAGTGTTTTAATTCTAGTATTTCCTTGTAGTCTACTGTACTGAAATATATATAGAAATGTGTAGAATATCAATATTAGTTGTAGTTTGGCGTAGTTTTACCGAAAAATTTGTAGATCAAGATGCACTAAAAAAATACAAAAATTTACAAAAGTGTTCCAATTCTAGCATTTTCATGTAGGATTTTGTAGTACTTCTTAAATTCATGTAGAATTTAATAGATTCTGGCAATTATATTTTATAGTTTTTTGTAGTACACTTTTATATTTTTTTAATTTTGTAGAAATATTTTCGCCAGGGAAGTACCGTAGAAGTTATTCTACATACCAAACGCCCTACTCTACATAATATAATAACAGGAAAACAGGTTATGGGCCCAGAAGAGTTACTCAGGATGCAAGTTCCAATAGAAAAGCTAACCTCGAGAAACTTCGAGAGCTGGTATATCCGTATCGAAGCACTGTTCGTCGGAAAACAGATAAGTGAGATTCTAACAAGCGACAACACGGCACTACCCTGGCGGAAATATTCCTGCAAAATTTAAAAAAAATAAAAGTGTACTACAAAAAACTATAAAATATAATTGCCAGAATCTATTAAATTCTACATGAATTTAAGAAGTACTACAAAATCCTACATGAAAATGCTAAAATTAGAACACTTTTGTAAATTTTTGTATTTTTTTAGTGCATCTTGATCTATAAATTTTTGGGTAAAACTACGCCAAACTACAACTAATATTGATATTCTACACATTTCTATATCTATTTGAGTACAAAGAAATACCAAAATTAAAACACTCTCTAATGAGAAAATTCACCCGACATAAAAAAAAATTATATTTATTTTGAAATTTTATTACTAATTTTTAACTAAATTTGTTTCTTAAGATGCAACCTACGATTATAAATATTTTCTCGTACTTGAAAAACACACTTACCTTGATGGGATTCGAACTCGAGACCTCGGGACCAGTCGGGACCTCTGGATCGTGAGCCAACCGTCTTACGTGGTAGACTACTTCTTAATTTGATGTAAGTGTTATATACATATAGTCTACATGTGTCATAACCAGCGCAAATATATAATTTTTCAAAAATTCTTAAGAAACAAATTCAGTTTAAAAAAAATAATAAAATTTTGAATCGGATATACGAATATAATTTTTTCTTAATGTCGGGTGAATGTCAGAAACCAGTGCCGGTTCATTACAAAATAGGCCTATTGGGCCAACGTCGCGCTGCGCGATTACAAAAAGAAAAAAACTTCTTTATTTTAACATATCTATAAAATAAAAAGCGAGTCATTATAAAAAAAACCTTACCCAGCATCACATATACACACATGTCTAAAACCGCATAATAACACGGGAAAAAAAATCTCTTATTTATTCATATTAGTTTATATTAGTTTATATTAGTAGATACATGATTATATATGATCATATAAAAAATAGAAAATATAATCTTATAAACAATATTATATGGCCATATATGAGAGTATATAATTATACATGGCCATATATATAAGCATATATGATTATATACTCGGAAAAAAATACCTCTTATTTGTTCATATTAGTAAATATATAATTATATATGGTCATATAAGAAATGGAAGTATAATCTTGAACAATATTATATATGGCTAAATCTCTTTAAGTATAACTTTATATATAGTCATATATGGTTTTGTATACTAGTATATATTATCATGTGTGATAGATAATCATATATGAATTATGAATATATACTCTATATAATGGATCTATTCATATAAATTTGTATAACTGTTATAAATATTCTTCTAATAGTATATTATTTTACTTGACAATATCAAATTAATATAAAATATATTATTTTTAGTTTCAGTTTACACAATTGCGTTTTAAGTCCGACAAAGTCCATATTGGCACGCAGTGCCAATTTAAAAAACTGAAACATGTATTTAATAATAATTGATATTGTGAAATATTATTAAGCATCAAGATCCGCTTCGACCGAAAACGGCACTTCTCATTGCTTATATGTTATTTTAAGTTTTTTTTTTTCTAATTTTGCATAAGATACTTTTTTTTTAATTGACATATTAATTTTTACTTTCCATGGAAAAATTGAAGGTTTGGTTGAAGGTCTGTTAATTTCCATGTAAAATTGTAGTATCTTATAAACATCTAAAAAAAGCAAATTTATGTAGATTTTCATGAATTCACGAGTTGTAAAAGGCTTAAGAATTTTGTCGTTTTCTGTAGAACCTTGTAGTATTGTATGCAAAATTACAACCATTCACGAATCAGAAATTTATATAGGTAAAAAATTGTACATTTATGTATTTTTTTATTGGACTTTACAACAGACTATACGAAAATAAAAACATAAGTATTTTGACTTCTGCGAATTAAGAAGTTATTAATAATAGATGAATTTTGGAAGATTTGTGTAAAAACTTGTAACATTTAACTAAAAATTACAAATTTTAATTAGCCATAATTGTAATAAATTTTTGAGCTGTACAAACAAATCGGTATTTGTTAGTATTTGTACACAGTTGTAGTATTTTATGAGAAACTAAACACTGGATTAGATTCTAATTTGTATAGTTTTACGATATGTAAATTGTGGTAGATTTCTATAGTCATTTATAGTCATTTAGATTTTGTTTCCTTTTAAATTTTTAAAATTTGTAGATCTTTGTACTATTTTTTTTATAAAATTGTAGTTTTTCATAAAAATACTACTTGCAAAATTTCTTGATTTGAAAACATTGTAATAATTTGTGGTACTATTTCATAGATATTTCTACAAAAAAATAACTATTTCTACAAAAAATTAAATATTTCAACAAAAATGTACAAATTTCTATTTTTAGTTAAATTTTGTAGTTATTTATAGAAATTTTTTCCGCCAGGGTACAAGCGGCGGAACGCAGTACATTTGAGAAAAATGATAAGCTTGGTATGGCAACCATCATACAAACGGTCAGTAACGAATACTTGCGACTAATAAAAGGTAAGACGTGCAAGCAAGCTATACAGATATTGAAAGATCGTCTCGAAAGAACGGGCGCTCTACGAATGCTATACGCGCGATGTGAGTTTCATGAATCTCTAAAATATGAAATGCGTGATAACCTCTCGACATTCATGGTAAAATTTGGCAGGTGCATAGAGCGAATGGAGACCTGAGGCTATGTGATAACCGAGGAAGAGAAAATTACTTAACTCTTAATGTCGATGCCAGCAGAATTCAACAACGTAATCACGGCGATCAAAACTATGGCAGCCGAGTTCGTAAAAAACCGTCTTTTGGACGAAGAAATGAAACTAAAGAAATGACAAGCGTCAAGTCACGAACGAGACGTGGCATTCTTATCCTGCTTTAACTGCAGTAAGCAAGGGCACATCAAACGAAACTGTCGCTACAAGCAAGGAAACGACAACAGAAAACATGGCAATCGACAACTCTCCGAGTACAACGAAAAGCGTGCGACGGGAAGGCAATCACCGGGAACAACACGTGATGGACAGTCAAGACAGAGAGATAAGTTCAATCATTCACGATGAAACGACAGAGAAAACTCAAGCGGCAAAGCGCAAACAGCCGAGGCAACTCGAAAAGAAGATGTCGTCACATTCTGCTCGCAAGCGGATACAGCGTACGGTAACGCAGATAATAAAGGTATAAACTTCATATTAGATTCGGGCGCGAGTTACCACATGATTAAAAAGGAACTGTTCGAGCTTACGTACAACCGGAGAAAACTAAAGAACCGATCAAAGTTACGGTGGCAAAAGCAGATCAGGCAATTACGGTAACTGAGATAGCCGATATAAATCTGGATTACAAAGGTAGGATCATTTAATTAACCGATGTATTATACGCTACCCAATTAAAATGCAATCTTCTGTCCATTAAACGGCTAGAAACTAAGGGATTTCAAGTCGAATTTAGAAACGGATCCGGACATACATACAAAAGAAAAGAGCTGATCGTGCGAACGCAACCCAGAAGCAACCTACATAATATTACATTTAAGAAGACGTATACATCAACGAACGATTGGGCAAATATAGCGCTAACTGGCGACCCAATGATATGGCACCGGCGCCTAGGACACTCGTGTGCAGTTAAACCAGACGGCGTGTATGCAGAACATGCATTGAAGCAAAGATGAGCAAGCAACCTCACTCAAGAACGAGGCCAAGAACAAAACAGATATTCAACAAAATTCACGTTGATCTCTGTGGATCTATCAGCCCAATAGGCATAAACGAAGAGAAATACTTTCTCACAATTGTGGACGACTATTCACACTTCATCGCTGCATATCCAATTCGGAATAAAAGTGAAATATCCGAGAAATTAGAAGAATTTAAACATAGATACGAAAGCAAGTTTAGAAGACACATCAAGGCAATACGATGCGAGGCAGGCACAAAATTCGTAAACAATATACGCTAAGGAAGATATTCAAAGATGCTGAGTTCGAGATAGCACCGCCCTACACACATGCGCTAAATGGTGTAACTGAGCGCGCTAACAGCACAATAACTGAGATAGCTAGAGCCATGATAATCGACAAAAACGTAGGAAAATACCTGTGGCCATGTGCCGTTATGTACACTGTATCCAGGCTGGACAGGAGCCTTCAAAAAAGCGCAGGCCTTGAATGTTCAGAGGGCGCAAAATATTTTGACGAACTCAAAAAAATTTATTAATAAAGACCTATTTATTAATAAAGAAAAATTCATGGGATAAGTAAATTTTATTTCACAAAATTGGAAACTGAAAACAGTCTGATATTCTACACAGATAAAAGCTAGTCGTTTTATTTCTTGACTCTGTTCACAGAGTCGATTGATAATCATATCATTGTCAAGTGCCACAAGCTTGTCCCTCTCACATTGCATTATAAGAAATGCTTCCAGGTTGTCATTTGTTAAATTAGAGCGCAACCTTGTTATAAGTTTAAGCTTCGAAAAAGCTCGTTCACAACTTACTTGGGTTAGAGGTATTGTAAGCAAATATTTATAAACTTTATGCAGCTCTGTGTACAAAATACAGTACATGTTGTAGTCATAAATCACTTTATACACACATTTTATGCACACCTTACAAGGTTCTTACATTTGACATGTCTTTATTTTTTCATTTTCTTCAGCTTCCTCTGATACGTCATTTTTTGAATCCATGTCTATATCCTTAGTATATTCATCTCTCAACGTTGAGGACATCTGAGGCCAATTTTGTACAAAAGATTGTAGCTCTTCAGTTAGCTTGTCTCTGTCAATATTAGGCACTAAATCACATATTTTGTTCAAGGCATTTGCTGGCAAACCTTGTTTAAGCTCAGGAAACCTCCGTGGATCAAAACATGCAAGGTCTAGGTATACGTTTTTCTGATCAGCAAATCTGGTCTTCATACTCTGGTTAAACTTGTCAATAACAACATAAAAAACTTTTATTCGAAATATATCCTCTTCGGAGAAGTTTGTTTCATCTTCTGCCAACTCACCAGACATTTTCTTGATCTTTCTTACTCTCTTACGTGGCAACTCTGAGTCAATGCAAAGGCTTTCCACTTCTAGAGAAGGATTTTCTTCTATCTTTTTATCTAACTTTTTAGATATAATAGATACTAACCTTTTTGATGCATTAACCACTTGATCAAATTGGTCCCTGGCATCATCCTTTAATCCATTCTGTGCAGCGGAAACAAGCCTCCAAGCCTGGACATAGTCCACATATTCATATACACCCACATATACATATTCATGTATAATGTACCAAATATAATTATTATGTAATAATTATTTTTTATTAACTATTATGTAATAAATAATAATTAATGAATTATGATATTTCAAAATTTGCAATGTGAGTATTTATGAGTGCTAAACGAGTATTTTCAAAATTTGCTATGTAAGTATTTAGGAGTGTTAAACGAATATTTTGTACTCGTAGCTGAATGTACATTTTTACGCCTCAAATTTACACACAGCACGTATTTACCACTCAAAAATACTCCTAAGAATACGTTATTACTACTCGGATATACTCGTACGCAATCCGCTTTAACCACTCGTTTTTAAGCAAAAGGGCCGCTTTGCGCCCCAAAAACAGGTCGTACTCATTAAACCAAATGCACGTTTTTACTACTCAAACTTGACCGTTTTCGCGGTCTAAAAACGGTGAAAAATTTTTATAAGGGAACAGAAACATCATAGCCACCACTATAGTTTCAAATAACATAAACTTCTGGAGAAGTGCATTAGCTTCATTGCGTACTTTTGGATTAAAAACTTGGGAGTTTCCAATCATACAAAGGGTCACAACTAGTTCCACAAACACTGTTTCTGATTGTGATGTGTTATTTGTGACTTTACTGTCGAACCAATAATGGGAGCGATTAAAAATGTTGGTTGTTGCATCGCTTCTTGATCTCCACCTAGTGGCTCCAATAGCTCCTAGACGTACTTTTGGGTTCTGATGTAAGTACACAGATAATCTTTTATGTGAGTCCTTGATAAACACCTCTGTCTGCTGCAATAATTCAAAAAATGATATGGTTGCTGGTAAACACTGAGCATTATTACGAGGTTCAATACATGCGCATAGCACCAGGTATAAAGGTGGTTTAGTATTATATCCTTGAGTCTGGATGAGACCCCGCTATACTCGCCGCTCATGTTTAAAGCACCATCAAATACATTTCCTATGCAGTTTTCTACAGCAAGTCCTGTACTATTAAAAATGTCCAGCAATGTGTTGAACAAAGATTCCCCTGTAATGGACTCGACACACTTCAACCCTATGACTTTCTCATTTACTTCATTTTCGAACAGATACCTAAATACTATAACACACTGATCGTAACTTGATACATCCATGGTTGTATCCATTAATACAGAAAAAATTTTTGCTTGCTTTATTTTATTCGCAATGTCAGTCTGGATTGCAAGCTTGATAATGTTTATTATTTTTGTAACAGTCGTTTTACTAAGAAATGTGACCTGACTGCCTCTTCCCTTTTTTCTAGATTTTTCTTTTTCTTCAAGTGCATATATACTCTTTTCAGTTACTCTTTTCACATGTTTGACTAAATTCTCATCATAATTAGAGAGCAAGAGAAAAATTTCCAAAAAGTTTCCATGATTGACAGAAGTATCATCAAGGCTGTAGGCACCTTCTTCTGTCCCTCGAAAAGCAAGACCCTGCTTCCCAATCAACTTCATTACATCAATAACACCAGACAAAACTTTTCTGCGTTCAATATTTTCTTTCTTTCTTATTTCAAGTTGTTTTTCAAAAAGCATAGTTTTAATTGCTCTTCCTTGTTTATGTGCGATGTAAGTTTTCACTGACTCTATGTGAGAATTTGATTTCTCGTGTTCCCCAAGTGTTTGACTCAAATGTCTATATCGGTCAAAGCCTTGACAAAATATTGAAGATCCATCAATGAAAGCAAGGCAAACACTACAATATAGTTTTTCGTTATTTACATTGTAACTTAGCCAGTTTCGCTTGAAAATTTGATCATTGCTATGACATGCTTTGACATGAAAAATTTTATCGTCAAATGGTAGTAGAGGTGTATTCTTCTGTTGTACTGGTTGGACTGGATGAAATGAAAAAAATAAATCCAAGCTGTTTTGTCTAGGTTTTTTAAAAAATCAATTAGGTTTATTCTTTGTAAATCTTGCTCCTTTGAGTTTGAGTCGTTACTTTCATACAGATCGACATCCATTTGCTGCAAAATTTCATCTTCTTCTTGCTCTTGTTGAAACCTCTCACAAACTTTTGTTCTTGCTTAAAATTACGTTCCAAAGTTTTAGTCTCAACACTTTCAATATTCATTTTAGTCATTTCCTTATCTTGTGCAGTATATGGAGCTGTGGCAGTGCTTTTGGAGCTTTGTGACACAGAAAGTTGTGATTTTAGCACATAACAGAGCAGCCTCTTCTCTCTGCCGAGCCTCTTTCTCTTTCCTTGATTCCTAGCCTGACTTCCGTTTTTTCTGAGGCTTTTTTTTCATGATATTTAAAAAATCTATTTATTAAAAGTGTGCTGTTAACGATTATTAGTTTTACACAGAGTTGCAATTTTGACTATTAAATACAATTACAATTATAAAAATCAATTGTAGGTACATTAAAACTCTAGTTAGCATTTCAATCAGAATTACAACATTAGCTAATACTCTATATTAAACTACTCTATTATGATCATTATACAACCATTCACAGTAATATCGCAATGAATATAACAACACCAAGAATTAACAATTATTTACTACAATAAATATGAGCTGGTTCTTGCGCTAAAACCGTTCGCAAAAGCACATCAATTACATGTCAATTAAATAAACAAAAATCACATTTTAAATAACAAAGGAAACGCGCCAATTACTAGAGACCCTATAGGCTGCGTTCGGAAACATCACCCGAGTGCCTTACTAAAAATTGGCCTTTTGAGGGTTCTGCGTGATTGCATACTTACAAAATGGCAGCGCCAAAAAGAAACGCTGCTCACCGAGCGCGAACGGTGAGCAGTGCTATAGACCATAGACTACATGTCTATGAGCAGCACACACACACAAACAAACGCGCGCACACATGTCGAATTTACGTATTTATCGTCGTCATTTTGTGGAAATGTCCAGTCTCTAGTAAAGATCTCTAGTCTACTCGAGGGCGCACCGGCCCGAGGGCCGGCGGGCCAGTCCGACCCTGCACTGTATACATTCTGAATCGCATACTGAGTGAGTAAGGCAATAAATAACGAAGTTCCAGCAACGAGAGCTGAAATTGAAGTAAACTACGAGAAGATAAAGATCTTTGGATGCAAAGCATACAGTCTCATTAAAAAGCAGTTCAGAAATCGATTCGACAACAAGACTAAGGATGATACTCATCGGAATGACGAACACCGGATACAAAGTTTTCGACCTTTTGAATCAAAAGGTATACACAAGATAAGATGTTAAATTCATAGAGTCCAATGAAGAAGAACGCACGCAGGAGATAGGAATAGAACTTAAACTCGACGAGGAAAATGAAAACCACACGGACGATGACAACTATGAAGAGACAAGCTCAAAAGAGAAGAAAAATTGCAACGAGAGTAATGCGGATAAAAAAATAAGCCGGATGAAATAGAAGAAACCGGAAGCGCGAGAAGAATACTACCACCTCGAAAACAAGCACCACCGGTAAGATATGGAGACTACCGGGCACACCTGACAAAAATTGAAGAGCTGAACGAGGAAGACCTGACGTATGATAAAGCACTAAGAAACGGATGGGGAGACGCAATCAACGACGAAATAAATAATATACTGGAGAACCAGACATGGGAACCCGTAGAAGACAACGCCCAATCACGCATAGATGCTGTATGGAAATTTAAGACAAAAACAGATCCAGACGGAAAAACGAGCAAGAAAGCTAGATTAGTTGCAAGAGGATGCAAGCAAAGTAAAAAATGAAAGCATTTACGCCATCGGTAAAAGTCTTTCTAGCAATAACTTCGAATAGACGTCTCAAACTAGAGCAACTTGACGTTAAAGCTGCATATCTAAACAGCTACCTAAGTGAAAAAATCTACATGATAGTACCAGAAGGATTTCCAAATGAAGGGAAACTCTGCAAGCTAACAAAAGCGATCTACGGACTTAGACAAGCGTCACAAGCATGGATTGAAGAATTCGAATCATTCATGAAGGAAAACGGATTTATAAACTTAGAAGTAGATACATGCCTATATCAAAGAAACGAGCCAGGTAGTGAAGACACCACTTACGTATTGAACTACGTAGATGATATATTAATAGCCTCTACGACAGAAGCAGATGATATCAAAGAATTTAAACTTAAAATCAAGCAACGCTATAAAACAAAAGAGATACCCGAAATCAAACGATTTATTGGGATGGAAATTAACCAAATGGAAAACTACATTACTATTTCTCAAAGAAGTCACATAGAGAAATTTCTGAAATTCAGCGGACTAGAGATGGCAAAACCAAGAAGCACCCCGATAGAATCAAACACAAAATATGTCAACTCACCCGATAACCCCTCATCGAATGAAGCATTTAAGATTAAATACAGGAAGCTTATTGGAAGTCTGTTATATATAAGTCAACATACCTGACCGGACATATATCATATACGGAGTAAACTACTTAAGGGGATCCTATAGCGAAGGCCGAACTTCCTCGACGTCGGTAATGTCAACATTTCTAATCCTGTTTTCTATGTTATATATCTATATTTGTCCTTGTCTAACGAGAGGCATCTGTCTTTGTTCGATTGCTGCGCCATCTCTCGCTACACGCAATACTGCTTATCCTATCAACCTGAATGTGTTTTTGCTTAATAAAACTTTATTTTACAAAATCTTTTTTTCTAGACGTTGAATCTTAGTTTTATTTATACGATATTGTTCCTACATGTTGTCCCTACGTCGCCTTGGTGTCATTATATATATATAAACTGCAGTAATTTTGTTATTGTCGTCAGATGACAGTTGTATGTGCCCAAATTAGTAAAATTTTTAATTTTTTTTTGTTCCCGATATGAAATCGTATAACGCGATGTAGATTTTTGTGCGTACTTTAATTCTAGACCAAAAACTTGCAATTCTGTAAAGCCAATTCAAAGATTTCTTAAAATGAAAAAATGTCGGTAACTACCGCCACTATAGGATCCCCTTAAGCAGATTTCAAAACAACCCTACTGAAGAACATTATGCTGGAGTGAAGCGGATCATCAGATACCTCAGTGGAACCTTAAACTACGGACTACTATTCGCTAAAGACGAAAATGAAGATGGATACGCTGATGCATCATGGGGAGAGGATATAGAAGACAGAAAAAGTACTACAGGCTACTGTTTCGTAGTCTGTGGAAAAATTGTCCAGTGGAGAAGCTGCAAGCAATCTGTCGTCACACTGTCATCATTCGAGGCGGAATATATCGCATTAAGCGAAGCAATCAGAGAGGGACGTTATATTCAAGCTTTATGCAGATTTTTTAACCTAGATGTAAAAAGCTATGATATGTACGAGGACAATCAATCTGCTATCGCTGTGGCATCCAATACCGAATCAAGAAGAGGGAAGTCAATAGACATAAGATACCACTCTGTACGAGAAGCAGCCAGAAAGGGGATGATACGACTGAAGTATATTAAGAGCCAAGACATCTTCGACATACTGACGAAGTCACTTGGAGCAACAGCCTTCGACAACATCAGAAGCTTGGAGTCGTAGACCTGTCAGAAACCGAAATTTTAGGGGGAGTGTAAAAATACACAAATCTCTATTTTTGTTTTGCAAATTTCTGTTTACTTATATCTTATTACATAACATAAAGTCACTAGTAACTTTCAGTTTCACTTTTAGTTTCTTTTAAAGGACGCGTCGGCTCTACGCATGCGCACTTTCTTCTTTACCTTCGTTTCCGCTCATGTACCGCGCTTTTCTTGAGAACTAACTTTACTGCCATATTGTTCTGACCGTGGGCCGGCCGTCCTGCTGTGTATTGTAAAAGTCGATTACTATATTAAACTGTGCATATTTTCAAGTACCGTGGAAGTTATTCTACATACCAAACGCCCTACTCCACATAATATAATAACATGAAAAAAATTAAAACGGTCGTATTAAAAAAAAAAATATTTTTTACTTAAATCTTAAAAACAGTCGTATTGTCCATTAAAAATTTTTTCGATATTTTCTTTGAAAAATACAGTAAAAAAACAGAAAAAAGATTACCTCTTTTTTCACATTTTTTTTTTAAGTTACAGGCATTTGAAATTTTAAACTGCATTTTTTTGAAAAAATTTATAACTTAAGTATGGGTAGGTAATAAAAATCTAAAAAATCATGGAAGCTACTTTTATATAGTAGTTTTTATATAGTATAAAAACAAAAAAATTTCCGCTAAATAAAAAATGGTCGAGGAAAATTCTCGGTGATTTGGCATGGAATGCCCCATATATACATATCCATAAGGGCATTCCACGCCAATTCGTGAAGGATCAAATCTCGACCTTGTTATTTTTTATGGTAGCTCGTTTTTTAGCAGGTCTTTACGAGTACTATACCCATGTAAGAGCGTTTTTATAATAAATGTAGCGTTTCCGAAATAGAGCCTACGCAAAATAAGGACTGCAAGATTTTCAATGAATTTTTTTGCCTATTAAAAAATTTATTGAACATAAAATACGCTATTTTGATCATAAAAAAATTTAAAAAAATTATTTAAAATTTTTATAATAATAGATATTGTTAAACAAATAGAGTAAAAAAAACACAAAAATATTAAATATCTCGAAAACCCTATTTTCTATTTTTTTTTAATTTATAGGAAATATTCTGGGAAGTATTAGAAAAATTTTAAGACCGATCTGTAGTTGCGCAGAAAATTTGGTAATTTTTTATAGATTTTTTTGTAAAGCAAACAGAGGTACCGAGGCTTCGCACGGACTTGCGCGCGGCTTTGAGCGGACTTGAGCTTCAACACAGTATATCCAGTAAGTCAACTTGATCAATTATTTTGCTGTGCGCCGATCCGTACTACGCATCGACATGTTGTTAGGCGCACTGTGTGGTCCCGGTTTTATTCACACTTACTAGAAAGGGCCTATAGGTATAAATACACGTACAAAATCATCTCTTCACTGATTTCACAAAGTTTTCCAATATTTAACCTAAAACCTAAAACGTATGAAAATTCACTGTAGCGTCACACCGACTTTACACTACTACACATACAAAAATCGTCTGATTGGCGTGCCCAACAATGTCGATACGCAGTACGGATCTACGCAAAGCAGAATAATTGGTCAAGTTGACTTACCTACTGGTCATACTGTGTTGGAGCTCGAGTCCGCTCGGGGCTGCGCGCAAGTTTGTGCGAAGCCACGGTACTTCTGTCTGATGCTGTACAAAAAAATCTATAAAAAATTCCCAAATTTTTGCGCAACTTCGGACCGGTCTTAAAATTTTTCTAATACTCCCCAGAATATTTCCTATAAATTTCAAAAAAATAAAAAATAGGGTTTTTGAAATATTCAAAATTTTTTGTTTTTTCTACTCTTTGTTTAATAATATTATTATAAAAATTTTGAGTAATTTTTTTTTAAATATAATCAAAATAGTGTATTTTATGTTCAATAAATTTTTTTCTTAGACATTGTCTAATAGGTAAAACAATTTATTGGAAATCTTGCAGTCCTCATTTTGCGCAGGCTTTATTTTGGAAACGCTACATTTATTATAGAAACGCTCTTAGATGAGTATAGTACTCGTAAAGACATCTCGTGCCGTGCGATTCGGAAAAATGTATTTATGTCGGTGAGATTAAGAATGTACGTGTATTTCTAGTAGTATTCGTGGACGATGGTTTGATTGCGTGCAAGTCTTATGATATTCTCCATGCAGTATATTATTAGCGAATTAGGAAAATCGTTTGAGATAACTTTAGGAGATACATCAATGTTCGTGGGTCTGCAAATCGAACGCGATCGGATCGAAAAATCAATGCGAATTCATCAGAGAGCGTATATCACGCAAACAATTGAGCGATTTGGTATGAACGACGCGAAACCGGTTTCCATACCTGCGGATCCACACGCGATGCTCGGTCCGGTAGAAAGTAATGAATCAGAGATTTTGAATATTCCATACAGGGAAGCTGTAGGTTCATTAATGTTCTTGGCCGTAGTATCAAGACCCGATATAGCATTCGCGGTGAACGTACTTAGCCGATTTCTAAACAAACATAATCAAAGCCATTGGAATGCAGCAAAACGCGTTTTTAAATATTTGATAGGGACCGCGGAGCTCGGAATAATGTATAAAAGCGGTGGGAATGACTTCATATTAGAAGGATATTCGGACGCGGATTTTGCAGGCGATATAGAGACGCGGCGGTCGACAACCGGTTACGTGTTTATGCTTGCGAACGGTCCGGTAACTTGGACATCCCAAAGACAGAAATCTGTAACTTTAAGCACGACCGAGGCTGAATATGTTGCGGCCGCAGCGGCGCCAAAAGAAGCTATATGGCTTAGGAAACTTATGAACGATATCAGATGTCAATGTGAGAAAGCTACGATTATTCACGTAGATAATCAATCTGCAATTCAGTTGGTAAAGAATCCGGTCTATCACAAAAGAACTAAACATATTGACATCCGCTATCATTTTCTACGCGAAAAAGTAGAGGAGAACGAGTTAAAAGTATGTTATATTCCTAGTAATCTGCAACGAGCGGATATTTATACAAAAGCCGTTCCAAGAGAGCGTTTCAAAGATTTATGTGCTATGTTAAATCTAACAAATAGATGCGTGAAGCACTTAAGCGGTGGGAATGTTGGATTGTCACCGTGAAATGACCTTTAAGCTTGGCGCGCTTCACGCCGTTATTATTATTGAGACAACAGCGACCGTGCATGCGTTAGCGTTTTGTTTTTCTTTCTCCCCCGACTCGCCTCTCTGTTCAGTCGCGCACGCCGCAGTAAGCAGCACGTTGTTGTACAAGCCGTTATGCCGGGATTACGATGAATTTAACGTAACGGGACGCGACGGACGCGAAGTAACGTAACGTGAACTTAAGAAATTACGATCGCCGTAACGTGAAGCAGCGTGCATTTCAGAAATGATTTGACAGCTTGGTGTGAATAGAAGGTTAGAAATTCACGCTGCTTCACGTTACGGCGATCGTAATTTCTTAAGTTCACGTTACGTTACTTCGCGTCCGTCGCGTTCCGTTACGTTAAATTCATCGTAATCCCGGCATTACTCTTTCAGTTCGACAAAAGTCTATCTAAGTTTACGTTTCTGTACTGATTGAAATATATTCCAGTATATCTTTTACTTGCTCAATCTTATTCGCGAGGTTCCCGAAACCACACGATCCTGCTAAATAATCAACAATAATCACTCGCGCAAAGCCACGCAAGTAAGATAATATATTTATCACTTTCTGAAAAATAAAAGTAGAATTAAATTAGTAAAAAAGTTACTTATATATTATAACGCGGCAAACTATAATAATTTTATTTTATAGAGAGTATATACCGAAATACATTACATTACCTTTTTAATGTTTTTTTCTTTTCTTACGGACGTTTGCGAATCTGAACCACTCCATTACAAAGTGTTCAAAATCTTTTTCTGTATTCCGAGGGAATATTGCTCTAAAAGCTTCTGGAATAAGAAAAATTCAATACAGTTTATTGTTAGATGAAAGAAATAAATAATGTTAATTTAACGGCAATTAAAACTTATGATAATTATTGAAATAACACAAAAGTTTCCGGAATAGTTTACATATATACTAAATCGATCAAAAATATTAGTTTATGGATATATATATATTTTTCTTTTATTTCGTAAGAATTTTTAACGTGTATGTGTGTCCTGCTTTTTAACGATGATTGCTACAAAAAAATAGGAGACAATTTTAATAAATTCTGAGACATAAAACATAGCATTTAATATACTACAAGTAATATATACATCTCTTAAAAAATTACTTACTTTTAATGCAGTTTATTATTATAAATTGCAAGGAAAATAATTCAGAAGACTTTTAAAATATAATAACACATATTATAGGATAGAGGAGACCGGGGCTAAACCGCCAGTTTTTTTTTTGTGCCGATTTTTAACAACAAAATAAATAATTTAAGTTAAATATTGTATACCATTGTAAAGAGTGAACCTTTAGCTACAAAATTTATTTAGGAAATTTTTATCTACGTCGCTTTGTTTAACCGGTATGGAGCAAAAACGACAACGGTGCACAAATTGAAATCTCAAAAATGCCGGGGTTGAACCGCCACCCCCTCGGGGCTAATCCGCCACACTGCAATTTTCAATACATATACGTACATCTAATCCTGAAAAATGATAAGATACATTTTAATAATTGTTTTTTAAAAGAAAAATATAAAAATTTATTATAAATTTTTATGCGAAACGTTATTAAAAAATAATTGTTTTACCTATTCCATAAAACAATTTAGGCACGTGAATACAGATCCTGACGAGCGCACGACGACGACGACGACGACGACGACGACCACCACCACCACCACCACCACCACCACCACCACCACTACACTGACACTGACACAACGACCAACAACGACGATCTACCGCGGCCGGGACGATCTACCTCGCGCGCGGCATGTCAACTCTCGCGCGGAAATCGCGGAATCTCAGAGCCGTGCCGTGCCTCGCCGTACCTCGCCGACGTGCCGTGAGCGCAAGCGATCTCGAAAACGACGGTCATCTTTTTGGTCGGCCAAAACACCCGCTTTGCGACGATACGTGCGTACCATTTCCCTCCTATACAAACTGACGCACGTGCAAAAAAAGACAGAATCACGCTCAAGAGAAACCTAACCTGAAATCGCCGTGAGCTGAAGTCGTGCGCCCGGCGCGCCACAGTGACGAGACTGGCGGATAAGCCCCAAATATAAGTTTCAGGTTTGATCGCCCACGAAATATTAGGCATAAACGATAATGAAAAAACTACACTGGATTCGTGTTCAGCATGCATTACTCTTTATAATCACGTACCTCGAGATTTGGAGAGCAAATATTATTGCCGATATTACAATATTTTCACGCGCAGAAAATTTCACTTTCATCTTCCGAAAACACGTTTGCCCTCGTAAAAATCATAACACGGCAGGTAACCTGCCGAAACTCCGTTGGTTACATGGGTACCATAAGCAGCATTTACAATGTTAATAGTGAGTTCGCACAATATACAGGTTCCGAGATATTTGATTTGGCGGTTCAACCCCGCTGGCGGTTTAGCCCCGGTCTCCCCTATTATAGAACATATTAAAGGACATATATTATAGATATAAGTTTGTACCCAGTAAGCAAGAAACATCAAGAAACATTTCAACTACGTTGCAGCAACGTTGTAACGTTAATGCAATATAGTTAAAATGTTCCTTGATGTTTCTTGCTTACTGGGTAAGATTAAGAGTCAGAGTAACCATTTTTGGTTTCGGACGCATTGAGTGCTCCTCCTCAAGATTCTATTTAATCGTTTTATACATAAAACATACAGTTGAATACATTATAGAGATTAATACAAATACATTTTGATTTTTGAAGGACATACCATATTTGAAAACTTTACCGACAAAATTCTACCTTCTTTTAGAAAGTTTACATATATCGTATTGGTTGCATAGAATTACAAATGCTTTTACATAATAAAAATAGGTGTAAATCAATTAGAGCATTTGCTCAATATATCACAAAAATGACTTGAAAATTTCAAAGTAAAGATCTCGAGCTGTCAGTGTAAATATTTATTTGTTACAAAAATTGTACAACTTTTATATATTATCAGTATGTTTGCTCCGTTAAAGAAAATTGTAAAAAAATATTACTGTACCATTTCCATTAAATTTAAAAGCTTAAAAATATATGAAAAGTTTGCAAGAAGATTTTTATATATAAATACTTAAGCTTCCTGCTAAATATGGTAAAACAAAGCAACACACATTTATATATAAAAGATCCATATATGTGTTACAGTCAAAGCCCAAAACGCAGGCATTCCTAGGATTAACTAGTCAATCCTGGGGAACGACCAAGCGTCTTAGTCAAAGCCCGAAATAAGTTTTGCGTTTCGGCTTTTGACTAGTCAATCCTAGGAATAACTAATACGGCTAGTCAAAGTTAGAAGCTAAAGAAAAATTACTTCGGACTTTGACTAGTCAATCCTAGGTGTGGCTTAATTCGGACTGTGTGACTGTTAACAAATAAAATCAAGATTTTTTTTACTAAATTAAGTTCTTATTGTTATTAATGCCCCGCGACGCGAGATATTAAACGTTAAAGTTGACAGGTATCAGGTTATGATTCCTGTTATACCGACGAGCTGTAGCGACTACGGCGACTACTGGCGACTACGAACATGCCCTGTGGCCACATGCGCATGCTCAGTGGCCGCACACGCATGCAAAACTGCGCCAATTTTAAATGAATCAATCGTGCAGAATAACCAAGCATCTCGATTCAAGTAGTCGCCAGTATAACCTGATAACCTGTCATAACCTGATTCCTGTCAACTTTAACGTTTAATATCTCGCGTCGCGGGGCATTAATAACAATAAGAACTTAATTTAGTAAAAAAAAAAACTTGATTTTATTTGTTAACAGTCACACAGTCTAAATTAAGCCACACCTCTCTAGGATTGACTGGTCAAAATACCGAAGTGATTTTTCTTTAGTTTCTAACTTTGACCAGCCGTATTAGTTGTTTCTAGGATTGACTAGTTAAAAGCCGAAACGCAAAACTTATTTCGGGCTTTGACCAAGACGCTTGGTCGTTCCCCAGGATTGACTAGTCAATCCTAGGAATGCCTGCGTTTCGGGCTTTGACTATAACATATGCATAAAAGACTTGAACAATGTAGTATGAATGCGTTAGTACTTATTTGATATGACGTTTGGATGATTTTTTCTGTATGTTACTGATACTTTTAAGAGTTTTTCATCTATTTTTTCATCTAATAAATTATCATAAACAAAAAATATATGCATATGTTACGCCACAATCAAAATAACTATAAACATAGTAGATACATCAGATAATGCGCAATTACTATCTTTGCTATAGGCACTACATTGAAAATAATACCAAAAAATCAGTAAAAATTACAAGTCCTGATGATCTCTTTGTCGACTCTAAATTGCAAATATTATATTTACTACTCTTGGAGAGAAAGGGAGAAAGAGGAAGAGAGAGAGGAAGGGAGAGGAGATATCTCTTACAGTCTTTTCTCTTAATTCTTAAATTTTCAAAGTCTGATTTTATTGTGTAAATTTATATCTACTACGATTATGTAACTATTATACTAACCGGAAATGTTATTTGTAAATGTTTATAGAATTAATTATAATTGTGATAAGCAGCTTTACTTACAACTTGCATGAAAGCTTCTTGATCAGTTTCCACTCAGCATGTAATATTTCAGAAACAATTCTGCAAAATTCCATTTGAAATATTACACCTTTCATCAATATTTTAGAAATATTTCACGACCGTTTTTGCAACATTTCTGCAATGTTTCAATCGGCACAATTATTTCAAATGCAACTTTGCTGAAAGATTTCGGCAATATTTCGGTAATATTACTAAAATATTTCTGAAATATATCTACGAAATATTGCAGAAACACTTCAGAGATATTTCAAATACATTTTACACTGAGAAAAATGTTTTGTATTAGCAAACAAAATTTTGTTACTGACGTAAAAACTATTTGTTGATATGTAAAAAATGAAATATTTTGTTACCGGAACAAAGAAAATATATTAAGCCATGTGCGTATAGCCGCCGCGCATTTGTCCAAAAAAATCCGCTCTCTCAGCCGGTCACCCATCCAAGTAGTATACCGGCGCCTTGTTGCTTGACATCGATGATCGAACAGGGTAGTGGTGATCCTCTGACTCTGACGCTTCTTTCTTTCTTATACCTACTTGCTTATTTTGGTGACCATAAAGCTATCGCATAACAATATTAACAATACAGATATACGAATAAATCTTTTTTGCCAGTCAACGTCGAATATTAATTTATATTAAATATTATTAAGTATTTTATATTTTATATTAAAAATGCCATATGACAAAATTTGGAATATCAGAAAATTCTTAATATTATAAAAGAGAAAAAATGCAATAAAATGTAATAATTATATAATAATAAATTTAATTTTTTATAAGTTCTAAAGTCTGTCAGCAACTTTTCGGAAATATTACAAATGCAATGTTGTATGTGAAACATTCAAAAATATAACGCGTGCAATTTAAATGTAAATAATAGTTTTATCATGTATCAGAAATGTTTCTAAACCATTACATCTGCAATATTTCTTCTGCAATATTGTAGAAATTCACTGCCTGCAATTCAATTTTTCATTACCTATACGCAATCCTTCAGAAATTTTTCAGAAATATTTTAAATGCAATGTTGCGTTTGATATGTTACAGAAATACAATATTATTTGTGCAATGCAAACGTAATATTACTTTTATAATGTTTCAGAAATATTGCATCTGCTACATTTTTTTGCAATATTACAGATACTTACAAATATTGTAAACAACTTTCTAAAAGATTTCAGAAATATTGTTAATGCAATATTATAAAAAACATGATGCAGGTACATTTCTGAAATATTTCAGATGCATAGTTACAAATAAAATGTTAACGAAATATTTCTGTACTATTTCCGAATATTTCAATATTTCAGCAACATAACATGCCGAGTGGGTTTTTAGCATATCTTCAAATTGTCAATGGAAGATAAAGGGATGTGATATTGTCCAATCTTTGTATCTTGTACAATACTTTCCTTAGAATATTGCTCAGCCTCGCGGCCCGAGTACATCAAGAATATGTTCGATCCTTATTAATACTTTGATATATTTCTTTTCTTCTGCAAATCTCTCTCTTATATAGGTCGAAAAATAGATCTTGAATCACCAACTACCTAATTTACAGCACATTAGATAATTGCAGAGTTCTTTAATATGCAAGATTTAGAATATAATAATTACTTACCCATATAAAAATGTTGTATACAATTAAAAGCGCTCGACAGCACAAGCACAAACGTACGTATATATGACGCACTCACGCATCATACGTATATGTAAGATAATGCGACTACAGTCTCCAGAACTATTATTGCTTCCGATTGGCTGTCGCGACAAGCGTGCGTTTGCTCATGATCTCGACGCACTCAAACAGCTGAAAATAATCGGCAGTAAATTGCAAGAAAATAGCAAATAATTCCACTATATAGTTTCTACCGATACCCAAAGAACGTTATTTGCAGTTAACCTAAATTATAGGTTATAAATCATCATATCAGCTACTATTCATAGCACATATGGTTAATTGAGTTCTTATTATTAATATACAACTTTTAGAATATAATAGTTACTTACTTATATATAAATACTGTAAATAAAGAGCACTGCGCACTGCTCGATCCACACGCGTGTATATGCACTCACGCATCGTACGTAAATGTACGCATCATGGCTGTCGCGATGAGCGTTGGGCACAATATAAAACAATAACATTCTAACAACAAAAAATTCACCAACGTTATTTCCAAGTCCAAATTACAAGAAATTTTGAACTGTTGCATTAATCTCAAATAAATGTCAGAGTAACATTTAAAAAATATTTTCTGTAACGTTTTTAAAATATTTTAACAACATTCAGAAAAATCATATTACAAAATAATATTTTTCAAATATGTGTATAATATTATTAAAAAACGTTTAAAAAATACACATGAAGTCAATATTTTTAAACGTTAATTTAATGTTCCTTGCTTACTAATGGGTTGTTTGACTAATAGCGTTTTCGATTTGCGACTCAAACCGACTCGGGTCGCATCATGTATACAGGACTCTAGCATCATTGACGTGGAATACATACATATCTATGTATGTATTCCACGTCCATTGATGCGACCCGAGTCGGGTCGAGTAGCAAATCGAAAACGCCATAAATCACGCATTTTATAAGGCAATCTTCTTTTCGGCTGCGCAATTGGTTTCACCGAACTATTTATCGGAATTTTAAGCTGAAAATCTTTCAATTTCCCTATACCCTCGAAGAGTTTATCATTTAACTTAACATCGCATTTAGTATTCTCAATCTGATTAATTTGCAAATGTACTCCGACATTTAAGATACTTAACTTTTTTGCCGTTTGAATACCTAAGAGCGGTTGTCCTTCACCTCGAAATACTTTAAAAACTGCCCGTGCAATTTTATTACCAATCTTTATCTTGCAATCAAATTCACCGAAAATCTCTAATCTGTCTTTTTTCCCGTATGGAAATGCGGTCTTATTAACCTTACGCGATATACATTTTATTCTTTTTAACTTTAACGATTTCCATGTATTTTCGTCCATAATATTACATCGAGATCCCGAATCAACTAAAAAATCGATTTCTATTCTCCCTACACTCGCTGATACTACCTCTCAGTGTTCTAATACACATATCTTATCTCTTAAGGCAAACGCATATTTGTCGTCCTCTGTCAGCGGCGTCGCCGCGTCTAGCTACTTCACCGTAGTTGACTTTCTTCCCTCCTTGTTGGCGCTGTTGCTCGTCTTGGCTTCCTTCTTGTCCTTAGCCGGACCGTCGCCATGTTTCTCTGCTCGATCTCAATACGTTCTGCACATCGCTGCGAAGTGACCCTTTTTACCACTTCCATTGAACGACCTTTCTCGATAATTTAATAGCAAATTTTTGTGTCCACCGAAGCGAATCTGCAATATTTTGCCTGCTGACGCAAACGTGTTACGAATTGACCGACCGTTTCGTCTTCTTTCTGCGCTATATTTCTAAAAAGATGCCGCTCGTACGTCGTGTTCAGTTTCGGCCTGAAGTAATTCGTTAGTATCTTCTTTGTCTTGTCGTACGGATCTTCATTTTCTGTCACCACATCGCAGTCTGGAATAGCGTAGAATATGTCTTGTATATCCATCCCGCCATAATGTAAGAGCATGGCTTTTTTCCTTTGTGTCTCGGTTATATTTTGCTCAGCAGAAAAAGCTCGAAGCCTCTGAGCTATCTCTCCCATCTCGGATATATGCCATGTTGGTCCTCGTTTGGATTAAACGCTGCGACTCGCCTGCCATGACGCCGTCTTTATCAGTTTTCTATCAGTTTTTCCTCGTCGCCAATGTTATGCTTTAGATGGCCGGGGTAACACATTAATAACACTACACGTAATTGAATACCCTAAGAGCAAAAAGTCGACTTTAAGTCGACTTGAAGTCGACTTCTACCGAAACTGACTAGCAGAGAAGTCGACTTTTTTAAAAACGAAAGTTGACTTCAAGTCGACTTGAAGTCGGCGAATGTCGCAAAAACCACTGATTTAAAGTCGACTTCCCGTCATGACGAAAAGTCGATTTCTCGTCATGACGAAAAGTCGACTTTCCGTCATGATGAAAAGTCGACTTCCCGTCATGATAAAAAGTCGTCTTCCCGCCAACTTTTAAAGTCGATAAAATAAACCGCTGCGTACGTTTGGAGGTCGGTTGTGTATCTTGAAATGAGGTGAAAATGACAAAAGTTAAAATATTTTACTAGATTTTGATAAATAAAATCATAGATACACTAATGAATTTTCTCACTTTTGTAATTTTTATCTCATTATTTCAAGATACACAATCGACCCCTTGCTGGAGGACTAAAACTGATGCATTTCGATTTTTTTTCATATATAAAATAATTTAATTATCTAAAAAACTGTATAATTACAATCCTAATGTTTTGTTCTTAATTACAAAGGCGGCCATATCTGTGCCACTTCTGCGTGCGCAGATTCCGGCAGCCACTTCTGGTAAGCTGACAACAGAACTAAAATTAAAACATTCCAGCGTTAATCGCGAAACAATATGCAAAAATTAGCTATATAAATATGTATAATATATATATATCATATTATTATCATCATAATCTTGTAAATATATAATAATATTGTTATATATATATATATATATATATATATATATATATATAATATTATAAATATATAATATTATAAATATATAATATCCACAGACTTTTATACTAGACCACTAACATCAATGGACGCACTGCCGAAAAGCTGATGCGAGTGCGAGGGGCAACTGTTAGTGAAGGGTGCGGCCATATTGAATTAACAATAAGTCACTATCGGGTGTTCAATTGCTCATGATGTGCGTTTATCTGCATTCGTTATTAAGGTGCCTTTTCATGCTGACGCTCGACGCTCGATTTGGGCGTCAAACTTGATCACGTGATAGGTCACGTGATAGTCTTTTTAATTTCAGCGTCAAATGGCAAAAGCTCAACTGTGTTCAGCTTTGACGCTTGACGCTCGTTTCAGTCAATTGCTTGTTTTGACGCTCGCATATCTGATGCTATTTCGCCTTCTTATCGATGAAGTTGGTCACGTGACCAGTTTTGACGCCCAAATCAAGCGTCGAGCGTCAGCATGAAAAGGCACCTTTACAGTACATAACGAAGCAGGCGAATGTTTTTGTGTTAAATATTGGTACATGTTATCAATAAGTTTGTAAGTCATGCCCTCGACGTGTAGCGTACTTGGATGCCGAAATCGAACCACTATACTCCTGTAGTATTAAACCCTTTCTTTGGACATTCTGTATATGCCAGACTATTGTATAGAAATCTTGTATAAAACCACTTGTATAGAATCTGTAGTATAGCATATCTTGACTAAACTCAACATGACGGCAAGCATCACGGCCGAGATGCCTGTCAGCGGTCTAGTATTGTATAGAAGTCTATAATAATATCTAAATATTATTTTATAAATTAAAATCTCACATTTTTTATCCGAACCTCAGATTTCTAGCAATTTGTATTTGGACACGACTCCCTGCGACTGCAGCGTTTGTACTATTGCTTGAGTGCGTGGTATCAATCTGAAAAAATCGTATTGAATTGATGTAATCTATTCGATGAATCAACGTGAAATTAAAAGGAGATAGAATAACGATTTACCTGGCCCATAACTTGGTGATGCTCCTAGGTGTCGTCAGCAGCGACGGGACAAACTGTTTCAGCTTAGGGTACACTTGACTCTCCAAGAAGAAATACGCGAACCACGACACCGTCCACGGATGCTTTATATCCATCAATAGTAGTGCCCATCCGGCCTTTCCGAATGTACCAGACACGTGGCAAATGATCTTCCCAGTTTCTTGATTATATCTATAAATGAGAATAATATTCGATCATAATAAAGATTAATATCTGTAGGAGATTTGGGGCCGTAGGGCCAGTATTGATGAGGGATCGGAGAAATTAGCGTAGTAGTGGAGCAGTCGTGGGGTAGCAGCCTAAGTGCTAGGCTTGTGAGCGAAGGATCCCGAGTTCAAGTCCCGGTAGCTCCGTTAATTTTTCTCTGCGCTTACAGTTCAGAAGTGGGATTGTGCTCGCGTTACCTCGTTGGAGGAGAACTTGCCCGATACATCGGATACCTGTGGGTGGTGTGATTGGGAAGTTGTGGAGTATAGCTCCGAGTTATTCTTGCAGGCTTCGGCAGTCGGAGGGTATGGCACATTCGGGGCGAATGTGATGTCAGGGCTGGCCGAGCTGTAGGAGATTTAGGGCCGTAGGGCCAGTATTGATGAGGGATCGGAGAAATTAGCGTAGTAGTGGAGCAGTCGTGGGGTAGCAGCCTAAGTGCTAGGCTTGTGAGCGAAGGATCCCGAGTTCAAGTCCCGGTAGCTCCGTTAATTTTTCTCTGCGCTTACATATCTTTATAAATAAGTAAGAAAAACATTATAAAGCAATAATTGTAATAAAAATATATACCTTGGCGGTGGATCAACCAATGGTTCACTAAGATGCCATAGCATGGGATCGAATTTCGGCAATCATTCGGGTTCTATCGCCGTGACACCTCGCATGTACATCTTATTCGTTTCGTACACCTCTTTGTAAACCACCTATTCCGGACTGATTTTTCGTAGAACGCACAAAGAATGCATGAATACAGGTTCCTCCATTTCTGGTGTTCTGAAAGATGGTTCAGAATGGAGAGCTGTCGCATTCAATGGGTCTTAATTATCAATGACAATTAATAACACACCATACCTAACCTGTAAGCATGTTTCCACTTGGCCTTATCCTGATCCTCTTTTACCTCGTCGGGCGAAACCTTTTTCGCGACTTGATCCGCCATACGTGCAAGAACTATCTGGCGCAGCAATTTCGCTTCCATGTCGGTTGGTAACGGCATTACGGCCTTACGATTATGACTCGCGGCACGTATTCCTCGCACTCGCGTAAGCTCTTCTTCTTCTTCTTCTTATTTCTGCCCCGAATGGATTTCCGGTTCCACAGGAACCGTAGTACCTCGCTTTATAACAAGAAATCTGGGGGACTATCCGGGGGAATAGTCACCCTCTTGCGTCTTTCATCAGATACTCCTCTTTTAAGATATTCCACGCTTTCCATACAAGACACCTAAACAAATTTAGCCCCCCCAAGTGGATTATTGATATATTTTTTTTTACCAATCGTTTGGTGGTTGATTGGTAGTATTTGGTACCGTATTCAAAACGTTCGGTAGTTTCTCGTTTTTCTAGGAAATCAAAAACAAATTTTTGATCTTCTTTTAGCCCCCCCACTTTGACTGTGGTAGTTTTTTTTTTTTTAATCGATTGGCGATTGATTGGCAATGTTTGGTACCGCATTAAAAACTTTTGGTGGTTGCGCGTTTCTTTAGAAAATCGAAAAAACAAATTTTTGATCTTCTCTTAGCCCCCCCACTTTGGCTGTGGTAGTTTTTTTTTTTTTAATCGATTGGCGATTGATTGGCAATGTTTGGTACCGCATTGAAACCTTTTGGTAGTTTCGCGTTTTAAAAAGAAAGAATTAATTGTTAACAAATTTTTAACCTTCTTTAGCGCCTACACTTTGACTGTTGGGAATTTTAAATTCTTTTTTTACCAATCGTTTAGTGGTTGATTGGTAATGTTAAGAGCTGTAAGTTATTGAAAATTTTATTTTAACATTCCAGTTATGTATAGTGACGATTGCACACATTCACTAATGCTGCGTTCCCACTACACGCGTCGCGCGTCGCGTCACGACGCCGCGTCATGAGTTATCCAATCAAAACGTTTCATTTTATGACGTCATTTCCGACGCAAGATCTTGTCGGAAATGACGTCATAAAATGAAACGTTTTGATTGGATAACTCATGACGCGGCGTCGTGACGCAACGCGCGACGCGTGTAGTGGGAACGCAGCATAATAGCGTCTTCCCGAACGCACCTATTGTGGGCATTCAGGAGCGCATACGTATGTACACGCACTAGGCTCTGGGGTCACATGCGCATGCTCTAGGGCTTAAGCAGGGCGCACACACTTCTGCACAACGCATAATGCGTAAGCATAAGAAAATTGATTGGTCTATTTCCTTATGCACATGCATATGGACCAATCAATTCTCTTATGCTTATGTTTATGCGCTATGCATGTTCGTCTGGATTGACCTTAAAGGTGGAAGCACATAAAATTGCAGGAGCCATGAGCAAAATGCAGAAACCATATGCGCATGCGCGATGGTATCTGTTAGGCCGGTATTCATAATCAGGGGCCCGATTCTGTATCGACAAACGTATACGTAAACTCTGCTCTAACAGAAAAACTGCAAGCTTATTGGCTAGAAACTTTGTGATAGCCAATCACGTTGCAGCCTTTCTGTTAGAGCAGAGTTTGCGCATACGTTTCTCGTTAGAGAATCGGGGTCCTGATCTTATTTCAAGACCGTCTTAAGTAATATCTTAAGATGCTAATACGGCTCTGTGATTGGTTAATGACATCTTAAGATTGTACTTAAAATGGTCTTAAATATAAGAACCGACTATGAATACCGGCCATAGAGCTCTTCAGATACCATAGCGCATGCGCATATGGCTTCTGCATTCGTGCTCATGGCTCCTGCAATTTTATGTGCTTCTACCTTAAGACCGCTGGACCAATGAGCATCTTATGTAAATCAATATGGCGACTTTATGCTGGATGCTCATTGGTCCAGCGGTCTTATGCTATGCTTATGCAGCCTATGCAATTTTGTGTGCGATGGCCTTTAAGGTCAATCCAGACAAACTTGCATAGCGCATAAACATAAGCATGAGAGAATTGATTGGTCCATATGCATGTGCATAAGAAAATAGACCAATCCGTTTCTTTATGCATATGGTTATGCACCTATGCAAGTTTGTCTGGATAGACCTTAAAGCGGGGAACACACACTTCTGCACAACGCATAATGCGTAAGTATAAGAAAATTGATTGGTCTATACACATGTGCATAAGGAAATAGACCAATCAATTTTCTTATGCTTACGCATTATGCGTTGTGCAGAAGTGTGTGCGCCCCGCTTAAGCCCTAGAGCATGCGCATGTGACCCCAGAGCCTAGTGCGTGTACATACGTATGCGCTCTTGAATACCCACAATGTGTGCAATCGTCACTATACATAACTGGAATGTTAAAATAAAATTTTCAATAACTTACAGTTCTTAACATTACCAATCAACCACTAAACAATTAATAAAAAAAGAATTTAAAATTCGCAACAGTCAAAGTGTAGGCGCTAAAGAAGGTTAAAAATTTGTTGACAATTAATTTTTTCTTTTTAAAACGCAAAACTACCAAAAGGTTTCAATGCGGTACCAAACATTGCCAATCAATCGCCAATCGATTAAAAAAAAAAAACTACCACAGTCAAAGTGGGGGGGGCTAAGAGAAGATCAAAAATTTGTTTTTTCGATTTTCTAAAGAAACGCGCAACCACCAAAAGTTTTTAATGCGGTACCAAACATTGCCAATCAATCGCCAATCGATTTAAAAAAAAAAAAACTACCACAGTCAAAGTGGGGGGGCTAAAAGAAGATCAAAAATTTGTTTTTGATTTCCTAGAAAAACGAGAAACTACCGAACGTTTTGAATACGGTACCAAATACTACCAATCAACCACCAAACGATTGGTAAAAAAAAATATATCAATAATCCACTTGGGGGGGCTAAATTTGTTTAGGTATACAAGACAGCGGTTCCAGCGGCGGGGCACTGGAGCCCTCTTGTGTCAATTGCTAATTGATTCTCGTTTTCTATCCGTCGATAAGGGAGGGAGTCATAGCACAGTATCGATCAAAAAGATAATTTATCGCTTTTAACATTTTGAGACATACTAAAATAATACGGATACAATATAAAAAGAGGCAAGCCTCGCAGAAAGCTTCAATTCCGATTACATGAGCGTAAAAACCATAAACACAATTACGTGCAGGTGGAATGAAACCAAGTATAATATACCGACAAGCAAATATGGCGATCACGTGATATAACACAAACATAATTCAAAGTACGCAAAAGATTTCAAATTTCACAAATCAGATTCAACCTTATCTCCTAATTCGATTAGTCAGGAGTTCTACGCCCAAGAGATCGACGCTCCCCTTAAGTAATCCTCATACGGCGATCACGCGATATAACGCAGCTGGTTCAAATTACGCTAAAGATTCCAAATTTCACGAGTATATATAACTTTCTTAATTCAAAGAAAACACAAAATATGCATATCAAATACGATCAAAACACTTGGTCATCCAAAGCGTCCCCCTCGATAATTTATCGATTTTAACATTTTGAAACATACTAAAATAATACGGATACAATATAAAGAGAGGCAAGCCTCGCAGAAAGCTTCAATTCCGATTACATGAGCGTAAAAACCATAAACACAATCACGTGCAGGTGGAATGAAACCAAGTATAATATACCGACAAGCAAATATGGCGATCACGTGATATAACACAAACATAATTCAAAATACGCAAAAGATTTCAAATTTCACAAATCAGATTCAACCTTATCTTCTAATTCGATTAATCAGGATCGACGCTCCCCTTAATCCTCATACGGCGATCACGCGATATAACGCAGCTATGGTTCAAATTACGCTAAAGATTTCAAATTTCACGAGTATATATAACTTTCTTAATTCAAAAAAAACACAAAATATGCATATCAAATACGATCGAAACGCTTGGTCAAAATCCAAAGCGTCCCCCTCGAGCAGGGACGCCCAAAGATCGACCAAATCTTCTTAAGTGATCCCCAAACGGCGATCTCGCAACATAACGCAGATATAAATCAAAGTACGCAAAAGGTTTCAAATTCCACAAGTATAAAGCTAACGATAACTGTTCTTATAACAGTTAATCTTCAAAACATGTTCAATAGAGCCGCTAATCATAGTACACAATGACAATGTGTCCTCTCCAATATAAAGCATTGACATCCCCAAGGATACCTTAGGAAATATTCCAAGAACGCAGCAAAAACCGTAAACACAATCACGCGAAGGTGGAATGTTCTAAGCCGAAGCCGAAACGTATAATGGAAAACTCTCAATCCAGATCATACGACGATCACATGACATAAACACGATTCAAAGTACGCAAGAATTTTCAAGTTTCACGATCGAGTAAATAACTATCTTAAATCACATTAAAGAAAACACAAAATATGCATAACCAAAAACAATCAAAACGCTTGGACATATAATCGACCGGTTCTCGCTAAGTTATCCCCATACGGAGATCACGTGATATAACGCAGATATAATTCAAATTTCACGAATATATAGCTGACTATAATTGTTCTCAATTGTCCATAAGTAACTTATATTAACAAAATGCGGGGGGTCTAAACTTAGAACTAAAAAAGTCTAACAAATTTTAATATTCGCGATAATAATCAGTAATTGGTCTCAATTGTCCATATATAACTTATCTTAACGAAAGAAGATCACTCAGTCCCATTGCACCAAGACAAAGTTACTCTTCACAATATGTTCAGTAAAGATGCTAATCTCAGTACACATTAAACACAAGAATGTATCTTCTCTAAATGGCAAAGGAACTTTTACGAATATATAGCTGACTATAATTGTTCTCAATTGTCCATAAGTAACTTATATTAACAAAATGCGGGGGGTCTAAACTTAGAACTAAAAAAGTCTAACAAATTTTAATATTCGCGATAATAATCTGTAATTGGTCTCAATTGTCCATATATAACTTATCTTAACGAAAGAAGATCACTCAGTCCCATTGCACCAAGACAAAGTTGCTCTTCACAATATGTTCAGTAAAGATGCTAATCTTAGTACACATTAAACACAAGAATGTATCTTCTCTAAGTGGTTAAGAAATAATCACGAAAGAAACTTTGACAACATAAATGAACACTATAGACACAAAATGGAGCCCGCCACAAGGTCTCTTCAGTGGATCCGAATGTATGGCACATGAGCCGACGTCCGTACTGGACGCCGGCTCAAGGCGGACTCCTCGCGTAAACTCTGTTCCTCTAGCCTCCTTGAGATTCGCCGCCATATTGATGATGCATGACGCGCCGCTTGACTGTTTTCCGTCTTTTTATAAGTCGACTATTTAGAAGTCGACTTTTAGTCGACTTTCCGTCATTTTTAGAAGTCGACTAAAAGTCGACTTATAAAAGTCAACTTGCCGTCGACTTTCCGTCAACTGTGCTCTTAGGGTATAGCTGTTAAGATAAAACGGAAAAACGCTTAAATTCTGAGTTGCCTCTAGAAGTGTTTTGTAATGTCTAGGTTGGCAGTCCTGAGCGCATGCTATCATTCTCTTTGTCCCCACTTGGTTGTTGCCTGTGGCAGCACGCGCGTCTAGTATAGTCCCAGGTAGCAATTAATGTCTAAAAGACATCATAAAGACATCTTTAAGATTTCTGGCATCTTAAAGACATCTTTATGATGTCTTTTAGACATTAATGCTACCTGAGTTTTTTTTTAGTTAGTTACACGGCGCAACGTTAACACATTCAAGTCGCGCGTTCACGATATTATATACGTTCCCGAAAACGGTGTACAATAACCAAATAAAACGTTTCTTTGTCCACACCTGATTATTCTAACATGGTAGCAGAGCGTGGTTCGCCGTGAACGTGTTTTGCCATGAACGAGGTTACAGTTACCGGAAAGCGCGGTTTATCGTGGGCGTTGTCTCGTGAGCGAAGATCTCGTGTACGGGCGTAAACGCGGAAAACGCATTGACATTGTCTTTGTGTTCTGTGAGGAAACGACCGGAAGATGGAATATCAAGGAATCGAGAAGCTTCGTGGCGCGGATAATTGGGACGTCTGGAAGTTCGCCGTGCGGAATTTGCTGCGTGGAACGGAAAATGCATACGAAGTATGCATCGGTGAAATTCTAAAACCAAATCTGCTGCCGACGGATGCGGCAACTCAGCAACAAGAACAGTATCGAAAAGGTCTCAAAAAGTGGGACAAAGCCGATCGTGCCGCGAGTCAAATCATAGTTAAGACGCTGGATACGAAAGTAATAGCGCTTCTGATGGTTTCATGTGAGACTGCGCGGGATATGTGGCTGAAGTTACACACGATTTATGAACAACAGACAAAACAAACTTCGCATACTGTCCAATCGGAATTTTTCAATTTCAACATGGATCCGTCGGACGACATGGTGACTCGATCATATTTCCAAATTTGAGGGACTAATCCTACGCATGCAGCAATTAAATGTAAAGCCGGACGAATTATCGCTATCGGTTAAGTTGCTGGATACATTGCCAGAGGAATACGAGAGTTTTCGCCAGGCATGGTGGGCAAGAGCAGAGAATCAGCAAACGTTCGGTAATTTGCTTGAGGTGTTAACCTCTGACGACGCACGCCGGGAGATTTGAGTCGGAAAGCAGGAACAGATGGCTGCACTAGTGGCGAGCAAATCTAAAAGACAAGATCGCGGAAATACTAGTGGTAACGCTAAGAAAGGACAGTCACAACAATCAAGTGAGTCAAAGCTTAATAAAAAAAGGAAAAGCAAGTCGAACTATAAGTGCTACAATTGCGGAGAAAAGGGGCACTTTCGTCAGAATTGTCCTAGGAAACAGAAGAAAACGCAAGATAGCAATCCGAGAGAAGAAGCTTTTGTTTGCGAAGCCATGACAGCTGAGCTCGACAATGATTCGTGGATAGTGGATTCCGGTGCAACGGATCACGTGACAAACCGAAGTGACTTGTTTACATCGTTTGATTATTTCAGTACACCAGCGAAGATCTATATTGGAAATAAAACTACAATGGACGCCCTAGGAAAAAACAATCAAGATTGAAACTCTAGTTGACGGAAAATGGTTACCAGGACAAATGGAAAATGTGTTGTTTGTGCCGGCTGCTCGTCGAAACTTGTTTTCGGTAATTTCAGTTCTGGACCAGGGCATGAAATTCAGTTCTTCGAAGGACGGTTGTGAGTTTGTAAAAGACGGTATTATCAAAGCTCGCGGAGTGCGTGTTAATCAGCTGTTCAAGGTGGTAATTCGTGTGAGACCGCCTGAAAAGGCATGCATAGGAGGGGTCAACTTGGCATCAAAAGACTCTCTACACGTATGGCACGAAGGCCTCGGCCACCAGAATAAAATTCATGTAAAGAAATTTCTCGTGAAAAATCAGATTGACTTTTTCGACGATAATCAGTTTTGTGGTTCCTGCATTGAGGGAAAGCAACACCGAAACAGTTTTTCAACTACGTCAACAGCGTGCTGAATCACCTGGTGAAGTTATTCATGCCGATCTGTGTGGTCCCATGGAAACGACGTCACTTGGCGGGTCAAAATACTTTGTGTGTTTCACGTGTGACTATTCAAGGCTACGCATCGTTTATTTCTTGAAGAAAAAGTCTGAAACTGTTGAAAAGATCAATGAGATGTTGCAAGTCGTGAAGAATCAATGCGGAAGATCAGTTAAAGTTTTTCAGTGCGACGGAGGCTTGGAATTTGACAATGAAGCGGTCCAGAAACTGTTAAAATCGAATGGCGTCACACTAGCAATTTCAAACCCTTATACCCCAGAACAAAATGGGTGTGCTGAGCGTACCAATCGAACTGTGGTTGAACTCGCTCGTACGATGCTATTATCCAAGAATTTGCCGAAGTTCTTATGGGCGGAAGCTGTCAACGTAGCCGTATACATTCTCAATCGTACCGGACCGAGTCGTGTTCAGGACAAGACCCCATATGAACTGTTTACAGGAAAGAGTATACACATGAAAAATCTTCGTGTTTTTGGAACGCCATGTTATATTCATGTGCCGAAGGAACGACGTAAGAAGTGGGACTCGAAATCTCAACCTGGCATTTTTGTTGGCTATTCGGATAATATGGAAGGTTATAGAATCTGGTTGAAGTCCACCAATCAAATTATTCGCAGCAGGGATGTTGTATTTGAGCCGGAACATCCAGGAAAAACACTTGCTTGGATCCCTCAACAAAAATCTACAAGTGAAGAGGTGAAGGATGTTGGCGCATCATCGAATTCTTCAACTGAAGATACATCATCTGAAGACCTTCATGAAGAGGATAAACCAGCGGAGACTCCGAAACTGACTGAACGTGTGCTACGTGACAGAGCTGAAACCACCTCGTCGCCTGGTTGAGTCAATGCTTGCTAAAATAGACGAACCTGGAAGCTTTGTGCAGGCTCTTAACTCTTCAGATAAGCAACACTGGAAGAAGGCTATGGAAGAGGAAATGGCTTCGTTGGAAGAAAACTCAACTTGGTCATTGGTCGACTTACCGGTTGGTCGCAAGACGATTTTAAATCGATGGATTTACCGTGTCAAGCACAACGCTGAGGAAAAAATTATTCGCTATAAAGCTAGGCTCGTCGTTAGAGGTTTTAGTCAACGGAAAGGAATCGACTCTAACGAAACGTTTAGTCCTGTTGCCCGGTTTGACACGATTCGAACAGTGCTAAGTATTGCGGCTAATGAAAACTTGGAACTAGCACAATTTGATGTGAAGACTGCGTTCTTGAATGGTGTGATTGAAGAGGACATCTATATGGATCAGCCCGAAGGTTATGAAGACGGTACTGATCGCGTTTGCAAGCTTCTTAAAAGCTTGTATGGATTGAAACAGTTACCCAGACGTTGGAACAATTGATTCAAGGAAACCATGACCAGACTTGGATTTCAGCAAAGTTTAGCTGATCTATGTATGTTTTATAAACAATCTGGTAATGAGAAGATAATTGTTGTTTTATATGTCGATGACGGACTGGTAGCTGCAACAAGTAAAACTATTATCAGCGAGCTTCTGAGCAACCTGGAAGATATATTTAAGATAACTATAGAACCCCTTGGTTCATTTTTAAACATGATGATCAGTATCACAGTATATGGAGAACCCGAGACAGAAGCATTGGGAGATGACCAAACAAATTTTTAAATACATCAAAGGTACAGTTGGTCTAGGAATCCGTTACGATGTCGCCTGGAAGACTGGTGAGCTTGAGGCATACAGTGATGCGGACTTTGCCAGTGACACAACAACTTGAAGATCCGTCAGCGGAATCGTTCTCAAATACAACGGAGGAGCAATTGTTTGGGCGAGCAGACGACAAGACTGTGTATTTCTTTCAACCACTGAGGCGGAATATATTGTTTCTAGTGAAGCAGCAAAGGACACTGTATGGTTAACACGGTTATTTAATGAGATTTCACCCTTGAAAAAGGAGCCTGTACTTTTAGTTGATAACGCTAGTGCTATAAAGCTTGCAAAGAATCCTATTTTTCACAGGCGCTCTAAACATATAGAGATGCGTTTTCATTTTGTACGCAAATGTTATCAAAAGAAGCAACTAAATATTGAACATGTGTCTGGTAGCAATCAAATAGCTGACATTTTAACCAAGCCGATTTCGCGCGTGCAACATGAGCGTTTACGTGAAATGTTAGGCATTGTGAATATTGGACACTAAGTACAGAGTTTTTTTTATATATTTAGTTTAAGTTTATACGAGCTAATATATTAGGTTTAGGTTTATACGAGCTAATGTTTAGTTGTTGCGTTTCTTTTAATTTAAGGTTTTTAGGGGAAGTGTTAAGATAAAACGGAAAAACGCTTAAATTCTGAGTTGCCTCTAGAAGTTTTTTGTAATGTCTAGTTTGGCAGTCCTGAGCGCATGCTATCTCTCTCTTTGTCCCCACTTGGTTGTTGCCTGTGGCAGCACGCGCGTCTAGTATAGTTTTTTTTTAGTTACACGGCGCAACGTTAACACGTTCAAGTCGCGCGTTCACGATATTATATACGTTCCCGAAAACGGTGTACAATAACCAAATAAAACGTTTTTTTGTCCACACCTGATTATTCTAACAATAGCATTACAACATTTGCGTAACGAGATATAGTACAGGTTAAAACTGTAATTTCACCGTTACATACCACATTTTATCTTACAATCTTTATCTCTCTGGCAAGCCTCCAACCACTTTATTCTTAACTCAAGATTTTTAAGAAATGAATAAAATTTTACTTTTTTCATAAAAAGAACATTTGTCCGAGTTTTGCAATTTTTGACAAAGCAGCTCGGCATTTTTAATCATTTGCGCAATGTACTATCACTATTATTGTTACCTATCACTATCATTCACTGCTTACAATTACAATCTGTGTCTGCCATATTGAAATCTGTGTGATTAGGGCACCTCTGATTGATGGTTGACTGCTCTTTTCTACTTTTGAACGACTGCACATCCACCAGATTGCTTCACCTTGTATACTTCAACCATGGCACCACCAACAGAGAATTCTCGCCGCGTAGAGACGAGTCACGCGTTTATTCACGCTCTCTTGTCCGTTGAATGCCGAGCAGTTAACATCGTTATGCAAAAATTGTACGAAGCATCACGAGCAATAAACGACATATTATTTCAAAAAAAAAACGAGTCAATCAATATCATAAACATAGTCCTTCGAGCCGGATAAGTCTCACGTAAAGGCATCAACGACAAGGGCAAAGTATAATCAAAGCATAATCACAGTATAACCACGAAAGCGAGCGCATTGCAGCGCATTACAGCGCAACGAGGTGAGTCTCCATCTTTCCTCTCTTTTCATTTCTTGTGCGATATCATTCGTAATAATGTCGATGCAGGCATTAAAGGCTCTTAAAGCAAAGTGAGCATCCGTAAAAGCATAATGCACGCGTACTCGAAACGCGCTTGATGCTATAGATCTACAAGAAGTGGATAACGCGTACGTAAAATAGCGGAAACCACAATTCGCTGAATATTGGAATCAATTCAACGATATCCAAGCGCAAATTGACGAGTTGTTAGAATTAGCGGAGGATTTAAATGGTATCGAAAAAGCCGATATCCAGGCCGAGCAAGAAGACCCTGGTAACCATATCCGATAGAAAACGATTAAAAACGGCTATATCTGTATCGTTTTTAATCCTATCTTATCGGTTCTATCGTTGCATATTTAGAAGACAGATAAAACATTAATCGAATCGAATCGGTTTCTATCATTTTAGGTCCGAATAAGAAAATAACTATACAAATTTTATAGTTATGAATCGTTTTCTATATGTACAATTATTGCCCGTCTGAATCAATCGTATATACACGATATAATATGTATCGTTATTTATGGTAATAATTTTACCGTATGCATTAATACGGATATATAAGAATAAAATGATAGACATCTTATCGATATTTATATGACTTAACCGAACCGATACATCTATCGTTTCTTATCAGGATTTTCTGACATACAACTTATCATCTTCTTTATGGCAGCAAATCGGTTCGTTTTCTATCGTATATTAATGATATAAATTGAATCGTTTGAAAACCTTCTACTTTGTATATGTTTGTATAAAGAGTAAACGATAGACATCTCGTCGATATTTATACGATTTAACCGAACCGACACATCTATCGTTTCTTATCAGGATTTTCCGACATACAACTTATCATCTTTTGTACGGCAGCAAATCGGTTCGTTTTCTATCGTATATTAATGATATAAATTGAATCGTTTGAAAACCTTCTACTTTGCATATGTTTTTATAAGGTTAAAACGATAGACATCTCGTCGATATTTATACGACTTAACCGAACCGACACATCTATCGTTTCTTATCAGGATTTTCCGACATACAACTTATCATCTTCTGTACGGCAGCAAATCGGTTCGTTTTCTATCGTATATTAATGATATAAATTGAATCGTTTGAAAACCTTCTACTTTGCATATGTTTTTATAAGGTTAAAACGATAGACATCTCGTCGATATTTATACGACTTAACCGAACCGACACATCTATCGTTTCTTATCAGGATTTTCCGACATACAACTTATCATCTTCTGTACGGCAGCAAATCGGTTCGTTTTCTATCGTATATTAATGATATAAATTGAATCGTTTGAAAACCTTCTACTTTGCATATGTTTTTATAAGGTTAATACGATAGACATCTCGTCGATATTTATACGACTTAACCGAACCGACACATCTATCGTTTCTTATCAGGATTTTCCGACTGACAATCATCTTCTGTACGGCAGCTAATCGTTATCTATCGTATATCAACGATATTAACCGAATTGTTTAGAAGCAGCAGACGGAAAAAATTTCTATGAAAATCATATTTTGTGAATACCCAGACAGCACCAAGTCCAAAATCGGGACATAACACGTCTTTTAGATGCTTTTTAGACGTCTTATGTCCCGCTTTTGGACATGCGTGCTGTCTGGGTATTCATAGAAATTTTTCGATTTTCATACATCTAATAATTCAGATATATGAAAAACTATGAATAACTACAATTTTTTATACTTTTTCACAGAAAACTATGGATTTTTATGAAAAATTAAGTTGAATATACTAATTTCTACGCGTGCTGTTTTTACGCCAGAAGAGCTGAATCAATTTTGATACTTTTTTATAGAAAATTATGAAAAATAATTTTAACTATATGTTAGATAAACTTTCACGGAATTTTTAATAATAAAATAAACGCCAGTCTGTAATTAATCTTAATTTATTAGAAATATATTTTATATAAGTGTACAAATATGAAGAATTATGAACAGATACATTTTGTTTTTTTAACTGATAATTAAAGTGATATATTAATATATAGTTATAATGTTTTAAATTGGTTCGGCATTGTACAAAGAAATTTGTCACATTTCATTTCGACGACCACAAGTTTACGTTTTATCAGCTGAATCGGAATTATTTTTTCATCTTGTGCTTCGCTAGTAACTTGTAACATATGATTTATTGTTAATTGATTATAGACCGCAGGCATGGTTGTCAGAACTTTACAAACGACAAAGCAACATTTATTTACAATAATAAAACTTAATATTTCGATAATTGTATCATCGTCTAATTGTACTACAGAATCGTTGGTTTTAATAGTTTTACTGTACGCTGCAAGTCAGTGTGAAGCACAATTCCGCTAAATATGCATGCCTTTCATATACATGTATGTACCTCTTTATTATTCATGAAATTCTTATAATAGTTACTATGACACTTTAACAAGCTATAATATTTATCCGCATTTTGTACTAATTTTGGAGCACCTGAAAAGCACCTCTTAAGTATTTTGCAACGTGAGTTTCTGATAGAATACCGTAAATAAACGATTCACTAATTATATTAAAAATGATAGAAACTGATATTGTAATATTAGTCTCTGAACTAATATAAATATGATTAATTGTGAGGACTCAATAATGCACACGTGTATACTGTAAGACTCAGTTTATTGCTCTGTCCCGCCAGGCTCTCCCTGTCGTGTCTGCCGGTAGGTTCGCATGGTATTCCTTAAGGCGGGTTCTCAACTGCCTAACATCCCCCTTTTTCAGATAATGTTCTTACACTTATAAGTTTAATCTATCCGGTGGTTTTATTACTCTTCCGCTTCTAGTGGTAGTCGGATTGCTTATCTCTAATTCACTTTCTGATGCTATGCTATTTTCTGTTTCTGACTCGGTCTCCCCCTCTACTCTCTCTGCCCTGTCGCTTTCTATTTCAATAAAACATTTCCTTGTTTCCTTTTCCTCCTCTTCACCCGGAGTGTTAAACAAATAATGGTTCCTAGATACTCTTCTATTTACAGCATGCTTAGCTACTTTTATAAATACTCTATTTCTGATATACTCAGAACCATTATCTGTTTTTACATGGTATGTTCTATCTCTAACTTTTCGTATTACAATTCCCGGTATCCAATTACCTTTTGGTTTTAGCTGTATTACTACTCTACTTCCATTTTTTATTTCTGTCAACGACCTCGTTCCTTTCTTATTATAATAATGCTGTTGTATTTTTTGGTTATCCTTAACTGCTTTTCCTATCTTTTCCCTATCTACTAATTTGGGTATTAACTCCTCGTTAGTACTTGGAACTGTTGTTCGCAACTTTCTGCTCATCAAGATTTGGGATGGTGAGAAATTCTCAAAGATTGGCATGTTTCTGTAATAAAGAAGTGCCAAATAAATATCTTTTCTTTCTTCCAGAACTTTTTTAAACATGTTCTTAGCTGTCTGTACGTTCCGTTCAGCCATTCCATTAGATTGTGCATATGTGGGAGAGGTAAGGATATGGGTAAACTCCCAATCTCTAGCAAATTCTTTGAATATATGTGACGAAAACTGTGGTCCTCCATCACTTATTACTGTTAGTGGTATGCCGTGCCTTGCAAACATTGCTTTTAGGATCTTAATTATTCTGTAACTACTACTATCTTCTGTTACTTCTTCTATTTCTATGAATTTAGAATAGTAATCAATTACAAGAAAATACTTTTTCCCCTGTAATTCAAACAGATCACATCCTACTTTATTCCACGGCAACATTTTAATTTCATGTGACTTTAGACTTTCAGACCTTTGCGAATTTGAGTATTTCACACATATATGACACGATTCTATCTTTTGTATGATTTCATTGTTCATTGTCGGCCAGTAAACCGACTGTTTCGCGAGGGCCAAACATTTTTTAACTCCAAAATGATTGTAATGTATTTTGTCCAAAATATCCTTCCTCAACCTATATGGTATTACTAGACTGCAACCCTTAAAGATCAGTTCGTCATTTATAGTTAGTTCTTCTTTACATTTAGCATATGGTTTTATGGAATCTTTTAATTTTTTATGATTTTTTGGCCTACCATTTATGATAACTTCTTTTAAGTCATTTAATTCTTCGTCCTTTTGTGTCTCTACTTTAATTTCTTGTAATTTTTCCTTTGTAACATTAAGTTCTGACACTACTAAACAAACTTGTGCCTGTATTTCATTGTCAAAGTGTTCGTCCGTCTGATCTTTAATGTACGCCCGCGATAACGTATCTGCAATTATTAACTGCTTTCTCGGTTTGTATTTTAATATAATATCATATTTCTGTACTTGTAATAGCATACGTTGCAACCTAGGAGGGCATTTATTAAGTGTTTTCTTAAATATTGAAATTAGCGGTTGATGATCTGTTTCAACTACTACTTTTTTCCCATAAATATATTCATGAAACCTACTTAATCCGAAACATATTGCCGCCATCTCCTTTTCAATTTGAGCGTATCTTTGCTGTGTATCAGTTAATGCTTTCGAGGCATACGCACACGGTAAGTTGTTTTGTAACAAAACCGCCCCTACTCCTGATTTGGAACTGTCAACTGAGACTACTGTTTCTTTATTAACGTCAAAAAATTGTAACACTGGTCTGTTTATTAATTTATTTTTTAAAGACTCTAGTGCTTTTTCTTGTTCCGGTCCCCACGTAAAAAGTACATCTTTTTTTAAAAGATTTCTTAAGGGTTCAGTTTCACATGAAAAATTAGTTATAAATTTACTCACATAAGTTAACATTCCCAACACACGTTGTACATCTTCTTTACACTTAGGAGTTTGCAGTTCTTTAATAGCTGTTACTTTGCTTTCATCTAACGCGACACCCTCAGCACTAATAATATGCCCCATGTACTTGACACTACTTTTACCAAACTGACATTTACTTAAGTTAAATTTGACTTTGTTCCTTTTGGCAGTTTCTAAAACTTTCCTTAGTCTTTCATCGTGTTCCGCTTTGTTTTTCCCCCAGACAATAACATCATCTATGTATTGTTCACAACCTTCACAATTCTCAAAAGTTTGCCTAAATTTCTCCTGAAATACTTCCGGAGCTGATATCAAACCATATGGCATTCTCAGAGATCTATACCGACCAAAGGGAGTTGAGAAAGTGCATAAATATGAGCTTTCTTCATCTAATCGTATTTGATAAAATCCGCTCGTCGCATCTAACGTGCTGAAAACCTTAGCTCCGTTTAATTTAGCTGTAATTTCATCTAATGTTTTAATTAAACATTGTTCGCGTTTTATATTGTTATTTAAGTCCTTTGGATCCAGACAGATTCTCAGACTGCCATTAGGCTTGCGTGTAATGACCAGAGGATTCACCCAATCCGTAGCCTCTTCCACCTTTTCAATTATTTTCAGCTTTACTAGTTCATCTAAACATTCCTTTAATTTAGGTAATAGAGATAGAGCTACTCTGCGTGTCGGATGAATTACTGGCTGCGCGTTTTCTTTTAACTTTATATGATATGGCTTTGAGAAGCAGCCAATTCCCGAGAAAATCTCTTTATACTCCTTCACCAAATCCTCATAAGTGTTACTATCATTTATACTTTCCAACTTCTTTATAATATTTAATTCTAAACATGACGATAATCCTAAGATCGCTGGAGTATTAGTTTTGACAATATAAAAATCTATTTTAAAAATTCTGTTATTTTTCTTAGCACTTATTGTACATACACCCCTGACTTGTAACTTATCACCCGTGTATGACTTGAGCATTGTATCAGTTGGTTTAACTCTAATGTTACCTAACCTTAACGACTTTAAGTGTTCTACTGACATTACATTACACATTGCCCCTGTATCTACTTTGAATTTCATTCTTTTCTCGTTTATTTCTAGCTCTGTTAACCAGACATGTTTCTCGCTATTATTTTCAATCGCTCCTATGAACAGATATTCTTCATTATCCTGGGATGTAAGAGTGTCTACTTTCTTCTCATCCTTATCCTGAATTTCATTTACTTTCTTTTTATAGTTACTTTTACATACAATTGCAAAATGATTTTTTTTATTGCATTTTGTGCAAAATTTTCCATAAGCCGGACAATTATTTAAATTGTGATTCTTGCCACATTTCGTGCACTTAACGATTACTTTCTCTTTGGCTTTGTAGACACTTTTACCTCCCCCTACCTGTATCTGACCTAACTTTTTCTGTGATTTAATTAAGTCTACTGTTCCCGTTGCTTCCCCGGTGGCTTCCATCTTCTTGCTCTGGATTTTCGCCTTCTCCATCATTTTGCATTGGTGAATGGCCTGTTCCAACGTCAGTGAGTCATCCTGTAGTAGCTTCTCCCTCATCTCGTTGCTGTTGACTCCGCAGGTGATCATGCATTTAATTAGGCTGTTCTGTAGATCCCCTAGTTTGCATTTCTGGGCTTGTTCTGTGAGCTCCACCACGAACTGTTCCAGTGACTGTCCGCCTTTCTGTCTCATCGTGAAGAATACGTATCTTTCATACGACAGATTTTCCTTAGGTAGAAAGTGTGCTTCAAATTTGTCGAGTAATATGGGTAGTCTGTCTCTTTCATTCTCTGATAGAGTAAAGGTTTTATATATTTTAAAACCTTCCTTCCCTATGTAGTGTAGAAGCTGGGCACATTGCGTTTCCTGTGGCTTCTTCGACACCTCCGAAGCTTTCAGGTAGTTCTCGAATCTGCTGCGCCACATCTGCCAGTTTTCTGCAACGTTCCCCGACATTCTCATAGGACTAATGCCTCTTGCACTTGCATCTCCCATTTTATTTGCTTCCTTATAGCCGAGTCTTCTTTTCCCGCCAGTACGCGGTTTTTATTTTTAGGTTAGCTTGCTTGCCGCCCTTTACTACGTTGCCAGTCCTCTCCTCTATACCTTTACTTTGTCTGATTTATATTCTGGCTACTTGCGACTGCGCCATGTAATATTAGTCTCTGAACTAATATAAATATGATTAATTGTGAGGACTCAATAATGCACACGTGTATACTGTAAGACTCAGTTTATTGCTCTGTCCCGCCAGGCTCTCCCTGTCGTGTCTGCCGGTAGGTTCGCATGGTATTCCTTAAGGCGGGTTCTCAACTGCCTAACAGATATATAGCTGATAAGATATTTACGATAGGATTCCAAGTATTTTGTAACGTGAGTTTCTGATAGAGTACCGTAAATAAACGATTCACTAACCATATTAAAAACGATAGAAACTGATGTGCAGCTGAGAAGACATTTACGATAAGATTCCAAGTATTTTATAACGTGAGTTTCTGATAGAGTACCGTAAATAAACGATTCACTAACCATATTAAAAACAATAAGAAATTTTTTTATCGTTTTCTATCGGAGATGGTTACCAGGGGAAGAATGCATAAATTTCAAAGAGAGTTATTTCAGTATCGCTAGCAAAATTGAAAGTTTATTAGCGCCTACGCAGATCGAGGCCGCGAATCGTAATGGAAATAAAGGTTATGTTTGCGATGTCAGTCAGATGCATTTACCGAAGATTTCAATACCAAAGTTTACCGGTAGTTACGAGGATTGGTATCCTTTTTACAATACATTCGAGTCAATGATTCATCTTAATCCGAAGCTAACAAACATACAAAGATTCCATTATTTAATTTCCTCATTGGAAGGTGATGCGGCGCACGTTATTAAGTCGCTGGAAATCACCCAAATAGCCAAATTTAGTGAGTTTGCTGTCATGTTGCCAACAAGCAGCTTGTCATTAATGCAACTAATTTTGACAAACTCGTGACAAGGTAAGACAGCATTATGCTTGTCGGGTTGAACTCACATGAATTATAATTCTATTTACGGCAAATTGATAGCAACATGTTCACACGGATTTGTTATCCGTGAAGAGTTGAGTTGTGACAGGAACTTGGTGACAACTTGTTGTCGTCCACGATTAACAGCATATTCAATGCAATTTGAGGGCAACTTCTCAGGTAGCAGCGTCACGTGATTTTCACGTCAGTTTATGGTCAATCGTTACGCCAATTATCCTTTTATAATCATGTAATAATGACTTAAAAATGATAGGAATAAGTCACAGACCAATGACGACATTTCAAGACGTTAAAAACGTTACTTGTATGACCTTTCTGGCCTTTTAATAAAAGAATTGTAAAAATCAAATTTATATACAAAATTATAATTAATTAAGAAACCAGATTTGTTATAAAATATATACATTTTATGTTTATTTAATTATTATTAGTCTTTAAAAATAAAGGTACCATTAATATAAGATTACATTAATCTAAAAGTGTGCCACACTTTATTATAAAAGTGGACTCCACGATACAATTGATACAAGTTGTGCAGTTCCGTCATTTATATATCGTTCATATATACTATCATTCGTCATATTTTAAATACGAGAAACAGATCCTAACGGATGCCATCTATCGGATCCGACATTTGCGCATTCCTTAGAAACGTATGACAATTTCATATTGTTAACACTATGTTAGCAACGACTTACAATTAAAAAACTTCATAGCTTGAAGACATATACACAACAACGAATGGAAATCATTATATATGTGTTGTTGCCATCATGTTTGCATCATGATGCTCAAGATGGAGTGACACGACAAATCATATATTGCTGTCATGTTGCTGACATGCTGCAAACAACACAACGTACTAGTATTGCGGACAGTTTGCTCTTAAAATTGGGTCAACTGATTGCATGTATAAGCAGTTATGTACCTATATTTGTAACGTGTTCTATTTCGATGTCAGCAAATATATAACAACACATGCAATACATTAGTTTGCTCAATATGCTATTTCACGCTTGACTATCTGGGGTTACGACGTCAAGCGCATGATAGCTTAGGAACACATAAGTTATATAATTTACCTGCAGTTACAAAGAGTAATAGCATATAGCATTAAGAAAGTTAATTGACGACGTATTACGGCATTTGCGTTCGTTAAAAAGCTTAGGTAGGCCCACTGAGCGAGCATTGGGGCTACTTTATCATTCACTTGATTATCACTAAAGTTAGATTTAAGCATTGTAAGAGAGTGGGAGGATGATGTTCGAGCAGATGACATGCCTACTTTAAAACAGCTCATTGATTTCTTGACACATAAATGTAAAGCGTTATCAGCCGTATCCAAGAAAGTATCCAGCGATTCAGAAGTATAATTCACGACTTCACCATACCAAGATATGTATTATGTAAGCAGGCTTCCAGGATTTAAATTCACGGCTTCGCTGATGCAAGTAAGAAGGCATACGGAGCGTGCATACATATCAGAATTACTAAACCACAAGGTCAGCATTCAACAACTGCTATGTTCCAAGTCTCGAGTGGCGCTGTTGAAAACGATTACATTGCCACGCTTAGAGTTGTCTGCTGCAGTCCTACTAGTGCAATTATCGGACAAAGTATTAAACGCAGTACGCTTTGAAATAGAGAATGTATGCTATTAGACGGACTCAGAAATTATGTTACATTGGATAAAGGCAACCGACAAAAGGTGGAGTGTTTTCGTCGCTAACAAGGTTGGAGAAATTCACAGGCTCTCCCGACCGACTAAATGGTATCACGTAAGCGCAGAATTTAATCCAGCTGACTATGTATCAAGAGGATCTCTTCCGACATCTTTGAGTAACGCAAAGCTGTGGTGGTCCGGTCCATGGTTGCAGTACGAATCTCAAGATTGGAACATCAATATATCGCCTCTATTAGAAGAAATACCAGAGCAGAGACGAGCACTCGCGTCTATGGTCACTACTGACAATAAACATGAATAATCACAAGATTTTTATCTTTAAACAAATTAATTAGAATCATTGCTCTTTGCATTAGATTTATCACTCACATTAGAAGCAACCCAGAAACCAGAATGACGGGTCGTAACCACGCAGGAGTTACTCGAATCTAATCGGTGTCTTATAAGAATTATTCAGTAATTAGCGTTTAAAGAAGATCTTCTTAAAAACAAATAGATGTGTGCCACGCAAAAGCAAATTACTAAGTTTAGCTCCATTTATCAACGAACAAAATATCATAAGAGTAGGTGGACGGGTTCGGAATGGCTTCGGAACTCAGCAATCTCACCTGACAAGAAGCACCCCGTCGTACTGCCTGCTTATCATCCCTTCACGCGTCTTGTTATAGCGCGCGAGCATTGCAAGCAGCTCCATGCCGGGGCACAAGCAACACTGGCGGCCGTGCGAGACAAGTATTGGCCTTTAGCAACACGAAATAGCATCAAGGAGCACATTAGTGCATTACTTGTTTCAAAGCAGCTCCACGTACGTCTTAAACAATCATGAGTGAGTTGCCATCCTATAGAGTCACACCATCCAAGCCATTTGCACATAGCGGTGTGGATTATTGTAGGCCAATTCACATAAAATCTGGCCAACTTCGCAATGCTAAATTAGTAAAATCATATATAGCCATTTTTGTGTGTTTATGTACGAAGGCTGTACACATTGAGTTATTGAGTAGCTTATCCACTGAGGCATTTTTAAATGCTCTCAAACGCTTTATTGCTCGTCGAGGTAAGGTGTCATGCATATACTCGGACAACGGTACAAATTTTCAAGGGGCAGCCAACTCGCTAAAGAAATTCTATCAACTGCTACACAATAAGCATCATCAAGAGAGGGTAGACACTGCATTAAAGGAGGATAATATAGAGTGGAGTTTCATACCACCACATGCCTTCCATTTTGGTGGTATATGGGAAGTGACAGTAAAATCTGCAAAGAATCACTTAAACGCGTTGTAGGCAATACTGCATTAAACTTCGAGGAAATGTGCACTGTTGTGCCGTAACCGGGAGTTGGTGCTCAGGGTCGGCACAGGATTCGGGAATTCCGGGTCGGAGAAAGAATTAACTCGTCACACTGTGTTAAATGAATTAACTGAATATATTTCTTTTGAGCAAGTTAACAATTGTCCCAGTTACTTATTAAGGGGATCCTGCAGTGACAGGCGAACTTCCTCGATGTCGATAATGTCAACCTTTCTAATTTTGTTTTCCCTATATCTGTCTTTGTTTAACGAAATGACATCTGTCCTTGTTTGATTGCTCGCCATCTCTCGCAAGATCCGGCAACTACTGTTGCTGCTCTTTTTGTCATTCTGCATCCGTATTTGCATTACTAAAATAATTTTTCGATGGATCTTTTTTTGTACGCATTGAATCTTACTTCTACTTGCACAATATTATTCCTACATGTTTTCCCAAGGGCAGATGATAAACATTATGTATGTATAAACTGCAGAATTTTTGTTTTAAGCAAATATTGTCGTCAGGTGACAGCTGTGTATGTGCCCAAATAAGTAATATTTTTAATTTTTTGGTGTTTTTGATATAAAATCGCGTTTGTTACCCTAGATTTTTGTGCGGACCTAAATTCTGTAAAAGATTTTTGCAATTCTATAAAGCCAATTAAAAGATCCATCAAAAAACGATAGTCGGTAAATCATACGGCTGCAGGATCCCCTTAAGTCCCGATATTCGCGTTATACTTGAGTCGCTTAACGATTATAACGATTACTAATTTGACGAATTAATGAGACAGTTATTGTAACGCACGTAAACGCTTAGATGTTGATTAGCGACTGCCCGCCCGATTGTACAATTCGGCGGTATTTATAATGTCGGAGTCGACATTCTGTCGCCAACTCGGGGGCTTTCGAGATAGCGTTGACCTCTCGTTGTCAGCGTCTTGCGCTGACCTTCGCATTAGCGCTTTCGGTCGTCCCGGAGTTGAACGCTCCTGGTTCCGGTGTTTTTTGGCGGATTTCAGAAATGACTTTAGTCGCTAGGGTCGGATTACTTTGCGACGCTATTTTATACTGCCGCGTGGCGGTTAGGCACCACGGTACAAAGGTCCAGCGTCACAATGATACGGAGCGGGTGTCAGAGCAGGATACGAACGCGAAATGTGTTGGGCGCCAGGTGTGGAGAAGGCCACACCACCTTTTGCTCCAAATAACTCGAAACGCGCGAAGTGACTCCAAAAGATTCTAGATAATTTACGCTAACGATTCTCTCTATTCTCGTAAGGCTCCAAACCGAATAACGCTGCTCTGACCGCTCGCGGCGGCTGCTCCATCAGCGGCAGAGGGTCGTAGTTCAATGACCGGGTAACTCGAGGAGACGTTGACAGTGGTTAGGCGAAACAAAAAAAGGAATCTGCGGTAAATAGATATCAGAAATTGTATTTGCACAGCATGACGGGATAGATTCCCATTACTTTTCGCGAAAGATACACGCAAAGACTCTACAAGTGGTCTTCAACAAATACTCGTATCACGCTAACTATTCTCCGCGATCGAGAAACGCAGATCTCTAGATAGGATCCGAAAGATAGAAATGTTACCCGAAAACGGAATATGACTCGCCCCAATAGAAGCGCAAACTCGAAATATTATCCGCAAAACAAGAACGCCAAACTCTAAAGGTTGTGAGCAACCTAGAATTATTATCCGCTAAATAGACACGCAAACTCTCAATAATATAGCCGCATCATAGAAATATTACCCGCAAAATAGAAATATTATCCGCAAAATAGAAATAGTATCCGCAAAAGAGAAATAGTATCCGCAAAATCCAAACACAAAACGTTAGATCGGATAGCCGCAAAATAGAAATATGATCCGCCAAGTAGAAATATTATTCGCAAAATAGAAATATAATCCGCAAAATAGAAACATTATCCGCAAAATAGAAACGCAAAACTCTAAGTAGGATAGCCGCAAAATAGAAACGCAAAACTCTAAGTACGGTTCGCCAAACAGCACCACACATCTAAGCACCACGCGAGTCTCACGTCCTCGGCAAGTGATCCGGACGTCTCCCGCGGGAGTCGCCGGGCGTACAATTTACACGCAGGGGCCGCGGTATGCCGCTATAATTACCTCCGAATCTAACACGCAAGTGAACGAAATGACTGTGGGCCGCGACGGGATTATAAAAGAGTTCCCATAGTACGCAACGAATATCTTACACTTAAATTACACGCAATGATACGACGGTTGAGCCGGGAAGGCAGGGACATCCCTCGCTATCTTTACGGGACAGTGCGAGACGGGGAGATCAGATCCGAAATCTTCTCAACGATAATCCCGAAGGATTCACGACAAGAATCCCGAAGGATTTACGATAATGACGCGTGGATCTCCATTCTAGATCCCACTCGCCTCTCTCAAAACGATACGTTACGGTACGCGACCCTCCGCTCCCGCTACTGCCCGTTACCTGGTTACCGGGATTGCTGGTCCCTCACATACATCGAGTCCTCGGCCCTTGTTTGTCGGGGCCCGCCGGGCCGCCGCTCTGGCTTACAATCGGCCCCTGTAGGTCCTCGCCGGACCTCCCTTCTCGCTCGCAATCGGTCCTCGCAGGACGTCCGCCGTTGCTCGCCGCCGGCCCAACAGTCGCGATCCCTCTCGCGCCTTCGGCCCTCGGCGCCTTGTTCGATGGTGCGTTTCCGCCCCGTCGGGTGGCGCCAGTCTGCCGAAACTAGGGCCGTACGGCCGCTTCCTCCTGAAAACGTCACTAAACGGCCAGCAATGCCCGCGCAAGATAAATCGGTCTACTCCATCGCGAGGCTGGAGTCCGGGGCTCCGCACGAGCCACAGGCTCATGTGACGGGCACACGGTGCCACGTCACAACTTATAGGAGGCAACTCGGTGCTGCCAAGTATACTAATAAATAATTATAACGTTGTGCGCTCACAACATCCCTTCCTCCGCGGAAAAAGAAAATACAAAGTTTTTCGTTATTTATTTCTGCGTGTATTTCTTTTTCCTGAGAGGTTACAATCTAATTTTCTTATATGCTAATATGTACGCTATGCTTTCACCCTTTACATTCTTAATGGTTTCTTTTTCTCTTCATTAAATAAATTATTACAATTATAATGCTTATTACGGCTACAATTACGGTCGCGGAACCTATGGGATATATAATATTCTTTCGCAATAATTTCTTTACAGTTTTTAGAGAATTAAATCGTTCGATTTAATTCCGGGGAGGGAAGGGTTTTAATGTTCCAACGATAGCTGGGTTCAGTCCGACATTTATCGGCTCGCAGTTATTGGAATATTATATGTTTATTCGTCAATTTTTAACGATAGCTGGGTTCAGTCCGACATTTATCGGCTCGCAGTTATTGAAATATTATTCGTTGATCGTAAGATATAATTATAAAGCACTACGAACGAGCTTATAATTCGCTAGCCCCTTTCATGGAATTATTTATAATATTCTTGTTTGCAAAAACGCTTGGTTAGTTATTTTCTACTTTTTTTTTAATTTTATCTAAACTTAAACTTAATTTTATTAATTCTGACGGATTTCTGATTACCGGTTCTAACTTTACCCCGAATGCACCCGGAGAGACGCTATTAACGCTATAAACGCAAACGCCATGAACTTCGTTCGAAGAGCCAATAGCGCGACAGCGATAGCAAGCTCCCCGAACGCAGCTTAAGCGCCAATAGTATTTCGTGCCTTACCTCGAAAATAATAGCGAAAATAGCGCGAGTGATGACGTCACGCTGCCTTTACAGTGACGTCATCATCGTATATCACAGCGCCACAAAGCGTCTCCTCAAACAGTTTTAGACGATAATTGTGCTAATAGCGTGCTCCCCGAATGCACCCCTGGGCTCTATCGACATCGCGGCGCTACTAATGTGATGGGTGTAGGAATAAACAGTATTCGGTTTTACTGAACAGAGAAGTGAAGTCTTTAATTCCACAGACGCACGATACAAACGTTAGCGACGACAGCGAATAAATTTCTGAAGAAAACGCGGGAAGTCTCTGGGAAAGAACATAAACTATATAAAGCTAGAGGCAAACCTGAATAAACTAAAATGAATTGGCTACAGCGCCATCTATAAAGACCTTATAATGATTGCACTGAATTGTCTCTTTAACACTCCCCCGCAATTTTAGCAACTTTACATATTTAGAAATAAAAACTAAAGCATACAAACTCCAATACGTGAGCGCAATTTAACAAACCGTTCACCTGTCAAACCTTTTGTTAACATGTCTGCAGTTTGATCTTCACTAGGAATATATACTACCTCTAACTGTCTACTACTGTAAAGTTTTTTTACAAAATTGTATTTAACATCTATATGTTTAAGTCTACGATGTTCCCATTTACTTAGTAAATGAATGCAAGATTGATTATCTTCAAAGACAGTAATTTGTCTGTTACAAATGATCCCTAAATCGCTTAATAATTTCTTGAACCATATATCAGTTGCAGCTGTGGTCAACGCTACATACTCCGATTCTGTTGACGACAGAGCTATAGTTGCTTGCTTCCTAGTCACCCATGCCACCGTAGCTCTATAAACTTGAATAAAATATCCAGTAATAGATTTTCGATCACTATCGTTGGCCCAGTCAGCATCTACGTACGCAAGTAGTGGTTCATCGCTCTTCTTTCTTGGAAAAAACAGTCCATAATCTAAAGTTCCTTTGATGTAGCGCAGAATTCGCTTTAGACCTTTCCAATGACTTTTGTACCACAGTTTTGATATCTACTGTAGTAGTTGGTCGCTGCACTTAAATCTGGTCGAGTGTAGAGCATCAAGTACATCAGGCATCCGATCAATTCCCGATACGGCTTCGTTTCGATGACACTCTCTGCTCCTTCTTCACTTGTTGAATTGACTCGTGTTTCCATTGGCGTTTTGATTGGTTTACATTCAGTCATATTGAAGCGTTCCAGGAGCCGTTCCATAAAGGCACGTTGACTCAGAAACACTCCATCCGGCTGAATCTCGATCTTCATTCCAAGAAAATCATGTGGTATTCCCGAGTCTGTAATTGGAAACTCGTGCATTAATATGTCTCTTAGTTCAAGTAGCTCGTGTTCGTCGTCACCTGCGATGATAATGTCATCTACATAAAGTAAAAGATATAACTTGCTGCGTATCGTAATTCGTATATATAGACATTTATCACTTTCAGATCTTTTAAAGTTATGACGTTTTATAAATTCGTCAAACCTTTCATTCCAGGCACGTGGCGCTTGTTTAAGGCCATAGAGAGACTTATTTAGCTTACATACCAGTATATTTGTTGTAGATTGTTCCTCAATACCTTGAGGGATTTTTATGTATATGTCCTCTTCTATTTCTCCATGCAAGAATGCATTCTTCACATCTAGTTGCCTTGTAGACAAATTTTCGTGGTTGATAACGGAGAAAAGTGTTCTAACAGTCGTAATGTGCGCTACAGGTGCATACGTTTCTGTGTAATCAAATCCTCTTCTTTGAGCGCACCCCTTCACTACCAGACGAGCCTTATACCGATGAATATTGTTATCTTGATCTCGTTTAATCTTAAATATCCATTTAGTGTCGATAGCCTTCTTGCCTTTCGGTAACTCTGTAATTGTCCATGTGTTGTTCTTCAATAGAGATGTGATTTCTTCTTGAACTGCATTGTACCATTTGTCCTTATCTTTTCTTTGTTTAATATCATTGTAGTCTTCTGGAACATCATCGACAAATGCTTCAGCGTTTAGCGCTATTCCAATGTAGTCCTCTAAGTATTTCGGTTTGGTTCTGACTCTTGTACTGCTTCTAGGTATAGTAGTCTTCTTCAGGTCATCCATTCCTGACTTGTTCGTGTTTCCATCTTGATCCACTTCTTCCTCTTCAGCACTCTCAAAGCTTCCTTCTGTGCTGCTTGAGTTCCTATCCCTACTTAAGATCGGTCTTGTTTCAGCTGCAGGTGTATCCTTCTCTTGTATTTCTGTGGGTATTCCCTTATAGAAGTCTTCATTAATGCTATACCTTGATTCATTGAAGATTACGTCGCGACCAAGAATAATCTTCTTTTCTTCCGGACACCATAGGCGGTAGCCATTCGTACAGTATCCAACCATTAGACATTTCTTGGAGCGTGAGTCAAATTTTCCTCCTATCAGTTCCTTAGGTAGTCGTAAGTAGGCAACACATCCAAATACTTTCAGCTTCTGAACGTCTGGCTTCTCTCCGTACCAAAGTTCTGCCGGAACTTTCGCTTTTATCGCTTCTGTCGGACTCCTATTGATAAGATAGACTGCTGTAAGGACGGCTTCAGACCAAAACATTTTACTTAACTGCGAATTTAAAATCATACAACGTGCTCTTTCTATAATAGTACGATTCATGCGTTCTGCAACGCCATTTTGTTGTGGTGTATACCTTATCGTAAACTCGTATTGAATACTTCGTTGAGCACAATAACTTTTCATTTCATTGGAAAAGTACTCACGGCCATTATCGCATCTCAATCGACTTAGCTTCAAGTTGAAGTGTGCTTCAGCCATTGCGTGAAATTGCTTGAAATATTTGTAAACCTCACTCTTTTCGCTTTAACATATATGCTGCGGTGAAGTGAGTGTAGTCGTCAATAAATGTCAGCAAATATTTCTTCTTGTCGTGAGATTCTGTACCCATAGGACCACATACGTCGCTATGCACTAATTGTAGTGGTCTCTTCGCACGTACACGAGTTTGTGAATGAGGTAATTTTGTCTGCTTACCTGTTATACACACTTCACAACGTTCAGCCTTGTTGGTGTGATCATTCCACTTGATTCCGCATACCATAGTTGGCAATTTCCGAAGCGCATCATAACCTAGATGGCCGAATCGTTTGTGCCAAACTTCACTGTCGGTCTCGGTGTTACATACGTTCGCAATCACAGGTTCGGTACAAAATTCAAGCTCGTAGAGTCTGCTCTTCCGATAAGCAACTGCTACAATGGAATCTTCTTTCTGTATGATACCTTTCCCATCGCTAAATTGTATCTTGTATCCATTCATTTCTAACTTTCGAACAGATAACAAATTGAATTGAAGGTGTGGTACAAGCAACACTTCTTTAATTATTATTGATCGTGCATGTCCATTTACTTGTGTACGCACCTTAAGTTCTCCGCATTCCGTCGCTGTCAGTTTATGACCAGATTTCGCTACATGTATCTGTATTGGTTTCTCCAAGGTCTTGACGTTCACAAGCTTCTCACTCGGACGAGCCAGATGTTCTGTTGCGCCTGAATCTAGAAACCAGGTTGAAGTTCCTTCGTCAGTTTCCACATTGAATGCGTACTCCTCTTCTGCACCTTGCTTCTTCCCGTAATTCTTCGTGGTTAGATTTGCACTTCCAGATTCTCCCTTATCCTTCGGTGGATTCCTGCAGTCAGCTCTCTTGTGACCATACTTTCCACAGTTATGACACTGAAACGTGAACCTTTTCTGAAACTTGTCTTTTGGTTTTGCACTGCTACCTTTCTTGAAGTTCTTGCTTGTTGCAAACGCCACATGTTTATCATCTTTTGCTTCAGAACCGCAGCGCTTCGCTTCATCATCTAGTAACCTATTTTTGACAAAGCTAATCTTGAGCTGTTCGGTCGATAACGTTTCCAGAGCAGTTACCACCGCATCATATTCCGAAGGTAAAGTCAACAGTAGATGGCACACTACATCCGTTTCTTCAATCATGGCTCCCGTGGATTTCAACTCGCGAATGAGCCTATCAAACTTCAGGAAGTGTGCACTCATTGTCTCTGATGAATCACACTTCATGGTCAACAGCTTTTTCCGTATCCTGAGTTGACTTGCAATGCCTTTCCTTTCGAATGTATTTTTAAGAATAGTCCATATTCCGTGCGATGTTTCTTCATCCTTTATGTATTCCAGATGGCTGTCTGCGATTCGTTGCACAATCAACGATTTACATTTCCGATCGCTCTTCTTCAGTATTCGTAACTGCGCTTCCTTCTGTGCTCGCTGTTCCGCGGTGTCCGTGGCACTTAACTCGACCATCTGAGTTACTGATCTCTCGATGAATTCCGTTAGATCATGTTCCTCGAGCAACGTTTCCATACGAAACTTCCAGTTACTGTAGTTACTGCCATCGAATAAAGGGACCTTGTATCTATCTTCATCCGCCATGATGCACGTTACAAGAGACAGATTTTTCCCGAACGTATAAAGGTTTCCCTTATTTCCACTCGCGTTATCTTGCTGGGCGTATCTGGGCCCATAACCTGATGATGGGTGTAGGAATAAACAGTATTCGGTTTTACTGAACAGAGAAGTGAAGTCTTTAATTCCACAGACGCACGATACAAACGTTAGCGACGACAGCGAATAAATCTCTGAAGAAAACGCGGGAAGTCTCTGGGAAAGAACATAAACTATATAAAGCTAGAGGCGAACCTGAATAAACTAAAATGAATTGGCTACAGCGCCATTTATAAAGACCTTATAATGATTGCACTGAATTGTCTCTTTAACATAATGTTATCGAGACTGTTTCCATGCTGCGCATGCGTTCCTATGCTTGGCGCTTTCGTAGTATGGGGACGGCGAGATGACAAGCTCAGCGCAGAGGGCAGCACTGAAATTGGGGACATGTTATATGTTTACGTTTAATGAGTAGAGAGGTTTGGAGAATTTTTTAACATATGCCGGGGGAATGTGTGTGGCATATGGATGTAAAAATAAGGGAGGGCATCAGTTCCCGAGGGACAAGATGATGAAAAAACGGTGGATCACTGCTATAAAACGCGATTTATGTCCGAATACAAATTCGCTGTGCACAAACCACTTTAGACCTGAGGATTATATTACCACCGGCTTTAAAAGTAGTGAGTTTACAATAAAATTAATAGACATATCTATAATGAAACATATGTTTAGTCGCAAATTTGTATTCGAACATAAATCCTCGCGTTTTATAACAGTGATGATCCACCGTTTATTTTTCATCATCTTGTCATTCTTGTCCTTCGGGAACCGATGCTCTCCCTTATTTTTACATCCATATGTCACACACATTCCCGGCATGTTAAAAAATTTCGAAATATTCACGTTTATGTACACAGATTTTCTCGTTAACGATATGCTCGGTACTCAGTGACAGCTCGGTGCGTCTCCAACTTTGCTGGCGCCCCTAGCAGCTAAGAGTGGCGCTCGCCGTCCCCATATTCTCGACCGGCGACTAGTGTGTCGTCACTATCGTCCCGTCGCTCGATTAGTGAGCACGTATCCGAGCGTATTCACGCAAAGAACGAAGATTCTAGAAAGAAAGGAATCGCCCTATATATTCGAAGCTCGTATTCCCGAGCATCCTCCAGGATCAGGAAAATTACTCTCGTGAGTTATAATTTCAGTAATTTCTGGAAGAGGAATAATCTGTCCTGAATTCGAAACGCAATACGAGCGGCAATCGCCGAGTGGATGGCCACCGCGGTTGTACAAGATACACGCGGTTCGTGTAAAGGAGAACGGCCATTGTTATCTTATTTGGATTTCTCTTGCGTTCCTATCACAACGTTTCTATCGAAACGTTGGTCCTTTGGACACTCTGAGGTAAGAAATCTTAGCCTTTAATGGCATTTTTATCGGGAATTATGAGAAGTCTGTAATCAATTCTTGATTATAGATAAAATCAGAGACGTCTCGCCGAGGCACTTCGGTGCACGAGTTAAGATTCGTTATCATGCGCATGATTCCAAAGGATATTCTTATCCTTTCGTTGAAATATAAGATGATTTTAAAGGATTAATTATCCTCTTTTTGAGTTAACACTCGATGAGCATATTAGTGGAATAAGATTATCGTCGACGGATTACCAAGTAAATTCTTACTATTAATCATTGTTTTCTTGAAAGTTCTTGTTTAATGATGTTTAACTGACTCGAGAATATCTTTTACAGAATTATGGATAATCTGTACTAACTTTGTTTTGCCAAGAGCATATTATTTACATTTATAATTCCTTTTCTAAATTACTTGCATTGCGTATACAATTCTTACGATATTTCATGCGTTCAATTTTATTCTTACTTGCGTTTTTTGCGTTCATTTCTGACATTAATAGCGTTTTACTTCTTGCGTGCGTTTCAGTTTCATTATTAAATATTATTAGAGTTTGCATAATATCATTTGCGCAATCTAATCTGTATTCGAGCCTTTATACGAGAAAGGACGAAAGAGATTATTCGAAATCTCCTATTATTTATGCGATACATTATTCATATATGTGCATGCTGTACTTATTTCGTTTGATATTATTTGATATTGCGATGTATTATTTACTTATGTGTCTCGCTTGGAATTAATGGTGATTGAGTTTGCTGATTTTTATTTCATGTTAGTGTGAACTATTATTCCTACTTTCTATTGATGTTTACATGAAATACTTGGTTCAGAGTGTCAATATACAGGAATCCTTTCCTAGATATTGAGAGAATTATACTGAAAAACAGAAGAGTTTATATCACAAGGTTGTACTTTTCCTTCACGTAAATCATCATTGATTCCAACAGCAATTATTTCTTGAAATGATTTGGAAATTTATATCGTCTTTGCTATAATTTTATTGAACATTATGTTTCATGTGGTTTATATTGAGAACATTTAATGTATTTCATACTGTTTAAATATCTGTTTCTGCTTCAAATGCGCAATGTGTTACCTAACTTGAAACTTACATTGATTCAAAATTATAGAACTAAATTTCTGCAATTTCTACATGTACTGTTCTTTCATCACCCTCAAAATAAAAGTGTCTGGATCTTAGTTCTTGTACATCCTTTTTTAATTGTATAATTTACGTTATCAATTTTTTTCATTACTATGTACGGTTCTATCCACTGCGATTCTAACTTCTTTGATCTTTTTTGCCGAACCGTTTCATCATATAATAATACTTGATCCCCTGCTTTAAATGTTTCTATATTTGCTTTTTTATCGTACTGTCGCTTCGCTTTAATTTTTTCTTGCTTAGTGTGTTCTCTCACTATTTTGTTTGTTGCGCGTATCCTTTTTCAAAGTTCTTGTAATGTTGCGCGTAATTATTATAAGTATACGTAAGTTTTGGAGGTTTCGTTAAAGCTGTCGGTAATATAGCTTGGTGACCGTAAACTAACTCGAACGGTGTAAAACCTGTCGTGGTGTGAGGGTTGTAAAGATAAAGATATATACTTTATTTACCCCGAGGGGTCTTAAAGGGCGTTTTTGAAAGGACGTACCCAACCTTATCCAAGTCAAGGGGGGCAAGGGCGTTTTTTAAATGGACGTACCCAACCCTATCCAACTCATCCATTACCATTACCATTTCCTTTGGACCAACGGTTTAACGTCTCTTTCGAAAGACGGAGCCCAGTTTTTCTATTTAGGGTTACCTCTCTCCGCTAGATGAGAAGGGCAGCGTTTTTGCTGAGAAATTCTCAGTGGCCTAGCGGGATTCGAACCCGGTTCTCCGGATTACGAATCTGACGCTCTACCCACCAGACCAGCCGTCACGTGTGGGGGGTTGTATTATATATTATATGTAAACATCGCGTAGGGCAACCATTCATCCCAATTCGTTTGATCTTCATTTATATAGTGTCTCAAATATTCGGCTAATGTGCGATGCAATTGCTCCAATGCTCCGTTACTTTCTGGATGATAAGCTGTTGTTTGTATTTTTTCAATTTTTAATAATTTACACACATTTTTGAACATTTCACTAGTAAAATTCGTACCCTGATCCGTGAGTACTTTCTCCGGTATTCCGTGTTCTAACACGATTTTAATAACAAAAGATTTTGCGACAGTGGCTGCTTCTTGATTTTCTACGAGAATTGCTTTACTAAATTTCGTCAAGCTATCTTGGAATGTCAAAATATATTTATTTCTGCTATTTGTAATAGTTAGTGGTTCTACAATGTCAAGGGCGCATTTTTCGAATCGTCTTTGTGGCGTATCCGTAATTGATAAAGACATTTTCGTTTTTCTGCTCAGTTTATTCTTTTGGCAGTATTCACATTTATTTATATAATCTTCGACATCTTTAGTAAATCCATTCCAATTGTGAGTTAACTGGATTCGATTTAAAGTTCTTGTGACTCCCTGGTGTCCTCCCATAGGTAAGTCGTGATATTCGTGTAATATTTGCAGTTCATCTTCTGCCGAGTATTCTCTCGGGATTTCTTCTTGATGAACGTTATTTATTAGTGAGTCCTCCATTATCGGGTTTCGACTCAATGCGTCAACGTTCGCATTCATTTCTTCTGCCTTGTGGACGACCTCGTAATCGTACTCTTCCAGCTTGAGTCTCCATCTAATTAATCTCAAACCGGGGTCTTTTACGTTAAATAACCATATTAATGGTCTATGATCAGTAACTATTTTAAATTTCGTTCCATACACATAAGGTCGGAAATGTTTTACGGCCCATATGATAGCTAATAATTCTTTTTTCGTCGTATTATAATTTTACTCCGCTTTGTTTAATACTCTACTGGCGTATGCTATCGGCCTGTCTTGTCTTACTGTTTCTTGTGATAACACGGCTCCGATTGCATAGTCGAATGCGTCTGTAGTTACTAAGAATTCCTGACTAAAATCTGGGTAATTTAATATAGGTGCTGTGGTGTATGTAGAGTCGTGATCGTAGCGCACGGGAGGGGCATGTCTGCGTGTGTCGAGCGAGACGTCTTTGAGAACGGCCACTCAGGCGGAAACCGGCGTAGTGCTCACATGTATTTAAACTTCGGAGTAAACTCGATTATTTGCAGAGGTGTACCGTTATTTATTCCCCCGCACAGACATCACAGGTGCAGTAGTTAGTTTTTCCTTTAATGTTTCGAACGCCATTTGTTGTTCGGCTGCCCAAATAAATTTTTCTCTCTTTCTCAATAGTTTTGTTAAAAGTTTTGCAATTTTAGAAAAATTTTCGATAAATTTTCGATAGTATCCAGCAAATCCAAAAAAAGTCTGGACATTTTTTGATCGTTTAGGCGTTTTACACCTTATCACTACTTGTATGTTGGCAGGGTCTAGTAGTATTCCGTTTTCTGAAATAATGTGCCCTAAATATAATACTTCTTTGCGCAAGAATTTGCACTTATTGGGTTGAAGTTTGAAACGATATTTTCGTAATCGCTGTAGTACTTCAACTAGACGCTTGTTGTGTTCGGTCAAAGTTGCTCTGTATACTACAATATCGTCGAGATAAACGAGACATTTGATACCTTCTAATCCCATTAGTGCTGCTAATATTGCTCGCTGAAAAGTCCTTGGCGCGTTCTTTAGTCCAAAAGGCATTCGGTTAAATTCGTAGTGTCCATTGGGTGTGGAAAATGCTGTCTTCTTTTTATCTCTCTCATGCATCGGTATCTGATGGTAACCGGATGCGAGATCTAACGTTGTAAATTTTGCCTTTCCTAATTTATCATGTATTTCTGCAATATTTGGCAATGGGAATGAGTCTCCTATTGTAAGGTAGTTGAGGTTACGAAAATCTATAACGATTCGAAATTTTATTTTTCCTGAAGCGTCAGGTTTTTTAGGTACAGCAGAAATACACTAATATTGGAGAATTCCACGGGCTCGTACTAGGGCGGATAATTCCATCTTTTAGCATCTTGTTAATTTGTCGATTTATTTCTTCCTTATATTTCTCTGGCAGGCGATAAGGTCGGATGTTCACCGGCGCGCTATCTACTCGCGTCGGGATCCCATGTTTTACCTCCGGGGTACATGTTAGCTTGTCGTTCTCTAAATGGAATACATTGCAATAATCATCGCATATTTGCTCTAACGTTTTTTTTTCCTCGTTATTTAAATGATCCATTCTTAATTTACGACGTAATTTTTCGCGTCGCTCGGTAATTGATTCGCGCTCTTCTGTCGGCTGTAACGTAAGTATGTCGGCCGTGACAGTCACCGGTACCTCTTACATGCGGGGTGATTAATTTGACGGGCTTTTTAGTAACGTTTACTACGCTTATTGGACAGATAAAGTCTATCGGTTTTACCATACAGTTACCGATAAATACTCCCGGAATTGTCTCTTTACCCTTTACGATACCTACTCTATTAGTGTTGGTTATCGCGAATATTATTGTTTCGCTGCGCGGCGGTAAGGTAAATTTTCGTTACGGCTGTAGTTTAAACGTTGCGGTACCGATTTTTAATCGATGTTTTTTTAGAAAATCGATTCCCAGAATGCCTTCGTAGTCCATCGGGAAATTGTCTCGTACTACGTACATCGTATGCCGTAGTGTTTTCTTGCCTACGAGTATTGTGGCTCTTATTTTTCCGAGGGTGTATATTTGATGTCCAGTTACGCCGGTTAGCGCTATTTTCTTTTCTCGTATTTTAGTCTTATCTTTTAATTTTCCTACCTTTATGAAGGTAATGGCGGCTCCAGAATAAAGTAAAAAATTTAGTTTTTCCTTAGTTGCTTCTCACATCAGGAGAGTGACAAGGTCTAGATTAAAATTCTTATCCGTTTTACCTGTCACTTGAGCTACTCGGTACTCGAGCGCGTGTCGCGTCTTATGCTTTCTTGGTTTCTTTTCTTTGTCGCTGCCGCTGCTGCTGCTGTCGCTATATGACGTTTCATCATCCGGTGTCTTATTTCCTCGACTCTTTTCTGTCGCATTTATCGGTTTCTTTTCACGTGTATTATGTTTAGATTAACGAGTCCGTTCCTTTTCGGGCCGTCCGTTCAGTGACCAACAGTCCTTCCTTTTGTGTCTTGCTTTCTTGCAGTGGGAGCAATATTTCTCAACGGTATTTATTCCACTGGGTTTTTCTGCTCTCGGGAGAGAAACATCTATTGGCGTATCGGCTTGTACGGCATTCTTGTCCGTTATGGCCTAGCTTTCCGCATTTATGGCATTTAACTCCGACGCTTCGAGCTTGTCGGGTTTGCTCCTGACCGTTTTTGGTTCGGTCGGTATCATATGTCGAGCGCTGAGGAGGTCCTTTCAATTTCTTCTCGGACGTGCGGCGCCTAAAATTGCCGCTGTAAGGTTAGCGTAATTTCGTGATCGCACAATAGTTTGAATGTCATCTCGGAGTCCTAGCTGGAAATTTTTTAGCGCTAGCTCCTGTATCGTATCTAATATCGTTTTTCTTTGTTCTGAAGAATGTTCACGGCCTTCGATCATTGATTGATAAAGTTCCATAGATAATTTATCTACACGGAGTCCGTATTCTCTCGCGCTTTCGCCTGGCTTTTGCCGGAGCATATTAAATTCTTGTTGAATGTGCGTAGTGCTTCGCTCTGCTAAATAGCACATTTTTATTTCCTGCTTCTATTGAGCAAAAGAATGTATGTCTCGCGTTTGGAAATTGTACATTGCCTTTCCCGTTAATTTCGTGCAGAGTATAACCTTTAACAACAATTTTTCCTGTGCGGGATTAATTTTGTTCATCGCATAGGTGCTTGCATTTAGGAATTTTTGTACTTGACTGCGCGAAGTTCCGTCGATTTCCGGAATCATATCGCGGGCTTCTCTTAATTTAATGTACGTATTTACGGGATTGTGTTGGTTTCTAACGTCTTTCAACGTTCGTCCGTAAGTTATGTCGAATGGACCGTTACTGAAGGCGCGTCGGACTCTGTTGTCTTTGCGTTCGAAATTCGCGGTCTCTAATCTCTGCAAGCGATTTTGTATTGCTCGTCTAATAGTTCGCCAAGTACGGATTTTTACATGCCTGGGCATTCTTGCGCAGGCTCTAAAACTCGACGTGGATTATTCGCGGGTGTCCGTTGGTTTTCTGACCTCAGACGATTTATTTCCGCGTCTACTTATTCGTGTGTTACCGGTATTTCGTGTACGTTTTCGCGGGATGCATTAGCTTGAGCCGCTTCTCTTCGCTGACTCATTTTTCCGGCCTTGGGAGTATAATCGTCTTCTTCCGGATCAAACACGCTATACTGTCGTAGGACGTTAGCGAGAATTCTCTTCTCCCGGAGTTATTACTTGGGTGCAGTCTGAGTGCAGATTGATTGTCGCTCCCGCCAAAACTATTTTGTGCCATACTAGCGGCACCCCTGAAAAGGCAGCGCCGATATTAGTTGATGGCGCCACCAACAGAGGGGTCTCACCGCGTAGAGATGAGCCACGCGTTTATTTACGCTCTCTTGTCCGTTAAACGCCGAACAGTTAACATTGTTACGCAAAAATTGTACGAAACATTACGAGCAATAAACGACGTATTATTTTCAAAAAAGCGAGTCAATCAATATCATGAACAATAGGTTAAGATAGTGATAAATTTAGATTAAATGTGATTGTTATACAGGGTGTTTCAGAATTGCACAGCACTTTTTTAGGAAAATATTTTCTAGGTCAAAATGAACAAAAAAGTTTATATAAACATATGTCTCAAACTTATTTATTAGTAAGATATTAAAGAATAAAGATTAACAGTAAAACGTTTAAAGTATGTTTTCGAAGTGGCCGCCATTTTGTTGAATGCAGCATTTAGCACGATGTATCCATATGTTTCTCTGGCACGTTTTATGGCATCAGGATTATTCCCGATAGTTGCTACAGCTTCCTTTATACAATTTCTTAATTTTTCTTGCGTGCCAATAGGTCTACAATAAATTTTATCCAACCCCATAGAAAATAGTCTAATGTTATTAGACTATTTTCTATGAGGTTGGATGAAGTTTTTAGTTTATTGTAGACCTATTAACACACAAGAAGAATTCAACAACACGGCGGCCACTTCAAAAACAAATTTTAAATGTTTTACTATCAAACGTAATCTTTACTGTTTAATATCTTACTAATAAATAAGTTTGGAAAATATGTTTATATAAACTTTTTTGTTTATTTTGACCTAGAAAATATTTCCCTAAAATAGTGCCGTGCAATTATCAAACACTGTATATATATATATAGATTGTAACCCCAAGGGAAACAATAAATTCATTTATCTAGTATTTCATCTCATAGATACAATAGATACTCTACAATAACAGCCTTTATCACAAAATCTTATTTAGTATAAGTAAAGCCACGATTTTAATAAAAATATAATAAGAGAAATTTGCTGAAATGGCTCGAGAGTGATAAAATCAACCGTTGCATTACTTTCTTCGGTATAATGTGTTTAAAAATTTTTCCTACATTCTACGATTTTTTTTTTACCATTTTTCTCGGATTCAGCATGTAATACTAAGAGAAAAAAATGAATTTAACTGCGTGCTCCTCAAAATGCCTAAAATGCATACCGTACTTTGACTTTAGATTCAAAATCAGCGATCTCAAAAACTCTCGGATACATATAGTTTCGAAATGTTATTTATGGAGAAAATTTTTTGACTACAGTGCATTTTATAAAAAACCAAAATTTTTTAATTAAAATTTTAGCATTAATCTGCCATCTTAAGTCAACCGTCGAGTATTTTCGAAATTCGACTTTAAATTTAGAATTAGCGACTCAAAAGACTACTAAATATGGAAAAGTAAAGACATCGGAGTGAAAGAAACGTTAGTTCCTTTAATTTCGGGACCCATTACATATACATATACATATACATGACATATGTCACTCTGTGCGTCAAAGGGTTAATAATTGAGCTTTACCCATTGTATTTATCATTACTGTTCTCGCGGCATAGTTATCATCGTATTCATTCCATGCTTTATATTTATTATTATAATTAGCATCACCTTCTTCCGGTTTTTCGGGTGGCTTCACATTTATTACTTTCTTCCAAAGTTTCTTAGATCTTAGAATTTCTTCTATCTTCTCGCTCTCCACAAAAAATAATGGTAAATATTTTCCTTTACACAGTTAGCCCCGATAACCTTGACCTTGACATATGTTGTCAAAGACATAACCCTGAGTAACTTTTCCTTATTACTTAATCGTCGCTCATTGCTTATTTAAAAGTTATAAACAAAAAAGTTTGAGAAAATTACAAATTTGTGTCAGTGCTAAAGGAAGTAATTTGCTGATATATGTGTATATACAGTACACTGTTAAAGTAGAGATAAAATGTATTAATATAAAGTTGGCGTGTCCACCAAGAGAGGGTGCTGAGTACAGTTGAGTCAGAGACAGAGAGATTCAATTAAAGACTACATACAAAATTCGTTTCACCTTTTCTCTTTTATACAAGAAGATTGTAAACTTTATAAATAAAGTGGCTGTTCTATCTGGTCAATATAAAGCAGATAGCACTCTGTCTGATTTCGCACCTAAACGTGACTCGATAGTTAGTTAACCTGACGCGTTTATCTAGAAACATCCGTAACATACACATATAAGCGGAGGAGAAACTACCGTCTCTACCCTGCCGGCAGGGGTGGGTGGGAGTGGATCTCGGTTCGCGTGGAAAGTTGAACTATACAATGATAGACCTTGTTTTACCCTATATGCAGGGATGGAGTAGGGTGATTTTTGCTTTGATCTACCCCATCCTACCTTTGGTTACAGGGCGAAACAAGGTCTATCATTGTACAGTTCGGGTTTTCAACTTTCCACGCAAACTGAGGTTTACCCCCCTCCCCCCACACACTCTCGCCCTGTCTATACACGTATATTAACAAATTACTTCCCTTATAGACCTCGTTCCGCATAAACGTGTGGGCGAGGGAGGGACTCCGCTGCGCACGCATTCAATAAATCTCTACTATTATATAAAGGGGAAAAGTTTTTAGTGTTGTTTGGGGTAATCTTAGAAACTATTGGAGCAATTTTGAAAGTATTGTATATGAAGTAGGGGTAGAATTTCTCGGGGAGTGCTATAGGGTGTATAGTTTTTTGTTACCGATCTTCTGGAAACCGGATTTTCTAATTTCTTCAATTTTTCGGGAAATAATTGACGGAATTTCAAAGAATTGGGTATGAAACAGAAGTAAAATTTTCCGGGGAATGTTATAAAGTGTATAATTTTTTGTTACCGATCTTTTTGAAAGCCGGTATTAAAAATTTTTCCAATTTTTCGGAAATTAATTGACTGAATCGCAAATAATTGTATATGAAGTAGGGGTGAAATATATTTTACGGGGAGCGCCATGATGTGTACAGTTTTTGTTACCGATCTTTTTGGAAACCGGTTTTTTAATTTTTCCAATTTTTTGGGAAATAATTGATTGAATCTCAAAGAATTATACATGAAGTAGGGGTAGAATTTCCCGGGAAGTACTATAAAGTGTACTATTTTTTGTTACCGATTTTTTTGAAAACCGGTTTTAAATGACCGAATCTCAAAGAATTGTACATAAAGTAGGGGTTGAATTTCCCGGGGAGTGCTATAAAGTATATAATTTTTCGTTATCGATCTTTTTGGAAACTGGTATCAGAAGTTTGACGAATTTTTCGGGAAATAATTGATCGAATTTTAAAGAATTGTATATAAAATCAGGGGTAGAATTTCCCGGGGAGTGCTATAAACTGTATAGTTTTTTGTTACCGATCTTTTTGGGAATTGGTGTTTTTTTGGAAATTGGTTACGAAATTTTCCAGAGAGGGAGAGAGAGAGAGAGAGAGAGAGGAAGAGAGAGAGAGAAAGAGAAAGAGACTATTTGCGTGTCTTATTACATATGTCCTCCGGGGCGAAGCCCGGGTAACCAGCTAGTAGTATTTATAATTGTAATCATACAATTATGGTAGAAGCAGAGAATACTTTGTATTCATGCTTTCTAACATATAAAATTGTATATATACTTTTCTATATTCTCTGCTTTAACAAAAAAACTGTTTACAATTCACTGCTTTAAATGACTTTTCCTCGTTTATATATATACGATTTTCACATACATATTAGTCGTTTATGTCTTTCAATACTCAAAATAACTGCTATATTTTTCAAACTTCTTTTGTTAATAACTTTTTAACAAACAATGACCGAGGGCTAAAACCTTCTGAAGGTCACTCAGAAAGGTGACCTTGACAACATATATCAAGGTCAAGGTCATCGGAGGGTGGTCCTTTATAATAAATACATAATTATCAATATTTACCATTGTTAGTAATAATTTTTGTATTATTCCAAAATTTTTATGAAAAATTTTTATAAAATATTTAGGTACTACATATTTTTGGAAAATAAATTTTCAGTCTAGTAAGCAAAAAACATCAAGAAACATTTTAACTATATTTGCATTAACGTTACAACGTTGCTGCAATGTAGTTAAAATGTTTTTTAATGTTTCTTGCTTAATGGGAGAATATATATAAATATTTCTGTGCTGTCTGGGATAGCTGATAAATATAGAATTCTTTACAGTTTTTGTTTCAAAACGGGTTCAATCAATGCCGAATTATTTGTTGGTCTTAAATAAACTAATTAAAACGTTTGTTGAATAAGAGTTTCTCTTAAAGAGCCCAAAAACTGTATATCGTCCAGCTACCAGGGAGTGAAAGTGAGACGTATGTGGTGTGAATTGGCCGGGCAAATATGTATCAACCTATATTCCGAACGCACATTAATCGGTAAATGCGGTAAATGCGCATTTAGCATATAGCATATAGTCACATTACATGTACTGTAAAATCTGAGAAATAAAATATGCGTATTTATCGATAACTCACACCACATAGGGTAACTCCGGTATATACGCCACAGCTAAGGGAAACTTAATTTATCGAGTACTATTTACTATCTTTAAGGCAAATAAATTATACCAAAAAAAACTTTATACTGTCTAGACGTCAGGTACTTATATATATAGATATAGATATACTGGGTGAGGAAAAAGTCTGGAACCGTTGAAATATCTCGAAAACGAAACATTTTAGAAAAAAAATGTTTTATACATAAGTTTTATACATAAGGGCTTCAACAAATGCATCAAACGGTGGTACTTATTTGACCTTGAGCGTAAGTATGGAGGAGCTTTCAAGGTCAACTTTAAAATTTTAAATGGAAACCTCTACTTTTTATTTAATATTCTTGTAGCTGACATCGAGAGCTTTTCAAAACACTATCAATAAACTTCTTCCGGTTAAGTACTTTTCGAGATATGAGTTAACAAAATTCAAGTACCGCCGGTATTAGCATTAGCCAAGGTGTACCGCGTGGAAGTTGCACGGTCGGATTTGCACCTCATTGTGTGTGCCCGTGTGTGTGTGTGTGTGTGTGTGTGCACGTGTGTGCGCGTGTGTGCGTGTATGTGCGTGTGTGTGTGGGGAGGGGGTGGGGGTAGAATTCCGTAGGTTTATATATGCGAACGTGATTTCCGTGCCATATTAACATATAGTAATGCATTACGCTCTCCCCACTTTGCCGCCTATGCGCAGACCGAGGATATTCTCTTGCTGAATGGAGAATATATCAGATGTTGCACATGGTCTGTGCCAAATACTAACAAATACTCTTAAGGATATGGACATGTCTACCAAATGTTCATGCACATCATGTTAGATAATATCATATCATGTACTTATAAAAAAAACTACTATATGCACTTTTACGTATTCCTACTTGCATAACTGCTATACATTATATAATCCTGTCTCTATACATGTTAAATGGTATACTTTTTAGTATCTGTGCATATCAAATCCAAATACACACTGTCTAGCTGCTTAGTTGCATACCATATACACCATATATACCAATATATAAACTGTAGTATTAATGAATATATGTTAAATATAATTATATTGATTAACACCCTCCCCACGCACATACACACACACACACACACACACACACACACGCACACACTAGACCGAGGGCCACATATATTGAGTCGAAAAGCTTATATCTTTACACGTCAAATCTGGACCTTTCAGGGCTTATCACTTTTGATATTCTTTCTCCTTAAACTCTAACCTACATCTTCGAATTATTTTTTAAAAAATAAAAAATAATAGATAATATTATAGATGCAGATTAGCATATTTCAAAAATGTAATCCCTTATATTAAAATCTTTAAATTTTATTTCTGCTCGCGCCTCGCGCGTTTTCACCCTCCGTTGACCCACCATTATTAACTCTTTTTCATTTTCTTCCATTTTATTTTCTTTTTTCGAAATCATCAAAAAATTAGAAAAATGTTGGCACTGGTTTCAAGAAAATCAATTCTTAATGAAAAATTATCCATTAATAAAAAATTAAACTTATCCTCCAAAAATATTAAAAAAATTTTGACTCTTATTTTATATATAATTCTTTAAGATTTGGTCAATTAATTCCCGAAAAATTGGAAAAATTTTATAACCGGTTCCCCAAAAAATCAATAACAAAAAATTATACACTTTATAGCAAACCCCAGGAAATTCTATCTTTATTTCATATACAATTCTTTGAAATTCGATCAATTAACTCCCGAGAAATTTGAAAAATTTCGTAACCGGTTTTCACAAAAATCGGTAACAAAAAATTATCTATAAAAATTATCTATAAAAAAAATTCAGCTTGATATCTCAAAATTTACGGAAATTGGAGCAGAAATCGGAAACCCCTTTATTATTAGCAATTTTTCTATAAATTCATCGTAGCCATCTTCAAAAAATTAGAAAATTTTGAAATCAGTTTCTAAAAAATCGGTTATGAAAAATTATACACATCTTCGCCATCCCCGAAAAATTAGAAAAATTTGGGCATTGTTTTTAAGAAAGTAACGAAAAATTATCTCTAAAAAAATTCAGCTAATATCTAAAAATTTGAAAAAATTAGAACAATTACGTACATTTTTTTAAACAAAAATCGAAAACCCCTTTAGAAAAATTGGAAAAACTTCGTAACCGGTTTCAAGAAAATCAATTCATTAATGAAAAATTATCCATTAATAAAAAATTAACCTTATCCTCCAAAAATTAAAAAAATTTTGACACGACTCCTATTTCATATATAATTCTTTAAGATTTGGTCAATTAATTCCCGAAAAATTGCAAAAAATTTGTAACCAGTTCCTAAAAAAATCGGTAACAAAAAATTATACACTTTATAGCAATCCCGGGGAAATTCTACCTTTATTTCATATGTAATTCTTTAAGATTCAATTATTTTCCGAGAAATTGGAAAAATTTCGTAACCGGTTTCCAAAAAGATCGGTAACGAAAAATAATACAATTTATAGCACTCCCCAGAAAATTCTACCTCTACTTCATATACAATTGTTTGAGATTCGGTCAATTAATTTCCGAAAAATTTTCTGATACTGATTTCCCCAAAGATTGGTAACAAAAAATTATACACTTTATGGCAATTCCCGGGAAATTTTACCCCCACTTCATATAATTCTTTAAGATTCGGTCAATTAATTTCCGAAAAATTGGAAAAATTTTGTAACCGGCTTCCAAAAAGATCGGTAACGAAAAATTATACACTTTATAGCACTCCCCGAAAAATTCTACCCTTGTTTCATATATATATATATATATATATATATATATATATATATATATATATATAATTCTTTTAAATTCGGTCAATTATTTCCCGAAAAATTAGAAAAATTAGAAAAATTGGTTTCCAGAAAATCGGTAGCAAAAAATTGGCCGCGACATTTTCATCCCCGGGAAATTCTACCCCTGTTTCATATACTTTTGGTAAAAATTCGGTCCACTAACAAATGAGTAGTTCGCGTACAGACAGACAGACAGACAGACGTGACTTATATATATAGATTACTTTCTGCTTGCACTGACATTAGCACTGACATAAACTGTTATATTTTTCAGTTACATTTGTTCATAATTTTTTAACAAACAACGAGCGACGACTAAAATTTTTTGAAGGTTTCTCAGGAGGATGACCTTGACAACATATCAAGGTCAAGGTCATTGGGGTTAGATCCGTTATTGTGCACTTTTACCAAAATTGTTATATACAAAAGTTGCATGACTTTGAGATGGTCATTACATAATGTATACATTTTTTAAATAAGTAGAAGCGTTTAAAAGATTTTAGGTCAATTTGATTTAAAAAAAATTTCTATTTTTTATTGTATTATCTTTTTCTACGAATTAATTTGAACAACCCGGGAAAAAAAGATTATATATAATTTGTCTCTATATGATCATGTATAATTATATATAATCTAGGTGCTTTTTATATATAATTTACATATAAATTATAAAAACTCATATATAATCATGTCAAATTGTATATGAAACATTATATATATTTAAATATATTTTAATTGCCTGTATAATTATATATAATCATGTATAATTATATATGATATCATATATAGGGGAGACCGAGACGAAGTCGTCACTATTTTTTCGGTGCCGATTTTTCACTACAAAACAAATAATTTTAGTAAAATGTAATATACCGTTGTAAAGAGTGAACCCTTGGCTACAAAATTGATCAAATCAAGGCATTTTTTGTCTACGTCGCTTTGTTCAACTAGTATAAAGTAAAAACGACAAAGGTGCAAAAATTGAAATGTTAAAATTGCCACACCCCCGGGGCGGAGTCGTTACTCCATTCTCAGACTGAATTTAAAAAAAAAATTTATAATTTCGATTATAAAAAATGATAGGATACATTTTATTGATTATTTTTTTTATATAAAAATGGGAACACACATTAATTAAAAACACGTTAGCGGAAAATAATTACAAGAAAAGCGCACATACTTATGTGCCCTACGCTCGCACGAAATGCACTGTTTCTCGTCAGCTCTGTTCTCTGTCACCTCTGAGCACACGCAGTACATAATATCCAAGTCCTCATCGGAATCCGACCACTGCTGCTTCTTTGACTTTGATTTAAGCCCGAGACCTCCATGATGTATCGTACGGCCACGTCATCTAAGTGTGCTATTTCATCATTATTCTTCTTCAGCAAGTCGTTCAACGTAGTTCTCGGGACTCCAAATTGTTTTGCGGCTACTTTTGTCTTAATTTTATCTTTTTTTATCGCAAGAATTGTCTTCCTGAGTTGCTTTTTATCGACGAGAATCGTTTTGCGATGGTACGTGCGTACAATTTTCTTGTAATTGAGAAATACAATGACGCATTTGCAACGAAAAATAGAGTGAAACCACCGGGATAAAGTCGTCACAGTGACGAGTGTGGTTTGGTGGCGATTTCGCCCCGGACACAGATTTTAAGTTTGATCGCTCATGAAATATTAGAAATCACCAAAATAAAAAAACTTCACTGGATTCGTGTTCAGCATGCATTACTCTTCAGAATCACTTATCTCGGGATTCGGAGAGAAAATAATATTTAAAATATTAAAAATTTTTGATGCGCAAAAAATTTCATTTTTGGCCTCCGAAAACACGTCTGCCTCAATAAAAATCAGAACATGGCATATAATCTCACTAAACTCCGTTGATCACATGGGCACCAAAAGTAGCGTTTACAATATTAATGGCGAGTTTACACAACATACAGATTTCGAGATAATTGTAGTGACGACTCCGCCCCGCTGACGACTCCGCCTCGGTTTCCCCTAAGTATGGAAATTTTGCTTTTTATATATAAATTATATATTATACATAATTATTATATTTAATCTTTTTTTCCCGGGAACTTTTGTCTGAACCTCGATAATTGTTTGTCGAAGGGAAAATTGGAAACGGACTTTTTGACTTGATTTAGTCTCAAGAATATGCTGTTGCAATAATACCCTAACTTTTTGAAACAATTGTATAGACACTTTCTTGGAGCTTTTATGTTATACACAAGTAAAAATGTTGGGGTTAAACATTGAAAAAGTTACAAAGTTTTCTTTGAATATTTCAAAAAGTATTAGGCAAATAAAAAAATGTTTCAGTCAAAAGTTGTTCAAATTAATTAGTAAAAAAAGATGATACAGTAAAAAAGGGTTTTCATTTAAAGAAATTAAGTCAACCTTTAAATTTTTTAAACGTTTTTACTTAGAAAAAAATGTATACACTATGTAATGACCCTCTCAAAGTCATGCAACTTTTGTATATGTATAACAATTTCTCGTACAACTTATAATTTACAAGTTTTTGGAGGTATGCAAATTATCCTACCCTGTATATGACACATACACTCAATATACATATCATAAACCTCATTAGATACACATTGCATACTTACATTCCATTATCAGTAATTCGAAGCATGCTTAGAATGAACGAGTAGCAGTATACAATAAACATCAGAAAGCGGCTTTAGAGATTGTGTCTATTTCCTGCATTCGGTCGATTGTGGCAAAAGAATAGCGCTTCAGGAACGAAATCTTAATAGCAGCAAAATGGTTTTTAAGTAGATATGGACAACCACATCGCAGATTTGGCGCACATCCCGTGCATGCGAAGGCAATCAGGCGAGTACAGCTGATAATCCTTTAGTAGTGGTAATGTCGCTAAAAATTACTTTTCTATAAAAGGAGAGAGAGAGGGAGAGAGAGAGAGAGAGAGAGGGAGAGAAAGGAGAGAGAGGGAGAGCACAACATTTTGTGGCTTCTTTACTATTGAACAGCTTTGCAAATAAATATATTCGACGAGACAAGCACATTTCTCGGTAGACCGGCTCTCAATTCCTAATGTAATTGTGAATCTGCGATTTGTTGTTTCCTTCTATATGTATATACGTGCATACTATGATTTTATAATTTAAACAGAATTTTGAACTTGGATTAATATTAATATTACAATACAGTCCAAGATATGAATAAACAGTTAAAACATCTACGTTTTCTAGATGTCTTTCTAGTATTTATTAGACATTTGTATTGTTTAAAAAACAGGATTTACAAAACCTGTTTTTGTGACTTTAAAAGTTTTGAAGAAACTTATACAAATCTACAGAGACATAAATTATTTTAAAGTCAGAGCTTCGATTCGACAAGGGAGTCGGCTTAAGAAGCTGCGTAGAATTTAGGCTAAAGCGTACCATTCTTAACATTTTCATCTCTCATGCAGTCGAGACTTTTCATCTACCTCATATTTTTAGGAATACAAAGACTTCAGGGACGCAGAGAACATAATGCCCCTTGCTACCAGCGACTTTCGTAACCCAGTGTGTCAAGAAATGAGGTCCCTTAGGTTCAGTAGCAGCAGTGGTAATGGTGGAGGTGAAAACGGCGCCGAACATTTAGGTTCATCACTCGTGGAATCGAAGATATCTCCTATTCAGCCATCAGAAATGTTAAGCTTTGCTAGAATGTACAATGAGCAAGGGTACAATTATACAAAGACGTATAACGAACGAGGAAGCATCGATAGTTCGGATACATACGCGAGCTGTCAAACACATCCATCATATTCACAGGTGAGAATCGATGTCGCATAGTTAATAATAGATTAATCTTTTGCGCGTGCAGTATATGCTACTGAAAAATAATAGACAACCCAGCAAGTAAAATGATGCAAACTTTGCGCAAACCCGAGCGTGCAGTAAAATTGCAACAAGGTGTGCCCGCAAAAAGCTTAGCTTTTGCTGGTAAGGCTTGTTGTAACAACGTGACTTACATTCTACGCAAATAACACTGGCAAGCCTTGCCGTGCACACCATAACAGCAAATTTACTGCAAAAGCAGAGCAAGGTTTGCTGGCATAACGACGTAAAATACACGTAAATAACAGAGCAAACCTTGCGGTACACGGAATGACAGTAGCATTTATGGAAAAAATAGGGCAAAGCTTGTTGTAATAGTACGGATCATAATTAATTAATGAACTTTCTATTAACCCCATATAGCACAGAAAAATTGCAGGAACATTGCAGAAATATTTCATTGTAAAGGCGGATACAGACTTGATCACGAACGCGAATGAGGCAGTCCAAGGCCGCATAAGCATGCAAGTGTGGACGTTGATCTGAGGCGCGGCAAATTGCCTTGGATCGTTCGCCGCACAGCCTCGGTCCGAACCGAATGCTGTCGGTCCATCAAAGAAAATTCGTGCTCAGTTTGGACGTCTCCAAGCACGTATAAGCGGGTTCCACGGAGATAAAGGAGTGAACATAACGCTGCGGGAGTGAAGCACTGGTGGGGAAGGGGATTAGGCCGAACGAATGAAGTAACGTCGAACAGTTGCCTCGACTTGCCTCATGCGTCCTCGTGCGCTTTTACTGTCCGAGCATGGTGTAAGTTGACAGGTGAAGCATTGCGCATAATGGCGGCAGCTTTGGCGGTTGAACTAATCAGGAGGCGACCTATTTTGTAGGCGTTCACTTTAAGGTGAAGTTCGATTATAAGAAATAAAAATGTGTGAATTATGTAAAATTTTAAATATATACTTAATGAAATACACTAAAACCTTAAATAAATAAACTAGTGACAATTAAACCTACGTTTATTAGTTTATTTATGTATTTATTAAACTCCTGTCTTAATTCTGTTCTGGTTTAGTTACGTAATTTGATTAGGGTCAACCGCACGTCCACAGTGTAGATTCTGAGTTATAATGTGAGGAGGAAAGGTTGAAACCTCGGTTGAAACGCAATTTACTTAGGTAATAATAAAAAGACATATGTAACAAAAAAAAATAAATATTTTATTCAAACAGAATAAAATTAGGGAACGTTTTTTGTAATTATTAAAATACACATTTAATAACATCTAATAATTTTAAATAAAATGTAGACTTGAATAAAATAACAATTTAAATATAAACTTTATTGCATATATGTTTTGTTTTCTTCCCGATTTTTTTAATAGTTTGTTTAGCAACATCTTTTTCGAATTGTTCAAGTAATTGCAATTCTTCTCATTACACGAAAGTCGCGGATCAGGACTGCTAGATAAAAGGAAGACATAAAATAAAATAGATATAAGCAATATATAATAAGTATTAATGTTTTATTTATATACAAATTATTATTATTACAAGTAATCGCTCCAGTGCTGCAATGTAAAATAGTACATAATAGTACAATTTGCTAATATTAGTATGCATTTAATAGTACCCTTATCGAAATTTAATAAGTGATTATTTGGTGATTAATTACTTTTGAGTATTTGTACGTGGCTTTGTCCATTTATTTTCTATGCAGTCTGAAGAGAAATGTCGCTCACATATACTTGCTGAAAATTACACATAAGTTTTTAGAATAACACAAATTATATACTGTATACGAATTCAAATGATTCTTAAAATTTACCGCTGTTTATGTTTAAATTTTCTTCTTCTCGGTAGCAAGCTTCGAGCCATTTTTCTTTTAACTCGCGATTTTGCGGGAATGGAAAGAACTTGATGTCTTTCGTTTTCGTAGCTTCACCGGAACGACTTTTGCAATTTCTCACGCAACAAGTCGGCATGATTCCTAGATGATCATAAATACATATTATTTAGCAAATATCAACCAATATAATGCCTCTCAACATTAATTATATTTACTACTTCCTGCGTATGTTGTATTAAAGTCGCAAAAGTTAAACACACAATATTTTCCGCACAACAGACGCACGCGACGGATAACGGACTACAAACTGACGGAAGCAGCCATATTGCTTTTCTCGCAAAACAGGTCGCACGCTGATTGGTTCAAAACCGAACGAGTGCGCAGCATCGGGAATGCTTCACCTGTCTACTTACACCATGCTGTCCGAGGACTCTGAGGGTGCGGCCCCATGGACTAATATTTTCCGCGTAACGCGTATTGCGGTGAGGCATTCGGTGTGGCCTCAGGCTGCCTCATTCGCGTTCGTCTGTATTCGCTTTTTACAACATTGTAAATACATTGCAAAATGTTTCTGCAGCAACGGTAAAATGTCCGCCCTTACACTGAAAGCCGAAAAACAGTAATAATTCCTGTATTTTTGCTCACTCAACTTTTAGGCTGAAGTCACATGGCATGTATTTTCCGCGTAACGCGTAATCGCGTAACCAATTAGAAGAGAGAAGCGTTTCGCATTTTCGGTTACGCATATTCGCGCTTTTGATTGGTTACGCGATACGCATTACGCGGAAAATATCAGTTCATGTGATCGCACCCTTAATCTTTTTCTTACAGTAACCATTACGCACTACTACAATAAACATCCTTTCAGTAACCAGTACGGAATTTACAGTAACCATTACGATAAAGACTAGTAATGATTCCGGTGCAATATTTTAACAAAAAAAAAATATTTTCAAATAACTTTTTTTTAATATTTTTATAGTTTAATTTGTATTCGTGATTTTGCATATATTCTATTTTATTAATTAAAATTACGCACTGTTTTACAATTTTTGAAAACACATTGACGGAAGACGGGATTCGAACTTAAGATTTCGAAATAACTACTTAATACGCTAACGCTGAGCTAACAATCTATTCTACAATAACTATTATGAATCTCATGTATCTCTCTGAACTGCTCTGAACTCGCGCGATAGAACGAATATGGAGAGCCGCCAACAGTACCCTGGCGGAAATATTTCTACAAAATTTAAAAAAAAAATAAAAGTGTACTACAAAAAACTATAAAATATAATTGCCAGAATCTATTAAATTTTACATGAATTTAAGAAGTACTACAAAATCCTACATGAAAATGCTAGAATTAGAACACTTTTGTATTTTTTTAGTGCATCTTGATCTATAAATTTTTCGGTAAAACTACGCCAAACTACAACTAATACTGATATTCTACACATTTCTATATTTATTTGAGTACAGTAGACTATAAGGAAATACTAGAATTAAAACACTCTAATGAGAAAATTCACCCGACATAAAACAAAAATTATATTTATTTTGAAATTTTATTACTACTTTTTAACTAAATTTGTTTCTTAAGATGTAACCTATAATTATAAATATTTTCTCGTACTTGAAAAACACACTTACCTTGATGGGATTCGAACTCGAGACCTCGGGACCTCTGGATCGTAAGCTAACCGTCTTACGTGGTAGACTACTTCTTAATTTGATGTAAAGTGTTATATACAGTCTGCATGTGTCATAACCAGCACAAATATATAATTTTTCAAAAATTCTTAAGAAACAAATTCAGTTTAAAAAGAGTAATAAAATTTTGAATCGGATATACGAATATAATTTTTTCTTAATGTCGGGTGAATGTCAGAAACCAGTGCCGGCTCATTACAAAATAGGCCTAATTTGTATGAATTGGGCCAACGTCGCGCCGCGCGATTACAAAAAGAAAAAAGCTTCTTTATTCTAACTTATCTGTAAAATAAAAAGCGAGTCATTATAAAAAAAACCTTACCCAGCACCACATACACATGTCTAAAACCGGAGGTAACGACCGCGAGCGAAAGTAACACGCCGCGCAGAACTTGGAAAATTTTCGCCCGAGCGGCGTCGGAGGTAACAACCGCGAGCGAAAGCAACACGCCGCGCGGGACTTGGAAAATTTTCGCCCGAGCGGCGTCGGAGGTAACGACCGCGAGCGAAAGCAACACGTCGCGCGGGACTTGGAAAATTTTCGCCCGAGCGGCGTCGGAGGTAACGACCGCGAGCGAAAGCAACACGCCGCGCGGGACTTGGAAACTTTTTGCACGAGCGGCGCCGGAGGTAACGACCGCGAGCGAAAGCAACACGCCGCGAGAGGACTTTATATATTTTAAATAGTACACACACCCACACCCTCACACACATACACACACACACATTTAGATTTCCGTGCATTCGCCCTACCGGAGGTAACGACCGCGAGCGATCTTCAACCAAACCTTCAACCTTTCCATGGAATGGTTGGTTTGGTTGAAGGTCTGTTAATTTCCATGTAAAATTGTAGTATCTTATAAACATCTAAAAAAAGCAATGTAGATTTTCATGAATTTACAAGTTGTAAAAGGCTTAAGGATTTTGTCGTTTTCTGTAGAGCCTTGTAGTATTGTATGCAAAATTACAACCATTCACAAATCAGAAATTTATATAGGTAAAAAATTGTACATTTATGTATTTTTCTATTGGACTTTACAACAGACTATACGAAAATAAAAACATAAGTATTTTGACTTCTGCGAATTAAGAAGTTATTAATAATAGAGAAATTTTGGAAGATCTTTGTAAAAACTTGTAACAGTTAACTAAAAATTACAAATTTTAATTAGCCATAATTGTAATAAATTTTTGAGCTGTACAAACAAACCGGTATTTGTTAGTATTTGTACGCAGTTGTAAGTATTTTATGAGAAACTAAAAACTGAATTAGGTTCTAAGTTGCATAGTTTTACGATACGTAAATTGTGGTAGATTTCTATAGTCATTTATAAATAATTGTAGTATTCTACAAGTAAGCAGATGTTTTAATTTTTTAAGATTTTGTTTCTTCTTAAATTTTTAAAATTTGTAGGTCTTTGTACTATTTTTTATAAAATTGAGGCGTATTCCGTTCAAACACGTAACGATTGGACACCGCTCGATTAGACACGTAATATTAGACACGTAACGATTGGACATCGCACGATTGGATACCGAATGATTGGATACCGCACGATTGGACACCGCACGATCGGTTTCACATGGGTTTTCAACGTATCACGCGAACCGAGGTCCATCCCCACCCACCATTGCTTGCGGGGGAAGGGCGTAGCAATTGTGCGGTGTCCAATCGTGCGGTGTCCAATCGTGCGGTGTCTAATCGTGCAATGTGCGTGTCCAATAGTGCGGTGTCCAATCGTTACGTGTCCAATAAAACGTGTCCAATATTACGTGTCTAATCGAGCGGTGTCCAATCGTTACATGTCTAAACGGAGATCACCTACTGCAATGAGTTTCCTATTTGAGTCTACTTTTTGTACACTCCTGGATTGAATTAAATTGCCCGGGGAAAAAAAAAACCCTTATAATGTCTTATATGTTCATATAGATGGGGGGTAAAAGTGACGTGGATTGTCGTTATCCCCCATTTATCCAAAATTAGTATGGACGGATTTTAATGACTATAAGAGCGGAAAATGTTCGTCTTGAAAAGAGCTTTCGAAAGGCGTGTGGTATATATGCGCAATTCAACATGGCGTCATAGTTATGGCTGCTTAAAAGGATAAATTCAAAATTTCAGATTCAACATGACGCCATGTTGAATTGCGCATATATGCCACACGCCTTTCGAAAGCTCTTTTCAAGACGAACATTTTCTGCCCTTAGTCATTAAAATCCGTCCATACCAATTTTGGACAGATGGGGGGTAAAAGTGACGTGATTGTCCCATATATATAATTTTTTTTTCAACAACCCAATTTTTGTATCAGTTATATCGTAAAGTGCACTCTTATAATAAAGTAGCACGCTTAAAAAATAACATTTAAAAATATATAACAATTTTTTTTCTAAAACCTATTTAAATATATATGTCCTTATATATAATCTTATATAATCATATATGACCATGTAAACTCTTATCAGGCCAAAATTCATATATAATAAGATAGCTTCTTATATGAGCATATAACACACTATAAGAGATATTTTTTATATGTCCTTATATAATCTTATATAATCATATATGACCATATAAGAGTTTATCCGGCCAAATGCGGCCAAAATTCATATATAAGTATATAAGACCGCTTCTTATATGAACATATAAGACATTATAAGGGTTTTTTTCCCGGGCTGTTTACATAAATATTTAATAAAAATTAATGTGTCAATTAAAAAAATTAAGTATCTTATGCAAAATTAGAAAAAAAAGAAAACTTAAAATAACATATAAGCAATGAGATGTGCCGTTTTCGGTTGAAACGGATCTTGATGCTTAATAATATTTCACAATATTAATTATTATTAAATACATATTTCAATTTTTTAAATTGGCATTGCGTGCCAATATGGACTTTGTCGGACTTAAAACGCAATAAACTGAAACAAAATAATATATTTTATATTAATTTAATATTGTCAAGTAAAATAATATACTAGAAGAATATTTTTTTAAGAGGTATTTTTTCCCGAGTATATAATGATATATGCTTATATATGGCCATATATAATTATATACTCTCATATATGGCCATAATATTGTTTAAGATTATATTTTCCATTTCTTATATGATCATATATAACCCTTTTCGGTCACACTGCCCGAGAATCCCGTACCAGTCACACTGGGTGAAATACACCCCCAGCGTGTTTGCACGTGTATAAAAAATTGTAGGTGACCTTACAAAAAAAAATAGTTTATGCGGCCGTTCCAAAAAGTATGTTGATTTTGAGGTATGAAAGTGCGATTTTTTGCGGAAAAAAAATGCCGAGAGAGAACTAACGGGCCGAAAAATATACCACCGACGGGGATCGATACTTGAAGTGAAGGTCCCAACTACCTGTAGATGGCGGCAAAAGGCCCATTTCCATTGGTTTACTAGGTCGTTTTCGAAGTCAAAAAACGCTGGGGTGTATTTTACCCAGTGTGACCAAAAAGGGATAATCCATGTATCTACTAATATAAACTAAAATATGAATAAATATAAGATTTTTTCCCTGGTGCAACCTAAGGTTATTTCTTACAACTTAAGGTGATGCTGGAGTCGTCTGTATCACCGATAAAATTACAATTTTCTATGTTATCGACCTATACCTTGTATAGACAGGGACCTCCGTATACTTAGCGGACAAATTTGATATTTCTTATTTTTTACTATTGCAATTGTTTGAGAATTGTGTGGGCAAATTTAGGAATATATTCTTGGGCAAGTTTAGGAAATAATACATTATTTATAATTAATAAGTTAATTGAGCGTAATAGTTAGCAGATATAATTTTGAAAACATTTTTTTTAATTAATGTAAAATTATTTGGGAAACACGTCTGTAATGTTTTCAACGTTTGAGAAATAATTATTTCATCTAAAAATCAAGTTTTATGTGCGTTTTCTGGAGGTCAATTGTGTATCTTGGATTGAGGTAAAAATTACAAAAATGAGGAAATTCACTAGAATATCTACGATTTTATTTGTCGAAATCTAATAAATCTGTTCATATTTTCACCTCGTTTCAAGATACACAATCGATCCCTTGAACAGTGTAGTATTGAAATGTATAGAGATATGCGTTGACGAGTATGTGTGTTGTCAAGAAGTGTGCGTAGTTACGAGTTGTGTAAGCGAAGACGTGTGTGTGCGTGTCGCGATGCCGTGTTGCCATGCGAAGAATCAAGAGAGTCGATCCTCTTTTGACAACAGAGTCGCTTTTTGTGTAGAGAGTCGTTTTGTCTTTTCGGAAGCAAGCGAGCGAAGGACATTTGTTGCCCGCGGGCAGCAGTAACAGAGCAGCCTTTGAGTAGAGAAGTCGAGCAGTAGCGTTTCGAGTCGTGCGTAGTTTTGAGTTTGTACGAGGCTCAGCCTCTGCGTAGATCGAGCGAGAGTGTTAATCACGGTTCCGTTTGTATTTCTCATGTTCTGTGTTATTCTTATCCCATATTAAATATTATACTGTTCTTATATCCTACAAACATTGGGTATCTTCCTTTACGATTATCATACTACAAACTTGGGGGCTCGTCCGGGATCGAGAAAGTCAGAACCAGGATTGAGAGAGAGATAGATAGATAGGTAGATAGATGATCTTTATTAAGCCCAAGCCTGAGCTAAAGGGCAAAAATATAATATAACAATAACGTTTAACATAGAGTGTCATTTAATAACTAACGCCACTTAAATCACTAAATAATCAACAACTCAATTGACACGATATGTTGTGAAGTAACAGTAATATACAATACATAAGAATAACCAAATACTTAATACTACATATAAATGCTCTCAATCTCAATCGTCGGCTAGACAACTTAATGTATATAACTTAACGGCTAAACGACTAGAACAGGTAATTATACCTTAACGCAACTAACAATAAGATACAGAATGTAGACGAATTAACGACACATAGTAGTGAAACACATCCCAATGCTACTCAGACTCAGATTCAGATGCCCGCAAAAATGACAGTAGAATAGGCTCTTAAAGGAAGCAAGAGAAGATGCCGATGTAATGCTGCAGGGGAGAGAGTGCCAGAAATATATGAAAAAAATACGGAAGGAGTTTTTGTATGTGACAGTCCTGTGAGCAGGAAGGTGAAAGATCTGAGAGGAGGTGACATTTCGCTCAGATCTCCTGAGCGCTAGATTAGGTAGGGTAAAGAGCTCACGTAGGTATAATGGTGAACGCATGTGAAGGATCCGATACATCAGGTAGCCAAGAAAGTAAAGCCTTCTGTTCTCAACCAAGAGTCAGCCCAATCTCCGCCTAAACGGTGTTATGTGTACGTCTCGCTTAAGATTGAAGATAAATCGTATACTGCAATTAACTAGCCTCTGAAGTTTAGTGTTTAGCTCGCTGGTCAGACCATGATACATCAAACAGCTATAGTCAATATGAGGTAAGACCAAGGTGACAACAAGTTTTTTCCTTAATGCAGTGGAAAGACTGTTTTTGTTGAACCTGAGTTTATATAGCGCATGATGAGCCTTACTTGAGACAAGCGAAATGTGTTTCCTCCACGAAAAATTAGAGGTAAAGATAACCCCCAAGTTCCTCACCTCAGTCACAAAAGGCAGAGGCACATTATTTACCATGACAGGCGGCAGAGTGTCAAGGCTGATGTTATTAATGATAGAGATGATGATGATGATTAATCTTTATTAGCCTTCTCGGCTATTTATATGCATAAAATATACAGCACATTACAATCTCGCAACATTGTGTGTAACATAATCTTTCAACATTCTCTTAAATTTATCTACTCTATCACATTGCTTTACCTCTGTAGGTAAATTATTATACATTTTAATATTTTTATAAAAAATACTCCTTTGTGCCTCACACGTTTTTCGCAACTGTACAGTTATATTACCCTTTTGTCTCGTCTCCCTCTGATTACTTTCACCTACTAAATCTAGCCTATTTTTCAACATATGTGGTAGATAACCTCCTAATATCTTAAACATAAATATACATGTATTATAATATATTCTCTGTCTTATTGACATATATTGCAAGGCTTCCAGCATATGTTCCACCAGAGAGAAGCCTGAGAGAGGCCACGGGCGCGATTTCGCTGTAACTTTATTTTGAAGCGCCTCTATGTCCACAAAATGTGGACATTGAACTACGTGGCCAATGTCTATAAATATGTAGGTAATGTCCACGATTTTGTGGTGCTCTTCCGTGCTATATCTACGACCTTGTGGTAATACAGAGATCCCAGGTTTAGGTCTCTGCTACATAGCCTGTGGAGGGGATAGGCTGTGGAGGGGATAGGATCGCGTCACGTGACGCTGACGCACACAAGCCAAGCGCCCCGTGTACATGTGCGCTCAGCGCTCGGCCAGCCTCGGCCAGCTAGAGAGAGCAAACATGCTATGCTCTTTCTCTTTCTCTCTTGAACCGGCGCGTCGTCAGCCTCGCAGACGAAATACGTATATTAGCGGCTTGACTGTCGCGTGCGTCTTTCTACACTAGATGCGATCAGATGCGATACACTATCATATCGCTTAATGATTTTACAATTTAGAAGTTAAAATCATTAATTAATTAAATTACAATTTCTTGTGTATATAAAAAGTATTAACTTAAAAACAAAACCGAGAACTTGAGTCGCCAGTAAATAATTAACAATCAGCACAGGAGTTGTGTTCGACCAAACTGGTAATTTTATTATTCAAAAGACGCTACGTTTCGACCGCAAAATTAGGTCCTTTTCAAGCGTGTATAACTCACAAATATTATTTAGTTAGACAGTTGCCAAAATACGCCGAATCTAAAAACTAAACATCAGATTTTGTAGAACGCGACAAGCAGAATAAGTCCAGAAACATTATATAAATAAAATTAACTTACATATTGGAGTGTTAATTACAAGACATAAAAGACAGTTTAACTATATTTCCGTTGTCCGTATTATATCAGAGAGACGAATCCCTGTCGTGCGATGGTAAAATTGCGACTGACAAGAAAGGACAGAACAATAAACATTGGCTTCGAATTTTTCTGAAGTAAAAAGAGGGAAGTAAACGAGAAGGGGATATTACGTTTCCTTTATGATATATGTTTATAGAGAGCATTGAGACTCTCCGTGTCATTTTGCATATTAATAGTGTTGTCCAAATTTTTAATAAAAAACATCTCGGCTAATTCCCTCTTTCTAATCAGTTTTTCTTTGTGCATTATCTCTGGATTCCTCCAAGCAAAGTCATGTCCACGGGATATTCGATGTTCATTAACTACAGAGTATTTGCCAGCTGGTTTTTTGATATCCTTCTGGTGTTCTTTCAGACGCGTGCAAAGATGCCTTTTTGTCTGCCCTATATATATAGCATTACAATCTTTACACTTGATCTTGTATACGATTTCCGTTTGTTTCAGATCATTAATTTTATCTTTACCGCGTTTAATCAGGCAATCTAATTTTTTAGGAATTGTGAACAGAGACGTAATATGGCACTTTCTCAGCGTGTGATTAATATTTTCGCTTAAATCCTTTATGTATGGTAACAGCATGCACCTCTTTAAATCAAATTCTGTTTTATTGTCCGTGGAGATGTTATGTAAGGTATCACGTGTTTTTAAGAGGTGTAACCTATTTAAAATGTGTTTATTAATAATTTGTTTTGGAAAATTGTTGTTATTTAAGATGTCTTTGACTGTTTTGATATTATTGCTATGGAATCTTTTATCAGAAAGTAGTATCGCACGATCAACTAAACTTGTGATGGTATTCAACTTGTATTTTAAAGGTTGGTTTGAATAAAAGTTTGTACATCTTCCCGAGAACGTTTGTTTTCGATACCAATTCGTTAGCAGAGTATTGCCATTTTAATGACAGTTGTGTCGAGGAAGTTAAGAGACCCGTTATTTTCAATTTCGTATGTTTTGAGTCTAGGATGATAATCATTAAAAACTGTAAGTATCAGGTCCACATGTTTTCTCGGGACGACCGCGAAAATATTGTCCACATATCTGAAAAATAATGAGATGTTGAGAAGGATATCAGAAAACCAGCTGGTAAATACTCTGTAGTTAGTGAACATCGAATATCCCGTGGACATGACTTTGATTGGGGGAATCCAGAGATAATGCACAAAGAAAAACTGATTAGAAAGAGGGAATTAGCCGAGATGTTTTTTATTAAAAATTCGGACAACACTATTAATATGCAAAATGACACGGAAAGTCTCAATGCTCTCTATAAACATATCATAAAGGAAACGTAATATCCCCTTCTCGTCTACTTCCCTCTCTTTACTTCAGAAAAATTCGAAGCCAATGTTTATTGTTCTGTCCTTTCTTGTCAGTCGCAATTTTACCGTCGCACGACAGGGATTCGTCTCTCTGATATAATACGGACAACGGAAATATAGTTAAACTGTGTTTTATGTCTTGTAATTAACACTCCAATATGTAAGTTATTTTTATTTATATAATGTTTCTGGACTTATTCTGCTTGTCGCGTTCTACAAAATCTAATGTTTAGTTTTTAGATTCGGCGTATTTTGGCAACTATGTCTAACTAAATAATATTTGTGAGTTATACACGCTTGAAAAGGACCTAATTTTGCGGTCGAAACGTAGCGTCTTTTGAATAATAAAATACCAGTTTGGTCGAACACACTCCTGTGCTGATTGTTAATTATTTACTGGCGACTCAAGTTCTCGGTTTTGTTTTTAAGTTAATACATTTTATATACACAAGAAATTGTAATTTAATTAATTAATGATTTTAACTTCTAAATTGTAAAATCATTAAGCGATATGATAGTGTATCGCATCTGATCGCATCTAGTGTAGAAAGACGCACGCGACAGTCAAGCCGCTAATAGCCCGGGAGGTAACGACACAAAAGTGCTCAGCGATTTGATTAGTCTTGGAACAAAGTAATTTCTCTTGTTTTAGTAGTGTTGTTGATGAAATGCAGAGTCTGGCTGCGCTGTCTCGCTGGAATGGGCGTTGCGGCGCCTTTGATCTTGTCGAAAAAACACTTATGTTGGAAGAATTTGATTAGTGCTGAGCTTTTATATATTTATTGTTTTTTGTATAAAGAAATGTTTTAGAAAAGTCTAGCATGTAACCGACACTGGAAAATGAGTCTGGCATCCTCCCAAAGTCGTTGTAAAAAGTCGATCTCAATCACTGTTGCACAATATTCAAAATGCGGTGCAATAATCGCTTTATACACTATTTGTCTACTGTACGGTGTCAAGTAGTGACCTATTCTATTTAAAAAACTAGTTTTCTTCCCTATCTTTTTTAACATATAATCACAATGTTCAGCAAAAGTGAGCTTATTACTGTCAATCATTACACCTAAATATTTTATTACTTCCACGCGTTCTAACACATCGCCATTCATACATGCTATTCTTATCTGTCCTCTAACTTTATTTCTACTACTCCGAACAATCATATATTTTGTTTTTTCTGCATTTAGCTTTAACTAATTTAGGTAGAGAGAGAGAGAGAGAGAGAGAGAGATTGATTGATTGATTGATTGATATTTATTTAAGCCATAGTCAAGACTTTAGGCTATTGTGAAGGTTTATAAATGTATAAACTATAAAAACGAATTAATAAGCATAAACATGAAAAACAGTAAAAACAGTAGATAGTAGCTAGAAACTGATACAAGACAGTGCATAATCGCTCCCAAGGTGCAAATTAGCAGTAAATAAGTTGAAATAAAAGGTGTAATGCATATGGCAGCGACCGACAGCATATGCTTGCTCTCTCTCATAGGCGAGCAACCAATGATCAATCGTAAATTTGACATACTTTGTAAAATTAACAACTCGAATAATATGTATAATAAGAATAGAGTATGATAAGGAGCAAGTGATACTAAAGAGAACAAAATAAGTTGTGTAAACTAAGAACTAAGGCGCACGCAACTTACAAACTAGAAAATTAAATTAGATTAAACTAAACTGGCGAGCGAGTGGTGCACCCTCGACGGAGAACACGACAGCATGAGGAATAGAAAACGATAAAATAGATCTTCAAGAAGTTAACACATGCTACTCGTGCTCCCGCTAAGGATGCCACACAAAGAACCATGGGTCTCTGTAAAAACCAGATGCTGAAATCGCATAAAAGAACTATGCCCCACAATGAACCATGGATCCTTGCAAAACTAAATGCTAATATCACATAAAAGAAACCAATCACTAAGGTAGCACCATATGTACATAAAAAGATTAAACTTTTGGCGCCCACAGACATATCACCCACAATATCGAAGTTATTAGTCACATAGCTAGCCTAATGGATTATCCACGCTGTAGCTCGACTTGAACGGCAGCCAGCTCAGCTGGTGAAATCGTACTTAGTTCAAGTAAGCGTAGATGGTCATAAAGTTTTCCCTTGAATACGGCGACCGACGAAGAAGACACAACTTCAATGGGAAGCGAGTTCCAAAGATAAATTCCAGCAAGGTGGAAGGAATTGTGATAGGCTTCTGTTCTATGAATAGGGATTTGATAGGTCTGCGGTAATGCCAATCGTGAGGATCGTCTCTCCGAGGGATCGAATTTCGTAAAGATTTCTGAAAGATAACCAGGAGACATTTCTAAAGATATCTTAAACATTTCCACTCCAAGGAAATAGCGACGTCTGTCTCTCACAGACAACCACTTAAGTCGATGTCGATAAGGGGTAATATGCTCGTCTCTTTTTAGATTAAAGATAAACCGAATAGCACTATTCATGAGTCTTTGCAGCCTTGTATTAAGCTCGTCAGAGACATCATTATAGACAAGAGAACAGTAATCAAGCAAAGGCGTGATAAGTGAGGATACGAGTTTGGTGCGTAGCTGACACGATAACGAGTTCCTGTGGAATTTCAGCTTGTGGAGCGTAAAATGCACCCTTTTGGAAATGTGAGAGACATGACTCTTCCACGACAGGTCGGAGCACATGATAACTCCCAGATTCATTGCCTCGGGAACGAATGGAATAGAGGTTCCGTTTATAGAAATGGGGGTTTAGAGAGAGAGGAGAGAGAGAGCGGAGAGAGAGAGAGAGGAGAGGAAAGAGAGAGAATGATCCCCTGAGAGGAGAGGGAGATAGAGAGAGATAAGAGAAGAGAGAAAGAAGATATGGAGAGGGAGAGGGAGAGGAGATGGAGAGGAGAGGGGATAGAGCGCGAAGTGGGGAGATGTCGAGCGGAGCGATAGGGAGAGAGTCGGATGAAGATAGTCAGATAGGAGATATATTTAGGGAGAGCTCTTCCAGAGAGAGTATTTCTAGCTAGAGAGCGAGATCTCTATCTCCTCTAGATCTATCGATCTAGAGACTCTCTATATTCTAGCTATAGATGTCTCTATATCTCGATACTCCATGATTCTATCTCTCGCAGATCATAGCTATCTATCTCCCTCCTGATATCTCTAGATATCCTATCTAATTTCTTTCTTATTTTTTTATGCCCTATTCTAAAGACTTTAGGCACATCGTGAGTTAAGTCAAAGATACATAATCAATACAAGACAAACAAGATATGAAGAACGCAGTAAGGGCAAAATACAGAAAAAAGAAAAAGAAGATTACATTATATGTATGACTTAAAGACTAATAACTAGTAGAAAAAGAAAAGCTAAGAACAGATAAATTATAACTTTGTATCTAGGTACGAAGTGAATATTAAAAGAAAAAGCTGAGAACAGATAAATGATAACTTCATAAATAGATTACGAACTAATTATTGAAAAGCAAGTGCAACTCCCATTACTAGAACAAAACATACGTATGATTAGCGAATGTGAGTACCGTCAAATTGGTAATTAAGATAAAGAATAAATCCAGTAAGATAGCATAATTGAAAATAGCGTTAGCGTGCCAGATAAATGATAACTTCATAAATAGATTACGAACTAATTAATGAAAAGCAGGTGCAACTCCCATTACTAGAACAAAACATACGCATGATTAGCGAATGTGAGTACCGTCAAATTGGTAATTAAGATAAAAAATAAATCCAGTAAGATAGCATAATTGAAAATAGCGTTAGCGCCGTGCCGTATAATAACTTAAACCAGAGAAGAAGACAGGTCAAATAAGCCTTGCAAGGTCAGAGTTAGAGTTGACATAAATAACAGGTTTGCCTTCAGAATGCCTGACACATATTCGACCACATCGTAACCAAACATGCTTATAAGACCTCTCTTTGGCTACACGCCTCGTTAATTGCAACAATCCGTAAGCGTCTTTGGAGAGAAGCTCATTTACAAGAACACTTCTATCAGAATTGTTACCGCACACATCACTTTGCTTAAACAGTCTTTTGGCTCTTTTTTTTGCTATAATAATGTCGCGGACAGCACTCGAGGCTAAGGTGACTATATAAGAGCGAGTAGATGCAGTAGTTACGGGTCGGTCGCGAACTGCCGCTGGCGGAGAATTTTTAACTGCAGTTCTAACATCAAGAATATGACAAGAAAGATGCGGGACATCAAGAGCGTTGAACACATTATGAGCAAGCTCAGAAGGAGTAACAGATAAAGTCGCCGGCAGTCCTGATATAATAAGCTCGTTGCCTTCATAAATCTGCTGAGTAGACCGTGCAGTTTTTAAGTCTTGGAGTTCTCGCACTAAATTAGCGTTTTCCTGTTCCAATTTAGTAATGCGCTGACAGTTTTGAGCAACAGTGTCAGCAATTCGAGTTAACCGATCCATGATTCCTTCAATGCGGGCTAAAAATCTAGCTTCTGACTCCGTTAGCTTCACTATCACCTGGCGCAAAAGCTCGTCAGTAGTATTAGGCGAGTGTGAACGAGAGAAAGGGACGCTATCCATACTAGATGTAGTCGATGTAAGAGGCATGATAAATAAAGTGAGTCTTACAACAAGCACTAGCGGATCAAGTATTGATGCAACCCGGGTGAAAAGTTCTAAAGCATTCAGCACATAAAAACAATTGGCAAGCAGTTGATTAGAATATATGGTGCACGTATCGACAGTTGATCTCTCGGTAGTTGATGTAGATCACTACAGATGATGCAGGATGTGATAGATGCACGCATTCGGGCCCAAGAACAGTCAAGTGCAGTGATGAATAGAAGGACAGGCGCATGCGCATCAGAGTCCTCCTCGCACACACAGATACGGCCCAAAAAGTGAGGTTAGAATCTGATAAGAGACTTGTCGCAGAAATACAGCATAAATGCGGCAAGTGCAGAAGGACATTTAATGTAGATCGCAACAAGCAACGAAAAACCTGCTTACACCTGTAAAACAGAACAGCCCGAAGGCAGCTTGCGGCAGAAATACGATCGCTCAAAACTGGAGCAAGAGTTAAGACGTGCGTGGTACTCACAGAAAGAGAGAGAGAGAGAGAGAGAGAGAGAGAGAATGAATGAATAAATGAATGAATACATTTATTAGCTTTTAGCTATCATACAATACACACAATACACTTCACTTAAATCCATTTTTCAGTCAATCTTCTTTTAAATTCGCTTACATTATTATCAATGTTTCTTATTTCCTCAGGCAACTCATTATAAATCCTTATACCATTATAAAACAAATCTTTCTGTCCTGTTCGCGTTTTTTTAAATTGTACTTGTAATTGGTTTACTTGCCTCGTTTTATACTTATGTCCCTCTTCTACCTTCTCAATCTTATTACACAACCTCCTCGGTAACAATCTATTAGCTAGTTTACACATAAATATACATACATTATACTTAATTCTCTTTTCTACGCTCATAATTCCTAGGACACTTCTCATTTCATCGCATGAGGTATATATCGAACATTTAAGTACTGACCTAATTGCCCTATTTTGACATACTTGCAACTTATCTAATTATACTCTACTCAAACCTATAAATACTGTTGAGCAATATTCCATAATGCCTTGTGCCGCAATTGCCTTATACAATATGCTTCTTACATATAATAATAGGTCGACACCCACTCTCCTAATAAATTGTGTCTTAGTACTCATCTTTTTAATAAAATATTGCACATGCTTCTCAAATGTCAATACCTCATCTACCATTACACCTAAATATTTGTATTCATTTACTTGCTCCAATCTTTCGTTTGCAATTCTTATATCACACTCCGTATTTTCCTCGCATCTACCACTTCTTAGTAACATGAACTTGCTTTTTTCCCCGTTCAATTTCAACTTATTTGCACGTAACCAACCATATATTTTCTCCAGTTGCTTATTAATAACATATTCAATAGCATCTATTCTTAAGTTTTCAAAGTATTTATACAATAGTATCGTCTGCAAACATTCTAATTTTGCATCCAAGAATCATTAAGTTTACAATATCATTGATATCTTAATATATAAAACAAAGTCGGGTTAGTTAGACCACTTATAACTCAAGAACGGCTGGGCCGAATTTTTACCACAAGTATATAAAATAGGGGTAGAATTTTCTGGAATAGTAGAATAACTAATAAAATATCGGAAAAATTCACGTAAAAAAAAAAAATTAATCTAGAAAAATATCCAAATACATAGAAAAAATACATAGAGGGAGGGAGAGAGGGAAAGAGGGAGAGAGGGAGGGGGAGAGAAAGAGAGAGAGGGAGAGAAAGAGAGAAAGAGAGGGGGAGAGAAAGAGAGAGGGAGAGAGGGGATCTTCCTGCTCTGCTCTTTATATGTCTATCGACCCCGCTCTCGCATCGACCTCTGACTCTCTCTTTCTCTCTCCTCTCTCTCTCTCTCTCTATCTCGCTCCTATGCTCTCTCTCTCTCGCTCTCTCTCTCCTCTCTCGCTCTTCTCTCTACTCTCTTCTCTCTCTCTCTCTCTCTCTCTCTCCTCTCTCTCTCTCTCTTTCTCTCTCTCTCTTCTCTCTCTCTCTCTCTCTCTCTCTCTCCTCTCTCCTTTCTTCTTCTTCTCCTCTCTCTCTCTTCTCTGTCTTCTTCTCTCTTTCTCGCTCTTTCTTTCTCCCCTTTCTCTTCTTTCTTTTTTTCTTCTTTTCCTTGTTTCTTTTTTCTCTTTTTTTTCTCGTTTTCTCTCTTGACTCTTTGCGTGTCTTATCACTACATTCATTACTGTTAGGCGGTACGAAGTTCGCCGGAGCAGCTAGTATAATATAAACAATAAAGGCTCAAGAACTGATCCCTGGGGTACTCCACTTTTTACCTTCCTTGCTTCAGACATTACATTCTTATATTTTACCTTTTGTACTCTATTATTCACATAATCTTGTAACCAAGAGATAACCGTTCCTTCAAATCCAAGAAATTCTAATTTAGCAATTAATATCTTTCTATCTATTGTCTCAAAAGTTCTACGATAGTCCAGAAAAACAACTCCAATCTTATTACCTTTACTTATTGCTAATTTCCACTCAGATATTACACTTTGTAACGCAGTTTCACACGAGTAGCTATTTCTGAAGCCCGATTGGCAATCGGTAATTATATTGTGCACAGAATTTATCTAATTGCGATTTTACGGTTTCTAATACCTTCTCATACATTGGCAACATATTAATCGGTCGCAAATTTTTCGCATCATTTGATCCTGTTACTTTAGGTATCGATACAACAGTAGAACATTTCCACTCCGACGGAAAGACCCCTTTGGCTAGAGACATATTGCAAACCTCCAAAAGTATTCCATTCATTGTTTCATATGCCCATTGTAAAACTATCGTACTAATACCCTCATCCGTCCCACTTTTACGTTTTAACTTTCTAACTATCTTTGATAATTCATCATTTGTTACCTCCTCAAAACTCTCCATCACACCTTCTCCCTTATTACCTAAATAGTCACAAAACTTTTCATCCCCTATTTCTATACTTTTAACAATTTCATCAATACTTTCAATAAAATATTTATTTAGTTTATCAGTTATCTCTAAATCATTCACATATCTTATTCCGTCTATCAATATATCTACTCCATATTCATTATTTTTACCAGATTTCAATATATTAGTCTTAACTGCTTTCCATAATTTATGAGTCGCCTTTAAATGTGTCAATTTGATCTAACAAGTATTCCGTTTTTCTATCTCTGATTAGTTTAACGACTCTGTTTCTACACCTTTTAAAATCCGTCCACACCTCCGGATTCCTACTCTCTATGGCCTCTTTATATTTCTTATCCCTCTCCTTAATTGCTTCCAATATGTCTCCATTAAACCATTTATTGTGCAACCATTTTATCTGTACAATCTTTTCTTCTATCGGCGCCAACTCATTAACCGCATCACTTATTACGCATACTAGCCAATCTGCCTTAACATCTATATCACATATTGTCATATTACTATGTTTATAGTCTCTTCTCGCATTAGAGAGAGAGAGAGAGAGAGAGAGAGAGAGAAAGATTTTTTGATTGATTGATTGAGCTTTATTAGCCTTCTCGGCTATTTACATAACTCGGTTTTTCCTAAAATTAAGTCCTCTACATGAGGTACAATAAATTCTCTTAACCTACGTTTTTCCTTAAATTAAATGATCTACATGAGGTACAACTATCTTCTTTATATTTATCTCTCTTTTTATTCATATTAAATCCTACTTTAAGCCATGCATGGCCCGTTAATTTCACTTGTTTCTTTCGCACACTCACATTTCTTACTATTTCTATCCTATCACATAAATGTTCTACCCTGTCTTCTAATATTACAAAATTATCGATGTTAAATTCTTTATATTTATTTCTCTTTTTATTTATATTAAATTCCACCTTTAGCCATGCATGGTTTGTTATTATAAGTTACTCATTCACTTGTCCCTTTATTTCCTTATTCGAAAAAATTAATTCTATCATCGCTTGACTATACCTATATTAAAGTCCCCTATCACTATACAGTCATACTTTATTATTAAATCTTCGACCGTATGTTTCAGAAATCTCACAAAATCGCCATTTGACGCACTCGGCGAATGATACTCTACTGCTGTCACACCTTTACACCACTATACTTCGGTACAAAACTGATATAATTTTTCCACTAACTTTACTCTATCTATTGTATCAAACGCTTTGACCTCACTATCATAACTTTCTATAGTCAATCTGGTCTCGGATAACTCTCGAATCGCAGGATTTACCCTCTTTATAACATGATGTCGAATTTCATCCTTATGCGCCAGACAGCCTTGTGCCTTCGTATACCAGAGTAAATCAGCTTTTTCCTGTGGTTGCTATATTGTATCTTCCCAGCCGGCTCTTTTTTTCTCTTCCCCCAATACTTTCTTAAATGTCGGACATTCCGAATCCAGCGCCTCGTGTTCAACATTTATCTTCAAGTTGTATGTCTGATTCTTAAAGGTACAGTTCACACATCTCTTCTTTGCCGTTGTACATTCGTTCGCCTTATGATTTCCTGCACATTTATAGCATGTTTCCTGTCTCGTGCAATTCTTGGCAATATGATAATATCCCCAGCATTTAAAACATCTTCTAACACTAATATAATTAAAGAGAGAGAGAGAGAGAGAGAGAGAGAGAGAGAGAGAGAGAGATTGATTAATCGTTATTTATTAAACGCTCTGGGACAGGTCCCCTAAGCGTTAAGACAGTGTTACACAATATACAAAACGCGAAAAAAACATACAACGTTGCAATATAATTAGGAAAATAATAGAGATAAGAGAAAAGAAAGTATATATAAATATGTATATGAAGAATGAGCATATAGAGCATATAAAGCATATAAAGCATGTAAAGCATATACAGCATATAAAGCGTATAAAGCATATAAAGAAAACAACAAAACGATTACAAATAAAACCAAGAGCCCTCTTAATGCAGGAGTATGTTCAATTGTGAGTCTGCAGTGATTGCTGGAGCAAATACTTGTAGAATTTATGCTTAAATTCGCGAATGGAAGAAGAATTGCGAATGTCGAGTGGAATGTCATTCCACAGTTCAGCAGCTAGGGAGCAAAAGGAGCGCTTGAAGAACTCCGTGCGGCACAGCGGAAGGTTTAGAGCGCTGCCCTGGGACCTTGTATCGCGCGAGGCAATATCTCGCTTAAACACGAAATTACTGTAAAGGACCTGAGGTTTTTTTTTCCACAACACGGAGAAGGTCAAGTTCCCCACGAAGTACAAACATCGGAAGCAAGTTCTTAGCCAACCAAGTCTGGCTAAAAAGGGAGTAATGTGCTCGTCCCATTTGACCTGGTAAATGAAGCGGACACACTTGTTGAAAGCTCTCTGCAAACGAAGGTCCTGCTCTCCCGTGATATTGGTTTGGACCGAGCAACAGTAGTCAAACAGAGGAAGAGAGGAGGAGAGAGGGAGGGAAAGAGAGAGAGAGAGAGAGAGAGAGAAAGAGAGAGATTGATTGATTGATTGATTGATATTTATTATGCCATAGTGAAGACTTTAGGCAAGTAATGAATAATAGGATGATACACGTGATGTAAACAACAGCAAAATATAAAAGACAAAAGTTGATATGAGTTAGAAACTAAGAAAGATACAAGACGCAGTGTGATAGCTACCAATAAAGCAGTAATAAAAATGGAAATAATGAAAATAATAACGTTTGATATCGCGAAAGAATAATAATATTATTTCCATTCCTAATTAATGCTTCCCTACATGCTATAAAACTAAATAAGTCGAATGAAACGTGCTTAAACATACATATTCATTATGATTATGTTACATCACATACCCAGATTTTATTGGACAAGTATAAATTATCTGAAGTACTGTTGAAGAATCATGTATCAACGAAAATTCCGTCGTTGTGCTCTCTCGAACAAAAAAACATGAATAATGTAACTTTCTTAAGCCTGAGGCGATTACCGAGTTAAACATTAAGTGAAAAAGCTTATCGTAATATTATAATCATTAACTTGATATTTCGTATAGTATATAAAACTAAGAACTAAAGACTAAAAACTAAGGCGCAGCGCAATTTACAAACTAATAACGAAGAATTCCATGTTATTTTGCCGATCGATCGAATATAATTAAATAAATATATATATACAATACGCAATGTAGCAAACGAAAGAAACAGAATCGTAAGACTGCAATAACATGACCTAAAACCAAAAAAATGGTTCAGTACGCGACTAGATTAACAATCAGATGACCCGACTTAAAGTAAGTGATTTGGCACGCGACTAGATTTGATATTAGTGTCATGTTCCAACGCCTGACGGCTCCAAGGTAGAACCATGCACGGAACTAGACTCGAGAGAAAAGAGATGGTTGTAAAGCTTATGTTTAAATTCGGTGACAGTTGATGAGGACACGATCTCAGTAGGAAGAGAGTTCCATAGATAAATTCCAGCTAAATGGAAGGACCTGTGATAAGTTTCAGTCCTGTGGATAGGAATTTGATACGCATGTTCCAGTGCAAACCGCGACGAACGTCTAATCAAGGAATCAGGCTTAATGAAGATTTCGGAGAGGTAACTGGGAGACATACCGCGGAATATCTTGTACATTTCGATTCCCAGAAAGTACAGACGTCTGTTTCTTACGGACAACCACCCCAATCGATGACGAAAAGGCGTGATGTGTTCGTCGCGTTTTAAATTGAATATAAAGCGAATTGCACAGTTGATAAGAGTTTGCAATCTACCGTTGAGCTCATCAGTGACATCGTTATATACAAGAGAACAGTAATCTAACAGAGGCCAGATCAATGCAGTCACAAGTTTTACCCGCAACTGAAGTGACAAGGAGTTCTTATGGAACTTGAGCTTGTATAGCGTGAAGTGCACTCTCCTTGAAACATGGGAGACATAACTAGCCCAAGACAGGGGCTCATTATGACACCCAGGTTACGCGCTTCAGTAACATAGGGAATCGAAGCACCACCAACAGAAATGAGAGGAAGGTCGTTAAGATCGATTTGCTTGACGTAATTTCTGCTGCCAAGTATTAAGACCTTGCCCGGGAAAAAATATTCATATATGATCATATATAATCATATATGATTGGCCATATATGGTCAGATATGGAAATTGGCCAGATCTGAGGATATATGATCTGGTATTATTGTATATGTTAATATCTGATCAGATATGATCAGGTATGATCAGATACGAACTGACACAGTTCAATCTGGACATATATATTTAAGTAAGTTTCAGAACATTGTTATATATTTTCAAAAGTTATTTTTTAAGTGTGCCACTTTATTATAAAAGTAGACTCCACGATACAACTGATACAAAAATTGTGCCGCTTCATAGCGCGAGACAGTGTCGTGTCTTTTGATACCATTCTTATAACACTGTTGGTCAAATTTTAAATACGAGAAACAGATCCCATCGAATGCCATCTATCGGATACTTTGAGATGCAATATCTGATCTGATCATATATAATCTTATATGACTATATAAGTTCATATATGATTATATATGATTTTCAGTTTAAATTATAAGATATTATGTTTGCAAAATAATACGATTAATATATTTATTTATAAGAACTATAATATATATTATATAACAGTTTTTTTCACGAAGGTAAAATTCATTGTTTATAAAAATATTTGATAAAAATTAATATGTCAATTAAAAAAGATTAAGTGTCTTATGCAAAATTAGAAAAAAAAAAAATTTAAAATAACACAAGCAATGAGATGCCGTTTTTGGTCGAAGTGGATCTGGGTGCTTAATAATATTTCACAATATCAATTATTATTAAATACATTTTTCAGTTTTTTAAACTGCGTGCCAATATGGACTTTGTCGGACTTAAAACACACATATATATATATATAAACGCTCTATATATGGGCATGTAAAACTTATATCTGTTTATATCTCATTTATATATATGTTCATATACTGTCAGATATGAATATTTTTTCCCGGGATGATATAAAATGTCCGGGAAAAATATTCATATCTGACAGTATATGAACATATATAAATGAGATATGAACAGATATAAGTTTTACATGCCCATGTATAGAGCATATATAATCATATATGGTTATCTATCGCCATATATGATTCTGATCACCATATATGATTATATATGCTCTATACATGGGCATGTAAAACTTATATCTGTTCATATCTCATTTATATATGTTCATATACTGTCAGATATGAATATTTTTCCCGCGGACATTTATATCATTATATCCCAGTCTGGTCATATATACATCGCGTCTTGTCATATATGATCATGTACAGTGCCGATATAGTTATGTATGACCATATATAATTATATCTGATAATACATGGCCAAACATTCTTTATATACGATCATGTAAGGCCAGATACGATTATGTTTAGTGTCATATCTGCTACACATAATAATATGTCTGACCATATATGAACTTATATGATCAGATCTTGTGTCATGTATAATATACGATCTGATCATATATGGCAATAGATAACCATATATGATTATATATGCTCTATATATGGGCATGTAAAACTTATATTTGTTCATATCTTATTTATATATGAACATATATGAACATATATAAGTTTTACATGTTCATATATGAATATATACTGTCAGATATGAATATTTTTTCCCGGGTGGATTTATTTAAATTGAGATTTAGTCCATTTGTAGCCGCAAATTTAAAGACTACATTCACATTGTGCGCCACAAGTTGAAGCCCAGCATTTAATTGAGAAAAGAGACACCTGCGATAAATTTGAGTGTCATCGGCGAATATCAAGTGCTCTGTAAATCTTAAGAACGCACCGATATCGTTAATGAAAAGTGAAAAAAGTAGAGGTCCCAAGACGGATCCCTGCGGAACACCAGCAGTGACAGATAGCCACTCGAAGAAAACACCTTCTAAATCGACAACTGCCTGGAGACGACCAGTGAGGTACGAAAAAATTAGTCTAATGGCGAGATCAGAAAAGCCCCATTTCCTGAGCTTGGTCAAAAGCAAAGGATGAGAGACAGTGTCGAAGGCTTTACTGAAATCGAAGAGAACAAGTATCAGTACCTCACCTACGTCGACACCACTCCTGATATCATGAGCTAATCGTAGGAGGGCAGACTGGGTCGAATAACCCTTACGGTATCCAGACTGCCTAGCATCAAGGATGTTATGCAAATTGATGAAGTCAACGATTTGACGATGAATAATTTTTTCGAATAGTTTTGAGAGTTCACACAGGTTGGCTATGGGTCTTGTGTCTGAAGGAGAGATTTAACTTTGGATAGTGGACGTACTATAGCACGTTTCCAAGGAGATGGGAAATGGCCTGAGCTGAGACAACAATTGAAAAATGTGGTCAGAAGATTGCCAATATGGGGCAGGGCCAAGGCGATGGCGAATAATGGTAACTGATCAGAGCCAGAAGCAAAAGAAGGAGAGGAAGGTGAAGATATTGCAGAGCGCAGGTCGTCAACGGATATTTGAGAAAAATGAAATTGCGGTTCGCCGGGCACTATGGATATGATATCAGAAAATTGGGATTGTGTACAAGAAGGATAACAGTTTGAAATAGAAGCATAATGAGCATTCAAAAGATCACGCGAAAAAAAGTTAAGGGGTGAAGAACGAAGTGATTCAATAAGACCAAGATTGGCAAGTTCGCGCCACATCTTGGACGGATCAGAAATTGTATTTAGTCTATTTGTGTGATACTGTTCTCTGGCTCGTCTAAGATCACGCGTGAGATTGTTTCTGAAAAGCCTATAAATGTGAAAATCGAGGATTTCACCGGATCTACGCGCGATGTTGAAGAGCCGGTTGCGGTGTCTGATTTTGAGAGTAAGAGCCTCAGTCAACCAAGGGGCAGACGGACGGGTCACTCTAAAAGTATGAATAGGAGCATATAGATTCAAACAGGCAGTTATGTCGTTAGTTATGGTGTTGAGAAAATGGTCAAGGTCAGAATCACTGGGCCTCATCAAACCAAAATCACGCGGAAAAGATGAGGATAGCATGGAGGTGAAAGTGCGAGTAAACGCTTGCTCGTCGAATTTTTTGTAGCAGCGCCGGACGAGGGTGCGACTACTGAAGGACGGCACTTCAAAAGAATAAGTCAATTCGATGAGATCGTAACCGTTGATGAAGGGAGCGTCAGACTTACAAAATGATAATACTTTGTCCGTGCTGTCGACTATGAAGACGTCCAACCAAGAATGGGAAGAACTTGTGTAAAAAGTAGGTTGTGACTGAACAATATTGAGCGACAATTGTGAAACCATGCCTCGTAAGTAACCAGACTCGTATGATGGAACAAGAAGATTACAATTTAAATCGCCGGTAATAATGATATTTTTGTAACTGTGCATATATATGAAGTAACGACATCAACATATGTACTGAAATTTCTGGCTTTCGGCCGACGATACATGATAGTAAATAGAAGAGGTTCACATGCAACGCTACGAATATCTAGAATAAGATACTCAGGCGCATTCGAGAAAGCGGAGGGAGATGACGCCAGGACATGCGCCCTAAGTAAATCATGAACATAACACGCGACGCCACCCCCCTCCTTTCCCTCCCTATCAGCCCGTAAAAGATAATATCCAGCGATACGTAAGGATAACAGTTTGAAATAGAAGCATAATGAGCATTCAAAAGATCACGCGAAAAAAAGTTAAGGGGTGAAGAACGAAGTGATTCAATAAGACCAAGATTGGCAAGTTCGCGCCACATCTTGGACGGATCAGAAATTGTATTTAGTCTATTTGTGTGATACTGTTCTCTGGCTCGTCTAAGATCACGCGTGAGATTGTTTCTGAAAAGCCTACGAGGTCGTCGGAAATATGTGAATGGAGCCAGGTTTCAGAGATTAAAATGATATGAAAGAAATTAGACGCTAGGAAGGCCTGGATTGATTCAAAATGGGCAGAAAGGGAGCAAGCATTGAGATGAGCAATAGCGAGACAATTTGGCGAAGGAACATGGTACACCTCCTCCACAGGTCACTGGAGATTGACCAGGCCAGCCTCAGAGGCGATGACTAAAGAAGGCTGATTATGGTCTTTGCGGACAAATATTTTACCATCTCTACACCAAACATATTTATACGAACACTGCTTAGCCTTGATTTTAGTCTTGCGCAGGAGATCATATGTATCAGCAGGAAGAAATTCATTGACACGGATATAACCGGGGACATCACCCGGAAAAACTTCGCTGACTGTGAGTCGGCGTTCACGGCGCACGGCTCTGAGAACGTAATCGCAAACTTAATGGGACTTAAGTGCGACGATGACGGATCTCGTACGACCAGTATCATTCTGCTGATTAGTGGCAAAAACAGAGCCAGACGCTGCGGACGCGTCACCCACCCTCACATCTCGGGCCTCAAGGACATCAGAGGTAAGCTGTGGAATGCCAAGAACACGAAAAACACTCTCAACAAGCTTACCAGATGTAACAGTGAGCTTACTAGGAACAGAAATAATTATTTCAGACGTCCGAGGGACCCGCGATGTTGACAATTCCCGCTCTACGTGCCCAGAGCCACGCAACTGCGCGCACTGAGCCTCAAGCGACGCAATTTTTTCGCCCTGCTCTTTTATGATTTTTAAGAGCTAGGGTATTTGATCTAACTTGTGCGCAAAGCCGACATTCACCGACTCTTGCTGCTCCATAAAGGCAGCGATCTTCCTATCTGACTGGTCAAACCTGGCAGCAAGAGAGAGAGAGAGAGAGAGAGAGAGAGAGAGAGAGAGAGAGAGAGATTGATTGATTGATTGATTGATTGATTGATTGATTGATTGATTCTTTATTATGCCATAGTCAAGACTTTAGGCAATTCCTGAGTTATTCTACTGATACAAAGATAACACAAAAATAAACGCAAAATAAAAAATAAACATAATAATTATAATAAACATAAAGATGAAAAGAAAACAAAAGCAGGCAAAACGCAAAAACGGGCATCACGCCGCTGGATCGCCCCCGCACAAGTGACGCACTCATAGTAATGACTAGAAACAAAAATACTAGTAGTGCTATCAGCAAAGAGGTGAATCGCCCTCAGAGGAGGATGCGTCTGAAGTGTGTAGAATACTAGAGATTACTGAGAAAATTAAGATACAAATTTACGCGAAGCAGCGGAAAAATGCTCGCATCTCCACAAAGGGCGACTCTTAACAATTGATTATATAACAGCCAATTTTACGCTAAACGTATTGATACAAACTTATTTCTAAACAATAGACAACTCCACGGCCGAGTCTCCGGTGGTACCCTGCTCTAGTGCAAAAAGATGGTCGTGAAGCCTTCGTTTGAACTCCGCGACAGACGAGGAAGAAACAATTTCGATTGGAAGGGAATTCCAGAAATATATTCCCGCGAGGTGGAAGGACTTGTGATAGGCCTCAGTTCTGTGAATAGGAATATGAAAGGTACATGGCAGTGCCAACCGTGACGACCGTCTAATCGAGGAATCAGATTTGACAAAAACTTCAGCGAGATAGCCAGGAGACACACCATTAGATATCTTATACATTTTAATCCCAAGATAATAAAGACGTCTATTCTTCACAGACAACCACCTCAATTGATGTCGGTACAGTGTAATGTGCTCATCGCGCTTTAAATCGAAGATAAACCGAATCGCGCAGTTAATCAGCTTCTGTAATTTAGTATTGAGCTCACTGGTAACATCGTTGTAAACCAGACAACAATAATCGAGCAAAGGCCAGATCAATACAGACACGAGCTTAACACGTAGTTGACGTGATAAAGAGTTTCTATGAAACTTGAGCTTGTGCAGCGTAAAATGCACTCTTTTCGAGATATGGGAGACCTGGCTTTTCCACGATAGATCGGAGCTCATAATAATGAGCCCCAAATTTCGTGCCTCAGCAACATACGGAATGGAAGTACCATTTACAGAAATGAGGGGTAAATCTTCGAGATTGATCTATTCTACGTAGCTCTTACTGCCCAGTATTAGAACCTTAGACTTATTAAGATTAAGGGACAACCCATTAGTAGCCGCGAACTCAGAGATAACTCCCACATCATGAGCCACAAGCTGCAGACCAACATTCAATTTACTCAAGAGACACCTGTGATAGATTTGCGTGTCGTCTGCAAATATCAGGTGCTGAGTAAACCGAAAAAAGCACTTATATCGTTAATAAACAGGGAGAAGAGAAGCGGGCCCAAAACAGATCCCTGCGGGACACCCGCAGCCGATAGCTAATCTGAAAAAGCCCCCTCCAAATCAACAACTGCCTGAGATCGTCCGGTTAGATACGAAAAAACAAGTCTAAGGGCCAAGTCAGAAAATCCCAGTTTCCTTAACTTTGTCAATAATAAAAGATGCGAGACCGTGTCGAATGCTTTGCTGAAGTCAAAAAGCACCAAAATGATAACCTCACCTATGTCGACAGCGCTCCTGATATCATGAGATAACCGAAGTAGAGCTGTCTGGGTGGAATAGCCTTTGCGGTAACCTGATTGCCGATCGTCTAGTATATGATTGGAAGCAATGAAGTCCACGATTTGACGGTGCATAATTCTCTCAAATAATTTGGAAAGCTCGCACAAGTTGGTTATTGGTCTCGTATCAGAAGGAGAGATGGGAGTCTTGATCTTGGAAAGTGGGCGCACTATAGCGCGTTTCCAGAGAGATGGAAAATGTCCTAGATTGAGACAGCAATTTAAAAATGAGGTTAAAAGATTTCCTATATGAGGCAGGGCTAAGGCTATGGCAGATAATGGCAATTGATCATAACCCGAGGCAAAAGAAACAGAAGATGGAGAAACCACTATCGAGGATAAGCTATCGAACGTTATTTGAGAAAAACTGAATAGTGGTTCGTCAGGCACTATGGATTGAATAATGTCGGTCAATTGTGATTGTGAGCAAGAGGGATAACGATTTGAGATGGAAGCATAGTAGGCGTTCAACTCATCGCGAGAAAAGAAGTTTAGAGGTGAGGAAAGCGGTGACTCTATTAGACCGAGATTGGAAAACTCACGCCACATCCTGGACGGATCAGAAACTGAGCTCAGTTTCTCCATGTGGAACCGCTCTCTGGCTCCTCTCAAATCAAGCGTTAGATTATTTCTATAGTGCCTATAAATCTAAAGCTCAAGTAAGTTTCCGGACCTACGCGCAATACCATAAAGCTTGTTACGATGCCGAATCCTGCCAGCAAGGGCACTGGTGAACCAAGGCGTCGACAGACGAGTCGCGCGAAATGTGTGCATTGGAGTGTGTAAGTCCAAGCTGGCAGTGAAATCATTAGTAATGGTGTTCAAACAGTCTTCAACGTCTGCCTCGCCAAGGCTCATCTGGCTTATATCCTGTGTAAAAGACAAGGACAACTTAGAGGTAAGTGTTTTGACAAACCTCTGTCTCTCAAATCTTTTGTAACAACGTCGTACTAATCTTCGACTCGTGAAGGATGGCACCTTGAACGAATAAGTCAGTTCAATGAGATCATGACCGTTAATAAAGGGAGAATCCGACTTGCGAAACGATACCACCTTATGCAAGTCGTCAACCACAAAAACATCCAGCCATGATTCAGAGGAACCAATGTGAAAGGTCGATGGCCACTCAACAATATTGAGCGACAACTGTGAAACCATGTCTCTTAGATTTTTCGATTCGTATGAAGAAGTAAGAAGATTGCAGTTCAGATCGCTGGTGATGACTATGTTTCTATAGTTATGAGAGACTGCAGTAAGCGCATCGACAAATTCACTAAAGTTCTTACCCCTCGGTCTGCGATACATAGAGGTGAGCAAGAGAGGATCCCGTGTGTCACCTCGAATGTCAAGGATAAGATATTCCGGCGCATTCGAGAAGGCAGAAGGCGATGACGCCAACACACGCGCCTTCAGTGATTCGTGTATATAACACGCCACACCACCCCCCTTCCTGCCCTCCCTGTCCACGCGCAACAAGTAATATCCAGCAATGCGTATTAAATCGTCCGAAATGTGTGAATGAAGCCAAGTTTCAGAAATTGAAATAATATGAAAGAAATTGGACGTCAAGAAAGCTTGAATTGACTCTAGATGGGCAGGAAGGGAGCTGGCATTCAAATGAGCAATCCTGAGGTGATCATTCGAGGTGGCACAAACACGGCCAACATCCGCAACGGCAAATCACTGCAATCCCGCCAGGTCAGTCTCAGAGGATATCAGTATAGGAGGCTGACCATGATCCTTGCGAACAAAAATACGACCATCCCTGCTCCACACATGCTTAAAAGAGGTCTGTCTGGCCTTAATTCTCGTTTGTCGTAACAAATTGTAGGCATGCGTCGGAAGTAATTCATTTACATAAATATTACCAGGGACATTAACCGAAAAAATATCACTAACCAGAAGTCTACGTCTGCCCCGCATAATCTTTATAATGTGGTCGCAAATTTCACGTGACTTAAGCGCCACGATGACCGATCTTTTACGTCCAGCAGTGCCACTCGGAATATTACCGGCCGATACGGAGCCAGACGCTGCAGCACTCACGACGGACGTATCCCGCCCGACCACATCACGGGTCTCGAGAACGTCGGAAACCAGATGAGATACCCCGAGTGCACGAAATACACTTTCGACGAGCACCCCTGAAGCATCGGTAATAGAGCTTGGAATTCCCGAGATAATAATTTCAGACGCTTCAGACACCCGCGATGCAGCAGATAGCCCGCGATCAACATGCTGAGAACCCAGCAGCCGCGCACTCTGAGCCTCCAGCACCGCAATTCTCTCACCATGGCCCTCCACGATCTTTAAAATGTCCGGTATTTGATCGAGTTTTCGCGCAAAGTCCACGTTTACAGCTTCCTGCCGATCAATGAAAGCCGAGATTTTCTTGTCTGATCTCTCAAACACAGCCGTAAACTTTTTGTCTAAATCATCCAGCCTAGCAGCAGACTTCGTGTCAGCCTCTTCAATTCTCGTCAGAATTGACTGCAACAGCGCCTCGGTAGACTGCAATGGAGCACGAGGCACACCATCCACCGCACCCTGCATAGCAGGGCTCTTATGACCCGCAGGTTGAGAACCATGTATGTACATACATCCCTCGGTGTGAGAGGCATTGCTGACAATTGCACTTTGCAGCACCCACCGGCCGATTTAGTACCAAGATACGCCTTAACACAGCCTGGGTGAAACAATCGCCCGCACTTCACGCACAATTTTGCCAAACCGGCAATAGTTTTGGAACACCTACTACACGTGCGCTGCATAGGCGCTGCCAACCAGACGCCCCAAGATCCCCACCGCTGCTATCGATTATCGATTGTAGTATCGAGTAGGCCACGAGCAATCAGCCAGCCAGGGGGTCAATTCTGTAACTTTCATCATGGTGAAAATGCGAGCCACTCATAACTTTTGATTCCCTAACTTTCATCATAGTGTAAATGCGAGTTATCTCACGGGAGTTCGTTCGGCAAGAATTTTCTTGTCGAATGGTGAAATCCGGGCGAGAAAACTGTGAGATAAAAAGAGAGAGGAGAAAAACCGTGGAAAGTGATCTTGATTTTGTGTGAGTGTAACGATGTATAAATTATAAAAACAATAATAATGGCAATTATATATGTTAAGGCAAAATAGTTTGACGCGCATCTGTGAATCGGCCTTTAGTCGGAAGCCGAGCATTCTCGATGCTGTAATCGGAGACGCTCGAGGACGTTCGGCTATAGTCGGGTGCGCTGCGAGCGTTGTACGCGCGACCACGAATTCCCCCCCACGAGATCAATCAGAGTCGTCTGTAACGCCATTACAACCGGTCGTCCTCGTGTTAAGAAACAATAAAGTGTGAGCGTACGGTTAATTGAAATCAAGCTACTTTATTCCGGCTACCCCCTCACCACATTTCCTCTCTACCTCTGCTACAACAATATATATGGCTGCAATGTTGTTATTTAATGATAATGATAATGAAGGGGGGAAACTGAATGGTAATTATTCAGTTTAGGGGCCTCATCTCAAATCTCGATGTAATTATGCTCAATCGACGCGTTTTTGTACGAAACGAAAGAATCTGGCAGAAAAAGTGTCGCTCTGCCCCGCGACGCGAGATATTAAACGTTAAAGTTGACAGGAATCAGGTTATGATTCCTGTCATACCGACGAGCTGTAGCGACTACTGGCGACTACGAACATGCTCTGTGGCCGCACGCGCATGTAAAACTGCGCCAATTTTAAATGAATTAATCGTTCAGAATAACCAAGCATCTCGATTCAAGCAGTTAGGTCTCACGCTGGGAGTTTCATTAGTTTAATTATGCGTGGGAAGCACACACACACACACACACACACACGGGGAGTGCGAGGGGGGGCCTTCGGCCCCCCTTTTCCCGCACCCACCCCGTCGGTAGGCAGCGTGGACCTCGCTTTACAACATAAAGTACATGCTAAGTTGTAAAACGAAATTATAAAGTACATGCATGGGGGAGGGTGCAGGGGAGAAAAGCCTTTCTGTTCACGTGCGCTCACGCATGTAAGCCCCCTTGCACCCCTCCATGCATGTGCTTTATAATTTCGCTTTACAACTTAGCATGTACTTTATGTTGTAAAGCGAGGTCCACGCTGTCTACCGACGGGGTGGGTGCGGGAGAAGGGGGGCCGAAGGCCCCCCTCGCACCCCCCCGTGTGTGTGTGTGTGTGTGTGCTTCCCACGCATAATTAAACTAATGAAACTCCCAGCGTGAGACCTAACTGCTTGAATCGAGATGCTTGGTTATTCTGCACGATTGATTCATTTAAAATTGGCGCAGTTTTACATGCGCGTGCGACCACTGAGCATGCGCATGTGGCCGCAGGGCACGTTCAGTGTTGCTACATGTTGTCGGTATGGCTGGAATCATAACCTGATTCCTGTCAACTTTAACGTTTAATATCTCGCGTCGCGGGGCAGAGCGACACTTTTTTCTGCCAGATTTTTTCGTTTCGTACAAAAACGCGTCGATTGAGCATATTTACATCGAGATTTGAGGTGAGGCCCCTAAACTGAATAATTACCAAGTGAATAATTACCATGATAATGATGATGATGAGATGATGATGATAATGTTTTCGAACCACGTAATGAGGTTATGAGAGTTACACGAAGGTTACTCCGAGATGTATCAAATCCATTCTTGGTTCCTGACAACGAATTTCGTAAAATGTATAGGTAATTTTTCGTATTTAAATGTCGTATTAGTAGCAAAATTTTACATTGTAGCGCGTAATTATATACTTTTATATTTTAGATTAACAAAGGATGCATGTCGTCTGTTAAACAATAAAGGCTGATCTACAATGTGCTCTTTGCTTTCTGTTTTTTGCTCTTAATCTCTTTGCGACTATCTCGTATTTCGCAATTCCGTCGCGTAACGTGATGTTTCTTGTCTCTTCTGAAGTTCGTCAATTTTTATCTTGGGCGACAGAGAACAAAAAACATCGCGTTACGCGACGCAATTGCGAAATATGGGATAGTCGCAAACAGGTTAAGAGCAAAAAACAGGAAGCAAAGAGCACATTGTAGATCAGGCTTAATAAATGTAATAAACAAAGTAAAGAAAAAATAAAACTTGTTATTTTACTTTATAGTTGTTCTAAATATTGCGGAACGAACGATTGTATAATATTTGTTAAGTTATCCACTTTATGCATCAAAACCAATGGTCGAATTGTCACGACATTAGTCAAACGTGACTCGAATATAAATAGAGTCTTTCTCGCTTAATTATTACCATCGATATCAGAAAGTCTTTTGTTTTTTATGGAGTAGTTGCAATATACATTTTGTGTATCTTGTACATTTTCTTTTTGTAAATTTTTTGAAGATGTAGATACGCTGGAGGATATCTGAAACAGAACAAAATCTCTTTTGTACATACTACCTTGCAAGAAATAAATCGTTGTAAAAAGAAACATTATGTATCATCACTCACATTATTTGAAAAATCCTTCCTATCATTTATTACGTTCAAAAATGATTTAGAATATTTGCTATCTGAAACCAGTGAGCTAGGTGACATACTTGAAGGACGAGTCATTTCATTCTCGGAGTAATGTTTCTGAAATTTATAGGATAACAAAGTTAATAATTTTAAAATTCTGTTGTAAAGCAATATACCTAAATACCTACCTCAAAATTAATCTCTCTTGGGAAAGTCGCACATGAAGAATCTTGTAAAGGCAAATCAATAGCTCTTCCTTCGGGAATGTTGGACATTCCACTAGCATCAGGCGTCAAAAATGCTAACAAATCCTCTTCTGAAGGAGTCAGATCCAAAGTTTTTGGTGGTCCCCCACCAGTACTTGCTGCGTAACTGTTGTACGTAGCCACCCGTTTCAACAAATTAGACTTCCAGTCACGCCACGTCTATAATAAAAAAATTGACAATGCTATGGAACTGTATAAAATAAGATAATATTATGCAAAACTGCATAATTTACAACATTAAGTAAAAATTCTTATTTAATACTAAATATAAAGTCATATTTTTTTTACTTTTGCTCATTCTTTCGATGACTTTCGCGGACCAGAACCTGTACAATTTAATTTTGTCGTTATTTCTTCCCATAACTAGTCCTGTAAAAATATATTCATTGATACTTATTAACTTTGAATTTATTATTTCTATTATTTAGTGTTTATAAAGTCACTTACTAATTTCCTTTTATTTTCATGATTGTACCTTAACCTCCCTCTTCCGAAATCCGAATGGTTACACATAAAATTTATTAGAATTTGCTTCTGCTTTTCAGTCACATTCATATTTATTTATTTTTAAAACTAACAAATATCACAATATTAATAACCATATAAATCGGTCAAAACACGTCCGGACACCTTTATAACTTCCCGAGATCTCCGCCTTTTTCACAAATTCACACAAAATACTTTATATCACACGTGCGTGGAAAGTGGCCCATTACGCGCGCGCCATCTGTGTGACAAATAGCCGATTCCATACACGAGTCAAAACAGTGCGGTAATGTAACATTACCGCACTGTTTCTTCGAAACTGTGCGGTAATGTAAACATTACCGCATTGTTTTGACTCGTGTATGGAATCGGCCATCCGTCGCACAGATGACGCGCGCGCAATAATGGGCCACTTTCCACGCACTTTGTAATATAAAATAGGGTGTGTAACACGTGCGGGATGAGAATTGGACACGAGTGCGGGTGATCGCACTCGCCTTCGGCTCGTGCGTCCACTCCGCACTCGTGTCCAATTCTCAACTTCCCGCACTTGTTACACAAATAACTATTTCACCATTGTGGTTCTAGTGATTTCGTATTTTCACCTCGTTACAGACCAACATTACAGAATCGTGCAAACAAACTCATGTGAGATGAAAATACGAAAAGTGAGTGAACTCACTTGAAATACAGAATCGACCCCCAGACGGCGGAGCTTGCGTAGATCACGACAGGCGTCGCTCCGACAGCAACACGCACTCGGAAGAACAACGGAGTGCAGAAAAGAGCAGATCAACAAGGCAGGCGCATACGCAACAGGTCGATGTCCTCCACGGAACAATTCCGACAATACGGTTAGGATAAGCAAATACTTATCACAGAAATGCAAGCAACAAAAGACATGCCGATACCTGCAACAAAATGGCCCAAAGGCAGCTTACGGCAGAAAAAAGACTCACTTGAAGCAGGAGCAAAGAGAACACACATGCAATGCTACTTACGAGATGAGAGAGAGAGAGAGAGAGAGAGAGAGAGAGAGAGAAGAGAGGGAGAGAGGGAGAGAGGGAGAGAGGGAGAGAGGGAGGGAGGGAGGGGAGGAGGAGGAGGGAGGGAGGGAGGGAGGGAGGGAGGGAGAGGGAGGGAGGGAGGGAGGGAGTAGAGAGGGAGAGAGAGAGATTGAGAGAGGAGAGAGAGAGAGAGAGAGAGAGAGAGCTCTCTCTCTCTCTCTCTCTCTCTCTCTCTCCTCTCTCTCCGCTCTCTCTCTCTCTCTCTTCTCTCTCTCTCTCTCTCTCTCTCTCTCTCTCTCTCGAGAGAGAGGAGCTCCTCTCTCTCTCTCTCTCTCTCTCTTCGCTCTCTCTCTCGCTCTCTCTCTCTCTCTCTCTCTTCTGAGAGAGAGAGAGAGAGAGAGACGAAACTCCATTAGTGTGATCTGTGATCATGTGTTGTGCTCGTGTATGGTGAGATAGAGAAACTGTACGATGAAGAGGCTGACGATTTCTCAGCGCAAGCGTTGAGAGATAAGTGCAAGTCCCTAAGTTTGACTACAACCGGGACGAAAGCCGAGTTGTTTAACAGGCTTATGGAAAAGGACCCGAACGGCTCGTGGATTTCGGACAAAAAAAGACGAGACGATGATGCCCGTGAAACCGATACAGCCGCTGTTGGAATGCCTTCCGGATCAGTGCAGTGCGATCAACGTGAGTTAGAACTCGCGAGGAAACAAGCAGAGTTAGCCGAACAAGAGCTGGCATTGGCGCGCAAGGAAATAGAGTTGCTACATATTACTTAACAGCAAAATCAGCCAGTGGACGGCCATTTGTCGAGAGCGTCGTCGGTAACCGAGTCAAGGCGGCCTAGGACGAACGTTCAAGCTATCGCGGATTTGTTAAGTCCCTTCCATGGAAACAACGACTGCTACGAAACATGGGAACGGCAATTGCGATTATTGAATACGACATACGAACTTGATGAAAGTGAGAAATAATTTCTTCAGATGAATCTTGAAGATTTGTTAGTGCAGATGAGAACGATGTTCTTCCATCAACCGAGCAAAGTAGCTTTGCGAAAGAAATTTGAAAAACGTTCCTGGAAACAAAGTGAAAGTTTCAGCGAGTACTTCCACGAGAACATGATACTTGCGAATCGAATACCCATCGGCCCAGAGGACATGGTGGACTATCTCATAGACGGAATTCCGGACCCGACGCTTCGTGATCAGGAGCGCATTCAAAGATTTAATTCGGCAGCCTTGTTACGATAAGCGTTTGACAAAGTGATGTTACGAGGAAAGACGGATAGCGGCGCAATTCCGAAGAACGGCGACCAGAAGCGATTTGCCAAGTCCAGTGACGAAGAAAGTGCAGCTACGACGCAGAAGGACGCTCAAAGAAGAAGATGCCATTCCTGTGGTGCAGCGACGCATCTCGCAGCAGAGTGCCCGACGAAAGAAATGGCGTAAAGTGTTTCGAGTGCCGTGAGTATGGACATGGCCGCGCAGTGTCTGAAAAAGCATATTCCGAAGGTCGTGCCGAAAGAAGTGTGTAGCGTGTCGAGATCCGTGCGTAAAAAATATTGGAAGGAAGTTGTAGTAAACGGATTCGAGACCACCGCGTTAATAGACACCGGTAGCGATTTGACCTTGATGCGAGAAGACAAGTAGGGTAACTCGGGGGAATATGCCATACTTAAGAAAAATATGATTTTTTTTCCTATTTTTCTTTCTTTTTGAGGTATCTTTGCATACTGGTCTTCTTTTTCCTTCTTTTATCTGTTATTTATATATAGTTTTAATGAAATATTTTGATTCTTTACTATTAAAAAGAAATACAAAAGTGTTGCAAAAGTGGCATATTACCCCCACATATACAAAAATGTATAGTAATTTAACTTTAGAAGGGCATTCTTGTCTAAAAACATGTAAGAGAATATTTTTATTACAATTTCAATAAAACACTAAGAAAATTCTAAAAAGCACGTTGTCATACTTGTTATACTGTACTTACCCCATAAAAACTATAATACTGACAGGAAGTAAGTAAAACTTGGGCAAAATGTCAGATATAATATTTTTAACAATTTCACAGTATTTACAACAACACTCCTAGCCGTAGCTTTGTTAACATAACGAGTGGCATATTTCCCACACTGGCAAATTCCCCCCAGTTACCCTATATTAAATTAGGCACGCCGCCGTTTGAGCAAGGTGAAATACGTTTTCGTGGAGTAGGAGCGCCGAATAACACAACGTTAAGTAGATTTTCCGCAAATTTGGTTGTCGATGATAATAGATTCTCGATAGACATTTATGTAATTCCCGACGATCTTATGCAGCACGAATTATTGATGGGTGCGGATTTTTTGAACACCATAGATCTTAGAGCAAGAAAAGGAAAAGTAACGATTGCGAAAATAGAAAAAACGGTACAAGAGACTTCCCGAAATCTTAAGTATTAATTACGACTGCGAAATGAACGAAATTGACGTATCGAATATCGCGAATAAAGAGCACAGGTGCGAAGTTGAAAATTTAATTGAAGCATATAAGCCCGTAAAAACTCGCGATGTAAGCATTAAAATGACGATTATAGTCAAGGATGATCAACCCGTGTAACAGCGAGCGCGACGATTATCCAAAGCGGAAAAGGACGAAGTAAACGCGCATATTAAAAAATGGTTGCGAGACGACATTATACAGCCATCATTGTCTGAGTACGCAAGTCCGGTAGTACTAGTTAAGAAAAAAAACGGCGTGACGCGATTATGTGTAGACTATAGAGAAATCAATAAAAAAATCGTGAAAGATCGATTTCCATTACCGCTTATCGAAGATCAAATAGATTCATTACAAGATGCTAAAGTTTTTACCACTCTTGATCTTAAGAACGGATTTTTTCACGTACCACTGGACGAAGATAGTCGCAAATATACCTCATTTATCGTACCATCGCAATACGAACTTTTAGTAGTTCCTTTCGGATTGTGTAACTCACCCGCAGTTTTCCAAAAATATATTAATGCGGTACTTAGAGTACTTATTCAAGCGAAAGTTGCTTCGAGTTATATAGATAACATTATCATTCCGTCGTCAGACGAAGAAAAAGGCTTGAGACGATTAAAGATTGTATTAGAGACAGCCGCCGAATGCGGTCTAATTATTAATTGGAGTAATGTCGATTTTTGCAAAAGAGTCGAATACTTAGGACATGTTGTCGAGAGCGGAACTATCCGCCCCTCCCCGCGTAAAACGGAAGCTGTGTTGCGATTTCCAGAACCGAGTAATGTAAAGCAGGTGCAAAGTTTTATCGGCCCCACGAGTTATTTTCGAAAATTTATATTAGGATAGGTATTCATTGATTGCACGCCTGTTGACGAATTTGTTAAGAGCGAATGTACCATTCTATTTTAGTGAAGAAGAAAAAACTGTTTTCCGCAAACTTAAAAAGTTATTAAGCGATAAACCGGTATTGCAATTGTACAGCCCGAATCGCGAAACAGAGCTACATACGGACGCATCAAAGTACGGGTACGGTGCTATCTTAAGGTCGAGTGTCAATACCGCGATTTTTTAGCCGCGCGATTGCAGTCGCGCGTCTTTGATTAATGTCTGCTTTGCATGTAATACAATGGAACTATTGCCAATCCCGCGTTTTTAGTCGTTCGACTCTAGCGATTGTGGCGACGCGATTCAGAATCGCGCGACTCAACTGCTCCTGGAGCAGTCTAGCCGCGCGGCTCAGTTCACTCAATTGTATTTGGAGCAGTTTAGTCGCTAATATTTTGGCAAGTTCTACTTTTTAATTAAATTAACGTTCCACAACATGAATGATTTTATGCTGTGTGAATTGGTGAACAACTATAAATGGTTATATGACCCACAAGATAAAAATTATAAAATTTTTTGAAATTCTTCTGTCTCTCTCGCAATAAGCAAATTATTTGGAGCACTCCTATAGCTTTCACAAAATAATAATAATGTAATTTCTTCCTCTTTTTCTTCTTTAATAGTATGAAGAATTATTAAAGTTTTTTTCTCCATGTTTCATAAAAGACTGCACACAGAAAAATAATCATTCTATAATGACTTTATTGTAGATTTGCAGATTAAGTATTTGATAAGGTTATATGTATCCGGAAATCTACCATAAAAAGTCGTTGTAAGTATTACATTCACTCAAAACAAGATTCTGGCTTTTCAAAGACTTGTGTCAAGATATTTGAAAACTATTAATAAGAAAATACTCTTTGTTATAAGAAAACTTACTTAAAAAAAATAAAATATTCCTTTCCTTAGCTGTAGAATAATTATTTTTCTCTGTGAAATCGCGCGACTCTCATCGCGCTTTTGACAACAGTATGCGCGACTGCTGTCGCGCGATTAGGGCCGCGCGGCTGCAATCGCGCGGCTTGAGCGTCAAAAATCGCGGTATTGACACTCGACTTTTAATGCAACGCAATAGCGACGATCGAATGTTTCATCCAGTGTATTATGCGAATGGGAAAACCACAGAAGCCAAAGAAAAGTATCATAGTTACGAACTCGAAGTCCTTGCGATAGTGAAAGCATTGCAGAAATTTAGAGTCTATGTGTTAGGTATTCCATTTAAAATTGTTACGGACTGTCGAGCGTTTACGTTAACGATGAATAAGAAAAATGTATATGTTAGAGTACGCTACTCTAACTAATTTTTCTTATTTATCTCGCTGATGGGCATTGCTTTTTGAGGAATTCTCGTATACGATCGAACATCGGGCAGGGAAAAGTATGACCCATGTAGATGCACTTAGTCGTAACTCGTTACCGAATGTATTTGCGATAGATAAAAACGATGAAGGATTAATTGTCAAATTAAAAAAAGCGCAGAGTGAAGATAGCGAAGTGCGACAAATTATCGATTTAGCGAATCGTGGTTCTACCAAAGATTATATTATGCGTGACGGACTATTATTTAGATTGTGTGATAACGATGTGCGATTAGTGGTGCCGGCTTATGCAGTTACAAATAATACGGTGAGCTCATGAACAAGGGCATTTCTCGATTAACAAAACAGAGTTTTTAGTTAAAAGAGATTACTGGTTTGCGAATATGCGTGCGAAAATCGAGAAGGTAGTATTTAATTGTGTTGATTGTATTTTAGCGGAACGGAAGAAAGGTAAGCAAGACGGTTGGCTACATACGATCGATAAAGGCAGTGTACCGTTGGATACTTATCATATCGACCACTTGGGTCTTTTGCCGTCTACGAAAAAAAAACTATCGACATATCCTCGTAGTTGTAGACGCGTTCAGTAAATTCGTTTGGTTGTACGCCGTTAAGAGTACGTGTACATCTGAAGTAATAGATCGACTTAAAAAACAGGCCGTGATTTTTGGAAATCTGAGACGGATTATTTCTGATAGAGGCACCGCCTTTTCATCTCAGGAGTTTAAAGAATATTGTAAGCAAGAGAACATCGAGCATGTACTTATCACGACTGGCGTACCGCGATCTAATGGTCAAGTAGAAAGAATCAACCGAACTCTGATACCTTTGCTGACTAAATTGACGACGCCAAAACCAGATGAATGGTTTAAGTATTTAGATATTGCGCAACAGTACATAAATTTAATACCGAGTAGAAGCACGGGATTTACACCGTTTAACTTACTTTTAGGAACGCATATGCGCCTTAAGAGTAACCCGCGAGTTAAAGAATTAATTGATTCGGAGTTAACTACTATTTTTCAGAACGAAAGAGACGAAATACGACTTTTAGCAAAGCAAAATATTCTAAAAATTCAACAGGAGAATCGGAGATGTTATAATAAAAAACGTAAAGAACCCAAGCGATACGAAAAGAACGATTTGGTAGCGATAAAGCGAATTCAGTTCGGACCTGGAATGAAATTAATGCCGAAATACTTAGGTCCTTATGCTGTCAAAAATTGTCTGCGAAATGATAGATATTTAGTGAGTAAGGTCGGAGAACATAAAAGTCCCCTACGGACCTCTACATCAGCGGACCATATGAAACCTTGGGTGGATGATGCGGAGAATTCTGACTAAGAGTAACCACAGTTGAGGACAACTGTGATGGCAGGATAGCCGCGATAGTACGATTCTAAATAGGTTTTTATTATAATAGCACAATATAAGAATATACAGTAGGGATAAAGCACGTCGGCATCTTCGATCTTTTTCAGCTGACTTTCCAGGGTCCGCCATGTCGTTGGGCTGCTAGTATCGTATCAATAGTAGAAACCATCGCCACTAATAAATATTTTTAATATTTACAAATTATAATAAAATGATAAAAATATGATCACAGCACACATCCGATATATTATTTTGCTTGAATAAAGAAAGTACAAAGTTATAACACAAAATATGAAAGCGGCGTGACGGTAACGTTCATTGAGTTTGGTTATCTCTATCGTTATGAGCAATTACAGAGTACTGTAGGGTCATTGCTTTGAACGGGATTGGGTGCATTCTAAGAACATGGTCGCTTGAGATGCGCAAGATCTGCGCGGCTGAATTGAACACGAAGAATTGTCTCTACTGTATATTCTTATACTGTGATAATTGTTTAGTCTATTTTAAATTTCGCGTACTTTTACGTCACACTGTCCAGAAAACGTAGGGGAGACCGGGGCAAATTCGACACCAAGGCAAACTTGACACTAGGCTTTTTGCCAATTTAAATTTATCGTAGAACCTTGCCTTTTCTACTGTAAATACGTCTTTATGTGCCAGTATTATCAACGAAATTTAGTGACATTCTGAGTTATGGTGTAATTTTTAGCGCGACATAAGCGTTTTTGATGCTAAAAAGTAATTTTTCTGATCTCTTGAAAATTTCTACTCTTTCATCGAGCTCTACTCTTGTGAATCTACCGGTAAGTGATTTTGATGGGAAATTCGATGCTCTATACGAATTCGATAATAGTTTTTGCATATTTTCAAAATTTTTGTTTTTAGAGTGACAAAAGTAAAAAACGACGTTCGGTGCAAAGTCGACACCACGCCGTTTCATCGGCTCTCAATAACAAACGATGCTTGTCATGCACCCATATGGCTCATGACAAATGTGTGCGCACGTTTGATCGCAAATTTACTTGCATAAATTGTTTTTCAGACATGAGTTTAGATGAAAATAATTAAAAGTTTAACAATTTTTGTTTTCATTATTTCCAATAATTGTTTTACTTAATTCCGAAATTTTGTACTTTCTAAATACACAATAAACAATGTATTTTTAGTTTCAGTCAATAAAAAATAAGTTCCAGATCAAATTGTGTCGATCAGGCAAAGTGTCGAGTTTGCCCCGGCATTTTTCAATTTGAAAATTTGTCTTTGCGTCACTTTTCCTTTTCTAGGGGCAAAACTAAACGACGTACAGCAAAACTTTCTTAAGCAATTTTGTACCTAAAGAAACACTCTTTAAATGTGTACCATTTGCTTGAAAATTTTAATTAATTGTTAAAAATTGCCTTTGAAAAAATCGTGTCGAGTTTGCCCCGGTCTCCCCTACATAAAACTTGATTTTTAGATAAAATAATTATTTTGTTGGAAACATTATATAGACGTGTTTCTCAAATGATTTCACGTTGATTAAAAAGAAAAAAATTGTTTTTAAAATTATGTCTGCTAACTATACGCTCAATTAACTTTTATCAATTTTAAGTAAAAACTATTATTTCCTAAACTATGAGGATATATTCTTAAATTTGTCCAACGATTCCCAAACATTTGCAATAATAAAAAATAAGAAATATTGAATTTGTCTGCTAAGTATACGGAGATTAGACAGAGACATAAACAAGGATAGCACCTACATTGCACGCACACATACGCATGAATCGTCATACACACTGTACTTTTATATTAGATTTCTAATCTCGATTTGGAGGGTATATCGATGTTTTTCTTGTTGTGCAATTCAAGGAAACTCGTTTTCACGTTTGTATCAATGGTATATCTCTATGAAGCACATCTTGTAATGAGTTGACAGCGATCGTTGCAACTTGAGACGTCATATTAGGATAAAAGTAGGTAAGGAAATCTGTAATTCCGTAATTTTTCTCGTTTTCTATATAAAATGGGAGTTTCCCTGAATCATTGATGTAGTAGTAGTAGTAGTAGTAGTAGTAGTAGTATTTTTTTTATTTCCATCCCTTCACGGGATTTGAAAGGCGTTTTTTATAGAAACGTTCCCAAAATCTTTACAATTAATGGGTACCTTAGCCAAATATAGCAATACACTCTCCATAAAGCCTCCAGCCCTACAGCTCGATCAAATTCTTTTCACCTATCTGGACCTCCCCTCTCCGCTCCTCTCTCTCCCTCCGCCACTCTTTCCCTCGCTGCTATATTCTCCCTCCTGCTCCCCTCCCTTCTCCCTGTTTCTTATCTTGTCTATTCTTTTTATTATCTCTCGTCCTTTCCCTCCCTCATCCAGCACCTCCTGTATTGGAATATCAACTCTGGTTGCCTCGCATTCCTTCAGTATATGAAACATGCTTTCTTCTTCTCTTCTGCAGACTTCGCATTTTCTTTGTTCTTCTTCTTTTCAGTACTGGCTCCCTCTCGCTTCATTTCCGCATTTGTATCTTGCTATCAAATTCCTGTCCTTCTTCTTCATTTTTCTTCTTAGATATCCTGAAATTTCCTTCGTCAATATATGCTTGTGTACCTAATTAAATTTTGAGTCCGCTATCTTTGCCTTTCACTTCTCTCCTTCCTTTCTTTCGATTCTCTCCATTACTAATTGAGCAATTCTTTTTGGTCTCTCCTTCTTTCTTTTCTCTTTCATCTCCTCCTTGCTTAATTCTGAATTCTTTCGCTTCCTTTCTCTTCTTTTCTCATCTGGTTTCCTCTCCTCTTTTTTTTCCTTGTTTAGTTCTTTTATACACCCCAGCACTATCTTTTTGATCGTTTTCCTTGCTGTCTCTTCGTATTTTACTGCTTTTTATTTTACCTCTATCCTTATTTCCCTCATCTTCGTCTTCTCTAACAAAATATAATTCGGCGTTCTTCTGTCATGTCCTAAGATCCATTTAACGTATTTTTTCTTCACTCTGTCTAGTCTTTCATCATTTTTTCACCCCCATACTTCTGCCCCGTACATCGCTATACTTCCCACTAGTGCGTTAAACATCTTCATTCTTCTCTCAAAGTCGTCATTGAACAGCCTCTCTCCAATACTCCATGTCTGTTCCATCGCAATCATCGCCCTCCTCAATCTTTCTTTTAAATGCTTCTCTGCGCCTCCATTCTTTTGGATTATATATATATATATAATACCTATAACCTAGGTATTTCATTTCTTTCACTTCTTCGATGTTTTCCTCTCCCCACTTCTACTCTCTTCTTCCTCTCGCCCTTTCCCTTTTTTGAACACTAATACCTTGAATTTCCCTGGGTTCAGTAATAAGCCTTTCCTTTCCACGTATTTCCTGAATCTCCTTATCATTCCCCTTAATTCTTGCCCACTTGTTGCTATTAATATGTCATCTGCGTGATTGTTCAAAATTTTTCTTTTTTTACTACTGTCCCTCCTGTCTGTTCCTTTCTCATTTCTGCCTCCAAGTCCGCTAGATACATTAAATAGCGTAGAGCTCAGTGGGCATCCCTGTCTTACTCCTCTTTTTGTCCAAAATGCCTTTGAACTTTTGCTTCCCACTCTTACCACATTCTTATCTCTCTGTACGTCTCCATTATTTTTCTCCTCAAGCTTTCTCCCATTTCCAGCTTCTTTAGCATTTCTCCAAGCTTAGTCCTGTCCATCCTATCAAACACCGCCTTTAAGTCCGCGAAGAATGTAAATAGTTTCCCTTTCTTCTTAGTCAGCTCTCTATTCGCTACATAATTTAGCGTGTACACTGCATCGATAGTTCCTCTTCTTTCTCTAAACCCAAATTGTCTTTCTTCCATTTTCTTCTCTATTACCTTCTTTAGTCTTTCCTTTAACACTTTTGCGTATCTTGTAGGCTGTGTCCATAAGTGTGACTCCTCTGTAATTTGTTACTTTGTTCTTATCTCCCCTCTTGTATATCGAGCATATCACTCCGTTATTTCACTCCTCCGAGATTCCTCCTTCTTTCCATATTTTATTTAACAACGTTACAACACTTCCCCTACTTCTTTCGTCATCAGTCTCCAAGCTTCATTTTCTATTCCATTTTCAACTGGAGCTTTACTCTTTCTTTGTTCCAATAATTGTTTTAAGATTTCCTCTCTTGTCAGTTCTTCCTCCTCTCCCTCCGCATTTTCCCTCACTCGTTGTTCCTTCTCTCCCTCCGTCATTTCTTCTCCCTCTTCCGTTGTTACTATTTCCTTTGAACCTCCTAGTAACTCCATGAAATGCGTAGTCCATTCTTCCATCTTGATGCTTTCGTCTATCCCTTCTCTCTTTTTTCTGTATTTGTTTATATATCTCCATGCTTTTTTCTCTATTCTGATTGCTTTGATCTTTTCCTCCTCTTCGGTTTCGTGTTTCTTTTTTTCCTTCTTACACCATTCTTTGTACTCTTTTCTTTTTCTGACAAATTCTTCTGTGCTTATTTTTCCTTTTTTCATTTATCGGAGTTCCTTTCTTAGCTCTCTTTTTTTCCTTTTCCATTCCTTATTATGCCACATCCTTCTTCTTATCTTCTAAAATATAATCTTTTTCTTCACTTTTGTGTAATCGAATTCTTCAATTTTTCTTCCAGTTCTCGATCCAAATTTTTCTGCTCTCCACCTGTTCATATTTCTATCCTGCACATTTTCCATGGTATTGCTCAATCCCTTCCTCTATCCATACACTTATATCCTTTTCTGTCATATTTCTCTTTCCTTCCCTCCTGCTTTCCTTACCTTCTAACTCTACATCTAGCGGTACATGTCTGTTCGCGAAATCGCTGATTAATCCCGGCGATGGGAGCGGGATGAGAAGGACGCGCGTGGAAGGTGTTAACTAAATATGCACTTTATTTTGTGTAACTCAGACCACAGTCTGAGCCGTCTTTAATGTATCGAAATTGTTACAGTCTGACCTGAGAATCGATGAGTGGTGTATAAATGAGACGTCTTTATCTGATCGTTGAAGTCGAGCGACAATTATATGAATTGCCCTCCTCGTGTGGTGAGTCGCCCGTGAGCCGGTGGGACACGTGGCGGTCGGCACTCGCGCACGTGTGAGCTTGAGTCGTCGTGTTGAGGCACCAGAGTTGATGAGCGGTCTATTTCACAGTTTAAATGAGAAGTCTAAGCAGCGTGGGCACTGCGATGTGCACGATTAACCGAAGTCACTTGTCGAAACGTACAGAGCACACGTTATGCGACTTGTCACCGCGCGGCCCTTTGCACAAGTAAATTCGATCGCGAGGAAGACGTTGGCGATGAGCGCGCCCGTGCGGGCGCAAGCTGCCGCGGTGATCGAGCGTCGTTACCCGATCGATGCTGCCATCTGATCGGACGGCGCAACGTTAACGGAATCTCGAACAATGTCTGACTCCGTTTTATCTCCCTTCCTTACTCTTCACATCTTCCCATGCTTTTCCATTTACTACAACGTAGTCTATGACCAACGCTTCTGTTTCTCCTATATATGTCCATTCTCCTTCCTTCTCGCCGCTCCCGTTTAATATCATCCATCCTCTCTCTGAATCATTGATGTATGTACTGCAATTATAGAGAAGCATTTTTAATTCTGTCACATTAATATGACGCTACATGAGTAGAAAGAAAATGGTAATTTGGTCGGTAAAACAGACGAGTCCAGCATCCCCTTAATATTTTTAGGTGTACCCTGCAGATAGCAACGTGTCTGCATTGTTGCCGGCATTTTGCTGACAACATAGTATGTGTTGCTATCAGAATTGTGGCCACTGAGTCCACATTTGTCGGCAAGTTGATGTGGAATATATGAGAATAAACCCGGGCCCGTGGAATATATATATATCTCACAAAAATTAAAGAAACGCTTAAATTTTTTTAAAAACTAGGCAAAATATGAGCAGCTGTATCTTCGTTAAAAATAAACAAAATTTAAGTTTTAAAAAAGGGTTTTAAAACTTGAAATCTCTACTTTCAGAAGATCACTATTTTCTTTAATTTCTGTGAGTTTGGTAATTTTTACATATAGAAAACCACGAGCTGGACAAAATGGGAAATTTTCTTCTTATTTTGTGGGCCTGTCACGTGCCTAAAAAAACCCTGCAAAATTTTTTGACTTTCCAATGTGAAAGCTCGAAGTTTTTCCTACAAAATCTTTTTTTGAAAATGTTTATACGATTTTTTGTTACTGAGTTATCGCGAATTGAATAAGAAATGAGCATTTTGATTGCTCATATCCCCAGTAAAACAGGAACGTGGAATCCACGTTTCTTTCATGTGGACCAGCGACGTAGAATTCACGTAAACAATCGAGTAGATTATCCGCTTAAAAACGGTAGTCGGATCCACGTGGATGAGATCATCGATTCGACGTGGAATTTACGTGAAAGTTTCACGTCTTAATATTTTGGCGAGTACTGGGCAGTACTGGATTACTGGTAGTAATTTATTACACAGAGACTACTGGTGCATAGTATTGAATTATACTCACCCAAAAAAAACCTCTTAATACTAGAAAACACTGATTTCCGATATTCACCCGGCATAAAAAAATTATTTTTATCGAAATTTTATTACTATTTTATAACTAAATTTGTTTTTTAAGATGCAGTCTATGATTATAAATATTTTCTCAAATTTAAAAACACATATAAAAACACACTTACCTTGGTGGGATTCGAACTCGGACCTCTGGATTGTGAGCCAACTGCCTTACGTGGTAGACTACTTCTTAATTTGATGTAAGTGTTATATATAGTCTACATATGTCATAACCAGCGCAAATATATAATTTTTTAAAAATCATTTTAAGAAACAAATTCAGTTTAAAAACTGATTATTATTATAACACATAACTTTTGTATTTTTACGACATAATAAAATTTTTTAATTTTAAAATGTCTTACTATCATTTTCATTAATTATTCATTAAAACGTTCCATTTAGCTATATTAATTGCGATTGACAACATCAATGTCTCCTGAAATTGATAAATTATCTGTCAGTAGAACAGTGAAAATATCTACGCAAAATCTACATTGATACTACGCGGATGAGATACTTTGATTTTATCGATGGAAAAGAAACGTTGAATCCACGCGGATAAGGTACTTCGATTTTGGCGATGGATAAGAAACGTTGAATCTACGTGGATAAGGTACATCGATTTTAGCGATAGAAAAGAAACGTTGAATCCACGCGAATAAGGTTCTTCGATTTTGACGATGAAAAAGAAACGTTGAATCTACGTGGGTAACTCGTGGATGAATCTCCATCCACGTATTACGTAGATTCGACGCAGATGCGACGTACCTGTTTTAAGCTCCGTTAAAAATCATCGTACCGCAATTCGCAAAATGGATTCTTAAAGCTAAAACTTTGCTCTATCAAGTGGTATAATCGCCAATTTTTTCATAATGATTTTTGGATAGTGAGTAAAAATGTCGTACAAATTTGTAATTTTTTACTTTCTTATTTAGATCCAAAAAACAATTGTGCAGAACAACAACAAAAATTTATTTTTTACGTTTTTTTGTACTGTTAAGTACCCTACATTTAAAAAAAATTTGCCGAATAGCTATGAGATTTTCTTCATGGTGGCCACTATGGTTTTACGGGGCAAAACGTATAAAAAATTGTGAAATTGCTTAATTTCAATAAAAATCAAGAAAAAAAATTAAAAATAACGTTTGGCAGACGTTAAAAAACTGTTTTCAATTACGCTGACAATACATTGAAGATGAGTCAGTGTCAGCATAAGCTAGAAAGACTTTTTTTCATAAGAAATTAATGTTTTGTGTTTTCAAAATTTGAAAAAATACCGCTGACATTAGCGTCACCCAAAGCGTACCACGAGGAGGTTGCCCGGTCGGATTTACGCTTTGTTATGCGCGCGCGTGTATGTATGTGTGTCATTCAGCTGAGACCCCGCAATTCGTCACTTTCGCAGTATTTTATGACTCCAAATTCATTCATGACTGTGTGTGTATATGTGTGTATGCGTATGCGTGTGTGCGTGCGCGCGTGTGCGTGCGCATATGTGTGTGTATGTGTATGTATGTGTGTATATGTGTGTGTGCGTATGCGTGCGTGCGTGAGTACATGCGTGCGTGTGTGGGTGAGTGGATGGATGGTCGTAGGTGGTAAAATAAATTTAATAATGTGTGTTCCCGCCTCTATTCAATATGACCTCGTAATCGGGTTCGCATATTGATACAACGCCGTATCGCTATTTGAAGAATTTGCTGCCAAGTTTTCTGAAGAGCTCTGGCAAGCGAAGCCAAATCGAGAATTCTACGATAATTTTTACGCAATCTTCGCTCTAACATGTCCCAAATATGCTCGATTGGATTCAAATCGGGACTCATTGGCGGATGCAATAGAGTCTCGATTTGATGATCCCTCAGAAACTGCTGGGTATAAAAAGCCGTGTGCGCTCGTGCGTTGTCGTGTAATAGACGAAACCTTTGACCGATATGTCCATGAGATACTGCAACCTTACGTACTACCTATGAGAAATTGAATCGGTCATTTGAATCCAATCGAGTATATTTGGAACATGTTAGAGCAAAGATTGCGTAAAAATTATCGTAGAATTCCCGATTTGGCTTTGCTTGCCAGAGCCCTTCAGGAAACTTGGCAGCAAATCCTTCAAATAGCGATACGGCGTTGTATCAATATACGAACCCGATTACAAGGTCATATTGAATAGAGACAGGAACACACATTATTAAATTTATTTTACCACCTACGACCATCCATCCACTCACCCACATACGCACGTAGATACACACGTACGCACGCATACGCACACACACATACACTCACACACACACACACACATACACACAGTCATGAATGAATTTGGAGTCATAAAATACTGCGAAAGTGACGAGTTGCGGGGTCTCAGCTGAATGACACACATACATACACGCGCGCGCATAACAAAGCGTAAATCCGACCGGGCAACCTCCTCGTGGTACGCTTTGCAATGGGTAACGCTAATGCCGGCGGTATTTTTTTAAATTTCGAAAATACAAAACATTAATTTCTTATGAAAAAAAGGCTTTCTAGCTTATGCTGACACTTACTCATTTTTAATGTATTGTCAGCGTAATTAAAAACAGTTTTTTAACGTTATTTTAACGTTATTCCGCCAAACGTTATTTTCAATTTTTTCTTGATTTTCATTGAAATTAAAAAATTTCACAATTTTTTGTACGTTTTTCCTCGTAAAACCATAGTGGCCACCATGAAGAAAATCTCATAGCTATTCGGCAAATTTTTTTAAATGTAGGGTACTTAGCAGTACAAAAAAACGTAAAGAATAAATTGTTGTTGTTCTGCACAATTGTTTTTTGTATCTAAATAAGAAAGTAAAAAATTACAAATTTGTACGACATTTTTACTCACTATCCAAAAATCATTATGAAAAAATTGGTGATTATACCACTTGATAGAGCAAAGTTTTAGCTTTAAGAATCCATTTTACGAATTGCGGTACGATGATTTTTAACGGAGCTATGAGCAATCAAAATGCTCATTTCTTATTCAATTCGCGATAACTCAGTAACAAAAAATCGTATAAACATTTTCAAAAAAAGATTTTGTAGGAAAAACTTCGAGCTTTCACATTGGAAAGTCAAAAAATTTTGCAGGATTTTTTTGGGCACGTGACAGACCCACAAAAATAAGAAGAAAATTTCCCATTTTGTCCAGCTCGTGGTTTTCTATATGTAAAAATTACCAAACTCACAGAAATTAAAGAAAATAGTGATCTTCTGAAAGTAGAGATTTCAAGTTTTAAAACCCTTTTTTAAAACTTAAATTTTGTTTATTTTTAACGAAGATACAACTGCTCATATTTTGCCTAGTTTTTAAAAAAATTTAAGTGTTTCTTTAATTTTTGTGAGATATATATATATTCCACGGGCCCGGGTTTATTCTCATATATTCCACATCAACTTGCCGACAAATATGGACTCAGTGGCCACAATTCTGATAGCAACACATAAAAGTGACGTGGATTGTCCTTACTCCTTACCCCCCCATCTGTCCAAAATTGGTATGGACGGATTTTAATAACTAAGGGCGGAAAATGTTCGTCTTGAAAAGAGCTTTCGAAAGGCGTGTGGCATATATGCGCAATTCAACATGGCGTCATGTACTTGAATCTAAAACTTTGAATTTATCCCTTTAAGCAGCCATAATTATGACGCCATAATTATATATATATATAATCCTCTTTTCTCTATTTATCAAAGATTTATGAAAGTTACATACATTTCCATTGTCCAACGTCACATTGACCATCTTTGACTACCCGGGAAAAAAAAACCTCTTATTTATTCATATTAGTTTATATTAGTAAATGTATGATTATATATGGTCATATATGATTATATAATATTATATATAAGGATATATATATTTAAAAAAGTTTCAGAAAATTGTTATATATTGTTGCGCTCGCCGTGTCACTCTTTCTCTCACTCACACTCACGCGCTCGCACTTCCGAAGCTGGCGGAAATAAAGGGAACTCTGTGTTAAACGGCAAAACAATCTGTATGTTTATTCGTTACAAGAGAACGCGGACACACGTCTAAATGGTCCAGTGGCTCGAGAACAAATCTGACGGTCGTTATTTAATCAATCCGGCTCGTTGCTAAGGACGCTTCACGACTCACTTGTACCGGGCACCTCGCTCGAGCTCAGCGTGGATGCAACACTACCCTCCCTCTTTAGATTGTCGTCCCGACAATCCAACTGGGTAGTGTGCAATTGGTTCTCCCTAAGTAAAGACTCCAAGGTTCCTGAACAGTTCCTTGCCCTCCTCGAGCTGCTGCTACAGGTTACCGGGCACCGTCCTCCCCCGGATCCACCCTCGAACGTCACACGTCCTTCCTCAGGGGATCCGTCCTTAGGGCAGGTCCCCAACCGGCCTCTCTTCTGGAGAGAGTTGGCCAGACTCTCCTTCTCCGCCGACTCCAGGGCGACCTCTCAATCTTCCGCTCAGCGTTGCCCTCTTCGACCCATAGTTGTCCTCTTCAACTGTAAACACCGGATCTCTTCAAAATTCTTTGGACAAGGGAGGAGGAACTTCCTAAGGACCCAACGTCATTCAGATTGCCCGAGTCCCTGCCTCGGCATTTGCCCAAGCTCCTCGGAAAACCTCAGTCAAAAACCGAGAGAGGCAGACTTCTTTAGAAGAAAAAACAGATTTCCTACTTCCTCAGGTGGGTCTCAGCCAGTAAGGAATGTTTCCCATGGGTAGACCGCTCCTTGGATTGTAGGCTCTACTCGGGAAAGAAACAAATAATACACGCAATAACGTTGAACAAATAACTTAACTTCTTTAGTAAATAAAAGAACACTCTCTTAACTTAAAAAAAAAAACATTTAAATAAAATTTTTTATTTGAATTGAACAGGCAGCTAACCGGGCTTCATCCTACTCTAACAATTCTTGTATGTTCTTTCAAAAAAAGGTGCTAACCTACCTGACAATGAGTGAACCACCTTTTTCTTATGTCTAGGTGTCTTTTGGATACAATACACTACATCGTTAAATTTCTTCACCACCTGGAAGGGTCCTTCCCAGTTACTCTGCAATTTCGGGACTTTCCTCTCGACTCTTCGAGAGTTATAGAGCCAAACTCTCTGTCCCTCCTGGAAGAGAACTTGCCTAACTCCACGATCATACCAGCTCTTCACTCGAGAAGATCTAACACTTATCCTCTTTCTGACTTCGGAATGGATTTCCTCCAATCTCTCCTTTAGAGTCTTAACAAAGTTCTCCACCAGAGGCGATTCCTCATCTTGAAGCTTTGGGGGACTCCCTCGCAACAAATCTATGGTAACCTGAGATCTCGGGCAAAGTATAACTCCGCAGTCATTCCGGTGGTCTCATGCTTCGAAGATCTATATGCCAAAAGGAACATAGGAATCCAACGATCCCAGTCTTTCTGATTCGCAAAAATGTACTTCGCCAAATAATTAATTATTGTTTGATGTTGACGCTTGACCTGGCCATCAGACTAGGGATGTAAAGCAGTGGTATGAGTTTTTCTAACTCCATTAACTCTGAGAAAAGCTTTGATTCGAAATTTCTCCTCTGGTCAGTATGAACTTCCGCGGGTACTCCATGCCTAGAGTTAAACTGACTGACGAAGATCTCTGCCACAGTTCTCGCCCTAACATTCTTTAAGGGGAAAGCTTCCACCCATTTGGTAAACAGTCTACAATGACGAGCAAGTACTTATTTCCAGAAGAAGTCGTAGGAAGTGGGCCAAGGATGTCCATTTAAACCCTCTCGAAAGGAGTTCCGACATTACAAAACCTGTAACGAAGATTTTCTCTTTTCTGTGGAGCCCTTCTTAGAAACACAAATTCTACAGAATTTACACCAGTCCTCGACATCCTGCTTGCACGTAGCCCAATAGAAACGCCTTCAAACATTTTCTAAAGTCTTACAATTAGTCACCCCAAAATGTCCACTTGATGGAGAGTCGTACGCCTCCTCCAAAACTTCCTTTACACGCTTACGAGGAACAATAAGCTGAAGAAAGCTGGATTTTAAATTCGGAGCTTCCCATCTCTTATAAAGAATTCCTCGCAGAATCAGAGCGTCCCAGTACATCCAATAAATCTGGGCAGAAACTGAAATAGTGGGATCCTCCTCCTCCTTCTTATTTCTGAGAAAGAACCGCGCAAATACCAACATTAGAAGCATCCGTATCTAATACGAACTTGCCTTCCCCTTTTGGAAAAGAAAGCATCGGGGAGGAAGACAATATTTGCTTCAATTTTTCGAAAGCATTTTGGAATTTATTTCCCCACACAAACTTAATCTGATTTTCCGTTAACGCGTAAAGAGACCAAAGAAGACAAACCTTTTACAAATTTACGGTAATATGAACAGAATCCGAGGAAGTTACATAATTGTGGGGTGCCGGCCAATCTTTGACGGCAGCAATTTTTTCGGGGTTTGTAGTAACGCCATCCGCAGAAATTACATGCCCGAGGTATTTAACATTTTTTTGAAAAAGAACACATTTCTTTGGGTTAATCTTTAAGTATGCTTCTCGTAAACGTAAAAGTACTGTTTTGAGATTTTCTAACATTTCAGCAAAAGTTTTCCCGAAAATGATTACGTCGTCCAAATAGACTAAACAAATTTTTGATAGCAATCCCCGCAAGATTTTTTCCATTAAACGTTCGAATGTGGCAGGGGCGTTACACAAACCGAAGCAGGGCATTACTGTAAATTGCCAGAGCCCTCTGCCGATAGAGACAGCCGTTTTCTCTCTGGCCTCAGGACGGATTTTTATTTGCCTGTAGCCGCTTTTAAAATCTAGCGTAGAAAACAAAAAATTACCTGATAGCTGGTCAAAATATCGTCGATTCTGGGGAGAGCAAATGTCTTTTTCCGTAATGGCATTTTTTTTTACTCCCCGATAGTCCACACATAATCTTAAAGTGCCATCTTTCTTTTTCACTAAGACTGCAGGAGAAACCCAGGGACTATACGATTCCTCTATTATTCCGTGTGATCTCATTTCCTCTAAAATTTTATTTACCTCATCTCTCATATGTATTGAAATTCTGCGGGGTACCTGTTTAATGGGAAGAGAGTCTTTTACATTGATAACATGTTCGACAACATTACAGTTCCCGGCAACAATATCTTGAGAAAATACATCTTCATATTCATTCAAAAAGTCGGTAAAAACCTCTTTCTGCGCCTCTTCCAAATTACCGGAATTGTTTTCGAAAAGTTCATTTAAGATAGAGGGGACTTTTCTAGGATTCTCTTTTCGAGAGCAATTTTTTTTTCAATAGACTTAGTATTTCCAAAAGCAAACTCAAAAACATTTTTTAAATTGACCATTTTCAGAAAATCAACTCCTAACAAACATTCATCATTAATTTCCGCCACATACATAAGAATTATAACCGAATATTTACCAATTTCTATTTTCGCTTTGACTTTGAATTCGACTGAAACCTTTTCCCCCGTAGGGTACCTTAAATTGAAATCCTTAACTTGTACTGTCTTCATACTTTTCTCTTCACCATCTTACTATTTAAAATGGAAAAATCCGCGCTTGTATCTATCTTAAAAAAACAACTCTCTCCTTCCAACTTTCCAAAATAACAAAAATTGCCATGTTTAATTCTCTTAACATTACATTCTACAAAATGATTAACATTCGGGACATCTTTCTCACAAGTCGGACTCGCCCCGCCAAGTTCAATTAACATTATTTTATATAATTTGACCTGATAACAATGGAAATATAAATGTGAAAATATTCTCTCAATGTAATGATGTCAAATCATATAAAATAGTTTAAAAAAATAAAAATAAATAATAAACGTTATATAATATGGCATAATTTTTAAATATATTTTTTATTTATTTAAGTTTATTTTTAATTTTTAATTTTATTTATTTATTTTATTTTCAAATAAATCTGATTGCTATTTTCAAAGATATAATATACGTGTTTTTTTCATTAACTATATGACTTAATTGTTACATGCTATCCGTTAAAGTTCCCTAATTTATAATATTCCATTTAAAAAAAGTAATTCAATAATAAAAATAAGTAAAAATGCAATTAAAAAATAGAAAATATTCGAATTTCCTCTTTACCTATAAATCCTCAGGATTGCTGTCTATAAAATCAAATTTTTTAATAGCCATCGGTAGAGTTTATCTTATTTAAAAAAAATTATTTTCGAAAAAAAATGAAGAAAAAGTCCCTTAAAAATTGAAGTTATTGGAATCCCATTTTTATATATGGCTTAAAAATTTTGAAATTAAGTCTAGAATTTGTGATTTTTTGAAAAAAATCAAAATGGTCGCATTGAGAAAAACAAACATTTTTTACCTAAATTCTTATAAAAAACAGTTATATTGTCCATTAAAAATTTATTCGATATTTTCTTCAAAAAGTACAGCAAAAAAAAGAAAAAATAGATTACCTTATTTTTTACAATATCTTTTTTCTTCTTAAAGTTACAGGCATTTAAAATTTTTCAAATTTTAAACTGCATTTTTTTTAATCCATAACTTAAGTACGGGTAGAAATAAAAATCTAAAAAAAAAAATCATGGAAGCTACTTTTATTTAGTATAAAAACACAAAAAAATTTCGGCCAAATAAAAAATGGTCGAGAAAAATCATCGGTTGAGTTGGCATGGAATGCCCCATATATTTATTATATAACAGTTTTTTTCACAAATTATTACAGGTAATTTCACTATTTACGAAAATATTTAATAAAAATTAATGTCAATTAAAAAAAATTAAGTATCTTATGCAAAATTAAAAAAAAAAAATTTAAAAAACATAAGCAATGAGAAATGCCGTTTTCGGTCGAAGCCGATCTTGGTGCTCAATAATATTTCACAATGTCAATTTTATTATTAAACACATTTTTTAGTTTTTTAAACTGCGTGCCAATATGGACTTTGTCGGACTTAAAACGCAATTATGTAAACTGAAACTAAAAATAATATCTCATATTAATTTGATTGTCAAGTAAAATAAAATCTAACCTAAGTGGTAGCTTTATATCTTTTTCACAAAATTATATTATCTAAATTAACTCAAAAGTGACATGTATTTAAAAAAAAAAGATGTAAAATCTTTAATTTCTTCTTCACAAAATTATATTACCTAACTTAACTCAAGTGACATGTATCTAACCTAAGTGGTAGCTTTATATCTTTTTCACAAAATTATATTACCTAACTTAACTCAAGTGACATGTATTTCAAAAAAAAGATGTGAAATCTTTAAAATCTTTATTTTCTTTTTCACAAAATTATATTACCTAACTTAACTCAAGTGACATGTATTTCAAAAAAAGATGTAAAATCTTTAAATTAAATTGCGCCAATTGTAAAGAGAATATGTATATTGCTTTGAAAGATAATTGTTATGCAACTACTTTAAAGAAATAAAACCTAAGTGGTGTCTTCGTATTCCTATTCAAGGATCTTCCTATTCTAACCCAAGTGATAATAGCTTCTTAATTCTTTTTAACAAATTTTTAATATTACAAAGAATCATTTTAATTACAAAGAATCAAAGAAGTAACAGTACAAAATAAAAATATTTAATTAAAACAAAATAAATAAATTTTTCTTGTAAAAAAATTTGGCGCTGCTAGACTTTAAAATTTAAACATTAAAATTTAAACATTAATACTAAGATTTTTGATTGAATAAAAAAACAATAAAATAATTTAGGGAAGAATGCGACAGAAGTAAAAAAGCAGCGCCAAGTTTTTTTACAAGAAAAATTTATTTATTTTGTTTTAATTAAATATTTTTATTTTGTTTTATTTTTATTTTTATTTTTGCACATAGAAAACTACGAGCTGGACAAAATAAAAAATTTTTCTCTCATTTGTAGGCCTGTCACGTGCAAAAAAAAAATCTGTGAAAATTTTCAATTTCCTAATGTGAAAGCTTGAAGTTTTCCTTCCAAAATCTTCTTTTAAAAATGTTTCTACGTGTCTGCGTTGTTGTTCTGTACAATTGTTTTCTGGGTCAAAATGAAAAAGATAAAAATCTCTAATTTTTACATTATTTTCATCAATTTGTATCACATCTACGTTATTTTAAAAAATTTGGCAATTATACCGTTTAATAGAGCAAAGTTTCAGCTTTAAGAATCTGTTTTTTGAATTGCAATACGATGATTTCTAAGGGAGTTATGAGCAATCAAAGTCAAAAAGCTTATTTCTTGTTCAATCCGTGATAAATTAGTAACAAAAAATTGTAAAAACATTTTTAAAAAAAGATTTTGCAAGAAAAACTTTTAGCTTTCACGTTAAAAAATCGAAAATTTTCGCGGATTTTTTTTGTGAACGTGACAGGCCCACAAAGTCAAAGAAAAATTTTCTATTTTGTCCAGCTCGTAGTTTTTTATATATAAAACTTACCAAACACACAGAAACTAAAAAATCTATTTTTTGAAAGTAGAAATTTCAACTTTAAAATCCTTTTTTTAAATTTAAATTATGTTTATTTTTAACAAAATAGCTGCTTGAATTTTGCCTATTTTTAAAGATAAATTTAGTATTCCTTTAATTTTTGTGAGAAGTATAGATTACTTATGTATGATGTATTTATTGCATTTCCCCGTAGGGCTTACAAGGCGTTTTTTTCATAAGAAACGTACCCAAACCTCTTACATATGCTTATTCCCCAATGCCTGGCCATTTGCGACCTCACAAATATTTACCCTCCCTCTCTGTAATCTTCTTCACCTCTCTTCTTCTTCCTCCGTTCGTGCCGCGACTCCGTCCTTCAGCCTCCCTCCTTCCCGTCCCAGCTCTTCCCTATTTAGCCCAGTCTCTCTTTCTCCCATCCTCCTTCTCCTCATCATCGGAGGCCATAAGAAGTTTCTCCTCCATCCCTCTTGTAATTTCTTCCTCCTCCGACCTCCCTGTACTCCTGCGTATCCTCCCTTCCATTTTCCTCTCTCTCTCTCTCTCTCTCTCTCTCTCTCTCTACCATTCGTTTGCGAGGTAAGAAATTTAGGTGTTATTTTTACATCTAATCTATCATGGACGAGACACATCTCGCTTATCTCACAGAGAGTTCATCATGCGTTGAACAAATTGAAGTTCAACAAGAACTCTCTTTCCAAACAGCTTAGAATCAAACTTGTTACAACATTAATTTTACCTCACATTGATTACTGCTGTCTCGTATATCATGGCCTGACCAAAGAATTAAACATCAAATTGCAAAGACTAGTTAACTGTTGTATTCGATATATTTTCGATATTAGGCGTGATGACCATATCACACCGTATAGACGACAACTGGGATGGCTTTCTGTTGAGAATAGACGGCATTATTTTCTCGGTTGCCAGATGTATCGTATTCTACACATGCGTTCGCCCACCTATTTGTCTGAGCTTTTCACCTTTCCTGATCCATCACTCAAGCGATCTAATCGTCTTGCTGAATTATCTGTTCAAACTTTCCATATTCCTGCTCACAGAACAGTGGCTTACAGAAATTCATTCCATCTTTCCGCTGTTTATTTTTGGCATTCACTTCCTAGTACAGTCACATCGGCGGCATCTATAGCATCTTTTAAAAGTCTTCTTCGCGAGTTTTTGCTTTTGTCAGAGTCTGAGTGATCGGTCTCCTCCCTTTCTATTGTGTTCAAGCGGTACTATTTTGTTAGTTTTAAGTTTCGTTAGAATTAGTATAATATGTTTATCTTACGTTATATTTTGTTGAGAGCTTATAATTATGTTCATAACTACATTTATACACTTTTGCCCCTTAGCCATTGCTCGGGCATAATAAATCTATCAATCAATCAATCAATCTCTCTCTCTCTCTCTCTCTCTCTCTCTCTCTCTCTCTCTCTCTCTCTCTCTCTCTCTCTCTCTCTCTCTCTCTCTCTCTCTCTCTCTCTCTCTCTCTCTCTATCTATCTATCTATCTATCTCTCCTTTCCACTGACTTGTCCTCATGGATCTTCACCCCTATGCTGTTCCCTGCCTTTCTCCTCGCCTCCAACACCCGCCACTTCTCCTCTTCGTTTCCCAGCTTCACCAATATAGTCATCCATATTTCTCTCTGCCCCACCACAATCACCTCTCTCGCTGTCACCCTTACCTTTAGCCCTTCCGCGAATAACTCCTTCACTTTCTCCCAATTCGACTCCTTGCCTCCCCATTTCTCCTTCTCGACCCTTAAAATTACATTCCTTTTCCTTAGTTCGTCCTCGTTCCTTTCACCTACCCCCGCCCACCATTTCTTCTTCTCAGTCCCACTCTCCTCGTATTCCTCCCTCTTCCTTTTGCCTCTACTTTGATCCATTCTTTCTACCTTTCTCTCCAAGCTCCTTACTTTCTCCTCCAGCTCCCTCATCCTCGTCCTTTTTCCTATCGTCCTTTTTCCTCTCCCTCAGCATCTTTCTTACTTTCTCCTCCACAATCCTTTCGACCGCCTCTGCTATTGTTCTCTCCTCGCGCTCCATCCTGGAATCTGTAACAAGTGCGTTATTACTTTTCTCTCCCTTATTCCGCTTTCTCTTCCGCACCCCTTTTTTTCTTTCTGTCCTATCACGCTTATCTCTTTCACCTCTACATTTACCTTTGATCCTTCCGCAACCTGTCCTTTCACTAATCACCGCTTACCTTTCTCCTCGTCTTATTCTCCCTTCCGCAACCGAATTTTCTGCTCAACTACACGTGCGCCGGGCCTTACTCACGCGTCCGCCTCGTGCTGCCAACCCAGACGTTCAATTGCTCGATCCCTTGACCCGTCGCGAAGACTCCCCGCTCCGTTCCGCACCTGCCGCGCCACCATCACATTCCTCTGTCTCTCGACAGGTCGATCGATCGCTCGCTCGAAACTCCATGCTGCCAACTCGCTCAGCTCCCTCATCGTGTAACCTGGGCCCTTTATCTTCCTGCTTCACATCCTAACCTCTCAGGTGTTCCCTTACTTTCTCTCCTCACTGCTCCTCAATCACACTATCCTCGACCTCTCCTCCACTTTCCCGACCTCCTCCGATCCTCCTCCATAGGCTCCACCACCCCACTTCATCCTCCTTTGCTTCACCTCCCATCGAAAATCTTTTTCTTACTCCTCTCCACTCCGAGCCCAAACCGTCCACTGCTCTCCCCTCCCAAGCTCTCCCGGGTACCGGGAATCGAACCCGAGCCTCCTGGGTGAGAGCCAGGTATCCTAGCCACTAGACCATACCGTATAGATTACTTAAAGAATTGGTAATTTTTCAGAGAAAAATAGCTAGTTTGTGAAAGTTAGTATTTAGGTAAATATGAATTAATTTTTTTTGTAAACTGGTAATTAGTAGAAATAAGTTATTTATGATTAAAATAACTAATAGATAGTTTATAAAAAATAAATAACTATTTATTTGAAAATTAATATTTATTGAAAAATAATTATTAATTTTTTCAATTATAAATAAATAGTCTCAGATAAATTACTTATTAATCAAATATATACAGTATATATGCGTACATCTGGATTAATTCGAAAGCTTAGTCTCCATCTTTTGAAACATAAAATAATTTTATGCCACGACAGTGAAGTGCGGAATACAAGTTACTGAAAAAAATGTTCAAAAGACTAATCTTTAAATGAATTAGCAACCTTTAAATAATTTGTAAAGATAACACGAGATGTTAAATAAAATGCACTATATAACAATAACTTTTAAAGTAACAAGTTTAATCTACGGTGACCTAAATTTAAATGTGAAAAGAAATTAAATTATTTCAATGTATTCTCAAATCGTCCCCAATCAGAAATAGATATTAATCACGTAGAAACAAATTTCCTAATTCGTCTGAGTTATTCGGTACAAATGTTCTAGTTTAAATGTGATACTACCTTGTAAAATGTTAAGTTAATGTTTTCCCTACTCTACGATCAATATAGCAATCTTTATATAAATTTCTTTCTTTCTAAATATAAATATTCTACACAATCGGAAAACAATTTTACAACATGAGTAAAAAACGAAGTTAAAAAGCGAAATAATCAATTTTGACGCGATTAAAGGGGATCATCAATGGCGATTGTATTAAACTCTAAAGAATCGCGGATTATGCGTAAAAATTGTAGAGTTTCTTGACAACTCTTATGTACAGATGGATTCAAGTGTTTCTAGCTTCATCTGGTCCCATGCTACTTGTTCAGCATGTCCGTTCATTACCAGTTCTTCAGTAAGAGAAATTAGCTTAAAAAAAATTCAATTAATTTCAATTAATTAGCGCTTCTGCAAAAAGATTCTCGAAAATTGGATAATAATAACTACTTACCCCATAATTTTGTATCATAAAATAAATATTTGCATAAATATTAGTTTGAATGCGACCTAGCTTCAATCTGAGCTTGAGCAGCAACTCCCTTTGAGGAACAATTTTGTACCACATTGTAAACTTCTGTCGACCATTTACCTGCAAAGGAGTAACATCAAAGTATAATTACATATCCAAAGATAAAGAATTTTGAGTAGAGATGTATAATCTGGAATAATAGTACATATAACGTCAATATATAGTTACCGTCCTTTGGCTGAATATTTGCTAAAAAGATTTCGATGGCTTGGAAGGGTAGGCTCAAATAATTATATATCAATGGCCTACATTATGAATTACTAAACTGCCAGTAACCACCGTGATCGAGTAATCGTACTACGCTTCTCTCTCCCGATGGATCTGGACGTTCAATGCATCCTCTAATCTATTTGTCGCTCCAATATACAGCCACGTAATCATCCTCTACAAAGTAAAAATGTATTGTATAATCAGAATATCCTGATTTCATTTTATTCAACGTGTTAAGATTATATCACTTACTGTTCAATACATTTGGAACTGGCAGCAATTCATTGTTATACCAACCAATACATTATGCTGTTTTCCAAATTTTGCAAAAGGAGAAATGATGAATAAGTCGGAAGCTGAACGAAGAGCCAATTTGGCTTGACAGTGTGAGAGATATTAATTCATTATTAACACTCTCAACCAGGGACAGGGGCCGTTGAATCGGGACATTATACACAACTTCTTCGATATCGTTCGTATAAGTTACTACAGAAGTAATACTCACGTAAACGTAAACTACTATAATTCCTGTCACATGTACTTACAATTAGTCGCGTTAAAAGAGTCACGGTGCGGTCTCGCTTCGCGTCGTATAATAATAGGATAATTACATGTAAATAAATAAAACAATTACCTTGAATCAGAAAAAATATTAATCGTCGCGTCGCGTAATGAGTCATCACGGTCGGTATCGCTCCGCGCGTACTTGACGCGAGACCGGCGAGACACTACCGTGTTAGGTTAGGTTAACTGACTGTCTGTGACAGCGCGCTGATCCGAATGCACTGTCTGCACTACACTGCACTGCACTGCACTGCGATACTAAGGCCGCCAGCCGCCAGTGTCGAAAAAGTGAAAGTGACATTTCTGATTATATATTATGTCATATAAGACGTCGGCGTTAGGAGGAGTATCTTAATATAAAATTTTCACATTTCGACTTTGCGTCGCAATATCTCCGCTCGTAGGGCACGTAACGGAATATTATAAGAAACCCCCCCCCCCTAATTCGACCCCAAGCTATCGATCAAGCCTACTTAGAACTTGATCCGTTCACTTGTTATCGAGATCTCAACATCTCGAGTATTCGCAACCCGTCGCGTCGCGTAAAAGAGTCACAGTCGGTCTCGCTCTGCGTATACTTGGCACGAGACACTACCGTGTTTCTTGATATAATAGAAGAATAAGAATATTTATAACAGTTATACATACTTATGGATAGATCTGAGTATATGTTTAATGTTTATAATATGATTATCTTTAACCTTATAAATATACTTTTACATTATCAGACATAATAATATACAAGCGTATAAGACCATATATGGCTATATAAGATTATATTTAAAGAGGTTTTATGGAATATATAATTAAATGATTAAATGAACTTACCTGTAAGTGAAGTTCTATCATAATTGTATGAAGCGCCTCTTCCGAAGAGATCACATGTAGTACCGCTACTATGCACCGATGTCGCCACAGTTTTAAAGTTCAAAACTTTTCGCTTTGGTTCGCTTCCGCTTCCGTTTCCTTCCATTGCTCATTTATTTAAAGTGCTCCCGTAACATATGGGGAATCTAATAATATTAAAATTGGGTGTATACTGGGTGGGACTGATCTCTTCGGAAGAGGCGCTTCATACAATTATGATAGAACTTCACTTACAGGTAAGTTCGTTTAATCATTTAATTGTATTGCGCGCCTTTTTCTCGAGATCACATGTAGATGTTTAAAGTTGTTGCGGCAGATAGATTATGCCTGAGATTTTGTGGAAGAACAAAATTATGTGTGTTTTAACCGCATTTAGTGTATATACATTTAACCAAAACATTATTATATCACTAAAATCTTATTATTGAGTATAGCTTTAGCAAAACCATCCTTAGATGGCACTATATTTCGATAATAAAATTTCTTAATTATATCTGAGATTTCATAATAAGAACAAAATTATATATTTTAACCGTATTTAGTGTATACATATCTAATTAAAAAACTCGTACATAATAACTAAGAACTTTGTAATTAACTTGTATTGCTGAGAATAGCTTAGCAAAAAACATCCCTAGTTGACACTATTTTTTGACTATAAAATCTTGCAACAGAGTTTTTGATCTCTCCGACCACCCTGCTGCCTTTCTAAAAGCGTCTATGTTTACGCCACTTATCAGCCGAAGTTGAGGCATGATGGCGGGTTCTATACGCGCTGAATATATTTGTGTCATTTTCACTATTACTGAGAGTATTTCTAATCCAGCGACTTAAAGTCTAACTGGATATCGACTTGAATGGTCTTTTAAAAGACATAAACAACCTCGTTTCTAACCCTCGCAAGTCCTTAGTCTTGTAAAGATACATTTCCAACGTAGAAACCACGCACAAGATCAAGTTTTCGTGATAAATCAGAACAATCACCCTCGGTTGTGGATTGATAAGCTTCGAAAGTCTTGACCCTGTCAGGGATTTTAATTCAAAATTTTCTCTTTTTTTCCCCCCTCCATACGCTGTCCAGTGAGAGCGAGCGGCGTTAGCTTTCCAAGATAGTTTTTCTAATGTTATGTCCTTATTGGTACCTCAGCTACTCACCTTAGGTCCTTTGTAGCATCATATTTTGGTATGCTAGGTTGCAACTTCTCAACTACCTTAGAAGGCCTCTTTGATCTTACATCTTCTCCACTTCTGGACCCTGTAATGAGGTTGTTGCAGATATATAATGCCTAATCGAATCAGCGAAGAAGGCATGATGTTTGTCGCATCTATTGGTACATCTCCCAGTTCAAAGCTTTCCTGCATGCCAGTGTCCCGACAACCAGGGTAATCCTTTCCTAAGGAGGATGTGGCTTCCTGTCGATTGAACACAGAAGATACTTATTCGCTTTCAATTAACACCGCTCAGAATCCAACATTGTCATGTACACCGGATACCATGCCTGAACCGGTCACTTAGGGACCACTACAATACCTCTTGAACCTTCCGCCCTCACCTTTTCCAGAACTCGAAGTATAATCGAGACGGAGGAATTGCGTAAAAATGAAACGGTCTCTAGTCAATCGAAACCGCGTCGATAGCTACCTTCTCTGGGTCTCTTACCCATGAGCTGTAACGCGAAGATTTCGCATTTGTTCGAGATGCAAATAATTCCGTATCTGGTTTTCCAAACTTCTGTACTAATATTTGAAACGCTGCATTTAATAACGTAAACTCCGCTTTCGGCTCAAGACCTCTCGACTCAAAATCTGCCTCGACATTCTTTTCGGATTGCATATACGATGCGAAAATTCAAGAATCTATTCTTTTTTGTCAACTTGCTCAATTTCTTAAACCGAATGCCGCTCCTTTTGTTTATATAAGTGATCGCAGTCGTATTATCAATACGTAACAAGATATCGCTACTTCTGAATCTTCTCGCGAAATACTTAAGACCAAAAACCTACTAACAAGATAATTGATATAGCATTCCAATATCCGTGAGCCCGTTAACTTTGGCAAGAAACTACTCTAGCCTGAGAGTAACGCATCCAAGATTATTTCTAGAGCAGGTTTAACTTTTAATAGAATATTTTGCAACATCAATATGCGATTTATATACTGTATAACATGAATTTAAGGTTTCTATAAACCTAGTAAAATCTCGAATAGACTATCGTAAAATCGAGCTAAACTTATAAAGCTGTTCGAGTTTTTTCGATGTCCCTATATCGGGACATAATAAAAAATTGAAACATTTAAACGAAAGATTGTATCATGAATTTTTCAGAATTGTTAATGCAAGGCATAAACTCAATTGACCTTTACTTAGTCATATTATAACTAAAACTAAGGACACTATGGCTGGATTCGGGGAGCGCGCTATTAGCGCTATTTGCTTGTTCTATCCTTGTTTTACACCTGATGAGCGATAAAGACAGAATGATGCAATAGCGCTAATAGCGCGCTCCTCGAATGCAGCCTATATTCGATCTCCGACTCTATATATATATTTTATCCTTTCCTCTATTTATTATAAATCCAAGTGACTACATGTCAAAAGACTACATGTTATCCGTACATTTCTCAAACACCCGCATGTGTCTTGCTTAGAAGAAGCAATTCATCCAAATAATTAACGGATAATTAGTCCAATTCCCTTAAGTAATAATTTACTGGCTTCATAATTTTTGTTAAAGTGTACGGAGCTGTATTTAACTCAAAGGGTAAACATTAAACTCGTAGAAGACATCTTCGAATAAGAATTTTGAGTATTTTCTATCTGAACTAGCCATGCAAATTGAATAATACGCGTCATTTTAATCGATGTCATGAAATAGCCTTTAGCCATTATTTATTTGAGTGTTTTCAATATTGATAAACTTATTAAGCGCTTTTAGATTAAGGTGGATTTAAGATTAGCCTATAAGATCTATTCTGTTTAGGCACAAGAGCAAAAAAGAAAAAATTTCTTGAAATAATTTAATTCGGAACTGGCTGGCTCGGACACAATTTTTCCTGCTCAGACCATTGTGGTTTCTTCGGACGTATGAGTTGTCTCACCTTTGATGAGAACAGTATCTCGAATCTAGTTCAAGATGGTTGAATCTGAAATCACCCACGACGATTGACATTTCAACTATGCCAGTCCACCTTACTTATTTCTAATTCTTCTTCGCAGGCGCTTGTCCCGACTTTTGATAAGTACTGCGACCTTAAGAGGATGAGTTTTGTCGCTGGTTGTACGTCTACTTGTGTCTGCTCGCCTTTGATTGACCGCAAGACTTCTGTCGATTTCAGCGAGATGGCCCTCGCGAGTTTTTTGGATTTCTGATTGACTTTTACGCCACTCTTTAAATCCTTTTCGAAGAACTTTTTATTCCTGAAATTTATCGCAACAAATTAATAAATTATGTTAAAACTTTTTCTACATATTTTATGTAACAATAGGCTTCAAAATAAGACTCCTGCGAATCATTGTCTGATCACATAAGTCAACTAATAATTTCGCTAAGGTCTTCCACAAGACCCAGTTTATTCTCTGGGTCTCCTTTCAGCATAGAACTCAAAACCTTGCAACTCCAGCAATGGCAGCAGTCATTTATGCTGGTTTCTCAACGATACGTTTGTCTCTCTTAACATTAGTGTTGTCTAGAGCAGACTTTATCTCCAAATTAATTTTTTGGATCTATTACCGTATAATTTTCTGGGGGGGGGGCTCTTTTAAGAGAAATTTTTTGCTTCTCAGTTGGAAGGCCCTTTCTAATGTCTTCTCAACTGACTGCAAGATCCTTGTGCACCGCCGGTGCTAGGATTCTATCCGGCATTATGCGATCTCTACCGAGAGCCTATTCTCCTTCTACAGCTGCTTAATCACCTGTTACCCCGGATGATTGTTCGGATGGCGCTTTTTCGAAAACCTTTAGAAACAGTTTCGCTGCTTACCTCCGACTCAAACGAACTCAGGTTCCGTCCTGTGAGACTTGAAATAGAAACGAGTGACTCCTCGTATCCGACTTTCACCGTCGTAGTCATTTAACGAGTCATCGTCATACGGGTGATCATCCGGATAATAATCCCGGTTATAACTTTGCCTATCGTTATCATAATGTCGCCTGTAAAAATAGTCGTGACCGCTTTTATCCTTCCGAGATGTTATCTTGCACAACGTTCCTTGTTACCTCCTGTTACAATAAAGAAACAAAAAACAGATTGTCTTAGAAATTGACAGTCTTAAATGGTTCTTACTCGGAATATAGCTTTTCTTTAATATATCGGTTGAACCGATATATTACGGATTATATCCGGGTCACAGAATGTTATGTGTAAGGTTATGTATGCAATTGAAATTTTTCAATTACATTTCCAAAGTGAATTGGTTGGACCAAGACACCTGGCCTTGCATATGCGAGTTATACGTGCACAATTGAAGTTTTTTAATTTGCACTTTTAAGGTAAATTGGTTGGACCCAAGACATCTGATTCTCACATATGCGCTTACCTTTTTGATGTCACTACAGCTTTAGGACCGACTTGATGGTCAAACTATCGTAGGACATAACGTGGCGAGATTATGCAGAATTGAAGCCCTTCAATTTGCATTCTCAAGGTGAATTGGTTGGACCAAGACACCTGAATCTCGGCTATGCGCATACCTTTCTGACGTCACTACAGCCCTGAGACAGGCTTGATGGTTAAATCATCGTAGGATATAACGTGGAGAGGTTATGTGCGACTTTGACATTTCTCAAATTTGCACTCTCAAGACGACTTGGTTGCAACTAAGACGCCTGAACCTCGCCCATGCGCCTTACTGCCATTGTCGATGTATGGGTTTTCGACCAGTTAACCTCTTCGCTTACTGTATCTCGGTCGGCTGCTCTCTTCCTTGCGTCTCAACGCCTTTTCTAATGGTCTAATCCTTTTTCGTTAATCTTTGTTGTCCTCTGAATCCGAGGACAATTCTCTTACTTTCCTTTTTTCCATTTCTTCGGAATCTCGTTAACACACGTGTGGCTTAATCGGCACAAAATAGAAGAATGAGGGTGCTGTCCCATGGACATCGGAATTATCGGAAAACGGAATCGGAAAGGTGAGATGGTGGGGAACTAACCAATCAGAATGATTCCGTTGCGTGTTTTCACATCTGGGTTCCCCATGGCGATCATTTTTTGGAACGGAATTCATGCATGTGCGTAATAATTCAAATATCTGGCGGTCACTGACGGTTAAAGAGTGTTGTGATAAGTTACTGTTATACTGTTTTTAACAAATATTGAATACTACTAATACTACTAATAACCATATTGTATATGTATGTTAGGCTAGAAATGTATGCTAGACCATCAATATATAAACATTATAACCTAATATAACAGAACTTAGCATACGTATCTCATAATTACAATACTTACAGCAGATGACATTATATTCCCCTTTTTCAATCAAAACAGATATATGTATAAATACAACAGCAACTTATCACAACACTCTTTAACCGCCAGTGACTGCCAGATATTTGAATTATTACGCACATGCATGAATTCCGTTCCGAAAAATGATCGCCATGGGGAACCCCGATGTAAAAACACACAACGGAATCATTCTGATTGGTTAGCTCCCCACCATCTCACCTTTTCGATTCCGTTTTCCGATAATTCCGATGTCCATGGGACAGCACCCTGAGCAATGGAAGGAAACGGAAGCGGAAGCGAACCAAAGCGAAAAGTTTTAAACTTTAAAACTGTGGCGACATCAGTGCATAGTAGCGGTACTACATGTGATCTCGAGGAAGAGGCGCGCAATACAATCATATATTTTCATATATAGCCATATAATATTGTTCAAGATTATATTTCCATTTCTTAATATGACCATATATAATTATATATCTACTAATGTAAACAAATAAGAGGTATTTTTTCCTGGGTATATAATCATATATGCTCATATATGGCTACATATAATTATATACTCTCATATATGGTGTTCGCGATCGAACCTAAAACCGTCGGTCAATTAATACCGCGAATTAAAGTAATCATTAAGTTAAATTATCTCTGTCAAATTTTGCCTTCCTGGTTTACCAGTATTCTGAATTCAATGTTAAGAATAGATCCGCTCGCGGAAATATCGGTATATTTCCTGGTAAACTAGAAAGGCAGAAAAACAAAGCTCAGTTTTTGTCTATCCCGACTCGCTTCTTTGTCTCGGAGACTCGGTGCGCGAGGCATACACCCGGGACAAAGCGAGCGAACGGTGTTTCAAAACAGCTGATCAGCTGCCGGTTTCGAGATCTGTGACATTCGTTAAATACGAATTTGTCGGAGTGTCGATAGCTGATTGGCTCGGCTGAATTTTCGGCTTGTTACCGGGAGTCCAGAGGGTTCGCGAAAATTCGACAGTCGTGGGAATAAAACCCCGGACCTCCGCGCGCGAGCCCGCATTCGACCTAAGTATTTCGGCGAACGTACATCCAAGAAATAAAGTCACTTGTATTTCCGTGGCTCGCGGTTGTCGTGTACTTGCTTTCGTCGGTCGTAAACTATCTGTCCGTGGCTCGCAGTATAGAGACTGTATAAATACTGTAATTATTGTATATAATATAGACGTTTAAATACAGACTTAAATTTATCGACGATAATCCCGTCTAATCTCTCTTCTCGCCTTTACTCCGAGATCTCTATCGCGCTCGCGCACATATGGCCATATAATATTGTTTAAGATTATATTTTCCATTTCTTATATGATCATATATAATCATATATCTACTAATATAAACTAATACGAACTAAATCCTTTCTAAAAAAAGGCATGTTAAGTCGATACTCGCATATCTCGAAGTTTTTTGTTGCCGCTTTTCCGCGATGCCAATTGGTTCTCTCGCTGCGCTTACTTCATTTGCAGCTGTCATCGTATATTTTGACAGTTGTGTGTATCAAGAAGTTAATAGTGTAATAGTAATTGCATAATGTTAAAGCTAAATAGCGCGCGCGAAGCGTGCGTCTGTGATGTCTAGTATAAACAAATAAGAGGTTTATTTTCCTGGGCATTCAAGCTTTCTATTCGAGTTTTCCATCCAAGTTCAGTGTGTCCACGATCCAAGTTTCAGTAAATTTTCCTTGGTCCGAGAACTTGAATCAAGTTCTAGCATCGTGGACACAAGCCTTAATTTTTCGAGCCGACTCGATCACTCGAACGATCGATTCCTCGCTGTTCTCGATCCATTCTCTTCGCTGTCACCTCCACTCCATCGCATCGTCTTGCAACACGGGCCGGTAAACTTCCTTCTCTTTTTACTCTCCTTCGCGCCCATTCTTCTCCTGATCGCCTTCCTCATCTCTCTCCTCGCTCTTCTTCTATCTTCTTCTCGCGTCACTGCCACCTTCCACTCACTCTCCTTCTTCCTAATCTCACTTTTCATGTTCCTCTTCTCCTGCACTTTCTGGCTCTTCCACGCCATCCTCAGCCTCACTTCCAATCTCCCATCCTCCACGCGTCCTCCCCCATTTACTCTTTCTACTCCGCACCTCTATCACCTCTCTTTCAACTCTCTCTATGCCTCCTTTTGCATTTCCTCAACTTGTTTTCTTGTTCCCTCACCAAGGGCTACGGCAAACTCATTATCTGGGAATATATGTATAATAGATTAAAAACGTATACAAATATATAAGATATTCAATTATGATCAATGGAGTTAAATATCTTCTTGTAAACTAAAGAAGTTGTCACAATACCAACAGTGTTATTGCATTCAAAAAAATGTATATATTATTCATTGTCAGTTACTCTTATACATAGTTTTATTGATTAATATAAGATATAAGTAAGTTATTTGTATCTTTATTTTCAAAATGTCAGCTTATTCAAATAATAATATTGTAGCATTTTGCAAAGATGAAAATTTAATATTTTATTAATTTATACAGGGTGTTTTTTAAGTAAGCGCGAAACATTGAAGGGAATATTCCGTGGCTTATTTTAGGAAGAAAAGGTTGTATAAACATGTCCTAAACTGCTTCAAAATACACGATGTCAAAGACGTAAGCCCCTAATGGATTAAAAACAGTTTGAAGCAGTTTAACCCTTATGGAAAGAAACTACAGCCAGTAAATATTACACTTGTGTAGTTACTACAGGACCCCCTGTAGTTATCACAGAAAGGAACACAATAATCTGTAGTTATTACACGCTGTAATTCCTTTAGTGCGTGAAATTCCTGTAATATGGAATACACGTCTAATCATGAAGTGTGAAATCCACTACACGTGTAATCTACTATATGTGTAATATACTACACGTGTGGTAAGTGATTTGTGTAGTAGACTACACGTGTAATCCATTATATGTGTAATATACTACACGTATGGTAAGTGACTTGTGTAGTAGACTACACATGTAATCTACAAAATGTGTAATACACTACTACACGCGTGTATTAAACGTAATGCTAACAGTAATCCATGAAATTTGAAATAGCGAGTCTCATCATATATGGAGGGGTAAAAACAACAGTGGTGTAAATCAAATTTTTAAAAATATTTTCTCGTGTGCATAGATGCAATTTATATATTGTACAGATTGCATCGATGCACACGAGAAAAATTTTTAAAAATTTGAGTTACACCACTGTGGTTTTTACCCCTCCATATATAGTATACTTTTACTTTAATGCAGCTGTATATAAATTATTTCTATAAATATTGTTTGAAATTTATTAGATTTAATGTATCACTTTTTAACCACATTTTATTATTTTTTAATTTTATATTTTATAAGTAAATAAATATAAAAAAATATAAAGTATCAGTGTGTATACAGGGTATTCGCCATTTTGACATCATATAAACATATATTTTTCTTATATATATTATAATTATACACTATAGATTATTTTCCTATAATTCCACAGTGATATTACAGGCTATTATTATCCTGTAATATCGGCAAGATATTCACAAAAAAAAAATATTCTACTGATAAGTGGGGAAATTTGTTTCTTAAGATGATTTTTGAAAAATTATATATTTGCGCTGGTTATGACATATGTAGACTATATATAACACTTACATCAAATTAAGAAGTAGTCTACCACGTAAGGCAGTTGGCTCACGATCCAGAGGTCCCGAGTTCGAATCCCACCAAGGTAAGTGTGTTTTTCAAATACAAGAAAATATTTATAATCATAGACTGGATCTTAAGAAACAAATTTAGTTATAAAATAGTAATAAAATTTCGAAAAAAATAATTTTTTTTTATGCCGGGTGAATATCGGGAATCAGTGTCCTCTAGTATTAAGAGGACTGCAATCTTAAGTCTAGTGTCTCATGGGGTTAGAGGATATTCCTCTAAATTTTAAAATATCTTCTTGAGGCCGTATTTCAAAGGAAAATCCTCTAAAATCAAGCAGGAGCCACTAAATGACAGAATACAGGCTATTTTCCTGTAATATTTTCCTGTAATCCGAGCGTATAGTACGAAAATATTACAGTATATTACAATACTTCAGTCTGTAATTTCGTGTAATACTTTTATGTAGTTCCTGTAATATAATTTTCTGTAATCCGCTGTAGTTTCTTTCCGTAAGGGAAGGCATATGTTTATAGAATCTTTTCTTCCTAAAATAAACCACAAAATATGCCCTTCAATTTTTTGTACTTACTTAGGAAACACCCTGTATCTGATACGTGACATTTCTTTATAATGTCAATAAATGATAGTGTGCGCGAGCGCGGAAGGAATTTCGGCGAAAAGGCGAGAAGAGAATTTAAACAGAATTGCAGTCAATAAATTTAAGTTTGTATTTAGAATGTCTTTGGAAGCTTTTGCGACGACGACGACGATGTCCTCACAGTCTCGCCGGCCGTGGAGGAGCGCGCCGTCGCTTTCTTCACTACAGATCGTCTTATGTGATTCGCGATATTGCTCTCCGAAACCCCGATGGTAGCTCGACTGAGTATTTTAGAGATGTTATGTTGGGCGCCAGGTGCGATTCCACGCACCACGATTCACGAGATCGCAGTATTTCTCAGGCGTGGGCTTCGTTGGTCAACCGCGGGTGGAATAGGAGAGGGAGCGTAGCGCAATCATTACACTCAAATAACATAAAACATAGAATTATATTTCGGTTAAGGCAGATAACATGTGGACGATAACGTGTTCCACGGCGAACAAGCAGAATCCGGGTACGCGCCACGTGTCACCCCACGAGCGCGATACTCATTCCGTCGCTGAACTGCACGGCAATCCCGATTGAATTCGCACAAGAGTATTCCCCGACATAAGTTGCAGCGAATTCTACCCGGACGGTCAAACGCGAAACACTCAAAACGTCTACGTCTAACAATTGAACAATTAACGCAATTTCCCTACGGTCTACCGCGACGACGCTGGGGATCTTCTCTCCCCTCGAAACGCACGAATGGCCTCACCCGTAAGCTCGACACAACCGAGGGCCATTAATCCCGATGAAACGCACGTATAGCTAATTACAAATGGCATCAACTTAACCGGCAACGATAACTACGAGGCTCTCTCACGCGCGAGAGCCACTTCTCAAAACTACGGCACGGTTAAGCCAACGGCGATCATGAAATTCCACGCGACGAAATCACCCGCAACGAAATTACGCGAACGAAATTACTCACAACGAAATCATACGCAACAAAAGTACACGAAACGATCTCACACGCAACGAAATTACGAGCACGCTGACTGTCGGCGGCCGTACGTTCTCATCCCCGAGACGGGCACTCGCGATCACTTCGTCGCACGGGCCCTCCCGCGGTATGGCACTCGATATTCTTTAACGGCTGATTTCATACATTACCGCGGCACAACGCGACTCTCGGGAGGGCCTAGGTATTCTCGCGATCTTACTTCGAGGAAGGCTGAGCAGTGGCCTTACAATTCCTTCGATTCCGGCAGCTCGTCGCTCGGCTCACAGGGCTAGATGTTGCTGGGATGGCGGCTCGCACGACAGTGGCGTTTCCTTGGTCCGGCGGGACCACGCAGGGCCCGCGCGCGCCCGCGCGCGCCGGTTTCCCTAGCCTGATCGGTGCTGCGCCCTGGCCTGCCAGCGATCCCTCTAGGCGATCGCCGCGCTCTATAGCGCCCCTCGTCACTGCTCCCATCCGCCGGCGGTAGTTTTGAAGTCCGCCTACGTGAGACCGGCTGTCCAGGCCGCGACTCATCGTCCGGTTCCTCGACGGCCAGGCTGGCCGGGCCATGGCTCGTCGACCGGGGGCGGTATACCAGTGGTGGTCCCTTCCTCAACGGGGACCTTCGTCGGGGCGTCCCCCTCTCCGCGTCCTCCGTATTCGGGCTGCAGTGCTCTCGTGCCACCTGTGACGCCTTGACAGGTCAGCTGATTTTCCGGCTGTGGGCCCCAACGTGACCCGCCCGCCGACCGTACGCCCTCGGAAGCTCCTGGTTGCCCAGCCGTAAGTCCCTCGACGCGGCATAAGCCGTTACAATCGTCGTGACCCTGGCCATCTGCTCCGCACTCCCTCGACCTGTAACGCTCGCAAAAGATCTTAATCCTAACCTAAATGTTCGCCCTCCGCCCGCCTCGGGCGGAGGCACCATCCCTGACGCCTCCCTCGGCCGAGCTCCCATCTGGGGTACGGGACGCGACATTTGTCACGTCACACTTTATACAAATTATTTACAAGTTATTGATTTATATCGAGTCCGCGAGCCACGGGGCAAACCACTCGAGTCCGCGAACAATAGAGCCGCACGAGTTACGAGATTTGAAATTAGCGTAGATTAAACGTGAGCAGCGAAAGTCTTTCTATTTCGTACGCGCTCAAAAGGAATTCTAACACTTTCTTAGCTACGAGACTTGGAAGCGAGTGCGGAGCAGCGCGCGGAGGACCGGAGCTTTATGATCTCGAACTTCGAACCCCCGTTTGTGCTCCGAAAATTGCGCGGGGCCAATCGACTATCGACATTCCGAGACGTAAACGATTTGGCAAAGAACTGCTCAGCCGTTCTCGGGGTAGGCAATCGATCAGCTGTTTTCGAGTAACTCTCTCTGTATACTCTTGGTCCCTCTTTGTCCCGGGTGTTTACCTCTTGCTCAGAGGCCCCGAGACAAAGGGAGAGAATCGGCACGAGCAGAAAAAGCGCGACACAGTTTTTCTGCCTCTTGAAACTGTCGGAAACATGCCGAATATTCTCGGAGACGCGAATATATAATGTAAGATTCGAGAAAATCCGAGCGAGGTTTCGAGAGAAATTCTTCTATAATTTTCTAGCTGGATTAAGTCGTTTGATATCGAACAAATAGTAACACTTTTTTTTTGTTACGATGTGGAAATCCTCATGGATACCCCCGCCCCCGGGGTGGGGCGGGCGGTTATGCCGGACTCCACTTATTTAATGTGACCTACCGGCTAAAACCACACCGAGACGTTCCTACGCTGCGCTTAAGGGGAGACCCCGGGAATCACAACGTATACCATCCATGGGTCTCCCCGCGCCCGGCCTTATAGGCCCAAACCTAACTAATTGGTGGCGAGTGGGGGACGCAAACCCCACTCCTCACCCCCTCCCCCGAGGGTTGCTTTCGCAGCAAGCGAAAACTTGCCCCGACCGCTCGCCTGCCCCCTCAAGCGAGTGGGGGGGGGGGAAGAGCAGGAGTGATCACCGTAATCGGTGGGCTCCCCTCCCCTTCCTCGCACCTTCCCGTGGAAGACAGGCGGAACTGAGGGCCAGAGCAAAAACCCCAACCCCCCACTCCCGCCCCCATAACGGCCCGGGGGGAGCACTTGTAACAAGGGCCCCGTAAGGACCCCGCCCGAGCCCCCCCAGATAGTAACACTACTATCTGATTTTTATTATTAAAAACTGTTATTTATTACTGGATATTACTAAAAACTTTCATTATTACTACATTAATTATTATTACTAGATAAATTATTCATATGCACGCAAAGACGTTTTCACAACACCTCCACGGAAAGTTCGACTTTTTATGCTTGTAGAGAGGGGCGAAAGTGACCAATTTCACGCCAGGACGGCATTAGCGGGACGAAAGTGATCACTTTCCGCCCTAGGGAGGAAAGTGGTTACTTTTGTCCCGCTATCCCGTCCTGGCGTGAAATGGCCACTTTCGCCTCTCTCTAGGCATGGAGGTCGAACTTTCCGTAAAGATATTGTGAAAAATATCGTGTGCACCTCGGGGCGAAAGCTTTTTCAGACTCGTGTGATTTGCCGCCCTCGCCTTCGGCTTGGGCGACAAACTTCACCCTCGTCTGAAAAACGCTACTTTCGCCCCTTGGTGCACAATATACTATTGTCATTTTTATGACAAAGTTACATTTAAGAATTCTAAAATTAAACTGTGGTAACCATTTTTTGATTTTTTTGCTTTCACAGGGTGATTTGACTGAGGAAGCAGATAGCAACCTTTACATAAATCCTCTAGAGGTAACAGAGAAATGCGGAACTAGTCAAATAAAAAAATCAATTTCTGGTGAAGTCGGTCGAAGCATTATCACTAATACGTCCCCTAGCACTGAATCTTTGAAAGAGGCCAGTAAAGCTAATCTAAATGATATGATACCCAAGCATAGGAAAATTAGGATCCAACAAGTAAGTTCTTTAAAAATTAGTATTTTACATGTGCTTGTCTTAAAATATCCATTTTTTTACTGTACGCAAATGGGCGTATCCCGTCCGAACACGTAACGATTGGACACCGCTCGATTAAATACATAATATTGGACACGTAAAGATTGGACACCGCACAATTGGACACAGAAAACATCGCGGTAATAAAAAAACTGCTGCAAAAAAGTAGACGTATCACCTACAGGCAAATCGAACTTATTCAGATTGGTGTACCTACAGTTTATTGCATTCTGCTCAAATATTTGCAAGTAAAGAAAGTCTGCTCCTTATGGGTACCCCTCTCGCTTATAGAGGAGCAAAAAGTACAAAGGGTATTGTACAAAAAATAATAAAACGCTTCCAATCTGGATAATCTCGGGATATAAAGAGCATTCAAATATGTCATTAAAGTCGTGAAAATGTCAACAAATTAATAAACAGCGATACGCGAGTCAAGCGCGGTACGTGGTGCGCAAGTAAAGAAATTAATAGTTACAGAAGCAACGAATTACAATGTATATAATATACATATATATTCTAACTTAATAAACTGCGCGCCGATTATTTATCGGACTTGAAACACAGTTATCATTGGAACATTAATACCCCAGCAAACGAAAAAAGATTGAAAAGAATTAAAACGGGATTGCCAGGAATTCAATTAAGGACTTTCCGAATTCCATTCTGTCCAAAAAAGGGATTGAAATAGTTTCAATATCATGGAATTCTTTATTTTGGAAAGAATTTGTCTTTTTTGAATCCCATCCAATTCCGACACAAAAATATTATACCACTGAATGCCAGGTTAGGGATTAGAAAATTTCGTGATGAATTCCATTAAATACCATTGATTCCGTTAACGAAATGAATACCATTGAATGCCAAACTAGGAATTAAAAATTTCCGTATTGAATTCCATTGAATTCCGTCTATTCTGATAATAAAATGAATACCATTGAATGCCAGGATAGGGATTGAAAAGTGTCCGTGTTGAACTCTGTGGCGGTACGCGCCACCAATAGTACACGCCCGCGCAGTATCTGCATTACCGGCAGTTTGCGTCGACGCCGCTAGGCGTCGCATCGCCGGGGCATCTTCTCGAGTTCAAAGTTTCGTCTCGACCGCTATGTAAAGGGACCCCCTACGGTGCCTGACAGATCTTACAAATCTCATTTTCGGGCTAATTGCCCGTCGGTAGTAGTGCGTGTAATGCCCTTAGGCATACACAAAAGCTCACCGACGAACAACGGCGCTTGGTCGCCCAACGGAGGCGCGAGACGTTTCCTAAACCATCTAATGCCATGCAATTCCATAACCTTTACGGATTCCATAGGATTGGATGGAATTGAAAACTTTTTTGGATTCCATGGGATTGGACCATCTCATCTCGAATCCCATCTAATTTCATCTAATTCCGCCAAAAAAGGGATTCAAAGGTATTAAAAAATTTTAATATCTTTTAATCCTTTTGCGTTTGCTGGGACCCTTCTGTTTAAAAATAAGTTAAAAGAAGAGAGAGAGAGAGAGAGAGAGAGAGAGAGAGAGAGAGAGATTGTGTATGGCCCGACATCTGTTAGTGATTAATGAGTTGAATGTAAGTCGACGACGCCGCCACGGAAGGCGACAGTGGTACCGCTACTACTTCGCTAGCGAATTCATGTATCAATGCGCGCAAGATCGCGTTGCGCCGCAGCAACGGTACCCGGGAAGGAAGCGTGATACTGCGCAAGCGTGAACGTGTCGGGACGTGCGTGCAGCACAGCGGGCGTGCATTCGTCGTCCGGCAGTCGTCACGTAGAGTCGTGTTCGCATACTGCGATCGTTATTTCGAGAACATTCGTCTGATCGAATTCTGAGTCGAGACACGTTAGTAAAGTCATTTGGATTGTAATACTTTATACGCGAGCCGGTAGTAAATAATATTCAAGAAGATCAGCCATACTGATACCGAGAAGAAACACATTGTCAGCCTGAGTACGTAGAAGGAAGGACGTTTGTAAACAAGAACGCCATTACAAGGATTCGAGAACGCCCTGATGGGCTTGGTCATTGCGACCAACAATTACTGAACGCCCTGTCGGTCTTGGTCATTACGACCAACAAGGATAGAACGCCCTGTCGGGCTTGGTTATTGCAACCAACAGTAATAGTCGGAATTCCGTATTCAAGAAGGGCCTCATCTAAAAAGTAATCGCCTTTGATCTATTACAAGAGTTCGTTCGACATTCGTCTAACTTCACAAGCACGACCGACGGTTCTTTCATAGGTTTAATTTAGCTTACAGAATTCACGAGAGCGCGTAAAGAGGAATACATCCTCTGTCACAGAGAAGCCGTTTACCTTTAATTCGAGTTTAATTATTAAACCTAAGCTCAGTATAAATTCCTTGTCATTCTTTTCATGTGGTTGCAACCATTTCAATAACGATTGAACATTGTAAAGTGCTAACTGTCGTACAGTTGTTATTGCGTGATAAACACGACACTTAATTATAATCTTCACTTGTGTTCATTGTTATGCGTACAGTCATAACACTCGTGTCTATTAACGTTTTATGCGATAAGAAAATCAACCGTTTGATTACGTTTTGATAATATCTCTCGATATATTTATTATATTCTGCGCTCGATTAATCTGCGATGTATTAACTTTGAATATTGTGTTTCTTCTACTGAATTAATGTGTCAAACGAGAATTGAAAGCATATTACTATTATAAATCAGTATAAATTATTCAATTTATACAGTATCACAAAATACATTACTTTTCTGAGACAATAAACTATTCTTTTAATTGGTAGAAATTCCATAGTGTTTGTTTGTTATGCCGATGATAATTATTTATGATCAAAAAGAACATTGACGCATTACTTCAAATATTAATTCAATTATCTGTTCAACGATATTCATTTATATTATCTTGTGTGATTAACGCGAATGATCCTTTCTTTGATATCTAACAATTTGTACCATGCTTGACTACGTCAAGAGTATTCATATGTGAGCATACAATATAGTTCTTTATTTCTAAAGAACCGTTTCGTTTAATAGAACATTACATCAGTAAATTCAAAGGTGCATTCTGCAACATCTTTAAAGAAAGGATTGTTCTTTACTACTTGTTTCTTTACTAATCATATCTTTTTTACTATATTTTACACAGCTTACTTTCATGTATTATACCTGATTATATTTCTTTATTGATTATACGACTAATCTACAGCGAATAAGCATTTTGAGATACGAATTAAACCGAAATACACAATCTCTCCTCATTCAAATTTTCGTGTAGTGTGTTACTTCCTCATCTAAATCTAGAGGCCAGGCTCGTGCGTGAGCTTATACTTAATACCTTCCCTCCCCGGAATTAAATCGACGCGATTTAATTATTTTAAAAAACTATAAAGAATTTATTGCGAAAAATATTATCTCTCGATATACATGTATGACCCTCGATCTAGTGTGTGTGTGTGTGTGTGTGTGTGTGTGTGTGTGTGTGTGTGTGTGTGTGTGTGTGTGTGTGTGTGTGTGTGTGTGTGTGTGTGTGTGTGTGTGTGTGTGTGTGTGTGTGTGTGTGTGTGTGTGTGTGTGTGTGTGTGTGTGTGTGTGTGTGTGTGTGTGTGTGTGTGTGTGTGTGTGTGTGTGTGTGTGTGTGTGTGTGTGTGTGTAGAATTGCGTAGGTTTATATATGCGAACGGGAGTTCTGTGCCATATTAACGTATAATAATGCGTCACGCTCTCCTCGCTTTGCCGCCTATGCGCAGACCGATATTCTCTCGCTGGACAGAGTATATATCAGATGTTGCACATAGTCTGTGCCAAATACTAACAAATACTCTTAAGGATATGAACATGTCTATTAAATGTTCATGCGTATCATGTTGGATAATATCATATCATATACTTATAAAAAAAAAACTACTATATGCACTTTTACATATTCCTACTTGCATAACTGCTATACATTATATAATTCTGTCTCTATACATATTGAACGGTATACCTTTTAGTATATGTGCATATCAAAATCCAAATGCACACTGTCTAGCTGCTTAGCTGCTGTCTGCGCATAGGCGGCAAAGTGGGAAGAGCTGACGTATTACTATCTATAGTATAATTATCTGAATTTAATATAAGACCCAAATATTTACATTTTTTCTGAGGAATTAACGAGCTTTTCTTATAATTAATAATAAAACCTAAATTTTCAAGTAACTAAATTGTTTCATTAACATTAGTTTGACACATCTGATAATTCTTTCCAATTAGCCATAAGTCATCTAGATATATAACCGATAAAAAACCTTTCAATCTTAGGATATTTATAACCGGTTTCATAACTTTCGTAAATACGAAATCCAAAAGGTAGACATTTGAACTGATAAAGATCGCCTTCAAACTTAAATCTCAAAGAATTTTCGACTACTTTCATCTACTGGAATTAAAAAATATGCATCCTGCAAGTCAATAAAACTCATATATGTTTCTTTAAACATCAGATTTCTGGCAGATTTTAAATCTTCCATTTTAAAATAAGGAGGCTTGATAAATTTGTTCAACTGTTTCAAGTTTAAAATAAACCCTGTAAGAGCCATCAGGCTTCGGAACTAAAAAGTATGAAAAAATAAATTGGTTTTCGCTTTCGTTACATTCCTCAATGGCTTAGTAGCTTATTAATTTTATTTTTAATGTTTAATGATTCCTTTGAGTCCCACTTTGGCTCACTTGGGATTGCGTTTTGACTTGGTGTCTCATTAAATGGGATTTTATATCCTTTAATGCATGCGATGACCTTTATCTTTGTTATTTTTTTCCAAGAATCTACAAAACCTGATAATCTTTCTGCTATCATTCTTACTTCTTCTATTTCCGGGATGTCGTTCGAGACGGTTGGCGGTGTGTCGACTGAGTTTTCGGGCGAGTCGAGTGACTGCTGGTTGATCCGTGGGTCGATGGCATTCTCTGTCTGTTCTTCAGAAAAATTCGACGATTCTAATATGTACCCACCTGTCTCATCCTGACAGGTGGGTTTCTCCAGTTTCCCAAAGTTGCCTTGGTTTGTAATTTTGGTTTATCGGGTGCCTTTATTTGTGAACATGCTTTTTCTACAGCCTTTGCCTCCTTCACCTGTTTGGCAAATTTTTGACCGTATAGCCATTTATCGTCTGGTTTGGCTGCTTCAACTGTGGGTTTAACAGATTTACTAAGCAACGGCGTAATAAACGATCTTCTTGTCATTGAATGTTGGTAAAAAAGATCTGTTAATATTTTTCCCGCGTCACAAAGATAGCTCACGAACTGGGTGTAATCTAATCCTTCTTCTGGTTGATTCACGATCATTGAGACTGCAGCAGTCAAAGCTACAATAGCCGTTCCAGCACTATTCTGAGTGTCAATAAAGTGCTGATCACGTTTCTTAGCAATTTCCGTTAGTACAGGTTAAACTTCCAGGTTTACTTTCGGGGCTTCGCAGTATAAATTACCTTCTTTTGGATATTTTGTAATTATAACAGGTTTTACTTTTTCAGACAGGCCTTCGAACATGAATTTTCTCCAAATCATTTTAACCTCTTCTTGAATTTTTAGCTCAGCAGTAGTTTTTGCTTCTTTTCCGACTAGTTGTAGGATCTCAGTGTCGGCATCACCTATATCGCCAATCTTCTCTTTATCTTCCTCATTTATTTTAGCAACATTTTTGTCATTTTTATTTTCTCCGACATCTAGAAGTTCTGAAAAAAGGAGGAAATACTAATTTGACTTCTCAAAGAAGTATTTTTGAGAAAAGCTAATAATGTCGTATGGTCTTATTTCTGATATACTTCGTATGGACACGTATGACAGTCACGTTGTGGCTGTCAAGAATTTTTATTTACGACTGACACCCTAGCTTACTGCTTGCAGTATTCGTGTGGAAACTGCAATAAAGGTTAAACATTAAAACTGACACTTAAAAACTTAAGGTTTGCTGTTCGCAGTATTTGTGTGAAAGACTGCGATAAAGAGTCAAGTATTGAAACTGACATTTGAGGCTTGTTGCCCGCAGTATTTGTGTGAAAAACTGCGATAAAGGTCAAGTATTAGAAACTGACACTTACGGCTTGTTGCCCGCAGTTTTCGTGTGGAAAACTGCGAAGGAACAGATTTGTGTGAATTCTTGTTCCTGTTGTCTACCAACCTGTCGGTGGTTCGTTTTCTTTTTCATTCTCAACCTCTAGACAATGAGCTTGCGTCTTGTCATTGGTTCTCTATGAAGCTCAAGAAGACGGTTGTTAGGTTATGTATTTGATTTTCGATATTTTGCAACCTTTTTTCCGTCTTTGACTCTGATCTTTTACGATCCTTTGATCTCAACTTTGATCTTTTCCTCTTCTTATCACTCGGCATGATGAATATCTGCTTACTATTAATCTTTTTATATCAATAAAAATCTTTACTTGCTTCTCCGTACGTGTGAAGTTCTCCGGACAACGAAACAATATGAGATGCGCGAATACAGATGGCGCGAGCTAGGTTAAGGTGGTTCTCGCAGTAATTTGAAGTAACAAAAACAACTATTGTTACTAGTGACAAATATGAATGATTTAGTATGTAAAAATCAGCATACATTTAAATTAATTATTCCGTAAGGTGTTTTCTCATTTAACCGTTGCTATAAACTAAAAATATCAGAGCAAAGTCACAAATTTAACTAGAGTTGAAACCTTATATTTGGCAACGTCGCGATTTTAAAGCCGCCGGAGCGCCTTCCACTTAGTGTATTGTCATAACCAAACTTTCAGTGTTTCAATCAGTGCATAGGTTCAACAACGTTGTGTTATATAGCTCCGGGGCGAAGCTGAAAGCACTAAATTTCTCTTAACCGAGGGATCAACACAAAAAAAAAGTTTCAATCAGTGCGTAAACATGAGCGAAGAGCCTCGACGCAAAGGTCATTTCGAAACGAAACAAAAAATTCAATGGAAAGATAATGTCATCGCGGGAGTCAAGCGGAGAAAATTAACTCGCGAAGAGCACGAAGAGTCAAAAATAGACGGTTACCGAATCGTTAACATCACGAAAGTAGCAGAGGATATGTGATGTCGGTCGTGTAACGCATCACTTTTGTTTCGACACATAGAAAATGAAACCGTAATAGGCTTGGCAAGCATTTTTCATGTACGGTGTCAGAATTGCAACATGATCAAAAGAGTTGATACCTCAAATCAGGAAATAAACGTTGCCGATAATCGCAAACGTAAATTTGACATTAACTACAAAGTTGCCTTAGGTAAGTAAATGGCCTCAAATTCTCTCTGATTCCCTTGTTAATAATTCACAAATTTGTAGGAGTTATTGATGGAGGCATTGGGATTACGCAATTGAACACTGTGCTCTCAGCGATGAACATTCCAACGATCTATGCTTTGTTGTTGAAACGATACGAACGTTCCGTCGGAGTAGCAATTGAGTCAGCTGCGAAAGAGAGTTATGTCGAGGCAATAAAAGTAGAAAAGGAGCTTTCTCGTGCTATGGATACGTGAGTAATAATATTGTGTGACTCGTACTTGACTATCGCTGCGATACACTGTATACAGTTAGCAAATATTAATTACAGGTCGAGGGCAGTACAAAGTGAAGATCCGGTATTAATCGCAGCTTCCTACGATGCTGCTTGGCCAAAACGAGGAAATGGTAATACGTATGACAGTTTAGCAGGTATTTCGAATACTTAGGGTAAAAGTGGTGAATATGGACCATCGTTTTAGAATGGCTTTTTCATGTAAAATCGGACCATCATTTTCACCACTTTTATCATAATTTCCGTAGTGTTTACATATGTACATATTGTACATGCGTATCAGCATCGAAAAAATCATTATCAGAATATATACGATTTAGTTTTACGTCAAGTCTAGTACCATTTCCTGTACTTTCCTATACTTCAATCATGATTCGTAATCTATTTATAGATACTTCTATACACTTATTTAATTATATACAGGCTGTTTATATTAGACTAATATTTTTCTTTTTTTTTTATTGTATAAACTATTTTATTATTGTAATCTTTGTATCGTTGTCATAAAAATAAATATGCTCATTAATAAAGCGTCTATTTGTTACAATCTCAATTCAACACGTGTCCTATTTTTGATCCAACTGAATCCAACGTTAGTTCCTATTCCTCTTAGTTCCTATTTCTCGTTTCATTACAGCTGTTGGATCTCTGATCGGCGCTAAATCAGGGATGGTAATTGGATATGGGACTCGAGTAAAGCACTGTCGACTATGCCAAGCGGGGGATAGTCTAGACGATCACGATTGCCGGCTCAACTGGACCGGGAGTGCGAAGGCGATGGAGCCAGATATCGCCGTAGAAATTATTGCGAAAAATAAAGACTTTGAAGAGCACAACGTAAAATTAGGCACACTCATTGGTGATGACGATAGCTCCACAATCGCTGTTCGTCATGAATGCAGTCATCCGGTAGCCAAGTGGTCTGATCTAGATCACGCTGCGAAGAAACTAAGCAAAGCATTGTGGGCACAAAAAGTACCAAGGGACGTCATAGAGTATCTGAAATACTGCTCCGGCTGTGCTCTAAAGAAGAACAAAGGTAACGTAGAGGCGACAGAAAATGCGATAAAAAATATTATCCCTCATGCGTTTAATAAACACACAAAGTGTGGCGAATGGTGCAGATATGCCGAAGACCCGGAGAATTACACGCACAACGGGCTACCAGGAGGTAAAGGACTTACCGGACAGACGATGAGACAAACACTTGCAGCTATCTTTGACGTGTTTTGGAAAAACGCAGACAAGCTCGCCCCATGAGGCTCTAGTCAACCAAACGAGGCATTCAATTCAAGCGTGTCGGCAAAAAGTTGTAAAGCCCATCACTACGCGGGTTCCGAATCGTTCGATTTTCGAGTTGCTGCCACCGTTTGTAAAAAGAACATCGGCACCAAATATATCGTCGATTTAAATAAGAAGCTTGGACTGTCTCCCGGAAAAGTAACCGAAGAATTTCGGAAAAAGGAAAACTACCAGCGAGCCAAGCGACGAGAACGAGCCAGCAAGCCCAAAACCAAGAGAAGACGTCTTTTCGTGCAGAAGCAGCGGTCCAATAAAAAGAATAGAGCTGAGAGAAAAGAAGGAATCACATATTCGACTGAATGTGGACTTGACGGAATAACGGAACTCATTGATAGTCTTGTAGTAAGCCCAACTGCACCTCAAGACAGTCCTCTAGTTTATTTTGACCTCGAAACGACTGGTCTTTCCGTCAAATATTCGGAAATTTGCCAAATTGTAGCCAGATACGAAGATCAGGAGTTCAGCGCATACATGGTGCCTCTGCGATCCATTTCAAAAAACGCTGCAGAAGTAACTGGCTTGTCAATCTGCGCAGGTGAAATGTTTCTCCACGGAGAGAAGGTTGAAGCAACTCCATTCCATACTGCCCTGCAGAACTTTCTGCAATTTCTAAGTAATATAGGCAAAGACATCACGTTAGTTGCTCACAATGGATTCACGTTCAACGCACGATTTCTAATCAGAGATATACGCGCTTATAATCTATGGGAGGAGTTCACATCAGTCGTTTACGGATTTACCGATACTCTTCTTGTCCTGAAAGCGAAATTGCCTTCCCGAACTGCGGCTAAGCTCAAATTTACGCAAGTCGATCTTGCAAGTGATTTGCTTGGCGAGAATGTTGCAGCCGACGCTCACAATGCGTTAAACGATGTCAGAATTCTCCAGCAAATCGTCGACAAAGCGGAAGTTATAATACACGTCAAGAACTTATGGATCGCTCGAAGTCTGTGACTGCTATGGTGCAGATAATTGAAAAGTCCGTTTTGAAAAATACAAACAAGGTCACAATGGATTGCATGAAGGGATCCGTCTCAGTCGGCATGATTAGTAAGATGGCAGAAGCAGGGATTACTTTTGATCTTTTGCAACGTGCCTATAAAAAAGGCAATAAGGGTATAGAGCTTCTACTGGGCGAATATTGGAGGACGTCCAAGGATAACAAAAAATAAGAAGATACTCCAAAACGTTTTCTTCGAGGTCAAAAAGACTATAGAAAGCACGCAGAGCACGGAGAGTAACACGTGAATGTCTCCATAATTTTGTCATCGATACTTTCTACAGCTGTACGGATACATTTTTAAAATAAATAAAATATATATCAACTTGATTTGAAATTTTGATACCTGTGATAAGAAAATAGATATGACTATAAATATGATTACCCCGGTAAAGAATAAAATAAATGCTTTTCGGCACTATCGCGAAATTGTAGAAATTGTGACGTATATTTTTCTATTTTTATATATTTTATTTTTTACCGGCGTAATCATATTTAGAGTCATATCTATTTTCTTATCACAGGTATCAAAATTTCAAATCAAGTTGATATATATTTTATTTATTTTAAAAATGTATCCGTACAGCTATAGAAAGTACTGCCGAAAAAGATATCCCCTACAGCACGAAATATTGCAGCAACTTGCAGCAACATTGCAACAATTTTGCAAAATTGCTGCAATGTTGCTGCAATATTTCGTGATGTAGGGGATGTTATCCTTATAACCTCCATTCAACGGTGGGAGAATAGTAGGACACGCGACTTGTGCGTCAGCTGACGCGTGCGACGTTGCCAAGCAGCCACTCAAGACGGCCGCCATGACTCTCGTGTCGTATCGAAACGTCGAAAGTTGCCGAAAGTTTGTTGAAAGTTTCGCTTTATTTATATACGGTACGGTCAATCAATTTGGTGTCGCGTCAGTATCTTTAGAAATGTTTATTGGATCGATTAAACAGTTTTTTATTCGTTCATCTACTCGAGAAGTATGAACGTATTCCATAAATATGCGATCTGACCCTCTTTTCCCTATTATCACCATGTAAAATTGGCAAAGTTTACGGACATATATCTCCGGAACTAAGCGGTAAAAAAATTCGAAATTTTTCAGACACACTCTAGGAACGTTAACCTTTCATTTAATATCATATTTTCCGGGCTATCTACATTTGACCTAAATGCTAGAACCACCTTAAGGGAAAGAAGTTAAAATTTGTAAGCTCTAAACGTTGTGAAGTTTTCCTACGCGAAGCGCTACTACACCCAGCAAACGCTAAAGGATTAAAAGATATTAAAAATTTTTAATACCTTTGAATCCCTTTTTTGGCGGAATTAAATGAAATTAGATGGGATTCGAAATAAGATGGTCCAATCCCATGGAATCCAAAAAAGAAATTTTCAATTCCATCCAATCCTATGGAATCCGTAAAGGTTATGGAATTGCATGGCATTAGATGGTTTAGGAAACGTCTCGCGCCTCCGTTGGGCGACCAAGCGCTGTTTTGTTCGTCGGTGAGCTTTTGTGTATGCCTAAGGGCATTACACGCACTACTGCCGACGGGCAATTAGCCCGAAAATGAGATTTATAAGATCTGTCAGGCCCCGTAGGGGGTCCCTTTACATAGCGGTCGAGACGAAACTTTAAACTCGAGAAGATGCCCCGGCGATGCGACGCCTAACGGCGTCGACGCGAACTGCCGGTAATGCAGATACCGCGCGGGCGTGTACTATTGGTGGCGCGTACCACCATAGAGTTCAACACGGACACTTTTCAATCCCTATCCTGGCATTCAATGGTATTCATTTTATTGTCAGAATAGACGGAATTCAATGGAATTCAATACGGAAATTTTTAATTCCTAGTTTGGCATTCAATGGTATTCATTTCGTTAACGGAATCAATGGTATTCATTGGAATTCATCACGAAACTTTCCAATCCCTAACCTGGCATTCAGTGGTATTCATTTTCGTTAACGGAATCAATGGTATTCAATGGAATTCATCACGAAACTTTCCAATCCCTAACCTGGCATTCAGTGGTATAATATTTTTGTGTCGGAATTGGATGGGATTCAAAAAAGACAAATTCTTTCCAAAATAAGGAATTCCATGTTATTGAAACTATTTCAATCCCTTTTTTGGACAGAATGGAATTCGGAAAGTCCTTAATTGAATTCCTGGCAATCCCGTTTTAATTCTTTTCAATCTTTTTTCGTTTGCTGGGCATGTAATCATCGAGAACGAAATGCGAAGTATAATAAAAATATTCGTAAGAAACATACAATTTTGTTTCTTTTAATTTAATTTTTTTTTAAATTGTTTCAAAATTATGTTAAAATTATGCTAAAATTTCGCTGAGAAGTGTTCCAAAACGTGAGACTACTTCAGAAAGTTTTCAAGTCAAATTTCAGCGAATTTTTCAACAATCCACCAATAGTGATGAAATTAACTAAATTTTTCCATCTGCAGTAGCGAAACTTATAATTAAATATGTGTGTAAATACGGGTTATCATGAGAATTTGTTTCTTCTATTTTTAACAGTATTCAAAAATTCGAATATAATTTTTAATTACAATTGATTACAGAGCATAAAACCACGAATGCAAATCGTCAGAGATGAAGAGAGCCTAGTAGTGCGCAGTATCTTAAAAGAAGATACTGCCATAGAAGACAATAATAATCATTATGGAGGACTACGTGGTGGCAAATCCTCCCCGCTCGTGTCAACAAATAGCTTGGCATCTGCTACGCGCATAATTAATTATCACATGTTTGGATCCCTCGGCACGTCAAAGCATTACAAAGGTAAATATTTGATTTTTATCAAATTTAATTGAATTGGTAGTTTTCTTTGTTCATATAAAGTTCCTCAGATAGTTTTTAAGTGGGCAAGTAGAAACTTACACATTGCTTCCTCATAATTTTTAAGTATCCAAATTATAAATTTGAACATTATTACTTCCTCACAATTTTATTTCGTTCATAAAGCTTCCTCTATGAAGAAGCCAAATTAATAAATATTTACTAATAATTATGCATAAAAAGACAGGCTTCCTCATAGAGAAAGCTTTATGAGCGAAATAAAATGTTGATTAAGCAATGTGCAAATTTATAATTTGCATACTTAAAAATTATAAGGCAGCAATGTGCAAGTTTCTACTTGTTTAATATCTTACAATAATTTTTGTAACACTTTTTTATAAAAACATTATCAACATATTAATGCTACAAAATAAATGTTAAATATTATTGTGATGTACAAATGTAAACATAATCTCATTTTTCTTCAACCATGTTTAAATTCTTTTTTTTCATAAAAAAGTAATTGCTGAAAGATCACTTTCCGCGTATTTTTAGCAATTATGCAACACTTTAAGCGAAATGTCAGAGAAATTTCAACACGTTGTCAGAGAAATATCACCAAGTTCAGTAAAATTTTTCCACCAGGGTAAGAATGAAGAAAACTAAAATTGCGCTTTTATACTGGAGTCAACGTTTCTTACATATTGTTTTACATATTGCTTTCTCTTACATATTGTTTTAAGTTTTGGATCATCAATGATATTAAACCTGACTTCCGAAGCGCGGATCTAGCTCGCGGCGGTTCAGGGTTCGGAGTAGTTTCGGAGAAAGACACAGACTGGTAATTTTGATAACAAAATAAAATTCAATAACGTGGTGGTAGTATAAAGATACGCGTTAGGTTTGCGTGAATACGCGGATCCGCTACGTGAAAACGGCGCTAACTGATGGAATCGCTTGGTGTTACTGTGTCGCCCTGCGGGGCGGAGATTGACGGCGTTCGATAATCTGCGAGCGGGGTGGAGATCTACGGTGCGTGAGAACAATAAAGCGGGTATTTGCGGATTGCTCGGAACGGCACACAGTGATCCAAAATTCTAAAAAACTGGCCAAAAGTCATATTTTTAAATATTTAAGAGTGTTTAAATATGAAATTATATTATCTCAAATGTTTAGTAAACCAATTTATGTAATAATTATTTTATGAATAGGGGAGACCGGGGCAAACTCGACACCGGAACAAACTTGACACTAGGCTTTTTGCCAATTTAAATCTATCGTAGAACCTTGCCTTTTCTACTGTAAATGCGTCTTTATGTGTCAGTATTATTAACGGAATTTAGTGACATTCTGAGTTATGGTGTAATTTTTAGCGCGACATAAGCGTTTTTAATGGTGAAAAGTAATTTTTCTGATCTCTCGAATATTTCTACTCTTTCATCGAGCTTTACTCTTGCAACTTGCAAACCTATATGTAAGTAATTTTGATAAAAAATTTGATGCTCTATACGCATTCGATAATAGTTTTTGCATATTTTCAAAATTTCCATGTTTTTGGGGTGAAAAAAAGCGAAAAATGAGGTTTGGGACAAAGTTGACACCATGCCGTTTTATCGGCTCTCAATAACAAACGATGCTTGTCATGCAGTCATATGGCTCATGACAAATGTGTGTGCACGTCCGATCGCAAATTTACTTGCATAAATCAGTTTTTCAGACATGAGTTTAGATGAAAATAATTGAAAGTTTAACAAGTTTTGTTCTCATTATTTCCAATGATTGTTTTACTTAATTCCGAATTTTTGTATTTTCCAAATACACGATAAACAATGTATTTTTAGTTTCAGATAATAACAAATAAGTTCCAGATCAGATTGTGTCGATCAAGCAAAGTATTAAGTTTGCCCCGGCATTTTTCAATTTGAAAATTTGTCGTCGCATCACTTTTCCTTTCCTGGGGGCAAAACTAAGCGACATACAGCAAAACTTTCTTAAGCAATTTTGTATCTGAATGAACACTCTTTAAATGTGTACCATTGAATTTGCTTGAAAATTTTAATTAATTGTTGAAAATTACCTTTGAAAAAATCGTGTCGAATTTGCCCCGGTCTCTCCTATGTATTGCAACTTTGAAATACTTCCTCAAAGTCAGACAATTTTATGCACGCGTTCCATACTATTTAGCAACTATGACATCGTGCTCTCTCACAATGATAATAACCTATAAATTTCTAATTTCTTTGAATAACAATTTGATAAGATCTCGTTCTAACTTATATTGTAATAAAAAATGCAATATGCTGTTTTTATTAATATTTATAATACACTACTAAAAAAAATAGGGAACACTTTTGATATGCTAAAAATTTGGGTTATTTTGAAACTACTGAAACTCAACCAAAAATCATCCTAGACACAAAACTAAAAAAGCATTTTAAAGCTTGAAACTTCTTATTTTAAACGCTTTTTGTCGATTTTGATTACTTTCTTTGGGGAAAAAAAAAAAAAAAACGGTACAATGATAAAGCTTGATCCGTCAAAATACAAATTTTTAATGCAAATTTGCTGCGCTACATTTGGCGTGCAAAAAATCGAGAATTTCTATTATTTGTATTTTATGGGATCTTTCCCTTTCAATTGAAGAGGTTGTGGAACGTTGTGCAATTTTTTTGGCCGAGTTATCGAGGTTTGATAAAAGGTGGTTGCTTTGACTTTGATCGCTTATAACTCGTGAAAAAATCAACGCACAGCATTCTGCAAAAAATCATTGGAAAGCTGAAACTTAACCTTTTCGAACGCTATTAGTGTTTTTTTCTTAACCTTATGTTTTCTATCAGCAAATCAAATTTAAAAAACATGTAAAAAATCACATATTTTTCGTTTTTTCTTTACATCAGTACATTGTCGCGAAGAAAGGTCCAATCAAAATCGCTACAACAAAGTTTTGTAGCCCGATTATACCTCAATAACAAACAATAACGTATCAGCTCAAACAATTTTGTTCCGTGTGTCCATCGCACTTAAAGTTGCCGAAGTTGCTAAAAACTAAAAAAATCAATCTGCTCTACTGCAGTTAATAAAAAAAAAAATCTCTCAAAAAATTAAACACGCATTTTGAAGCTTGAATTTTCAACATTAACGCGTTATCGGCAGTCCAAAACTTTTATATTTCTTGTTCTATGCTTTAAAGAACACATTACTTTGTTTTTCAAAATTACATGTTTACACTCTGCAGGTCGATAAAAAAATTTTTTTTGAAAAATGTTATAAATAAAAGTAGGACATTTTAACGTTTACCAAATACAATCAATTAGAATCAAAAGCCATGCGATCAAGCTTAGGTCTTTGACAGCCTTATATTAGTTACTGTATACATATATGTCTATATATATACATATAATTTTTCCAAACAAACTGCGCGCCGATTATTTGTCGGACTTAAAACACAGTAATTGTTAGAATTAAAAACCCTTTCCTCCCCGGAATTAAATCGACTCGATTTAATTATCTAAATACTGTAAAGAAAATTTATTGCGAAAAATATTCCCTCAGCCAGGGTTCAAACCTGGAACCTCCCTCATTCCGTGTAGGGCGTCGTACCAATCCGACTACCGAGGCATGTGGTAATATTTATCGCAATAGCCGGTTAATAATAGTTTGAAACGTCTTTTTCAGGCGACGTGAATAATAATAATAGAAATAGGATCGATATACAATTGATATACAATCAATTAGAATCAAAAGCCATGCGATCAAGCTTAGGTCTTTGACAGCCTTATATTAGTTACTGTATACATATATGTCTATATATATACATATAATTTTGGCTAAGGTAATATTTTTCGCAATAAATTTTCTTTACAGTATTTAGATAATTAAATCGAGTCGATTTAATTCCGGGGAGGGAAGGGTTTTTAATTCTAACAATTACTGTGTTTTAAGTCCGACAAATAATCGGCGCGCAGTTTGTTTGGAAAAATTATATGTATATATATAGACATATATGTATACAGTAACTAATATAAGGCTGTCAAAGACCTAAGCTTAATCGCATTGCTTTTGATTCTAATTGATTGTATATCGTTACGATCCTATTTCTCTTATTGTTTACCAAATAGTTTTTTTAAATTTTCCTACGATTTTTTTGACCGAGTTACAGGATTATGAAGTCAACCTCTCACTTTTCTGAAAAATCAAGAGACACGGTAGTGTCTCGCGCCAAGTATACGTGAAGCGAGACCGCACCGTGAATTATTTACACGACGCGACAAGTTGCGAATACCCGAGATTTTGAGATCTCGATAACCAGTGATCGGATCAAGTTCTAACTAGGTTTAATGGATAGCTTGGACCATAATAAAAGTGTCTTTATTTTTCCGTTACGTGCTCTACGAGCGGAGATATTGCGATGCAAAGTCCAAATGTGGAAATTTTTATTTAAGAAACGTCCACGTCGTCGTCGTCGTCGGACAAAAATGGCGGCTGGTGTGTCATTTTCCCATTTTTGACACTAGAGGGCAGTGATGCCCGTGCAGACCGGACACTGCAGTGCACTGTCGCAGTGCGTGACAGCATATGTATGTACGTGTCCTGCGTTCTGCGCTTAGTGCAGATAGTGCGTTCAGTCGATTCAGTGCGCTGTCATACTATGTTTACGCGAGCATTACTTTTGTAGTAACTTACGATTATTTCTCTGCGTAAATAAGGTTTTGTGGTATAACTTACGATAATTCATTCCGTGTAAACGAGTAACGCTCGCGTAAACATAAGTCAGTTATAACCTAGAAATTAGATAGTGACAGTCGTGACCATCGCCGCGTGATAGATAGTGATAGAGAAATACGGCAGGGAGCTAATGCCGAGGAGATCTTTAAGAAGGAAAGTGTATCCAAAATCGCACACGTACGTATATGCTGCCTTGTAAAAGTTGTAAAGTTAAAGAGAACGAGAAAGTGATCTGTATCTTTATGCACGTGTGGCAAGCACTATTTTTCTGAAAAATCTATCAAATTTATATGCACGTTTAACAGGCACTATCGCGTAATAAAGATTTCTCCGAAGTATGTTCATTATTTTTTAATAATACATTTTGTGTAGTAAAAAAGATTCTGAGAAGAAAAATCGTTACTCATGTTTCGTTTGTTTCTAATTAATACTTGAAATATCACGATGTCAATAAGTAAGAAAATGATATTTAAAACGAAAATTTATGGATATAAGTATACTAGCTTGATACACCCGTGCTTCTCGCTACGGTATGCGGAGGATTCTATAATTCATCTCCGAATTTAGATTTGCCCTTTTAAGGGTTGGTTAGGACAAAATCTTGAATTATGTTTTTAAGCATTTGTATGGGTAACCCTTTGTAAGCAAAAACCAAGTTGATATCTCAATTAAGGCCTAAGAGATATTGAGGATCCGTGAAACACGTTTTACCCCTTTTCATCCTGTTAGGGGTCAAATTTCTAAAAATCTTTTCTTAGTGGATGCTTAATACGTCATGAGAGGAATACACTACCCGAATTTCATGTTTCTAGGTTCAGGGGTTTGGGCTGAGCGTTGATGAGTCAGTCAGAACATTTGTCTTTATATATTATAGATTTTGCTTCTTACTTTAATTAGATATAATATTATGTTATTTAATATAGTATCTTCAATATAGGATCTGATTGATATATTTTATATTCAGTAGAACAAATTAATAATAGTTTTTGCTTGCAATTCAAGATGTAATTGGTAATGTCAATCCATAGCCCATTCGAAAAATGTTTTGGGATAAAAATATAAAAAAGCTCCGTAGTTATTGACGCTGTGTTTCAGCCAATTCCCTTTAGGTTTTGTAACCAGAGTTTTTGATTTGTTTTTTCTGGAAAGCTCTGAAGTTCTTTTCCGTGTATCGGTCGCATTATTAGAAGACCATCAAGATCAATTCACAGACCCACAAAAAAGAAAAGTTGTCTGCGCCATGGACTAAACCATGGTATTCTCAAGTATTTTTGCCTGCTGAAACCAAATATGACCTCAGTTTTGCCCCTACACATCAGGGTTTTTTTCTACAGCCAAAAACACCTTGAAAAATCCATTAAATCGTAGATCCCACAACTTAACATCAAACTCCGTAGCTCACTCAACTCCAAACAACCAAACTAAGAATGCCATAACCTTTTCATACTAATCCCGTAACCCTGGAACACTATACCTGCAAGCCCCATAACCTCATGACCCTATAACACCATAACCCTGGGGCAGAACGAGGGATATACGAACAAAATGATGAGTTCCACTCATTCGAATCAGAAGTCCCAACGGAAGTACCATCGAATTTATATATATGTGGCTATCCCATAGTTAGAGAAGAATAGACTGAAGAATATAATAGAATTGTAAATAGCCCGATACTTCAAAATTGGCGGAAGGTAGAGCAACCACGAACATTTCTCAAAAAATTCAAAACTTTATAAAAATAAACTCTATTACCGATTATCGTCAAATTCAATACTTCTTTTAACGATACTCTATATAAAATTATATGTATAACTTATACATGTAACTTTTTAAGCAGAAATCGGTACTCCTTCACTGATCTTCGCCAAATTCAATAACACCCTTCCTTAATAATACTCTATGCATCAAATAACTTGTACATTTTTTAGACAGAAATCGGTAATCCCTTCACCGATTCTCGTCAAATTCAAAACAACTTTTCTTTAATGATACTCTATATAAGATTACATGTATAACTTATACACTTTTTAGGCAAAAATCGGGGTAAATATGCAGTATAGTGCCAACCTTTCCGATTTTGTTGAAACTTTTTTATTTTGTGTATTTTGGATAAAAAAAAAAGATTCTGAGAAAGAAAATCGTCGCTCATGTTCCGTTTGTTTATAATTAATATTTATAATATTTCGATGTCGGTAAGTAAGAAATTGACAATTTATGTATGTATTTTTACTTTTTTATTAATACGCATGCGCAATAATCTTGCGCCTTACTTCAATTAAGTTATTTAATTGTAATTAACTTCAAATAAGTTATTGATCTATAACCTATATATCATTATAACCTTATAACGTTATATATCTCAACCGCTACTTTAAAATTACACGATAAAACAATAAAATTACATGAATTTTTAACATTAATCAATAACAAAAAACGTTTAATTAATTTCTTAATAGAATCGAAAGTTTTAAATAATACTTTAAAATGTAAAATCTGTGAGAGTGATATAAAATTAAATAAGGTGTAAAGAAAACACACATTGTTGTTTTGTAAAAATATTATGTAATTTCCAATATGCAACTACGTCTTTTTTTTTTAATGGTTTTACTATTATTTGTTCTCTTTGATATCCTACAACTTTTGTCTAAAACGTTTTTTCATATCTTCCATATTTTTTGAGATATTTTCCTTGAGCATTTAAAATAAAACACCCTATATATATGGCAAATGCCCCCTTTGTTATTGTCGCCGAATAGCAAAAAAGTTGATTGTTTACTTTTTCACGCTGGTGCTTCTCACAATCACTTATAGTCTTTCTCGCGATTCTTTTTGTGCGTTTTACTACTTCCATTCCAGACGAGTGTCAACAAAAATTCTTTTTCTCCGGCATCATTCTGAAGCCGATATGGTTCCTGCCAAATTTCGTCGAGCTGCGTTTCCCATTTGGGTCTACTTTTTGTATACTCCTTGAAGAAGTACATAACATGGTAGTATTTTTTAAGGCAAGATTCCGATAACCCTGGCGCCTTAATTTGACGATGGTTTCTGGTAGTACTTTTAACGCTAAACAAAAAATTATATATAGGTCTTATAAAGCTAACCGCTCTGGTTTTTAAGATATACAGTGTTAAAGTTAAAAATAAATCATATGAATTTTTAAATAATACTTTAATTGTGTGTGTATAAACATTACACACGTAGGCGGGAGAAAGGCTACAGCCTCTCCCTTGCAAGCAGGGGGGTGGGGGTGAACCTCGGTTCGCGTAAAAAGTTAAAAGCCCGTTTTTTCTTCTTTCGTCGCTTCGTATGAAAAGTTGCATTGTGTAAAAATATTTAATACCTGTAACAGAAATAATTTGTTATAGCAGAAAATAGTTAAGATATTGAAAAGTGACACCTCGCGTGACACCTCGTTTCGCATGGAAAGTGTATGCGTGGAGGCAGTAGGTTTCGCCCCGGGGCTCCTCTACCCAGATAGCCAAATGCTGTGAGTTTGCTGTCATGTTGCCAACAATCGTTGTTTGGCACTCGCCACTGTAAATAGTTTCGTTAGTATTAGTCTCAGTTTCGTCAGTATTCGTATTATCGGTACATTACCATATTTTCGGTGACTCGCCCGAAACGTCGGCAGATCATTCGATATTTCCGCGATTCACCAATCGGTGCTGCAACCGTACACCCTACGAGGACACCCGACATCAAAGGGAAGAACAAATTGCTCGCTCGCGGCACATTACAAGACCGCAAGCTCACTCATCGTCCAGAAGTTTCGAGGTGCACATCTTACACACTCGTACCTACAGAAGGCCTTATCGTGCTCGCTCCTCCAGGAGTGCGAACTTCTCCTGCTTTGCCTGCCTTGCCTGCACTGCTTTCGCTTGCCTGCCTGCTGTCTTTGCTTGCCTGCTCTCTTGCTTGCTTGCTGCTTCCGCACTTCCGCAGCAAGTGCCTGCTTGCGCTCTGAGGAAGGACGAAATCCCTCCAGGAGACGACGGCCGACCGAAATATGAGTCGCTTGCTTTCGCTATATTCTTTCGCTTAAATTTCACGTTGAGGAGACGCAACACACTTCCTCTGGTCCTTCGAATATTTAGACCAACTCGCAACTGGGGCCTAACACCCCCCCGAGACAATCGTTGATGCAACTAATTTTGACAAACTAGGGACAAGGTGAGACAGTATTATGTCTGTCGGGTTGAACTCACATGAATTCTAATTCTATTCGGAAAATTGAGAGCAACATGTTTACACGGATTTGTTATCTGTGAAGAGTTGATTTGTGAGACAGCAACTTGACGACAACTCGTTGTTGTCCACGATTAACAGCATATTCAATGCAATTTGAGAGCAACTTCCCAGGCAGCAGCGTCACGTGATTTTTACGTCAGTTTATGGTCAATTGTTACGTCAATTATTCTTTTATAATTATGTAATAATGACTTTAAAAATGACAGGAATAAGTCACAGACCAATGACGACATTTCAAGACGTTAAAAACGTAACCTGTATGACCTTTTTTTGGCCTTTTAATTACGTTTTAATAAGAGAATTGTAAAAATCAAATTTATATACAAAATTATAATTAATTAAGAAACCAGATTTGTTATAAAATATATATACATTTTATGTTTTGTGTTTATTTAATTATTATCAGTCTTCAAAAATAAAGGTACCATTAATATAAGGTTACATCAATCTAAAAGTGTGCCACACTTTATTATAAAAGTGGACTCCACGATACAACTGATACAAGTTGTGCAGTTCCGTCATTTATATATCGTTCATATATACTATCGTTCTTCATATTTTAAATACGAAAAACAGATCCTAACGGATGCCATCTATCGGATCCGACATTTGCACATTCTTTAGAAACGTATGACAATTTCATATTGTCAACACTATGTTAGCAACGACTTACAATTAAAAAACTTTATAGCTTGAAGACATATACGCAATAACGGATGGAAATCAATATATATGTGTTGTTGCCATCATGTTTGCATAAAACGACGAATCATACATTGCTGTCATGTTGCTGACATGTTGCAGACTCCATAACGTACCAGTATTGCGGACAGTTTGCTCTCAAAATTGCGTCAACTGATTGCATGTATAAGCAGTCATGTACCTGTATTTGTAACGTGTTCTATTTCGATGTCAGCAAATTTACAGCAAATATATAACAACACATGCAATACATTAGTTTGCTCAATATGCTATATCACGCTTGGCTATCTGGGTATTGTTAAACTAGACACACAGTGTGCCTTCAAAGTACATGCGTCGGCTTTCCACGCGTGAAAAGTTGTAAACCCATGTGGCACCTTGTTTTATATCGATAACATATATCAAGGTCATTGAAATCGGTGAGATCGCTCTTAATCTAAAGTTTTACCAACTTTAACACTGTATATCTCGAAAACCAGAGCAGTTAGCCCTATAAGACGAATCAATTGGTATGAAAAAAGACATAGTTCCTTTAAAAAAAAATATGTAATTTGCAATATGCATCTGCATACTTTTTCTTAAAAGCAACTATGTCTTTTTTTCATACCAATTGATTCGTCTCATTATTCTGTGCGTAAAAGTATTAAGATAACATTACCGAAAACTTAATGTTTTACAAGATATTTTGTAATTATGTCAAAACACTAGAACTTTCAAGCCTAATAATTCCAAAAGTTCTTAATGAAAAAATACTTTATTATTCATTTCAATGGTACAACAGTCCGAGTCGGACCTAGGCCTCCCCCAAAGTCATGTGCTTGTGGTGCGCACACAGGTTGTACACAAGCACATGAGAGCTATAAGTTTAATGCCGAATCCGAACGGCAAGGTAGAAGGGGTTTCGAGGCAAGAGATACTCCAGACGGGCTGTCATTCCGTCGAGGAGGAAAAACAAGCGATATAATTTATTTATTTTGGTTCTACCAGGACTGGATTCGAACCTGAGATCTTTGGTTTTGCAGATGAGTGCGCTGTCTGCTATGCCACGCTCGCTCACAAATACTTTATTATAGTGTTTTGAAAAGCTCTCGAGATTAGCTACAAGAATATGCATTGAAAAATAGGGCTTTTTATTTAAGAAATTGAAGGTGACCTTTACGTGATCTTCAAACATTTATCCAAGGTCAAACTAATGACACCATCTTATGTGTCTCACCAGGAGCGTGCATCTTGGACACCTTATATTTTGAAAACGAAGCAGTTTAGGACATATATTTATAGGACCTTTTCTTCTTAAAATAAGTCAAGGAATATCCCTTTCAAGTTTGTCCACTTACTTTAAAAACACCCCGGGAAAAATAGATTATATATAATTATATATAATCATATATATATATATATATATATATATATATATATATGGGGCATTCTTTCTCAAAATAGCCACCCCTCTGCACATTTTATTTTTGAAGATAAAATGCTTTGCAAGATCTCAAAATTTCCGTCGAAAACTCAAGTTTTGGATGCCTTATGGCAATTTTCATTTACATTTAAGGGTGGGGCAGTATGACCAAAATATCGCTCAAACCACCCTAAAAATTAGGAAAGTATGCAAATAACATATAAAATCTTAGCAGTTTCTATCAAATTTGATGCAACTTTGAAACAAAATGGTTTATGACATCCAATTAAATAGTTTTTCAGACGTTACCCCCCCCCTTATAATCAAAATAAACCCTTCAAAACCACCCCTGAATCATCATTTCGACAAATTGACAATTATTCTAAAACAAATAGAGTAAAAAAATTAAAATAGAGTTCACGGGCCGTGAAATTCTTTCAGAATATATTTCAATCAAACTCAACCCCATAAGGATCATAACTAATCAATAAAAATCATCTCCTACACATCATTTAGACAACTAGGCAATTATTCACAGGCAATTAAACATAAAACTTTTTCATATATATATATATATATATGTAGGTCCAGAGGTATGTTCCGGGACTGTTTACGTTTTTTGAAATGTACAGTCCTGGAATATAACGCATATATATGTAATCAGATTCAAAAAACTGTCCCGAAAATTGCCGTAGGACATGAATTTTTTCCAGGACAGTCCTGGAAACTGCCAAATGTCCTGGAATATACCGATATCAAAAATAAAAGTCCCGGAACATACTTCCGGACCTATATATATATATATATATATATATATATATATATATATATATATGATTATATGTGAATATATATGAAATTTGGTACTTTACATAAAATTATATATAGGTCCATATATAATTATATGTATATGAGAATAATTCCAAATATAATTAAATATGAACAATAGATGTATGCACTCATGTATGGATACATATAAGATTCATACGGAAGTATAAATGTATACCCGGGAAAAAATATTCATATATGATCATATATAATCATATATGATTGGCCATATATGGTCAGATATGGAAATTGGCCAGATCTGAGGATATATGATCTGGTATTATTGTATATGTTAATATCTGATCAGATATGATCAGGTATGATCAGATACGAACTGACACAGTTCAATCTGGACATATATATTTAAGTAAGTTTCAGAACATTGTTATATATTTTCAAAAGTTATTTTTTAAGTGTGCCACTTTATTATAAAAGTAGACTCCACGATACAACTGATACAAAAATTGTGCCGCTTCATAGCGCGAGACAGTGTCGTGTCTTTTGATACCATTCTTATAACACTGTTGGTCAAATTTTAAATACGAGAAACAGATCCCATCGAATGCCATCTATCGGATACTTTGAGATGCAATATCTGATCTGATCATATATAATCTTATATGACTATATAAGTTCATATATGATTATATATGATTTTCAGTTTAAATTATAAGATATTATGTTTGCAAAATAATACGATTAATATATTTATTTATAAGAACTATAATATATATTATATAACAGTTTTTTTCACGAAGGTAAAATTTCATTGTTTATAAAAATATTTGATAAAAATTAATATGTCAATTAAAAAAGATTAAGTGTCTTATGCAAAATTAGAAAAAAAGAAAAATTTAAAATAACACAAGCAATGAGATGCCGTTTTTGGTCGAAGTGGATCTGGGTGCTTAATAATATTTCACAATATCAATTATTATTAAATACATTTTTCAGTTTTTTAAACTGCGTGCCAATATGGACTTTGTTGGACTTAAAACACACATATATATATATATATATAAACGCTCTATATATGGGCATGTAAAACTTATATCTGTTTATATCTCATTTATATATGTTCATATACTGTCAGATATGAATATTTTTTCCCGGGATGATATAAAATGTCCGGGAAAAATATTCATATCTGACAGTATATGAACATATATAAATGAGATATGAACAGATATAAGTTTTACATGCCCATGTATAGAGCATATATAATCATATATGGTTATCTATCGCCATATATGATTCTGATCACCATATATGATTATATATGCTCTATACATGGGCATGTAAAACTTATATCTGTTCATATCTCATTTATATATGTTCATATACTGTCAGATATGAATATTTTTCCCGCGGACATTTTATATCATTATATCCCAGTCTGGTCATATATACATCGCGTCTTGTCATATATGATCATGTACAGTGCCGATATAGTTATGTATGACCATATATAATTATATCTGATAATACATGGCCAAACATTCTTTATATACGATCATGTAAGGCCAGATATGTTTAGTGTCATATCTGCTACACATAATAATATGTCTGACCATATATGAACTTATATGATCAGATCTTGTCATGTATAATATACGATCTGATCATATATGGCAATAGATAACCATATATGATTATATATGCTCTATATATGGGCATGTAAAACTTATATCTGTTCATATCTTATTTATATATGAACATATATGAACATATATAAGTTTTACATGTTCATATATGAATATATACTGTCAGATATGAATATTTTTTTCCGGGTAACCCTATATGATTATATATAATTTCATGTAGCATTGTATATAAAAAGCAAAATTTCCGTACTTACATATAATATTATACCGGGTGTTTCATTTTAATCGCCCCAGGCAAATATCTCGAAAAATATGAAAGATACGGAAAAACGTTTCAGACAAAAGTTGTTTGGTTCGAAGGGGGACATAAGATGGTGTCATTGGTTTGACCTTGAGTGAACGTCCCGAGGTCATATAGAGTTCAACTTTATTTTTTTAAATGGAACTCCCTATTTTTCATTGCATATTCTTGTAGCTTACCTAAAGAGCTTTTCAAAACCCTATATTTGAGTATTTTGTCCTGTACCTGGCTATCAACATTTTATCCTTTTTCTTCTTCTTTTCTAGTAAATACTTTGGTAACTCCTGTGTTAAAATCTCTTTATAGTTATGTATCTTGACTCGTTTATCTTTATCTGTCTCTCCTTCTCCTTTTCTTCTAATCTCTTTACGAGACTCTCCGCCGCCTCCCGGTTCCCTGCCTCCATTTCTCTCCTCAGCTGCTCCTTCTCCATTCCTACCCTCTCTATCAGTTCTCTTCTCTTCTTTTCCCAATTACTTTCTTCTTTCCTTGGTCTGCTCCTCTCTAGATCCTTTATACATGCTTGAACTATTTTTTTCTCTGACTGTCTCGCCTTATCCTCATATCTCACAGCTCTCCTTATTGCCCTCATTTTTATCTTCTTTATTTTGGCTTCTTCTGATACTATGTACTTTATTACTTCAATCACCTCTTCCCTCGATATTTCTTCAATTCCCTTTGTTACCTCCACTCTCGTGCCATCTTCTTCTCCCTCGTCTTCTATGTCTAGCACCACTCTTTCCTCTGTCCCTCCTAGCATTTCCATAAAGTGGTCTCTCCTCAGCTGCTCCTCACTCGTCCATATGCATCTCCTCGCTTGTCCCCTCAGTTTTCTTTTTCCTGTATTTATTTATATACTTCCAAGCTTTCGCTTCGTTTTTAATGTTCTTTATCTTTTCTTCTTCCTTGCTTTTGTGCCTCCCCTTCTGCTCCTTACACCATTTCTTGTGCTCCTTTCTTTCCCTCACATACTCTTCTTTTCCGATCCTTCCCTTCTTCCAGTCCCTCAACAATCTCCTCAATCTTCTTTTTTTCAGTCCATCCCCCTTTCCTTCCGAAACTCCCATTTAATATCGCCCATCCTCTTTCTTTTATTTTATCTATTAATATACGTCCCTCCCTATTTACCACTTTATTTACTGACTTTCTGGTCTCGTTCCTCTTTTCATTCTCTTCCTCCTCGTTTAATATCGGTCCTCCTTTGCTTCCCGTCCTCGCGTTGAAATCATCTTTTACTAGCACCCCTTCTTCATCTTCTTCTTGTACCTTCTCCCTTAGTGTTTCCATCGTATCTTCCATCTTCTGATTGTACAACGTGATTATTCTCTATTTGTTTCCATTATACTCTAATCTGCTTTCTACCACCTCGTCGCTAATCTCCCTAACCTCTATAAATTTCAAATTCTTGTTGACTGCTGTTATTATCCTTCCTTTGCTCTTCCTTTCCTGTGTTCCCTTTTCGCTGGTACGCAATTCTAGATAAATTTGCTGAACAATTTATTTTTAATTTTCCTCCATTTATCATCCTCCATCCATGTTTCTACTAGTCTTATCACGTCAAAATTCTCCAAATAATCCCATGTTTTGTGACATTTATTAATTAGTCCCGCCACGTTCCAAAAGCATATCCTTAATTCTCTTCCTTTTTCCTCCTTATTTTCCTTTTTTCCCTTTTCTTTCACTCTCCTTATCTCCCCCTCCCTGTCCTCTCTCCTCTCTACTCTTTTGGAAAAACATCTCTGCTTTCTAGCATTTCGGTGCTTTCATTCCATTTCCATTCGCAATTGTCAATCCATATTTTTTGGTATTCTACCGTTGCTTTCTTCCCCTTTTCTCTCTCTGCTTTAACTATGCTCCATAGATGCTTTTGTATCTGCCTCTCTGTTGCCGTCAGATCATCATCCATAAATATCTTTCTTGCTTTTCCTATCTTTTTCTTCTTTGCCATTATTTATTTTTTATCCTCCCATCTATTGAATCTGACTAGCGTCATTTTGTGTTCTCCCCGGCCAATTACCTGCACTTCGTCCACTTCCACCTTCTTTTTGGTGATTTCTTCTTCAAGGAATTTCTCCATCTTCTCTTTTCTTTCACCTCCATTTTCTACTTTCATTCCTTTTATAATTATATTATTTTTCTTTCTCCTCCTTTCGGCTAATTCAGAGTTTCTTTCCATCTCCTTCATCTTCTTCATTAGTTCACTGCTCACTAGCTTTTCACCTTCGCTATTCTCCATTTTTTCTACTTTCTCCTCCAACTGTTTTATTCTATTTTCTAAACTCGCTTTTTGCTCTTCCCAAAGCATTTCTCTCATTTTATAATCCTCCCTCAGTTCGTGTATCTCTTTCATTATCTCTTTCATTATCTCTTCTTTATCCTTCTTTCTTTTTCTTTCTTGTACATCCATTTTCGCTAAAATCTCTTTCAGCATTTTCTCCGTCTCCATGCCTTCTTCTTTCTTTTCCTCTCTTTTTATCTTGTTTGGCGGCGATCTTGTCACTCTTTTTTCTTTACTAAAATTTGCCAGTATTTCTTTTTCGGCTTTTTCTGCTATTTCTTTTTCTTCGTCCCTTCCTCTTTTCCTTACGTAATCGGTAATTGATCCTTGACTTCCTGTCCTGTCTCTTATTTTTGACAGCTTATCCGCCCTCGTGGGCCTGCCTCCTGTAATTCTACTTTTTTCTGTCGTACTCTTCTCCTTCTTGTCTTTCTTCAAGTTAATATCTTTTTCTTTGCCTTCCTCCCTTTTCTCGTCCATCTAAATCCTTTTCCCGCTTTTTATCTCTTCAGCACTTCTTTCCTCCTGTCACTCTCTTCTTTATCGACCTGCTTTCGTGATTCTCCGACACCGGTTTCTCCGTGCCTGCTTCCGCTTTTATCACCTAACCTCCAAATTGTCGCAGCAACACAGAATCCCCGAACTCGTCTGTAATTCGGCTTTTACACTGCCGATTTATATCTGCAGTCAGTCCTGCATATTTGTGCATGCAAACCACCTGAAACAAAGTCACCCCACGGCGAAGGAACGGTAGATAAGCTCGAAAAAACACTGGCGCGTTTGACAAGCGTGCTTCTTTCTACTTACTCAGTCCCGGAAATCCTATTAAGCTATATATATATAAAATCGATATAAACAAAGCCGCGCATTATTCCCCGATTTGTTATTCCGGAACAATTTTGTCAATTACTTGCGAACCGCAAATAAAATTATAGGACCAACGGGGCAAAAGATTCCCAAGGGATTGTATTTCACGTCAGGGATCAATTACAGTAGCAAATAAAAATTGCTCACTTACGAGCTTAACTCCTGTTGCTTCAAAATGGTAAGAAAACGGGTGCATTTTCTTTTTTGCTTCCTCCGTTCAAACGAAGCTTTGAGCTGGGATAAAATGTATATATATTATTTAGAATTGACGTAAGCTTTGAAATTTTGCCACTTATATACGTTTCGTCAGCTATCGTCACAGTCTCAAACTTGAGGTGCGCACTATTACCTACTGCGTTGTATTCCCCTACTTTCCCCTACATAGCAAGTATACTACGCATATTATATTGTATAATGTATGAATGTATCAAACACGTAGTTGATACATATTTAACAAAATGTAATAATATGGCGTACCATAGTAGCGCCCAGTAGTAACCTCAAGAAATTATTAAACGGACAGTTTTTTGGTCACGTTTCTATAATCGCAGTTACCTGAGCGTAGGACAATAAACACATTTAAATTATATAGTAAAAAATAATTTAAATTAAATAGTGAGTCAAAGGTAAATTCTCATTTCGTAATAGATTTATTGAATTTCCATACAATTGTATGTAATTGTTGTACAATTAATGCGTATTTGATTGTGTTATTTTTATAGGTTAGGTACATAATAATAATATATAATTTTTACAATATTATGAAAAAGGTAACCGTGATATTTTTTTGAGGCATAACAGACGATTAGCACAAGAAAAAAGAGAAAAAGGTTATTTGTTGATATAATTGTCAAGGTGACTGTGGTGGCAGTGGTGTGACTGATTTTGAACCATCCCAGCAAACGAAAAAAGATTGAAAAGAATTAAAACGGGATTGCCAGGAATTCAATTAAGGACTTTCCGAATACCATTCTGTCCAAAAAAGGGATTGAAATAGTTTCAATATCATGGAATTCCTTATTTTGGAGAGAATTTGTCTTTTTTGAATCCCATCCAATTCCGACACAAAAATATTATACCACTGAATGCCAGGTTAGGGATTGGAAAGTTTCGTGATAAATTCCATTGATTCCGTTAACGAAATGAATACCACTGAATGCCAGGTTAGGGATTGGAAAGTTTCGTGATGAATTCCATTGAATACCATTGATTCCGTTAACGAAATGAATACCATTGAATGCCAAACTAGGAATTAAAAATTTCCGTATTGAATTCCATTGAATTCCGTCTATTCTGACAATAAAATGAATACCATTGAATGCCAGGATAGGGATTGAAAAGTGTCCGTGTTGAACTCTGTGGCGGTACGCGCCAACAATAGTACACGCCCGCGCAGTATCTGCATTACCGGCAGTTCGCGTCGACGTCGCTAGGCGTCGCATCGCCGCGGCGCCGGGGCATCTTCTCGAGTTCAAAGTTTCGTCTCGACCGCTATGTAAAGGGACCCCCTACGGTGCTTGACAGATCTTACAAATCTCATTTTCAGGCTAATTGCCCGTCGGCAGTAGTGCGTGTAATGCCCTTAGGCATACACAAAAGCTCACCGACGAACAACGGCGCTTGGTCGCCCAACGGAGGCGCGAGATGTTTCCTAAACCATCTAATGCCATGCAATTCCATAACCTTTACGGATTCCATAGGATTGGATGGAATTTAAAATTTCTTTTTTGGATTCCATGGGATTGGACCATCTCATTTCGAATCTCATCTAATTTCATCTAATTCCGCCAAAAAAGGGATTCAAAGGTATTAAAAAATTTTAATATTTTTTAATCCTTTTGCGTTTGCTGGGATCGGCCAAACGTATAACAAAATGCCGAATTGAAAAAAAAAAGATTATCAATCATTAATTTCAACATCACCTTCTCTCAGTAATAATCAGACTCACATCAATCAGTTTTCTATAATTATACAGGGTCTCGGGGAAAAAAATTATATATAATTATATATAAATATATATAATTATATATGATGCAATTATAAATTTTGTCTCTATATGATTATATATAAATATATATAATTATATATAATTATATTTGATCATATATAGTCAATATATTTTGAAAAAGAACCGTTTAACTTTGATAATAAAGCATTAATAAATTAAGTGTATATTTTTTTAAAAGCTATGGAATCAAAAGTGAAATAATTTATCCCATATATTATAACTTGGCGCTGCTTGGCGTGAGACACTGCCATGTCTTTTGATACTGTTCTTATACCACTGTTCGTCAAATTTTAAATACGAGAAACAAATCCTATCGGATGCCATCTATCGGATAATCCGAATTTAAAAGTGTAATATATATAATGCACATGTGTTGTGTATATGGGACGTTTCACGTCAACCGGATCACTTGTCTGCCCAAAATTTGAAGCAACCTACAAAGACGTTCGATAGCTCAAAAAATTAGTCTTTACTAGTACTTTCGAAAGTCATGTGCCCGTTTTGAAATCCAAGATGTCTGATCTAATATGGCGGCTAAAAGCCTGAAAATTGGAGAAAAATTTACATAATTTAACGTAATCATGTTTTTAAATATTGATTCGGTTTTGAAATGGTTTGGTAAGGAGTTTTCAGTGTCTGTGATGTTGAATCTGGAAGCTAGTTGAAGTTTGGAACGTTCCTGGATTTTTTAAAAATGATTTGTCCCATTTCTCCTTTGGCACAGAGCCATTTCTGAGTAATAAATACGAAATACATAAGAGACCGAACCGATACACCTTGCGGAAGACACCCTTATACTAAAAAAACCGACCCCCCGACCACTTTAAATATTCTGGCTACGCTGAAAACGATTTGTCCCATTTCTCCTTCGGCACAGAGCAACTACTAAATGCCACACACAAAATACATAAAAGACCGAACCGATACACCCTGCGGAAGACACCCTTATACTCAAAAAACCTACCCTCGGATTACTTTAAATATTCTGGCTACGCTGAAAACGATTTGTTCCATTTCTCCTTCGGCACAGAGCAACTACTAAATGCCACACACAAAATACATAAGAGACCGAACCGATACACCCTGCGAAAGACACCCTTATACTCAAAAAACCTACCCCCGGACCACTTTAAATATTCTGGCTACGCTGAAAACGATTTGTCCCATTTCTTCTTTGGCACAAAGCAACTTATAAATTTCCTGTAAAATTCATAATTTATTGCATATCCCCGTAGAGTTTGCTACCTACTACCAATACTATCCTTCTCCTCTCACTTTAACCCTTTGGATCAACGGCTTAACGTCTCTTTCCGAAAAACGGAGCCCAGTTTTCTCCGCACAAGAGCAATGAGACAAATCGTTTTCAGCGTAGCCAGAATATTTAAAGTGGTCCGGGGGTAGGTTTTTTGAGTATAAGGGTGTTTTCCGCAGGGTGTATCGGTTTGGTCTCTTATGTATTTTGTGTGTGGCATTTAGTAGTTGCTCTGTGCCAAAGGAGAAATGGGACAAATCGTTTTCAGCGTAGCCAGAATATTTAAAGTGGTCCGGGGGTAGGTTTTTTTAGTATAAGGGTGTCTTCCGCAGGGTGTATCGGTTCGGTCTCTTATGTATTTTGTGTGTGGCATTTAGTAGTTGCCCTGTGCCGAAGGAGAAATGGGACAAATCGTTTTCAGCGTAGCCAGAATATTTAAAGTGGTCGGGGGGTAGGTTTTTTGAGTATAAGGGTGTCTTCCGCAGGGTGTATCGGTTCGGTCTCTTATGTATTTCGTATTTATCACTCAGAAATGTCTCTGTGCCAAAGGAGAAATGGGACAAATCATTTTTAAAAAATCCAGGAACGTTCCAAACTTCAACTAGCTCTCAGATTCAACATCACAGACACTGAAAACTCCTTACCAAATCATTTCAAAACCGAATCAATATTTAAAAACATGATTACGTTAAATTATGTAAATTTTTCTCCAATTTTCAGGCTTTCAGCCGCCATATTGGATCAGCCATCTTGGATTTCAAAACGGGACACATGACTTTCGAAAGTACTAGTAAAAACTAATTTTTTGAGCTATCGAACGTCTTTGTAGGTCGCTTCAAATTTTGGGAAGACAAGTGATCCGGTTGACGTGAAACGTCCCATATATATTGTTATATATAATTATATCTTACATAGCAAATAATATTTCAGTAATATTACAGCAATATTATTTTTCCATTGCATTATTACAATGAAATATAGCATAAATATTGCAGTAATATTACTAAGATATCTCATTGTCACCCAGTGAACACAATGCAACATGTAACGTACAGGTTAGTTGTAATTTCCTACTCAACAATATAAATGCAATGTAACACGTGTGTTATATTGCATTTATATTGTTGAGTAGGAAATTACAACTAACCTGTACGTTACATGTTGCATTGTGTTCACTGGGCAGTAATATTAAAATGTCCGCAAAAATGAATCACAGTAATATTACGGTAATATTACTGTAATATTTGCGTGATATTTACGTAATATTTGTGTGATATTAGATAATATTTATTTAATATTGCTAGAAATTAAACCATTTTAATGAATTTTATTAAATTTTATCAAATTATTATTTTTAATACTATTATTACATACAATATTAAGAAAATAATATTGATATTATCTTTCTATCTCTTTCTTCTTCAAAACTGCTCCATGCTACTCTGCATCGTATGAATTTCCACTGATAAAGAGTGATGTAACACTATAACATAATACAAAAACTGTAATTATTATTTATATCTGATTACACAGGGTGAGTTTTATTTTGTGTGCCAATTATCTCCGTTAATTATCTCAAAAAGTAATGGTTTATTGGAAAAATATTTCAGATAAAAGTTGAAGGGTTCAAAGAGAAATAATGGATGATCTTATTAGATTTTGGGTCCGGGACCCATATTGAGCCCAGTAGGGTCCAAGTTTTTAAATAAAAACTCCCATTTTTTTATTATATTATCTACTTCTACTAATTAATATAAACTTTTGTCTGAAACATTTTTTATATTTTTTGCTTTATACTTTTTGAGATATTGTAGAAAAATTTGATAATTTTTTTTAATATTTAGTTTATAATATCTTGATAAATGTTTGTCGAAGGGAAAAATAATACAAGACTTTTTGACTTGATATGGTCTCAAGAATATGCTATTGCAATAATATTCCAATTTCTTTAAATATTTGTGTATACATTTTCTTGGAGCTTTCATGTGTACACAATTATTTAAAGAACTTGGAATACTATTGCAACAGTATATACTTGATACCAAATCAAGTCAAAAAGTCCTGTACCACTTTTTCCTTCGACAAACATTTATTGAGATATTGTAAGCTAAATATTGAAAGAATTACCAAGTTTTCCTTGAATGTCTCAAAAAATATAAGGCGAATAAAAAAATGTTTCAGACAAAAGTTGTTCATATTAATTAGAAGAAAAAGATGATGCAATAAAAAGGGGGCTTCTATTTAAATAATATGGCTTGATGCTACTGGGCTTAACACAGGTCCCGGACTCAAAATCTAATAAAATTGTCTATTGGTCCTTCTTGAACTCTCCAACTTTTATCTGAAACATTTTTCCAATAAATCAATACTTTCTGAGATAATTATAGCGGAGATGATTAGCACACAATATTTCGTGTGCCCTGTTTATTTCATACATAATTATATATTTAAACATAAGAATACGGGGTTAAGTATGACTGTGTTCCGATATTCACTGTCTATACTGAAAATCTATGGTTAATGTTATACATACATTTTAGATTATTAGTACTGAATATTAATATTGGAACGCAATTTATACCAAGTTTAATTTTTTCTTACTTATGTATCTAATAAATAAAGCTTTCGCTCAGAAGAGTGTGATAGAAATCAAACTGCTTAGTGCTGCTCTGCGTGAACTTCCACTAATGGAACGCAACGCAACACTGCAACATAATACAAAAACAGTATAAATTCTTATTTACATCTAATTAAACATTTTAAACATAAAAGTAGGTTAAGTATGAATCTGTGTTCCGATATTCATTATCTATACTGAAAATCTGTTAATGTTACACGTATACTTCGGATTTTCAGTATTGGCAATTAATATTGGAAAGCATGATTTATATCAAATTTCACTTCTTCTTACTTACGTATCTAATAAATAAATCTTTCGCTTTTCTATCAAACTTAATACTTGGTGCTGCTCTGGACTGCATGAACATCCACTGATGGAAAGCAATACTGTAACTGCATAAGAACAATAATTATTATAAAATCACATAAATGGTTAAATAATGATTAAATCACGTAATTAATGGTTAAACTGGTTTTTAGAAGATTTGGGATAGGCATATTCCTATCACGTATCTCCAACTGAAGGCTCCAGTTGGATTAAACTGTTAAAAATTTTGAGGTTAAGTTAGCATCAAGATTTAAGTATGAAGCCGTTAATAAACAATCCCATTAGAGACTCGTTCAATAAGGTTACAGAGGCAAATATATGTATTTTAAGATGTCAATGTTAGTTTATTGCTCGACTAACTGGCAATAAGAATACAAAAGACTGCACAACGTTTCGGCCCACGGTTAGGGCCCTTTTCAAGTGCGATCTAAAATTTATAAACAACAATATGCAATACAAAATATAAAATATAATAAGCGGAATGAAATTAATGATCGTTGTGTTTGAGAGCAATACCTATTCGTCTAACCGACTCGTCATAAGAAATCAACGGACATGCCTTAAGAAACATGACAGTAATCTCTCAATCGTGAGTAAGCATTGTATACATAATGACCACAATTTCAAGTGGTCAGATCCTAAAATTCTACATAAAGAATGCAACATGAAAATGCGAGAGATTGCCGAAATGTTCTTCATAAAAAAGCACAATAATAACACTATTAACCTTAAGAAAGACACAGAGAATTTAAACTCAATATATGACGGTGTCATTACGTCTGTTTAATTTTTATAATCCCCCCCCCCCTATACCTCCCTGATGCCTCGGCTCCTTCTTTGTCTGTCCACAGTCTCCTTACATACGCACAACATGTCGCAACGGAGATCTTTAACACGCAAATTGAATTTTTACACATTGGACACGTGAGTCTCGCTTGAATTTTGCACACTCCTTTCACATATTGTTGCTTTATGAATAACTAGCTGGTTACCCGGGCTTCGCCCGGGAGTCGTTTTTCTTAAAACGACTTCATTTATGTTTTAATATCTTTATTGTGGACAAACATAAAGAGTGTTCATAGATTAAACATGTCGTAACCAATCTTTTTCTACTCGGTCAATTATTTCCAGAAAAATTGGAAAAATTTCTGATACCGGTTTCCAAAAAAAATTGGTAACGAAAAACTATACAGTTTATAGCATTCCCCGGGAAATTCTACCCCTGTTTTATATGCAATTCTTTAAGATTCGGTCAATTATTTCCCAAAAAATTGGAAAAATTTCTGATACCTTCCCAAAAGATCGATAACGAAAAATTATACACTTTATGGCACTCCCCAGGAAATTCTACCCCTAATTCATATACAATTCTTTAAAATTCGGTCAATTATTTCCCGAAAAATTGGAAAAATTTCGGATACTGGTTCCCAAAAAGATCGGTAACGAAAAACTGTGCACCCTATAACACTCCCCGATAAATTCTACCCCTATTTTATATACTTTTGGTAAAAATTCGGTCGAATAGTTTAAGAGTGTATAAAATACATACATACAGACATTCTATTTTATATATATAGATTGTTCACAGCTGCTATATATGATTATGCTGGAACATTCTCGTGATCACAGGCATGTCCGTTGATTTCTTATAACGAGTCGGTTAGACGAATAGGTATTGCTCTCGAACACAACGATCATTAATTTCAGTCCGCTTATTATATTTTATATTTTGTATTGCATATTGTTGTTTATAAATTTTAGATCGCACTTGAAAAAGGCCCTAACCGTGGGCCTAAACGTTGTGCAGTCTTTGTACTCTCATTGCCAGTTAGTCGAGCAATAAACTAACATTGATATTTTAATCACTGGCGGATAAAGTTATTTTTCTTTATTTTAAGATAGTCATTGAAATGATTTTTATGATATTAACGTGGTTTTTGCGGATAATGCCACGTAATCTCTATTTTTGGATTTAACGACAAATCGCCAAATATATATGTACAATGTACTGTCACGACCTTTTGCACTCCCGGACCGCTCCGGGACGTGTGCCGGATCAAAAGGACTTAGGAGAGCGGGATGGTTGGCCTCTCCAGTGATTTCCTCGCACCTCCGATACTCCACGAAATGTTCCGAATGTTGGGCGCCAGACGCGTACATTCGCGTCCACGAAATCGCGAAAACCTAAACGAGACGCAAAACGAAGTGTGGAGGTGCGTGGAATCGGCTAGCTTGACCTAATCACGGGCGGGGTTAATGAAGGGCAGCGCGATATTCGGCGGGGTGACACGTTAATTTCATACTCAGTCAGATAACAAAGAAAGTAACATTTATTGAGTACTGGTTGTCGAGAAAATAACAACGTGTATCCATCCGGCTTTGATCAAACACAAGATAACTTCAATAAATAGATCAAGAATAGCCGGTGGCGGGGTGTCTGGATTCATCTAACAGAAATAATATTAAGGCGGACGCGAGACACCCACGGAGTATTAATTGAGTCTCTAATAAACACGCTGAAGGCGCTATTCTCAAACAATTAATAATTCGAGTCGAAAACCGTACGAAAACTCTGTCGCAATGATATCTTAACCTAACGCGAGTGATTCTGCTCGGGCGCAACGGGGAGGCGCCGAGTCATTTAACCAGGCAAAGAATACGATAACTAACGCAAAAGACTGGATTAATGCGGTTCTTCAATGATGCGGAATACCGGTCAACGCGAAATACTAGAGTCGCGATATCGCTAATAACCACGGAACGCCATGAAGAACTACGCAAGTAACATCTAAACGCACGAAACGTGTGAACGCCGATAATTTCTTAACGCGAGTACAAGTCTAACATAATTAATCAATCGGCGGGAACTACATTAGACCGCAATTAACAATGCCGTCGACGTCCCAACGCAAAATTCGAGGGGGTCGCGAGCAGGGACGCCATAGGACGTACGCAAGTAATACCGGACGCAACGTTTCTCAACGCGAGAGCACAATTATCAACCCGTAATAACGAGATCCGAACACAAATCGATACGCTAACACCGACGCTCGAACACAAGAATTTCCCGACGCGAAGAAACGGTAACGCAATTTACGAAGTACCGGCCCGTATGCGGCCGTACACCAAGGTCGCGAGGACAACGCAATATACTCGCGATATCGAACTCATTAACGCCTATCGCGACCTCCAGGGATTTGCCATAACGCTTGTACCACGGTTCCGCGGCCACGATACCATCCCGAGGCCCTTCGCTCTCGTTATCGATCGCGAAATTACACTCGATCTTAACATACGTTATCCCGAGCGAGAGCGTGCACCGGAGGGCGGTGTCGTGGCTTTACATATCGCGATTTACGGGCAACCTCACCGGTGATACGCCTCCTCCTGGGCTCCTCGCCGTCACCTTTCACCAACGATCCTCGATCCGCCAGATAACGATCGAAATACCCGACTCGGGGTGGCTATCGCGTATCTTAGAAAAACGTATCTCGCCGACGGACGACCAGAGAGTGAGACGCTAAACCCGCTCGATTGCGGAATCGATACGGTACCCCTTCCTGAGGGGCGCGCGAGCCAATCGGGCGCGAGCTTGCAAGCCCGCGGTGTCCCGGCGCAGTGCTGTCGATACGAGATCCTTCGGGGCGGGCAACGGTCCCTCGGCGGCGTGCGACTCCTCAAATTTTTGTCCTTAGCGGCGGACGGAACTTCGCTCGTGCCGGTGTGCCTCCGGTTTGACCCTGGGGCGGTGGCCAGCCACCCCGTGGGTCGGTGTTTTGTGGAGATCATTTGCTGAAGCCGGGGGTTTACCCAAGCGCTTGGGGCCCCGCTATCGGCGGCCTCGTCCGTCGCTGCCGCACGTGCCGCCCGCCTGCCGCGTTGCTCTCGCCAGCCCGCGATCTCTGCTGCTTCCGCGTTTGCCACCCCTCCTTGGTTATCGATCGTCCTTGATTTCCTTCGCCCAATACTCCCTCGAAGGTTTGCCGTGGTGTGGGTGAGGTGCCGCGCGTATTACATTGCATAAAAAAACAAAAGAAGGTAATCAAAATGCGGAAACGCGATTAAATACGACCCCTGGAGATCTCGTCGTTGCCTCCCTGGTCCGTCCCTGGGCGTGAAATTCCGCGCCTTGTGACGGCGGCGGGGCGCCGCGACGCACAGTGGGGCGAACGCCTCATTTTTCGGTCATTTGCTTATAACTTCTACATTTTTCAATGAAATGACTTGAAACTTGACATAAATAATGTACGATTATTATACATTTAGTGTATGAAATCAAAATTATTTAATTAACAATTTTTCATAAAGCGCATAAATGATTTTTTAATTTTTTAAATACTTTTTAGTTTTTTTTTTTTTGAAAAATTGGTTCTATTTTTAAAAAAATTTTTTTATTTTATACCTTTTTAGTGCTTTATTAAATTAATATGAATAATTATTATCGCATATTTCCTTACTGCTCCGTACCCTGATGTTCTAGCGCGATATTTTATGTACTAAAACCTTCCTGGAGAATTGCTCTATAGGACAGTGAAAACCGCATTTAAATCCGTCCAGTAGTTTTAAAGAAAATCGTAGACATACATACATACATACATGCCGAATATAGAACCTCCATTTTTTGAAGTCGTACTTAATGCAATCCCTATCAATCAAATCTGTTCCATTTTCAATTTTTTCACAGAATTGTCTAATCTTTTTGACATGTTCGGGATGTCTTTGGATAAAATTATATATAAATAACGCGTCATCGGATTTTAACTTTTTCCGAACAATAAAATCAGTCATTTCCGGATTATTCCGTACTTCCTCAGTTCTCTTTCTTTTATGTCGTTCGGAACATTCTACGAAACTCTTTGATCTATTAAGAGGCATACACGTACGTGAAGAAGTAGAAATTCAATTCAGTACTTCGTTCGGAAAAGAAAATTCACAATTTAACCAACTTTCATGCTTTGCAATAAATCTGTTGTAATCGTAATGGCTAGCTATCCATTTTGACTTTAAATTCTTCGTGAAATTTATGATTTTTCGTTTCAATGCTTCCAACGCGATTTTGGGTAATTCAGTATCAATACATGATATTATGTGGCTTATTAAAGCCTCATAATTTAATAAATCAAGATTATTTGCACGCATACAATTAAAAAGTTGACGATTTGTTCGGAAATTTTCCATTTTGCGAGCGTGTTAAAGTATAATTTTCTATATATTTTATATATTCTATATATTTTTCACTGTATCCTGAAAAGGACGCAAAGTGAATTGTATAAAGCAACGACAAAAACTTCGACAAAAACGATCAAAACTTTCAAAATCAAAAAGTCTTTAATCAACTACTGATCGAGAAAGACTGACGAAAAGTTCTTATCTCCGCTGTTTTTATTTCCTCCCCCTCTCCTCCCTTCCTCCCTCCCCTCACCTCCCCACCCCCTTCGAGGAGAACAAATAATTTAACGTAGAGCAATCTTATTGGCCCATGGATTTACAGAATGCGCAGTACTCCAAATACATTTATCCAATAATATTTATCATATTGCTATTATATTAATTAATGTAATTAATTGTTATAAAATATGGATGAAATTAATCGTTATAAAATAGCAATAATTAAACAAATTATATATCCCCCTTCGTCTTTCTTTTATGAGAAAATAGACATCCATATTCACTCGACATGATTGAACGTCGTCCATTGAGTTATTCATGGACGACGTTCGACCATGTCGAGTGAACTTGGAGGTCAATTATCTCAAAAAGAGGGACGAAAGGGGATGAATGATCATATATGGCCAAAAACTAGACACTTTGCTCTATCAAATGGCGCAGAGCAAACCTTAATCCATTCTAATCCACAAACTTTTTTCCTGTTTGAATATTGAAGTAAGAAAATTTTAATAGTCGAATATGTCGTGAATATTTATTAATATATAATAGTACTCAAATAACATAAAACTAAAATAAATATGTTTTTTGAACCCTAATAAATAAGTTCTGATAGGCATTTAACTCATATTCGCAGTTATACTTTCGGCGGAGACTTTAGAAAGTAACCTATCGAATTACTAGAATTTCAGTATTCACGAAAATGTTATACTTTATCAGATCATTTTGAGGAAATAACAAAGGATAAAATCAATTATAAGTACATTTATTTATAGTTTAGGATATATATTAACATAAAATCTCGTCAAAATTTGAATTATACGTTTTTCATTTTTTCGTCCAATATCCGGTTTTTGATAGATTCGCCCCACTGTGCGACGGTGCGGCGAGCCGCAACGTCACAGTACGTATTAGTGGTAATTATACAAAAATAATTTTAGAAATATTTACGTGAATAATATTTATTAAATAAGAAAAAATTACCTAAAATTAAAACGATTGTACTTGTGCGGTGTCGTACTACGTGATTACGTGGTCCCACAGAGCCATGCGAGAGACAGCGAAAGAAGACCGGGAATGGTGGGGGTCGGTGCTGCGAGCAAGCGCATAGCCGCACACACTAGTGTTCTTCCCTCCACTTATGCACACAGAAACGTTCTGTTTATCCGTGTGACAAACTCGTAATTTGAAAAATTCAATATTGATTATATAAGAAATATAAATTTCAAAATTTATTTATTTATTTTATTATTAATTTACTTACTGGCTTTTAATTAAAAATTAATTGTACATATAAATTATTTTTTATTATTACAAAACAATTTTACAATATCTGCGTCACGTATTTTAACGAGTTCCAGATCTCGAAACGCTAGCGATAATGGTACCTGCACGAATCGCTGAATATCTGCACGTTTTTCGATGAATGTCACCCACGTTGCATGAGGCAGAATTATCCGATTGCCTCAGTTATCGCCGATAAGTATATCCATAGAGGACATAGGTCCCGCGTTGATTCCAACATCCAAAAATTTATATGCTGTCGATGTCAAGGCAAATCTTCTTTGCAAGATACGTGGCGTGTAGCGGGGTTTATCAAAACTGAAAAAATACAAATGTTTATAAAAGGTTTTTTTTGCACAAGTATATACGAAAATTAGCGGTACTTACTCATTGTGTTTCTCGCACGTTTTATCCTGAATCGGAACGTAGTAGTTCGCACCGTGAGTGTTCATCGTATCTGGCGGCTGTTTGCGACTCGAACCGTATCAAACTCTTGACTGCGCGCGCTAGAATCCTCGTAGACTATTTATACGTGCAAAAATGCAAATCTCGCAAATAGCGCCAATGTACGGCTGCTGCATGGTGACCACCACCACAATCTACCCAGTAAGCAAAAAACCATTATTACAATGTTATTGCAACGATATTCTAGAACTTGTAATGTTGTTAAATATGTAGTTCTTAATGTTGTATAGAACATCATTATGAACATACTTTGACCACAATTCCGAAATTTCAGTAATGTTGAAATGGGAGTGCCATAACGTTGCAAATAACATTGCGTTAAGGTTTTTCTATCATTCCTGTAATGTTTTTGAGATAAAAATTTAAACGTACTATCAACTTTATTACAATATTATATTAAGATTACCGTAATGTTAATTCTAACATTTATTTAAAGTTCTTATTGATGTTTTATTTCTATTACAGGCAACATGTTTTCAATAAATATGCAATAGTAATAAAATATCTCAATATTTATTGTCTAATTATTATTTAGATTGCTTTTTTATAGACCAGGCTTGGACAACTTTGAGCTCCAGAACCACGACACTTCTTTTCTATCCACGGAAAGTAGGGGAGTGTCGTGGCTCCGGAGCTCGAAGTTGCCCAGGCCTGTTATATACCAATCTGCATTAGGGAATAATTCACTAATTATCATAAAAAGTTTTATTTATATAAAAATAATATATACCATATATTACAGTTTTCAGTTTATCACAATAATATCTTTGGTGAAGATCACTGATCCTAGCGTAAGGTTTTGGGATAAAACTCATCTTTCAAATAAAAAAATTTGTTACTATAATAATCACTCGCGCGGAGCCACGCAAGTAAGATAATATATTTATCACTTCCTGAAAAATAAAAGTAGAATTAAATTAGTGAAAAAGCTACTTATAAATTATAACGCGGCAAACTATAATAATTTTATTTTATAGAGAGTATATACCGAAATACATTACATTACCTTTTTAATGTTTTTTTTCCCTTACGGACGTTTGCGAATCTGAACCACTCCGTTACAAAGTGTTGAAAATCTTTTTCTGTATTCCGAGGGAATATTGCTCTAAAAGCTTCTGAAATAAGAAAAATTCAATACAGTTTATTGTTAGATGAAAGAAATAAATAATGTTAATTTAACGGCAATTAAAACTTATGATAATTATTGAAATAACACAAAAGTTTCCGGAATAGTTTACATATATACTAAATCGATCAAAAATATTAGTTTATGGATATATATATTTTTCTTTTATTTCGTAAGAATTTTTAACGTGTAATACTGCAAGTAATATATACATTTCTTAAAAAATTACTTACTTTTAATGCTCAGAATTGTGTGTGTGTGTGTGTGTGTGTGTGCGTATCTCCAATTTTATAATTATTATTTGGCCAGTTCATGAACACATGGAGGCTAAGTCATCAGAAAATGTAGCCCTCAAACTTCTTCTAATAAAATTCTTTTCATGTTTCCCTCCAATTAACATAACCTTGTTCACCTGAAAAATTTATACTTGTAATTCTATATAATGCAGTTTATTATTATAAATTGCAAGGAAAATAATTCAGAAGACTTTTAAAATATAATAACACATATTATAGGATATTATAGAACATATTAAAGGACATATATTATAGATATAAGTTTGTAAGATTAAGAGTCAGAGTAACTATTTTTGGTTTTGAACGCATTGAGTGCTCCTCCTCAAGATTCTATTTGATCGTTTTATACATAAAATATACAGTTGAATACATTATGGAGATTAATACAAATACATTTTGATTTTTGAAGGACATACCATATTTGAAAACTTTACCGACAAAATTCTACCTTCTTTTAGAAAGTTTACATATATCGTATTAGTTGCATAGAATTACAAATGCTTTTACATAATAAAAATAGGTGTAAATCAATTAGAGCATTTGCTTAATATATTACAAAAATGATTTAAAAATTTTGAAGTAAAGATCTCGAGCTGTCAGTGTAAATATTTATTTGTTACAAAAATTGTTTATATATTATCAGTATGTTTGCTCCGTTAAAGAAAATTGTAAAAAAATATTACTGTACCATTTCCATTAAATTTAAAAGCTTAAAAATATATGAAAAGTTTGCAAGAAAATTTTTATATATAAATACTTAAGCTTTCTGCTAAATATGGTAAAACAAAGCAACACACATTTATATATAGAAGATCCATATATGCATAAAAGACTTGAACAATGTAGTATGAATGCGTTAGTACTTATTTGATATGACGTTTGGATGATTTTGTCTGTATGTTACGCCACAATTAAAATAACTATAAACATAGTAGATACAGATAATGCGCAATTACTATCTTTGCCGAGATCTTTGCTATAGGCACTACATTGAAAATAATACCAAAAAATCGGTAAAAATTACAAGTCCTGGTGATCTCTTTGTCGACTCTGATGGCGCAGAATAATCGAGTTTATTTTTTCCAACTGATTTATTACGATGAAAGATAATACAATAGGTCGCTGTTTTGCACGTTCAACGGAAAATAACGAAAAGTCTTGCAAGAAGAAGGCGGAAGCAACGTCCGAAAACATAAAAATATATAAAAGTGAAAGTCTCATGCTAGTGATTTATATTTCCACCAATCGTAAAAGGTTAATCTATATAGCGTGCGCGTATCATGTAAGACATAGAATAAGTTTGTAACTCTGAGTTTAGAACATAAACAGACTCTAAATTGCAAATATTATATTTACTACTCTTGGAGAGAAAGGGAGAAAAAGGGAGAGAGAGAGGGAGGGAGAGGAGATATCTCTTACAGTCTTTTCTCTTAATTCTTAAATTTTCAAAGTCTGCAGATTTTATTGTGTAAATTTATATCTACTACGATTATGTAACTATTATACTAACCGGGAATGTTATTTGTAAATGTTTATAGAATTAATTATAATTGTGATAAGCAGCTTTACTTACAACTTGCATGAAAGCTTCTTGATCAGTTTTTAGCATATCTTCAAATTGTCAATGGAAGATAAAGGGATGAGATATTGTCCAATCTTTGTATCTTGTACAATACTTTCCTTAGAATATTGCTCAGCCTCGCGGCCCGAGTACATCAAGAATATGTTCGATCCTTATTAATACTTTGGTATATTTCTTTTCTTCTGCAAATTTCTCTCTTATATAGGTCAAAAAATAGATCTTGAATCACCAGCTACCTATTTACAGCACATTAGATAATTGCAGGGTTCTTATCATTAATATGCAAGATTTAGAATATAATAATTACTTACCCATATAAAAATGTTGTATACAATTAAAAGCGCTCGACAGCGCACAAGCGCACAAGCACAAACGTACGTATATATGACACACTCACACATCATACGTATATGTAAGATAATGCGACTACAGTCTCCAGAACTATTACTGCTTCCGATTGGCTGTCGCAACAAGCGTGCGTTTGCTCATGATCTCGACGCACTCAAACAGCTGAAAATAATCGGCAGTAAATTGCAAGAAAATAGCAAATAATTCCACTATATAGTTTCTACCGATACCCAAAGAACGTTATTTGTAGTTAACCTAAATTATAGGTTATATAGATTATCATATCAGCTACTATTCATAGCACATATGGTTAATTGAGTTCTTATTATTAATATACAACTTTTAGAATATAATAGTTACTTATATATAAATATACTGTAAATAAAGAGCACTCCGCACTGCTCGATCCACACGTGTGTATACGCACTCACGCATCGTACGTAAATGTACGCATCATGGCTGTCGCGATGAGCGTTGGGCACAATATAAAACAATAACATTCTAACAACAGAAAATTAATATACTACCAACGTTATTTCCAAGTCCAAATTACAAGGAATTTTGAACTGTTGCATTAATCTCAAATAAATGTCAGAGTAACATTTGAAAAATATTTTCTGTAACGTTTTTAAAATATTTTAACAACATTCAGAAAAATCATATTACGAAATAATATTTTTTAAATATGTGTATAATATTATTAAAAAACGTTTAAAAAATACACATAAAGTCAATATTTTTAAACGTTAATTTAATGTTCCTTGCTTACTGGGTACATATATGTTAAATGTGATATCTTTGTCAAGAACATTCGTGATGAGATCACCTCATCGGGCAATAGCATCAAATAAGATTTTTTTCAAGAACATACATGTCTTGCGATGATTTTATCGAACACGTGTAAAACTGCAAATTTTGCAATTTTGCATAAGTCAATGGCGCGATATCGTTTTTAAGAACATGTCGCGACGTGTCGCGCGATGATTTCATCGAACACGTGCAAAACTGCAAATAGCGCCGATGTACGGCTGCTGCATTAATACAGATCAAATCACCGAAAATCAATGGCGCGATATCATTTTCAAGAACATACGTGTCTCGCAATGATTTCATCAAACACGTGCAAAACTGCAAATTTTGCAAATAGCGCCGATGTACGGCTGCTGAGATCACGGTGAAATTAGATATGATAAAAAAGCAAATGATGCATTAGTAGTAGAATATAAAATGAATAATCTGGGGATACGCTCAGTAGTCGAGAATTGGAAGTCATGAGTACAACAAATGGCGTTAGAAAGAGGATCGTGCAATAACATGGAGCAAGAGTTGTTGGAGCAATCCACCCTTTTAAATTCGAGGGAAGACTTTGCCGCGTGGGAGCAACGATGCAACGATGCAACGAGTTTATCGAATCGTTGGAAGAACAAAGCCGAATTAAACGGCCACGATTATCGATCGATCTTAAACAGTCATTGATCGGTCTCAAACAGTCGTTGGTCGCTTGTATCGCACGACTCAAAGGTCTGAAAGACTTGGTACGTCAACGTTTCGTGCATGTCGGTGCAGGATACAGTGCGAGTGAGACAGGACTTAGATGGCGCGAGATAGATACGGCTTTTGAAAGTCGTATACTGACTGGTGCGTTAATAAATTCCAAACACATCGACCCTCGTCAATTTCTCAAAGATGCGGGAGACATTGTACTCATTCATGTGCGGAACGTCATGCAACGACACGACAATGTAAAGATAAACACAATGTTTAAGCAAAGCTGGAGGAATTCCAGGAACGTGATAGCGGATGGGCGTTGTCGCGTATACTCAATTTGACTGTTAACGTAAACAAATACAATCCATTGCACGCGGGGTGTTTTGTGGAAATACCGCGAGAAATTAAAAAGAAGGAGGCGGTGATAAACGTGCGATTAATGGACAATGCATGTTTCGCATGGTCAGTGACGACTGCTCTGCATCCAGTTGTGGAACACACATATCGGGAATCGTCGTATCCTCATTACACATCGGTGCTAAATCTTACGGACATTAAGTTTTCAATGACGTTGGATCAAATTAAAAATATTGAAAATCACAACATCTCCATCAACGTGTACAGCATCGAGAAAAAAACAAGGAACTTGCTATCCTACTAATACGGGTTACTGATCGAAAGATGGACTGACATGTAAATCTGCTGTACGTGCATGACGACAACGTGGGACATTGCATGGATTAAGAACCTATCCCGCCTCGTGAGCTCGCAATTGAGCAGGCACGATGGTCGGAAATACTTTTGCGATCGGTGAATATACATTCTAATAAATAATAAAAATAATTCATACGTAAAAAATATATAAAAAAATTCATTATTTACAGATGTTTGCACTATTTCTACACGAGCGAGAAATTGGAAGCCACCGTCGACTGTCAGGAGATGCGAACGACTGCGCGATCAAGTTACCGAGCGATAACGACAAGTGGTTGGCCTTTAAGAATCACAACAGGAAGGAACGAGTTCCATTTATTGTATACGCCGACCTGGAATGTACCCTGGAGAAGATGGAAGCAGATTCGGAAACGTCCAGGTACACATATCAGCATCATCGCGTATTTAGCATAGGGTACTACGTGCGTTGCTCGTACGACGAGTCGTTATCAATGTATCGGTTTCGTCGCGATAAGGATTGCGTCTTATAAAGACTATCTTGTCTACTAATATACTCATGGCAGATTTCACGCGAGACGAGTGGAAAAAATTTAACAGCGCAACGCACTGTCACGTGTGCGAAAAACCGTTTGAGCCAGACGACGTACGAGTACGCGATCATTATCACCTGACCGGTCGATACAGAGGTCCCGCGCACTCAAACTGTAATCTGAACTACAAAGATTCACATTGCATTCCCATAGTTTTTCATAATTTATCGGGCTACGACGCGCATTTTATTATAACGGAAATAGCAACAGCGTACGAAGGACATGTAGACTTACTCCCAATCACAAAAGAAAAATACATTTCCTTTACGAAAAACGTTAAAAGCACCGAAGATAAAAATAAGAAAAATTGCGTCAAATTGCGATTTATTAATTCATACAAGTTTTTCACCGCTAGTCTCGACAAATTGCCATCTTATCTCAGCAAGGATAAACTGCGAATATTGCAACGCAAATTTTGTGAATTATCCGCAGAAAATTTTGATTTGCTGACAAGAATAGGTGTATTTCCGTATGAGTACATTGACTGCGTCGAAAAGTTGAAGGATTCGTTTACCACCGCGCGACTCGTTTTACAGTTCATTGACAGGTGACACCGTATCCGAGAGCGATTACGCGCACGCCGTCAACGTCTGGCAGCGGTTCTCCATTCAAACGCATGGTGACTACAGCGATTTATATCTTAAAACCGATGTCTTGCTGTTGGCCGATATCTTTGAAAATTTTTGCGATAGTTGCGTCGCGAGTTATGGACTCAATCCGGCGTATTATTATACTCTACCGGGTTTTACGATGCTATGCTGAAGCATACGCGTATCAATTTCGAATTGCTCACCGACATTGACATGGTCATGTTTATCGAATGCGGTATACGCGGCGGTTTGAGTTAATGTTCAAACAGATACGCGCTGGCCAACAGCAAGTACATGCAGTCGTACGATCCATTAAAACCGTCGTCGTACCTAATGTATTTCGACGTAAACAACCTATACGGCTGAGCAATGTGCCAACCATTGCCATACGCAGATTTTTAATGGGTCGACGACGTAACCGATTTTAATGTTATGGATGTCGCGTTGAATTCCTTGATAGGCTACATTCTCGAAGTCGACTTGGAGTATCCGCAACATCTTCACGACGCGCACACTGACCTACCGTTCTGTCCGACGCGCGATAAACCACCCGGTAAGCGGCAGGACAAGCTCCTCGCAACATTATACGATAAGAAACGTTATGTCATACATTATCGCAACCTGCAGCAGTGTACTCGTCACGGTCTCCGTATATCAAAAATTCACCGCATATTGAAATTCGCGCAATCTCCATGGCTTCGCGATTATATAGAACTTAATACGAGAACATTGGCCAAGAATGATTTCGAGAGAAATTTATACAAATTGATGAACAACGCTGTGTTTGGCAAAACCATGGAGAATGTGCGCAATCACGTTGACCTGCGACTCGTGACTCATTGAGAGGGTAGATACGGCGCGGAGGCAATGATCGCAAAACCAAATTTTCACAGTCGAAGCGTCTTTTCGGAGAATCTAGTAGCAATAGAAATGCGAAAACTCGAGGTGAAGTTCGACAAACCAATCTACGTGGGTATGTGCATCGATATATCCAAGACATGTTTGTACGAATTTCATAACGAGTACATGTTACCATTGTATCGCGACAAGTGTAAAGTCACGTACACCGATACGGACAGTCTCATTTATCACATCGAGTGCGACGATGTGTATGATACCATGAAGCGCCACATTAATAAATTTGACACTAGCGATTACGCGGTCGATAATGCGTACGGTATCCCACTCGCCAATAAAAAAGTACCGGGCTTAATGAAAGACGAAAATAACGGTGCGATAATGACCGAATTCGTCGGGCTTAGAGCAAAAATGTACGCCTTGCGAGTGGACGGTAAGAAAAATACGAAAAAGGCTAAAGGTGTTAAGAGTAACGTCGTAGCCAGGTCGATAACGCTCGACGATTACACGCGGTGTCTGCGCGACGAAATTGAAATGACGCGACAGCAGGCTTGCATAAGATCCAAACAACACGAGGTGTACACCGTGTCCGAAACGAAAATAGTTCTAAGTCCGTACGATGATAAGCGATACATTATACCCGGTTCTACCGAGACGCTGCCATGGGGGCATTATAAAATATTATTGTAAATATATATATTGTAATTACATTTAGATTTGATGAAAATAAATGACTCTTTTGTATGTATAATATGTTTTTATATTGTAATAAATTTTTACAATACATTATTCTTGTGTATCCATGAATTGTGTGAATTATCAAATCCTAACCACTTTACATAAACCTTATCCCCCCTTTTGCGCAAAACTTTTTCAACGAGGTACACGTCGCGATTAGTAACGCGATGTAACTCGTATTCGTAGAAGCCGCCGGCGACGGGTTTTCCGCAGGAATCTTCCAACAGATACGTCACGGGATTAGTTTTCTGCACTTTGACGATTCCAAACACCTTCGTAGTCCAATTTGGCGTATATCCTTTCTCGAAGATTGTCTTGAATTTACTCACGCGTACCGAGTCGCCCACTTTGAATCGCGCGGGAGCAGCGATCTTTACATGGCTATACACCGTTTTTAGGAGCTTGTCGGCGATCGCGGGGGTAACATCGATGGGTCGCATGCCGATAGTTCGATGCTTTCGCGCGTTGTAATCCGATACGAGACCCGGCAGCGAGTCGATCCATTTGTAATTTCCATTGCGCGTAAACATTTTCCACATGTCGTTCTTGAGCGTGCGATTGAATCGTTCGACGACCGATGCCTTCATTACGGAATAGGTCGAATAGTGATTGATATTATGTTTCTTCAAGAGTTTCTGCACGTTGGCATTGTAAAATTCTTTTCCCTTGTCAGTCTGCAGATTTTTCGGACATCTTCCGCCGTCTCGAATTATTTTTGCAATCGCCGTAGTAACCTCGGGTCCGCTCTTGGCCTTGAGCCCATGCGTGCTTGCTCAGCACGTCGATAACGGTGAGTATGTAGTGGTAGCCTCTGTTGAATCGCGTGTATGGACGCATCTCGACCACATCCGCCTGCCACAGGTCGTGGGGGCCATCGTATCCGCGCACAATGACGCGTCTTCGCGAAAAATTTCTTCTCGCAGGAGCGTGTAATTCTTCCACCAGCCGCCGTTTCTCAGCTGATTGCTTCTTACTAGCCATGACGATGGCGCGCAACTGACGCAGAGATCAGATGTGCGTTCTTATCTATTCGCGATGATTCGCAATTACATCTTGAATCATCTTTTGAAGTTTGTTTAGGGTAATTTGCATATTATTCTGGAATGCGACCATTTTTCTCTCGATTTCATCCTGTCGATCTTTCAAAATTTGCACGCTCTGCTGCACGTAGCGTTTGTTGGCGGCATCGCCATCATCTACGGGCGGCGCTATCTGTCAAATCTTGCGCGATTTTGCGTCAAAGTCGGTGGCGATCATGCAAAGAGCGTTATCGCGCACGTAATTTCTGATTAATCCGCTCCATTGATAGTACGGTTCCGCACCGCCTCTTCCGAGCGATATACCAAACTTGTTGATCGGCATTTCGATGTTGATTGAACGGATCGCTGTCGCGCTATTTAATTTATAATAAGTCCAGCCTCGCAAAGTTCCTCGATAATCAACAAGATCTCGTTATCGTTACCGGTGTGACCCGCTAGGCGCGAAGGTTTGAGCAATCGGAGGCGATCTACAAGCTCGTTGGGATCGTCCCAATGAACATAGTCGATCTTGTTGTCGTTTAATGTCATGGCACGCGGTATACCTTTTCCAGCTTTTTTACCCGAAATCGACGATGCAATTATATGTTTGATGTTGTTGCCGTTTAATGTCATGGCACGCGGTGTACCTTTTCCACCTTTTTTACCCGAAATCAACGGCCCGATTATTTGTGTGTACTTGTATCCCCTGTTGCCATTTATTTGAGCGTGAGCATTATAATTGCGTTTATGAGCACTCGTCATCAACAGAATGCTCTTGTATGTTTGCATATCGTCTTCCGTGTAGATATCGTCATCGGGATATTTCTTAAAGATCAACTCGTAAAGACCGCGTGTGCCAGTGTATCGTATGTAAACGTTTATTACCGAGCATCATTCCATCGTTGCTGAAATAAACGCCGTACATGGTGTATATACCGCTTTCTTGATCGCCGCTCAGAACTGCCCCGACGTACTTTTGGCTCAACGGACCCAATTGATCTCGCAACGTTTCTTGACCCTCAGATGTTTGCAACTGCTGTCGAACGGACGTCACGAGAGAGTCATTCGTGGTTTCAAAAAAAATCTTCGTTTGCGAGTGATTCGAGCATTGCGGGTTGTACGGAAGGCGCAGAGGTTATCGGTGGTTCATTCAATGGACCTTTCAATCGTTTCGCTTTACGCGGTGGTAAAATTTTGGTTATTTTGCTCAAATTAGATGGCACATTTATCAATCGTTTCAACATAACCGGAGTTAAAGCCATTACAGAGTCGTTAAACGAGGCGTTTGGTCGTTTTTGTTTGAGCTTTGGCTCTTCGTTTTCCCACGCCGTTTCATTCTCAATCTTTGACACATCAGATTCTTTACCAACGGTGTTTTCGGCAATCTGCCTTAGAGGCTCGATGATGGACTTAAAGTGTCTCTCCAACGCGATATCTTCCTCCATTTTACCAGTTTTCAAGGCGTGATACTTTTTGCGAATCGAATTGCTCGTTTTCGCAATTTGATTTGCTATTCTCTCGCGCTCTCTAATCTCCTCGCTGCTGTCCATGTTGCGATAACGTTGTTCAATCGACGTGTCGACAACAACTAACCAGATTTCGATATCGCAAATTCGTTAAATCTTTTTCTGTATCGACCATTTAAAATCGCGCTGTCCTTGTCTATCACGACGAATTCATACTTTTGTTGCCAACACGTATGACACAATTTACTGAAATCATCGTGGACTTCCGTTTCCGGCGCTTTCGTGAGTGACACGTGTGTGAGTGACTGGAAGAAAATCGGAGAAAGAGGAGTGCGAGAGGGTGTGTGAGAGGGCAGTGAGTGGGTGAAAGAGAGAGGCAGAGGAGTGAGAGAGAGTGTGGGAGTGGGCGCAGGTCAAAGGGAAAGGATAGGGTTAGATACGGGGAAGGAAAAGTGACGGTAGAACAACGGGCAGATAGGTAGGCATAGAATAAAACAGAGGAGAGGGGCAGAGCGTATAGACGGGGACGTCACGAAGTCGCGCTGTCGCGGCGACACGCGTGGGGGCATAGGCAGGTGCGAGCATAGAAGGGAAACTTATAGAGAAATAGAAGAGCAGGGTAGATAGGTATAGCTGAAGGAAAATGGCTGAGGAGGAAGAAAAAACGGCAAGATTGATAGAATTAATTGGGGAAGATCAGGAGAAGGGAAAAGGGGAGAGAAGAGGAAGTACAGGTAGTATAGAAACAAAGAGAAAGAGAGGGGAAATAGAAGGCGGGGAATCCGAAAAATGGGCCTTTAACAGGAGTAAGAAGGTGCAGAGATCACCGAAAAAAATAGATGATAAGGAAACTACAGGGGATGAAAGAAGCTGGATAGAGGAGATAAAAAAGGAAGTAAAAACCGAGATGAGAGAAGGGATAAAAGAGATGCTGGAGATAATGAGGGAGCAGAAGAGAGAGATAAAACAAGAGTTGGAAGATTTAAAAAGAACCATGGAAGAGAGAGAAGAAAAATGGATGAAAGAGAGAGAGAAGATGGAGAAGAGAATAATGGAAATGGAGAAGACGATAACGGAAATGAAAGAGAAGGGAATAGGGAAAGAAGAAGACGCAGGGGAGAAGGGAGTAGAGAGAAAACTAAAAGAAATAGATAAGAAATTAGAGATGAGAGAGAGAGAAGAAAGAAGAAAAAACATAGTTATAAGAGGAACAAAAGGAAAGAGGAACGATATAGAGAGAGAGGTGAAAGAAATTTTAATGGGGATTGGAATAGAAACGGAAGTGAGTTGCAAAAAGGTCATAGAGGACAACAGAGAGGGAGGAATAAAGATGGCAATAATAGGCCTGCAGGGACTGGAACAAAAAAGAAAGGTCATGATGGAGAGAAGAAGACTAAAAGAGAAAGGGATAGGAATAGATGATGACCTGACATGGAAGGAGAGAAAGATGAGATGGAATATAGAAGACATTGCAAGGCAGGAGAGAGGAAATGGTAAGAGAGTAAAGGTAGGATATGGAAGGATACAATTAGAAGGAAAATGGTGGAAATGGGAAGAGGATGAAGAGATATTAAGAGATAACGAAGGAAATGTGTGGAAGGAAAAAGGGGAAAACTAAGAGTGGAAGAAGATGGAGGTAATAAGGAAGAGGGAGATGAGAAGGACAAAGAGGGTGAAAAGGAAAATGAGGAAGAGAACTTGGGAGGAAGAGATGGAGAGGAGGATACCGAAAATGGAGAGAGAGAGAAAAGGAAAATCAGGAGGGAGGAGGAAATGTGGAAGGTGGCTTTCTGGAATGTGGCGGGCATAACAAACAAAGATAAGGAATTCTGGGAAGCGATAAAAGAATGGGATGTAGTGATAATGATGGAGACATGGTTAGATGAGAGGGGGTGGGAAAAGATGAAAGAGAAGATCCCAAGAGAATACAAATGGAGAGTACAGATAGCGACCAGGAGGAACAAGAAAGGAAGAGCGAGTGGTGGTATGCTGTTAGGAATACGGAAGAGAATAGAAGAGATAAAAGAAGAAAGAAAGTTGGAGGAAGAGGAAGGTAAGATCGAATGTAAGATAAGGATAGGAGAGGAAATATGGAGAATAATAGGGCTTTATGTAAATAATGATATAGACAGGAAGCTAGAAGGCCTGAAGGATAAGACGGAGGAGGGAGAAAAGGGAGTAAGGACTATAATAGGCGGGGATTTCAATGCGAGAACGGGGGAGGAAGGAGGTTGGGAAGAGGAGGACGAGGAAAGAGCAGAAGGTGGAGGGAGAAGATCAAAAGACAAGAAAATAAATGGGGACGGAAGAAAGCTATTGGAATTCATAGAGGAAAGAGGGTGGATGATACTAAATGGAGGCGTGAAAGGGGATGAGGAGGGTGAATTTACGTACACAGGAGGGAGAGGCGAGACAGTTATAGACTACGTGATAGGGGAGGAGGAGGTTAGAGAAAGGGTAGAAAGATTGGAGGTAGGAGAAAGAGTGGATTCAGATCACCACCCAGTAATAATATGGATGAGGGGTAAACCTGAGAAAGATCAGAGAAAAAGAGAAGGAGAAAGAGCAAGAAGAAGAGGAATATGGAGCGAAGGGGGAAGAACGCAATTTAAAGAGAGATTAGGAACGATAAAGGGAGGAAAAGGAGAAATACAAGAGGAGATAGAAGTAGGAAGCGCAAGGATAAGAAAAGTAATAGAGGAGAACGAAAATGAGGGAGGGAGAAGGGATAAGAATGGAAGAGGATGGTGGGACGAAGAATGTAAGGAAAAGAAAAGAGAGGTGAGGAAAGAGCTGAGAAAATGGAGGAAAGGAAGAGGGGAAGTGGAAAGGTACAGAGAAGAGAGAAAGGAGTACAGAGAAATGTGTAAAAGAAAGAAGAAAGAGGAGAAGGAAAGGATGATAAGAGAAATAGGGGAAGCGAAAACGGAAGGAAAGGTATGGGAGTTGATAGGCAGAGTAAGAAAAAGAAGGAAGAGGATAAATGAAGAGATAATGATAGAAGAATGGAAGGAGTACTTCATGGAACTAATGGGTGGGATGGAGAATAGGGTAGTGAAAGGAGAAGGAGGAGGGAACAGACAAAAAGAAGAGGAGATAGAGTTGGAGGAGGTAAGAAATGTAATAAAGAAGTTAAAAACAGGAAAGGCAATAGGAAATGACGGGATACCGAACGAGGCGTGGAAATTTGGAGGAGAAGAAATGGAGAAATGGATATGGGAAATCTGTAAAAAAGTTTGGAGAGGGGAAGGCTGGCCGGAACAATGGAAGGAAGGAGAAATAGTCCCAATAATTAAAAAAGGAGAAGGAAGAGGGGTGAAGGATTATAGAGGAATAACAATAATGTCATCAATGTACAAGATATACACAGCGATACTGGCAGAAAGGTTAAGGAAGGAGGTCGAGACAAAGAATTTGATTCCAGAGAACCAGGCAGGATTCAGAAAAGGGATGGGGACGATGGACCAGATATTCGCGCTGAATTATCTGGTAAATAGACAATTGGGTAAGGAGAAAGGAAAGATGACAGTATTTTTCATAGATTTGAAGGCGGCCTTCGACTCAGTGGATAAGGAAGTACTAATCAGGGCGATGACAGAGAGGGGAGTGAGGCAGGGTTTAATAGACAGGGTTAAAGAGGTACTGAGAGAAACAAAGAGTAGGGTAAGAATAGGAAGAGAGTGTGGAAGTGCATTCTGGATGGCAAAGGGCGTGAGACAAGGGTGCCCATTGAGCCCGATACTCTTTAACATATTGATCGCGGACTTAGAAGATTACATGAAGAAAGGAGGATGGGGAGGTGTAAAGCTGAGAGGGGGGAAGATTTACACGTTAATGTATGCGGATGATATAGCACTGATGGCGGAAGAAGAACAGGACATGAGATCGATGATAAGCAGGCTAGAGGGATACCTGGACAAGAAGGGACTAATATTGAGTATAGAGAAATCAAAAATAATGAGATTCAGAAAGGGAGGAGGAAGGAAGAGAAAGTATGATTGGAGATGGAAAGGAAAGAAACTAGAAGAAGTTAAGGAATTTAAATATCTTGGATATACACTGAAGGAAAATGGGGGACAAGAGGCACATATCAGAGAGAGAAGAAGGAAGGCGGCGAGAGTAATGAGGGAAGTGTGGGGTATAGGGAAAAGAATGTGGAAAAAGGACTGGAGAAGAAGGATCTGGCTGTATGATACCCTGATATGGACAGTGATGGGATACGGGGCAGAAGTGTGGGGGTGGAAGGAAAGGGTGGAGGTAGAAAGTATACATGAAAGATATATCAGATGGATATTTGGGCTAAACTGGAGGACACCCGGATATATGGTGAGAGATGAAGTGGAGAGAGAGAAGATGAGAGGCAGGGCGAGCAAGAGAGCTCGGAAGTTTGAAAAGAAATTAGAGGAAGGTAACGGAGGGGGAATAGCGAGAAAATGCCTAGAGGAAATGAAAGAGAGATGGAAGAAGGGGAAGATAATAGGAAAATGGGAACAAGAAAGAAAAAGTTATCTGGAAGAGCTGGGGGTGAGAGCTGAAGAGGAGGAAGAGTTAGAAGTGGAAAATCTGGAGAGCAGAGAGAAGGCGAAGCAAAAACAAGAAAGGATGGAAAAGATCGTAGACTCGAAATACAACAGGTGGTATAAATTTATAAGGAAGGACGGGATTCCAGGATACTTAGAGAAAAACTGGGAGGAAGAAAGGTGGAGTAGGGTCGCGAGGTTCAGACTAGGTAATGAAATTAGGGAAGGACTGTATTGGGAAAAAGAGGAAAATAGAAGGTGCAGGATATGCGAGAGGGAGGAGGAAACATGGGAACACATATGGGAGGAATGCTCGAGATGGGAGAGATGGGATGGAGAGGGGTGGCAGGATGTGGTGGAGAATTTACTAGGAGAGGGGGGAGAGGGAGAGGAATGGATGAAAGCGATAGAGAAAATGCGACAAGAGGGTGGGAGGGGAAGGGAAGTGAGGGAGGAGAGAGCAGTGTGATTGAGACGTATGAAAGAAAAATATGAAAGGAAGGAAGCAAAGGAAACGGAAGTCCAACTAGAAATAAGTTAGAATTAAGTTAGATATAAGATAGAGCGGTTAAGCGAGAAGCGACTGAGAGAGGCGCAGGAGAGCGAGCGAGAGAGCGGGAGAGCGAGAGAGAGAGGACAGGCAGGGATAGGAAGCGCAAAATTGTAAAGGTTTGGGTACGTTCCTGAAAAACGCCAAAGATTTGTGAGAAAAGGAAGAAGAATGGGGAGCTGTAAAGGTTTGGGTACGTTCCTGAAAAACGCCCTTTAAGGCCCCTTAGGGGCAAATAAAGTACTTTATACATACATACATACTGAAATCATCGTAAGACATATCTGTGTTTACGCGATCGTTGTATATGTGTTTCAGATTGGTACCATCCTGTTTAAACATAATCAATAAATTTGCGTTGTCGCGTATAAGATGCTTCGGTATCTTTGCATACGTCTGACAAAGATAGAAGGAGTCAACGTCCGCGTGCCGGCCCATTGCAAAGTATTCTCTTATCGTATCCTGCTTGTCGCACGCCACGTCATCAAAGATAAAAATAGAATTCGAGAGCGCTTTGCTCGGTGGAATGACGTCACTGTTATTCGAAAACGTAAAGTAGCCAATCTCTTCTATCGGTGTTAGTATATTCTCCAAATATCGATATTTTGGTTGTTGCAACGATTTCGAGTACACGTACACGTTTTCGAAACGTACGCCGTGCGGATTTTTCAGCAAGCTTATTAAGACGTTTCTCTTGCCGCAATTCGACGGACCGCAGATGATACCGCGTATAGAAATCGGTAGCATGCCTCCATGTTTGCGTACTTCTTTCGTTAACTGTATCCTATCGTCAAAGTTTGTCACTTTGATCGTCCGCGATTGTCGTACGAACCGCATTTTACCTCCCCTCCACAACAAATGAAATATAGTATCAAGAAAGCTGGCCTATTTATAGAAACGCGTAGAACTGAGATGCTCAGTCTTTAAAATGTTTTTGTTCGTGTCGGATAACAGCGATATTTACGATTTAACCGCCGAGCAGTTGAAGTATATACCAAAGGTCATTCTACTACGACAGTTTTATAATTACATAGATTATTTGTGGGATAAGCTTCCCGAACATATCAAGGCAGATTCGGAGGTTCAGCAATATCGTCGCTGTTTAATAAGTAGGAAGAGTGAGAGAATTCTATGTCAGGGATCTCAGGGGGGGTGAGGGGCGGGGGGAAGGACTCGCGGCCGCGGGGTCTGCCTGGCGGGGGGGGGGGAACTCTAGTGCCGCCGTCCTCCGAGGAGGTGCGGCAGGGGGGGGGAGGTAAGGGGTGGTCTGCGTTTCTAGCATAGGGTTGGGGAGGTGCGGGGAGGGGGGGGAGGTGGTCTGTGTTCCTAGCATAGGGTTGGGGGAGGAGGGAAGGGGGGGGTGGATCAGACGAGCGTCGGGACATGTTCGATAAACAAATGCCGCCTCGCGTCGATGTTCGGCCGATAGTATTTATAAACAGATGTCATTTCACACTTATCAAATGCGAGCGAGCGCCTATGGCAGGCGGCTATAATTTACGACCTGCGACTAGCGTGACACCGCGGTCCTTTTCACTTTTCTTCGTAGGAAGTGCCGCTTATCGGTGTTTCGCGGCGCCATTCGGCTATGGCGTCGCGCGTTACAAAGGCGAGCGCCGATGACATGCAGCTAGATTTTATAAACACTAGACGGCATAAGCGCGGCAACGCGACTCAATTTCTGTGGGTATCGACAAACGTCGATGACAGAATTTATAAACGAATATCATCTCGCACTGCGGATGGCCGAGCATCGATGGTCGCGCGACGTAGGTACTCGACCAAAATTTTATGCGACTTAACCGTCGCGGTCTCTCCTCTTTATTTTTCTGTATAGGAAGAGTCGCTTATCGGTGTTTCGCGGCGCCATTCGGCTATGGCGTCGCGCGTTACAAAGGCGAGAGCCGATGACAGGCTGCTAGATTTTATAAACACTAGACGGCATAAGCGCGGCAACGCGACTCAATTTCTATGGGTATCGACGAACGTCGATGACAGAATTTATAAACGAATATCATCTCGCACTGCGGATGGCCGAGCATCGATGGTCGCGCGACGTAGGTACTCGACCAAAATTTTATTGGACTTAACCGTCCCGGTTTCTTCTCTTTATTTTTCTGTATAGGAAGAGTCGCTTATCGGTGTTTCGCCTGTCGGAACATGTTCGTTGTAAACAACATATGATAAAAGTTAGGTATAAGGAAGGACATGCACGCAAAAGAAAAATACATCGTTCGTTTTAGCGTGTAAAAAAAACCTGTTTATTTAACTCTTTTTTTACATAATATATCTTACGTGCTAAAAACTAAAGTTGCGAGCTCACAATCGATGATCTGATTCGTATTGAACGCATCGCTAGCGTATATTACATTCGACGCTTCCTTGGGATCCTTCACAGTGGACGCGATATCGGAGAACTGCGCAAACTTTGCATCGACCGTCGCAAGTATTCTGATCAAACGATCGAATCTCGCATCGATGCACCGATCGAGATCGAACATACGATGCAACGTCGATTCGGTCATTCTCAAGCATACGTTTGCAGATTCGAGACGTATGAGTTTGATGTTATTAACCGTACAAACTCTCACCGTTAGCGGTCCAACGTTTATAAAACTATGGATATCTTTGAAGTCATTGCGAAAGAAATTCTGAATATTTTGCCGTTGCTCGTATAGTGCCTTCCACGTTTCGAGAGACAACAGCAGTTCCTTTCCTCGGCGAGGATCTTTAATGGCGATCTCCACGTAGCTCGGTGGACCCACGTTGATACCAATTTCGAGGAATTTGTATTCCGTAGCTGTCAGCGCGTATCGTCTGCTGAGTATACGAACCGCGCGACGATCCAACGAAATGCTGTAGAAAAAAATAATGAGATTACTTTCAAAATAATACAATTCGCAAAAAAGATATAAAAAAAATATAAAGCTCTATAAATTATACAAAACTTACTTGTTTTCACACGTTGGAGTTTCAACATCGGGAATCGGCACGTAATAATTCATACGTCTACTGCCGCTGTTGCCGCCGTTGCTTCCTCCAACGGAATACATTTTTTCTCTCGGTTATGAGAAGCGGACCGTTCGCACAAGCAGCCGATACGAGACTAGTCGTATAAAATTAATCGAGTATACGCGACAGCACCCACTATAACCCTTCCAAAACTATGATGAAGGAGGGGGAAATTAATGTTTCTGTAACGCGCAATCAGCGCTCTGAATTTTAGGAGAGGGGACTAAGGTAGGATGTTTTTTCTTTATTAAGACGTATATCCCCCCCTCCCCCTCTCCCCTCCGCATGACATCAACCACGAAACATGTTCAGACATGTTCGTCTAAAACTGATACCCCATTCCCCCTCCTCGAAGCTCTCGAGTTAGAATTCGTCACGTATACCTACTTATTCTTTAATTTTGTACACTATCGACTAAAAGAAAAAGAAATAAAACATTGAAAAATTTACACATACGTATAAAATTTATTTTTTTTAAAAAGATGACAATTCTCTCTGGCGTCGCGACCACCAGTTAAATATTTTTAATACATTTTGCAATGCGCAATTTTTAGTGTGTTTTCCACATCGCACAGTATTGGTAACATCTAGATTATTTAAAGATTCGATATCTTCGTAATCCGCATCCAGAGTCTCGATGTTTAGGTTTTTTCTCGCTTTACTCTCAAGCAGATCTACCAGCCATTCTCGTTTCTGGCATCCCTTGACGTACACGAGAGTCGGCATCTCGTCGTCGTCGTCGTCGTTGTCCTCTTCCTCACCGAGCACCGCTGATGTAATTAAACGCTTCACCTTGCTGTACGACACGTTTCCGTCTTCCCATCGTAATCCATGGTGATTGCGAATCAACCAGGAAGCGCACGATTTGTCGGATTTTGTGAGGAGATTCCACGGCATGGAACATGTAAAGATGTAATGCGCCAGAACGGCCCCGTTTCTCAGCACCGCCACCTCCTTGACGACAAATTTCATCCCGACGACGAAACCTTGCAGGTCGACGAACGTTGGTGCAAACATGAAGAAATATCTCTCTTTCTTCGATGCGTGAATCGAAGAGGAATGACGCGCGTTTCGCGACACTCTGATTTTTATATCCTGCTCCCCTCTTTTTCCCCTCTCATAAATTTGTATCGGGAGTTAAAGAGAGAAAAAAGAGCATCGGCAAGCCCCCTGCAAAAAATGCCCGTTTTCGGTACCTTGATTTTTGAAACTTTTTTTATGCCAAATGGTTACTTATGATGACCCAATAATCCCTGCAAAATTTTAAGAGGAGCATACGCCCCGTTTAAGAAATATAGGGGGTCAAAGTTGATCATTTCCAATCAAAAAATATAGCAGCTTCACATTTATACTCCAATAATAATGTCCAAAAAATTCAGCCGAAATGGTTCTTTTAAGATTTTTGGCTGCTGATTACAAATCTGAAGTCAGATTTTAAAAATTCAAAATGGCGGATTCAATATGGCGGACGAATTTTTCTTAAATTCATCGGATTCACTTGAAACTCGTTACTCGGGGGTTTTTGGGGTCGCTGATTACGAAATTGAAGTCAGTTTAGAGAAATTCAAAATGGCGGATCCAATATGGCGGACTGATTTTTTCAAAATTCATCGGATTTACTTGAAACTCGTTACTCGGGGGTTTTTGGGGTCGCTGATCACGAATCTAACGGTGAACTAACTTTTAACCAACACTAAATCTTCTTTGTCACTACATTAAATCTACATAGAACCTATTTTGTCCTACAATGGACCTATTTTTCCTTACATTGGACCTATTTTTCCTTACATTGGTTGGATTATTACAACTTGCCTTTGCTGGCTGGATTATGCATTACATCTTGCCTTCGTTGGTTGGATTATTACAACTTGCCTTTGCTGGCTGGATTGTCGATTACATCTTGCCTTTGCTGGCTGGATTATGCATTACATCTTGCCTTCGTTGGTTGGATTATTACAACTTACCTTTGCTGGCTGGATTGTCGATTACATTTTGCCTTTGCTGGCTGGATTATGCATTACATCTTGCCTTCGTTGGTTGGATTATTACAACTTGCCTTTGCTGGCTGGATTGTCGATTACATCTTGCCTTTGCGGGCTGGATTATGCATTACATCTTGCCTTCGTTGGTTGGATTATTACAACTTGTCTTTGCTGGCTGGATTGTCGATTACATCTTGCCTTTGCTGGCTGGATTATGCATTACATCTTGCCTTCGTTGGTTGGATTATTACATCTTGCCTTTGTTGGATATATTGGATCCGCCATTTTGAATTTTTAAAATCTGACTTCAGATTCGTAATCAGCGACCCCCAAAACCCCCGAGTAACGAGTTTCAAGTGAATCCGATGAATTTAAGAAAAATCAGTCCGCCATATTGGATCCGCCATTTTGAATTTTTAAAATCTGACTTCAGATTCGCAATCAGCGACCCCCAAAACCCCCGAGTAACGAGTTTCAAGTGAATCCGATGAATTTAAGAAAAATCAGTCCGCCATATTGGATCCGCCATTTTGAATTTTTAAAATCTGACTTCAGATTCGTAATCAGCAGCCAAAAATCTTAAAAGAACCATTTCGGCTGAATTTTTTGGACATTATTATTGGAGTATAAATGTGAAGCTGCTATATTTTTTTATTGGAAATGGTCAACTTTGACCCCCTATATTTCTTAAACGGGGCGTATGCTCCTCTTAAAATTTTGCAGGGATTATTGGGTCATCATAAGTAACCATTTGGCATAAAAAAAGTTTCAAAAATCGAGGTACCGAAAACGGGCATTTTTTGCCGATGCTCTTTTCGTCGACGTTGCCGCGAACACTCAGACTATTTTGCGCACTACGTTGGTCAACGGATTGTACTCGATCACGCGATCGTGTATGATGAGACAGTACGCGGAGGTATTCGGCGGTACGTTCTCCATGCAATCGAATTCTAGTCTGACATCCACGGTGGCGTTTTTGACGGATTCGTTTTGTCGAGAGCAATCGATGATCACGAACGGGCCGTTACGTAGAAAAGTTGAAACGGTGAGACTCGGCTCGAGATATTCGTATCTGTAATAGCCCTTGCAGAAACGCGCGTACATATCGTACAGAATCGCCCATCTGTGTTTACCAAAGTCCAAATTCAAATCGTCGTACGGATAGACTTCCGAGTTTAGGTAGAGTTTCACGTTGGTCAATTTGCAGTCGTCGAATCGGCTCGTGTCCGCGGACATGACGTTCTTCCGACCCGTTTGCAGAGCGAAGACGACGTATCGCGGTTTCTCGAGCTGAGTCGCGGTCTTAATGGCCCACGAGTGCTTGGTCGTGTTCTGCAACAGGGGATACTCGTACAGATCCCACGAACGGAAACCCATACTTAGATATCGTCCGTTTTCCAAGGCGCGCAGCATCGACAGCTTGTTGATCTCGCTCAATACCACGTGAGGCATTTGCCACTGTATCTTGAGTAGTTTGACAGTAGGCTCCAACGCGAGACTTCCCAACAGACAATTGTTGTCGGTGCGCGATCGTATCAAGATTAATTCGTGACGAGCGTTGATCACCACGCGTTTGTAATCCTCGCAAAATCCCAGTAACAGGTTGAGCGGTACGCAGAAATTGAAGTATCCGTTCGCGTTATTATGCGGTTCCCAGCCCGCGTTTCGCAGGATCACGCTTCTGTCGGACGATACCGTAACGTAGTTCTTGAGCGTGCTGGTTATTCCTACGTTTCTGCAGTGATCAATCTCCACACCGTCGAGCTCGTATCGAATTTCATCGAACATGAACGCGACGCAATTATTCCCCAATACCACGTTATCGGCTTGGCCGGCTGCTCTGGTCACCGTCAATGTTCCTTCGACGTAGAGAAAACTTTCGCACGGCAACGTATACAGATCTTGCTGTTGTATAGGTATTCGTATCTCGTCGCTATACTCGAACGTTGTGTTGGCGTACGGGTTGTACGTGTGAGTCTCGATCTTGACGATGCGATCGTCAAAGACCGGCTCGCCTCCGATGTTAAGAATTTCAGTCATCGTTCAGATGTTTCGTACCGCGAATCCCAGAGATTGTAAAAATTTAACGTTCGATGCGTTGAGCTTCTTTCTCGTCTCTGTTTTCGTCTCTGTTTTAACGCTACCGAATGTCGATTTGATGATATCGTCGATCGTCGCAGTCGTAAAGATATTCTTATCTGTCGCACGCTCCGAGTCGTTCAACACGAGCATGTCACACGTCGCGCGTTATCGCTGTAGTCGTCGTATGTGCAATCTGACGGTGATCTCTTCTCCTCGAAAATCGAGCAATCGTCCGTCTTGATCCGTGACGCGTATCGTTAGATCCGTAACGCTTCGCGCGATGATCGGCAGGTAAATGATCTGCGCCGGCGTTTCCGATATCTTATATCCCGGTGGTACGCTCGGTGAAAATTCGTGTATCGTGTGAACACGTTTGTCGTTGCTGTACGCACCCGCGGTCACGTTGCACTCCACGCGGATAATGTTTACGTTGATAATATTAATCGACGCGTCCGATTCGTGCCACTGTCTCGGCTGCAATATACGCTTTGACGAGAATTCCAGCAGCGATCCAACGTTGTTCGGTTTGTTAAAGTTCACTCTGAAAGCGCACTTGATCTCGCTCTTCATCGTATTGTAATTTGCGCGGAGCACTATCGGGTATTCCGCGGCCTCGTCTTCGTAGCCGTTCGCGCGAGCGGTCGCCTCTCGCGCGATATTCGCGACCGACGTACGATCATCGTTGGAACGATTTACGCGTCGCGGGCGTTTTCGTGAAATTTCGCGTTTCAAAAACTCATGTATGGCTCGTATCTCGTACGATCCCTCGGGAATCGTAATTTCCGTGTCATCCTCGTCGAAATAAAATTTATTGTTCGAAGAATTCACGTTCGGAATCGTGTGATAAGTCTCAAAACACGTTAGACCGAGCTCGTAGTCACCGTCGCTCAGATCCATGGCGGGAAAATAGTGCTCCGCGAGGATGCTGCTCTTCCCCGTCAGCGTGAACGTTATAGACATGTCGGCGAAAACCGTTAACGAATACTGAGTCACCACGGCGCACCGTCAGGCTTTAAATTAGCGTCGATCGTCCGGAGAAATCGCAGGCACAATTGTCCACAGATGTTCTGATCGTATCGCTGATAAGATGTGCAATTGTACTCGATCTTCGTCACGCTCGGCCCGAAATATCGTACCAATTCTTTCGGCGGTCGAAGATTGCCGAAACTGTCGAAATATACGACTCGATCTTCCCTCTTCGCGTACGCTACCCAATGAGTACCGGGACCCGCTGCATCGTCCAAATTCACGATACCGCTCTCGTTTCGACGTACACCGCCGATCAGTAACGAATCACGCATGAAGACACCTCTGAAGAACGGTACGCGCATACGCCTTGCCAGTCGATTCAATTGTACGTTAGTCGTAATACCCGCGGGCATGTTTAACGTCTTTTCGACGTTTTTTTTTTTATTTTCAACGCTACTCCTCGCCCGCGTTTGTGCGGGCCGAGATACAGCCCTCGTCCATATTTGTACGGAGCGAGATAAAGTCCGCGACCTTCCACGGCGCGATTGTGACGTTGCATCTCTTCCAGCTGACGCCGCGCGGCTTTGTTATCGTTCACGGCCTTTACGACTCCCGCCGCTCCGCCGACCAGAGAACCGAGAACTCCCAACAACGGTAGAATCGGCAATACACCGCCTCGTTTCGCTGTCGGAAGTATCCGTTTATTCGTTAGCTTTTTTTTCTTCACCGTTTTCGATTTTTTCGTTTTCAAGCCCATTCCGAGTTTCGTCTTAGCCTTCATGGTCGCCCAGACGGCTGTAGCGGCAGCTCTCTCCCCGAGAGTCGAATCTCTCGCGGTAATGCGTTTTCGCGCTTCCGCAGCGAGTATCTCGTCCGCCGCGTGTCTCTCGGTGAGATCGCGGTTACGCGAATAGGCTATGTCGTGCTCGCGACACGCCGCGTCCAATGGATTAATACCTTGATCGCCTCTCGCCAATCGTTCTTGTAAACGAGTTCCCGGACCGCAAAATTGATAGCTGGGAATGTGTAATTCGAACGGAAGTGCGTTTATCGCGCGATTTAACAGGCCTTCACCAATTTTTTTCGTTGACATTCGCCGCAATCCTTTATCATTGGCGCGGGACCGTCGATGTGCGTTCGCTGCCACGGTTGATTGTAATGTTCGTAACAGCGACGATATTCTTGAACCTCCAAATCCGCCTTTATATGTTCCGGAAGCTTGTCCCACACGTAGTGGACGTGATTGCCGCACGTTTGCAACAGAACGGCTTTCGGCACAAATTGCAGCTGTCGGCGCTCAAACCGCGAATATCGGAAGGTCTCGACAGTACGACGAACATCTTTGCTACTGAGCGATTCGCGGTTCCGCTCGCCTATAAATAGGCGTTCGAGTCAGCCAGAGAGTCGGCAGTGTGGAAAGAAATGAGATTCGTGCGACAACCGTTGGCGATTTGCGTGACCAATTGCGACGACAGATTACGGTCGATGGGGGGCAACGTGGAGAAACGCAAGCACGGTACGATGTTACCGACTACTATACGCGCGATCATTTGCGGACCCTCGAATTGCGGTAAAACCAACGTCTTGATAAGCTTGCTGGAAAGTCCGCACGGCGTACGTTTCGAAAACGTGTACGTATACTCAAAATCGTTGCAACAGCCGAAATATCGATATTTGGAGAATTTGTTGACATCGATCGACGAAATTGGCTACTTTACGTTCTCCAATAACAGTGACGTCATTCCACCGAGCGACGCGTGTCCAAACTCGATCTTCGTCTTCGATGACGTGGCGTGCGATAAGCAAGACGCGGTGAGAGAGTATTTCTCAATGGGCAGGCACTCGAGCGTCGACTCCTTCTATCTCTGTCAGACATACGCAAGAATACCTAAACATCTGATACGCGACAACGCGAATCTGCTGATCCTGTTCAAACAGGATGGTACCAATTTGAAACACGTCTACAACGATCACGTAAATACCGACATGCCGTACGACGAATTTTGTTCGTTGTGCCACGATTGTTGGCAACAAAAGTACGGATTCGTAGTGATAGACAAGGACAGCGCGCTTTCGAACGGTCGATACAGAAAAGGATTTAACGTGTTCGCGATACCGCAGAAGCGATCAGTCGTTGCCGATACCTCGTCGGAAGTGAAACGTTAGCGTTACAGAGAGAGAGAGATCGACACCCTGCTTTTTTCCGCGATGGCCGCGATCGACGGGAGCGAGAATATTAGCGAACGCGAGAAGGTCGTAAAAGAGATTGCGAAGACGAGTGATTCGATTCGCAAAAAACTTCGCGCTTTGAAGACCGGTAAGATCGAGAAGGACATTGAGTTGGACACGCACTTTAAACCTCTCATCGGGCCGTTGAAAAAGATCGTTGACAACTCGAGCTTGATCGCGGTGAAAAAAGAGGAGCCGACGGAGAGCGACGCTGACGCGAAAATCGAACCGCTATCCGTTCAACAGCGCGGGCAGGAGGAGGAGGAGGATGCTACACCGAAGAGAAAGAAGAAACGATTAGACTCCTGGTCGGATCTTTCATTGACACCGCGTAAATCCAATCAATCGACAGTACTACCGATAACCTCTACACCGATAACCTCTACACCGACGCAAACCGTGCAACGTACAAGTCCCGAATTTCTTGAAACCGCGAATGTTTTCGAAACCACGGACGACTCGATCAGGAAAACCGTTCATAAACGATTGAAAACGTCGGAGGGTCGACAATGGTTTATAGAATCGTTGGAAGATCACTTGGGTCCAATGAGCCGAATTTACATCGCAGAGGCTTTGAGCGCCTATCCAACGATGGACATAGCGTACGGCGTTTATCTCGGCAATAATGAATTGATGCTCAGTAATAAACGTTTTGACGTGGACAAAGCGGATAACATTTATATCGACGGCGTACGATACGCCGGCACACCCGGTATTTACGAGTTGATCTTCAAGAGAATGCCCGATTACGATATCTACACGGAAGACGATATGCAAAAGTACAAGAGCATACTGTTGGCAACGAGTGCTCATAAATTCCAACACGATCCTAACAAGCGACTAAAGGGCAACGTGGGATACAAGTATACACAGGTAATCGCACCATTGATGTCGACCGAATCCAAGAAGAAAAAATCCGGAAAGGGGTTATCCATGCCTCGCGCGATGACGCTAACCGACAATAAGATTGACTACGTGCATTGGGATGACCCCAACGAGCTGGTGGATCGTCTGCGATTGCTCGACGCTTCGCGCCACGCCGGCAACAATGCCCACGACAACGAGATCATGTCGATCATCGAGGAACTTCGCGAAGCCGGGCTTATTATAAATTAAACCATGCGACGACGATCCGTTCAATCAGCGTCGAAATGCCGATCAACAAATTTGGATTGTTCGAACACAGCGAAGACGCGACGAATGCCATTTTGTACCATCGGTGGAGCGGATTAATGAGAAATTTCGTGCGCAATAACGCTCTGTGCCGCGCTGCCACGGAGTTTGACGCAAAGTCGCGCAAGATTTGTCGCGTAGCGCAACCTGAGACTGACGGTGACGCGGTTAACAAACTGTACGTTGATCAATTCTTTAAAATGTTGAGCAATCAACGAAAAGAATCAGACGAGAAGCTGACTGCGTTCGAGAAGGATCTGCAAGCGTTACGGACTGCGATAAACAAGCTTCGACGTGCGAATATCGTTGAATCAGACGCGACAACCAACAACAACAGCAACAACAACAATGGACAAACGGTACAGCAGAAACGATTATCGAAAGGCGACGAGTGAAGAGAAGCAACGGTTGATTAACGACGGCGAGGAACAGCAACGAACGATTCGAAAACGGTTGTCGGACGGCTGTTCAACGGTTCGAGAACGGTTGTCGGACGGTTGTCGAACGGTTCAAAAACAGCTTAAAAACGATTACGAGCGATTTAGAAACAGCTGCGAACTACGCGGAGACAGGAAAGGCTACAAACGGCTAGAGAACGTCGACGACGACGACGAATGGAATTAAACGGCTGACAAACGGCTAACGAGAAGTTATAAACGACAACAAAAAAAAACATGACATCGCTAAAATCCGACGGACGTAAAAATATCGAGAAGCAACGACTCGTCGAAGAACTGCACGCTCCGGCGAGAAGAAATTTTCCCCGAAGACACGTCATAGTGCGGGGGTACGATGACCTGTGGCAGGCTGACATCGTCGAGATGCGTCCGTACTCACGTTTCAACGGAGGCTACCACTACATACTTACCGTCATCGATGTGTTGAGCAAGCACGCGTGGGCCGCACCACTCAAGGGTAAAGGCGGAAGCGAAACAGCTAACGCTGTCGCAGAGATCATTCGACACAGCGGGAGGTGCCCTAGTAACCTACAAACCGATATGGGGAAGGAAATTTACAACGCCGACGTGCAACGTCTCGTGAAGAAACATGGCATCAATCATTATTCCACATATTCGGTATTGAAGGCATCGGTCGTCGAACGATTCAATCGCACGCTCAAGAACGACATGTGGAAGATGTTTACGCTCAATGGAAATTACAAGTGGGTCGACACCTTGCCGCGACTCGTATCGGATTACAACGCGCGCAAGCATCGAACCATCGGCATGCGACCCGTCGACGTTACCCCCGCGATCGCCGAAAAACTCTTGGCTACCGTATACAGCGCGATAAAAATCGCGGGTCCGGCAAAATTTAAAGCGGGCGACTCGGTACGCGTCAGCAAATACAAGACGATTTTCGAGAAGGGTTACACGCCGAATTGGACCACCGAGGTGTTTAAGATCGTTAAAGTGCAGCATACCAATCCCGTAACCTATCTACTCGAGGACTATCGTGGAAAATCCGTCTCTGGAGGGTTCTACGAACACGAGTTGCATCGCGCGACTTATTCGGACGTGTATCTCGTGGAGAAAGTACTGCGCAGGAGAGGCGACGAGGTTTACGTTAAATGGCTGGAATTCGATGGATCGCACAACTCATGGATATCCAAGGATAATGTTATTTAATTTTGTGCAAACTTTTTTTTTATTCATAACATAAAAATATGCAATATGTAATACATGTAAATGTTTGAAATACACATATGTGTGCAATATATTTATTTATTAATTAATATTCTTTCCAATACTGTAATATAATACTCACAATACGTTACTACATATAATTCATACGTTATACTATACTATACATACGTTATACTATACATACGTTATACAATACATACGTTATACATTTTATACACACGTTACAAAGGTATTTGATAATGTCCCCACGGTAACGTATCGGTCGAATTAGGTATAATATATCGCTTGTCGTCGTACGGACTCAGAGCGATTTTTGTTTCGGACACGGTGTACACCTCGTGTTTTTCGGACCTTATGCAAGCCTGCCGTCGCTTCATTTCAATTTCGTCTCGCAGACACCTCGTGTAATCGTCGAACGTTATCGACCTGGCTACGACGTTGCTCTTAACACCTTTCGCTTTTTTACAGTCTTTCTTACCGTCCACTCGCAAGGCATACATCTTCGCCCTGAGTCCGACGAATTCGGTCATAATCGCACCGTTGTTTTCATCTTTCATCAAGCCCGGAATTTTTTTATTGGCGAGTGGGATACCGTACGCGTTGTTGATCGCGTAATCGCTCGTGTCAAATTTAGCGATATCGCGTTTCATGTTCTTGTACACATCCTCGCATTCTACGTGATATATCAGACTGTCCGTATCGGTGTACATAATTCTACACTTGTCGCGATACAGGGGAGACATGTACTCGTGATGAAATTCGTACAAACAGACTTTCGATATGTCGAGAATGCACATGCCGACGTAAATAGGTTTGTCAAATTTAACCTCGAGTTTTCGCAGTTCAACGGCTATCAGATTTTCCGAAAAAACGCTCCTGCTGTAAAAATTTGGTTTCGAGATCAGTGCCTCCGCGCCGTATCTGCCTTTCCACTTTGATAATAATTTTACATCAACGTGATTTCGAACGTTCTCCATCGTTTTCCCGAAAACCGCGTTGTTCATCAATTTATATAGATTTTTCTCAAAATTGTTTTTGGCCTGTGTTCTAAATTTTGTATTAAGTTCGATGTAATTGCGGAGCCATGGAGATTGAGCGAATTGTAATACGCGATGAATTTTTGTGATGCGAAGACCGTGGCGCGTGCATTGCTGTAGGTTGCCGTAGTGTATGACATAATGCTTCTTATCGTACAGCGTGGCGAGAAGTTTGTCCTGCCGTTTGCCGGGTGGTTTATCGCGCGTCGGACAGAACGGTAAGTCGGCGTGCGCGTCGTGTTTATTCTGCGGATACTCTAGATCGACTTCGAGAATGTAACCCGTGGGCGAATCCAAAGCGATCGCGCTAAACTCGAAATTCGAGACGTCTTCGACCCATCGAAAATCTGCATATGGCAATGGTTGGCACATTGCCCAGCCGTACAAGTTGTTTACGTCGAAATACATCAGGTACGACGATGGTTTCGATGTATCATAAGATTGCATGTACCTGTTATTGGCCACCGCGTATCTGTTTGAACATTGACTCAAACCGCCGCGAATACCGCGTTCGATGAACATGACCATGTCAATGTCCGTGAGCAGTTCGAAATTGATACCCGTATGCTTCAACATAGCGTCCCACGTAAACCCCGGTAGAGTGTAATAATACGCCGGATCGAGTCCATAACTCGCGACGCAGCTATCGCGAAAATTTTCAAAGATATCGGCCAACAGCAAGACATCGATCTTTAGATACAGATCGCTGTAGTCACCGAGCGTTCGAATGGAGAACCGCTGCCAGACGTTGACGGCGTGCGCGTAATCGCTCTCGGATACGGTGTCGCCTGTCAATGAACTGTAAAACGAGTCGCGCGATGGTAAACACGTATCCTCCAACTTTTCTACGCAGTCAATGTACTCGTACGGAAAGACACTTTTTCGCGTCAATAATTCGAAATCTTGGTCGGATAACGCGGAAAATTTTGAACGTATAATTTTTAACTTATCCTTATCGAGGAAGGATGCTAATTTTTCGAGACTCGTGCTAAGAAATTTGTACGAGTCGATGAATCTTAATTTGATGCAATTTTGGTTGTCTTTATCTTCAGTGCTTTTAACGTTCTTCGTAAACGAAATGTATTTTTCCTTCGTGATTGGGAGTAAGTCTACATGTCCTTCGTACGCGGTGGCAATTTCTTTTATAATAAAATGAGAATCATAACCCGATAAATTATAAAATACTATGGGAATGAAGTGAGAATTTTTATAATTTATGTTACAATTAGAATGCGCGGGACCTCGATAATTGCCGGTCAAGTGACAGTGATCGCGTACTCGCACGTCGTCTGGCTCGAACGGTTTTTCGCACACGTGACAGTGCGTTGCGCTGTTAAACTTTTTCCACTCGTCTCGCGTGAAATCCACCATGGGTATATTATCGGACAAGATGTTCTTTACGTCGTGTGCTAAACGTCTTAGTTCCTCGGCGAACCACGCGACGCAATCCTTATCGCGACGAAATCGATACGCGGATAACGAGTCGTCGTACGAGCACCGCACGTAATATCCTATACTAAATACCCGATGATGTTGAGACCTGAACGTGGACGTTGTCGGATCCGCATCCGTCTTCTCGAGGGTACATTCCAGGTCGGCGTACACGACATATGGAAGTCGTTCCTTCCTGCTGTGATTCTTGAAACTCAGCCACTTGTCGTCCTCGCTCGGTAGTCGGATGGCACAGTTGTTTATCTTTCGGCAGTCTACACCGTGGGCTTCCAATTTCTCGCTCAAATGAAAATAATGTAAACATCTGCAAAAAGAAAAACACAATTTTGTAAATTTTTATATAACAATACAATATTTTATAATTTTATTAAAAGGAGTATAGGTACTCACCGATCGCAAAAGTATTTCCGACCATGGTGCATGCTCAATTGCGAGCTCACAAGGCGGGATAGATTTTTTATCCACGCGAAATGTCCCACGTCGTCTCGCGGATCCTGCACGTACAGCAGATTTACGTGCTTTTCTCTCCTCAGGTCGGTGAGCCGTATCGGGAGAACGGTTGGCGTTTTCTCTCCCTCGATGGTATACACATTGATGGATATATTGCTGTGATTTTCAAAATTTTTAATCTGTTTCAAAGTCATTGGAAACTTAATGTCTTGTAAATTTAATATATTTTTGTAATCAGGGTACGAGGATTCCCGATTATTATTGACCTTGACAGGATACAGCGCGGCGACCACTGACCACGCGAAGCACGCATTGTCCATAGATTGCACGTTGATCACAGTTTTTTTCAATTTAATTTTTTTCGGTAAATTGATGTAACATCCCGCGCGCAAAGGATTGTACTTGTTCACGTTCACTGTCAAATTGAGTATACGCGATAAAGCCCATCCGCTATCGCGTTCCTGGAAATCCTCGAGTTTCGCTAATGTGGGCTCGATAACGTGTAGCTTGTACCACTCGCGCAGATCGGACCGTTCGGACGAACGAAAGAGTTCACAGTTACTCGTGCTGAAACTTTTATTGTCACGTTTGTCACCCGTCACAAACTCGCCGTTGAACACGGTGTTTATCTTTACACTTGCGTGTGTTTGCATGACGTTTTGCACACGATCGAGCACGATGACTTCGGCATCTTCAAGAAATTTTCGCGGTTCGATGTAATTGATATTTATCACTGCACCGGTCAATACACGCCATTCGAACGCGGCATCAATCTCTCGCCACACGAGTCTTTCCGCGTTTTCGTTACCGCTACTACTACTGTCCGCCGCGTGCTCACCACCACCACCGATATGTACGAACCGTCTTTGTAATAGAGTCTTCGCACCATCGAGTCGCGCGATTCTTGCCACTAAAGATGATCTGTTTCCGACAGTCTGAGAGCCGTCTGAGAGCCGCGGACGTTTGGAACGACAGTCTTCTTCGAGCTGCTCAATAAACTTCTCGCATCGCTGTTCCCATGCAAGATATTCGTCCAAGGTAGCGATTTGGTTGGATCCTTCCACCAGGTCGCGTTCCGTTTTATCGAGATGTTCCATGTTTTTGTTTTTTAATATTGTCTTTTTTAAATCACGTCACATTCTTCGATGGAGCACTTGCACGTGACTCGATCGCACGCTGAACAATATCGTTTGCAATATTGAACGACATAGTGCGCAGACATAAACGGATAAGGAAAGAAATAGGGGGTATTAAAATGATTAAGCTCCCAATTATCAATATCATCATGGTCACGTTCACAGATTTCTTGAAGCAATAGATGATTAGGAATATTGATGTCAAGGTACATATACATACGTGCCGAATTGTTCATTACCAATAATTCAACGTACTTCCCAATAGCTGTATGAATCTTAATGTACAGTGTTTCACAACCACCATCCTCGATTTTCCGAAAAATTTCAATCGCCCAATAGTGATAGTCCCAATAGCGCGGTTTAAAGTAATATGGCACGTCAACACATCTTTCTTCCTCGCTAACGCACTCGTCCCGCAGCCGTCGATATACTTTTTGTTTCACGTTAGAGTCCCAGTCATAAGGACGCTCGGTTTCGATAACGATTTCTTGTCTAGCGAAGCGTTCACTGGTTCCGCGTATACCTAGTTCGCGATCGCGAAGAAACTGTACCGGCGATATTCGTCGCACATCCCTCAGTCTTTCGTCTCGCACATCTTCATCAGTCTTTAAAGCATCGGCGATATCATTTATTAAATAGTGATCATAGCCTAAAGAGGTTATATACTCGTTAAGATCACTTCTTCTTTTCAATTCGTTCTTTTCAATTATCCGTTCCATGTTGCACACGTTATGTAACTCGCGATCATCCATATCTGAATTATCGTCATCTAGCTATACTTTTTTCCAATCGATGTACCGACGCGTAGACTTTCAAATCACAGACTGCGATTTTGACTTGCTTCATTCTTTCTTATATACTTTTTCTATTGCCTTTTCCTCTCGTTCCAACTAGAGCATCGCGTATCGTTTCTTCTGTTTTAGTGCATGGTGTGCATACACTGCAGAGAAACAATATCACCCATAGAAATTGAGTCGCGTTGCCGCGCTTATGCCGTCTAGTGTTTATAAAATATAGCAGCCTGTCATCGGCGCTCGTCTTTGTAACCCGCGACGGTTAAGTCATAAAATTTTTGGTCGAGTACGTACGTCGCGCGACCATCGATGCTCGGCCATCCGCAGTGCGAGATGATATTCGTTTATAAATTCTGTCATCGACGTTCGTCGATACCCATAGAAATTGAGTCGCGTTGCCGCGCTTATGCCGTCTAGTGTTTATAAAATTTAGCAGCCTGTCATCGGCGCTCGCCTTTGTAACGCGCGACGCCATAGCCGAATGGCGCCGCGAAACACCGATAAGCGGCTCTTCCTAGACAGAAAATAAAGAGGAGAGACCGCGACGGTTAAGTCGCATAAAATTTTTGGTCGAGTACCTACGTCGCGCGACCATCGATGCTCGGCCATCCGCAGTGCGAGATGATATTCGTTTATAAATTATGTCATCGACGTTCGTCGATACCCATAGAAATTGAGTCGCGTTGCCGCGCTTATCCCGTCTAATGTTTATAAAATCTAGCAGCCTGTCATCGGCTCTCGCCTTTGTAACGCGCGACGCCATAGCCGAATGGCGCCGCGAAACACCGATAAGCGACTCTTCCTATACAGAAATATAAAGAGGAGAGACCGTGACGGTTAAGTCGCATAAAATTTTGGTCGAGTACCTACGTCGCGCGACCATCGATGCTCGGCCATCCGCAGTGCAAGATGATATTCGTTTATAAATTCTGTCATCGACGTTCGTCGATACCCACAGAAATTGAGTCGCGTTGCCGCGCTTATGCCGTCTAGTGTTTATAAAATCTAGCTGCATGTCATCGGCGCTCGCCTTTGTAACGCGCGACGCCATAGCCGAATGGCGCCGCGAAACACCGATAAGCGGCACTTCCTACGAAGAAAAGTGAAAAGGACCGCGGTGTCACGCTAGTCGCAGGTCGTAAATTATAGCCGCCTGCCATAGGCGCTCGCTCGCATTTGATAAGTGTGAAATGACATCTGTTTATAAATACTATCGGCCGAACATCGACGCGAGGCGGCATTTGTTTATCGAACATGTCCCGACGCGCTCGCCTGATCTACCCCCCTTCTCCCCCCCTCCCTCCAACCCTATGCTAGGAACGCAGACCACCCACCACCTCCCCCCCCACCTCCCCACCATATGCTGGAAACGTAGACCCCCCCCCGCCGCCCCTCCTCGGAGGACGGCGGCACTAGAGTCCCCCCCCCCGCCCCGGCAGACCCCGCGGCCGCGAGTCCTTCCCCCCGCCCCTCACCCCCCTGAGATCCCTGATATAGAATTCTCTCACTCTTCCTACTTTAATACATTATAATTTGCCGTGTCAGCAAACGCACATCGACGGTCCGCCACCGTTGATAAAGAACTGCGGCGAATGCCGCCGATGATAGGCCGAGGTTTGTTGAATCGCGCGATAAACGCGCTTCCGATCGAATTACATATCCCCGGCTATCAATTTTGCGATCCGGGAACTCATTTAGAAACACGATTGGCAAGAAGTGATCGGGGTATTAATCCATTGGACGCAGCGTGTCGCGAGCACGACATAGCTTACTCGCGTAGAAACGATCTCGCAGAACGACACGTGGCAGACAATATACTCGCCGCGAAAGCGCGAAAACGTGTCACCGCGAACGATTCGACTCTCGGAGAAAGAGCTGCGGCTACCGCCGTCTGGGCGGCCATGAAGGCTAAAACAAAACTCGGTATGGGTTTGAAAACGAAGAAAAAGAAGAAGAACAAGCGAATACTTCCGGTAGCGAAACGCAGCGGTATCCTACCTATCTTACGGCAAAATCGCGAACGCGGTCGCTCCGCGGCGCCCGTAAACGCGATACCCCCCTCACCCCGCGGCGCCGGAAAAACGCGGATCCCCTCACCCCGCGGCGCCCGAAAACGTTGTTGCTAATAGTATGGATTTCAAGGAATGAATTGATTGTGATGTCGAGAATATGTATTTGAGTATTGAATTTGACAGAATAAAAAGGCGCCTGTAACATAATGTACAATAATGTTAATACAAATATCACAGATCACATACCTATAAACGCTTTGACAAAAAAAATAATATACATTCCGTATTGCACTGCCTACATCATACCTTTTATTCCAAATTATAACTAAATCTTGAACAATAACTAAATCCTGCTTTACTTTTAATTTGCAGTAGCTCACAATGCTTATTTCAGTCGCTTACAATTCTTTTTGCGCACGTCTTGCACGCGGCTCGTACGGCTCGCAGTAATGTATAAAAAGCATAAAATAAATATAACTATGAGAGTCGTCTAGATAATATGCGAACTGTGATTGGTCAAAAGTCTGATCACCAGTAAAACAATTACAACTCAACAAACGCGAACGCGGGTCCCTTCGCCCCACGGCGCCGCACAGTGGGGCGAATCTATCAAAAACCGGATATTGGACGAAAAAATGAAAAACGTATAATTCAAATTTTGACGAGATTTTATGTTAATATATATCCTAAACTATAAATAAATGTACTTATAATTGATTTTATCCCTTGTTCTTTCCTCAATATGATCTGATAAAGTATGACATTTTCGTGAATACTGAAATTCTAGTAATTCGATAGGTTACTTTCTAAAGACTCTGCCGAAAGCATAACCGCGAATATGAGTTAAATGCCTATCAGAACTTATTTATTAGGGTTCAAAAAACATATTTATTTTAGTTTTATGTCATTCGAGTACTATTATATATTAATAAATATACACGACATATTCGACTATTAAAAAGTTCTTACTTCAATATTCAAACAGGAAGAAAGTTTGTGGATTATAATGGATTAAGGTTTGCTCTGCGCCATTTGATAGGGCAAAGTGTCTAGTTTTTCGACATATAAGGTTGTTTATCCGTATACGTCCGGCTTTTATGAGGAAATTGACGTCGAAGTTCACTCGACATGGTCGAACGTCGTCCACGAATAGCTCAGCGGACGCCATTCGATCATGTCGAGTGAATATGGATGTCTATTTTCTCATAAAAGAAAGACGAAGGGGGATATATAATTTGTTTAAATATTGCTATTTTGTAATGATTAATTACATCCATATTTTATAACAATTAATTATGTCAATTAATATAATAGCGATGAGTCGAGGCTCTATTGGAAATCCAATCGTAGGGAAAGCGGGCTAATTAAGAGCCGTTTGCTGTTGACAATGCGAAAGTTTTGTTAAAAATATTATTAAAAATATTATTCTTCTCGAGGGGGGAGGGGAGGGAAGGGGAGGGGGAGGAAATAAAAACAGCGGAGATAAGAACTTTTCGTCAGTCTTTCTCGATCAGTAGTCGATTAAAGACTTTTTTATTTTGAAAGTTTTGCTTTATACAATTCACTATGCGCCCTTTTCAGGATACAGTGAAAAATATATAGAATATATAAAATATATAGAAGATTATACTTTAATACGCTCGTAAAATGGAAAATTTCCAAACAAATCGTCAACTTTTTAATTGTATGCATGCAAATAATCTGGATTTATCAAATTATCAGGCTTTAATAAGCCACATAACATCATGTATTAATACTGAATTACCCAAAGTCGCGTTGGAAGCATTGAAAAGAAAAATCATGAATTTCACGAAGAATTTGAAGTAAAAATGGGTAGCTAGCTCGTACAGTTATAACACATTTATTCTTTTCTATTATAAAACTCACAAAAATTAAACATCCCGAGGTTTAAGACTATCATTGAAAATCAAATTAACTTTATTTTTTAACCGATTTTAAAAAATGGAGGTTCTATATTTGGCGTGTATGTATGTATGTATGTCTACGATTTTCTTTAAAACTACTGGGCGGATTTAAATGCGGTTTTCACTGTCCTATAGAGCAATTCTCCAGGAAGGTTTTAGTACATAAAATATCTCGCGAATATAGAACATCAGAGTAGGTATATTATTCTAAGCATGATAGAAGGTGACAGGTGTGAATATAGCAGAGATAAAGTGGTAGAAAAGTGCGACACAGAAAGGGTGGGAGAGAGCGAGAGTAGCGGGACGGCAAGGGATGGAAGTGTGAGACGGCGGAGGAGAAAGAGTTAAGCGGGGGCGAGATCGGTTAAAAGGTGAAAAGTGAAGAAAGTGGCTGGAACGAAGTGACAGTTGAGGCATAGACGGTAAGTAACATAGAGGGGCGACAGAACGTAAGAAAGAGGCGCGAAAGCGAGCATAGACTAGCTCAGTCATAGAAGGGAAGCTCGGATATAGAAGGAATAGTAGAACGTGCACGCAGCCATAGGATACAAAACAAGAAAGAGGGATAGGTAAATCAAGAACAGCGAATGGATAAAGAGAAGGAAATAGAATCAGAAAGTGTACAACAGGGAGATAAAGGAAAGAAGGGGGAAGGCGAAGGCGAGAAGAAAGCGAGAGGCAGACCAACGAAGGCGGAGGAGTTAGCCAAATTAAGAAGAGCGGACAGTACAGGTTCGGTCAAGGAATTCTTTCAGAAGAGTGAGAAAAGGAAGAGGGAAGAAGAGGTGGAAAAAGCAACGAATGCGGAGGAAGAAATTCTAAAAGAATTTAACGCACAAAGAAGGGTCAACAGATCACCGCCGCCCAAAATCAAAAAAGAAAAGCAGGGAAAAGAAAATATGGCGACGGAAGAATTACTGGAGAAGGTTAAAGAAATTTTGAAGAAAATGGAGGAACAAGAGGGAGAAAGAAAGAAAGATAAAGAGGAACAAGAGAAAGAAAGAAAAAGAGATAAAGAGGAAATAAAAAACGAAATTAAGGGACTGAGGTAGGAATTGAGGAGAAGCGAGGAGATATGGGAAAATCAAAGAAAGACTCTGGAAGGAAGAATTAAGAATTTAGAGGAAAAGGCGGAGAAGATAGAAGTAAACATGTCAATGAGTGAGGGAGGGGAGATAATAAGGAAAATGAAAGAGATAGAAAGAAATATGGAGATGGCAGAAAGAAGAAGGAGGAGAGTAAACATAATTGTAAGAGAAGAGAAAACAGGAAATGAAAAAGAAAGAAAAGAAAAAACCAAGAAGTTGATAGAAGAAATAAATAGATCGAAAATGGCCGTCGAGGAAGTACAAGAAATTGGACATGGAGAATTTAAGATGAAAGTACTGAGATGCAGAAATTGGGAAAACAAACGAGAGATAATGATGAGAAAGAAAGAGCTAGGAAAGAAGTATGGCTGTTTCCTGAATGACGACCTTACTAAAGAAGAAAGGCAGATACAGAAAGAGTTAAGAAAGATAGCAAGGGAAAAAAGGGAGGCAGGAAAATGGGTAACGGTCGGTTACCAAAAAATATGGAGGATAATAAGGAATGGAGATGAAACGAAAGCAAAGAAGCGCTAGAAGAAAGGGATCACTTTCGCAGATAAGAAAGAAAAGAAGAAGGATAAAGAAGGGTTAAGAATGATGAACGAGAGAAGGAGGGAAGAGATACAAGGAAGAAGACAGGAAAGGTCTAAGGAGATAGAAGAAAGGCGGAACACACCAGAAGAAACCAGAAAGGACGAAGAAAGTATAAAGGAGGTAGATGAGGAAAATATTAGAGGAAACGGTATAAAGGAAGTCGAGGGACAAGAGAAAAGATATATAGGAGAAGAGGAAAGAAACGACAGGGAGAGTGAAGAGACGTGGAAAGTGGCCTTTTGGAACGTAGCTGGTTTATCAAACAAGAATAAGGACTTCTGGGAAGGGATAAAGGAATGGGATGTGATTGTGATGATGGAGACTTGGACTGATGAGAAAGGATGGGAGAAGGTGAAGGAGAAGCTACCGAGAGAATATAGATGGAGAGTACAGATAGCAACCAGGAGGAACAAGAAAGGCAGAGCGTGCGGAGGCATGTTGCTAGGAATAAGGAAAAGCATAGAAGAGATAAAGGAAAAAAGGGAGACGGAGGAAGAAGGAAAAATCGAAGGTAAGATAAGAATAGGAGAGGAAGTATGGAGAATAATAGGAATCTATGTAAACAACAATATAGACGAGAAACTAGAAGGTCTGAAGGAAAGGACGGAGGAGGGGGAAAAAGGAGTAAGGACCATAATAGGAGGTGACTTCAATGCGAGAACGGGAGAGGAAGGAGGATGGGAAGAGGAAATCGAACGAAGAAAGGAAAGAGGGAGGAAGTCTAAAGATAAGAAGATAAATAAAGAAGGCAGAAAGTTACTGGAGTTTATCGAGGAGAGAGGATGTATGATATTAAATGGAGGCACGAAGGGGGACGAAGAGGGAGAATATACATACACAGGGGGAAGAGGTGAGACAGTCATAGATTACATAATAGGGGACGAGAAGGTTAGAGAAAAGGTGGAAAGACTGGAAGTAGGAGAAAGGATAGATTTGGACCATCACCCATTAATACTATGTGTTTGCACAAGCTCGCGCACAAGCCTGAACTCTAGAATTAGATGAGGAAGAAACAAATCATAAGAATCCGTTTATTGAGAGAGAGATTGCATTTAATAGATTTAAGTAATTTGAAATGACTCGAATGGGCAGAACTAGACAAAGAATACCAACATTTGTTGCATAGGAGAAGGGAAACTGCCCGAAAACCTTCCCAGTATTCGTGAACAGGTATTTACATAGATTATATAACATATAATGAAAATACAAAAAATGTTTAAAACACACACAAAAGAAACAAATCAATAATTATTATAGTACAGTCCTTTCCTGTTATTGATGATGAAATAAAAGTTGAATTCACTGAAGCTTTGTTTCTATATATTCTCAGGTTAATTATAAAGGAAATATTTCTGGAACATAATCTCAGAGTTTCTATTGACGTAGTTAAAATAAAAAGAAACATGTGATTTCAGGATAGAACTGTTCAACAAATGAATCAAATCAATCAGCATATAAATTCAAACATAAGTAATATAGTTATTGAATCAATGTATCAATCTGTGAGTCGTAAATATAGATTATTTTTCTTTAACTTGTTAAAGTTCATCATATATCGACATCTTCTATAAAGCTACTAATTTTCTTTTAGTCAAATCATGTATTTGATACAAAATTACAAAGTATAAGAATTTCTCAATAGACAGAATTCACAAAGCTTATTGAATCGATACATTAATTCAGAATAGCAGAAACAATATAGTTGATCAGTCAGAGTTAACACAATACTCAGTGGAATAATCATTAAATCAAGTAATTAATGCTTACAGAAACGCATAGAAATGAATTTGATAATAACGCAAAAGAAGGATTATATCTCGCACAGAACGCAAGTTCATTGAATACTTATTTTAAAAGAAACAAAGAAAATGTTCGCAAGGTAATATAATACATAATAAATCAGTAAGAAAGTTTGTCGTTTACAGTTCACGAAACTTGGTTGCAACCGCACAATTTTAACTGATTTTACTTTACACTGAGCTCAGTAAAAATATAAGACTCGAAATGAATTGTGCACAAACTTGAAATAAGAGAGGATGTTTTCCTTTCAACACACGAAAATTATTATTCCCTCGAACTAGCAAGGATAACCCTCAGATGAGCTTAGGATCCTTTGATCAGGATTCCTATCGTGACGCTAGACGAAATTCTAACGTCTCTCCTCAGATTGTGAAATGATTGGTTACCTTGTGAGAAATTCCGGTGAATAATTAGAGCTAGTCTTACAGAACACGCCACAGAATACTTTTCCTTGAAGACTTCGAAAGGGGTCGTGATTCCTGTCGAAACGGTTCTCTCGAACGTTGCAGCAAATGGCTGCCTTCCTTCGTTCCACGTACCGGCTTGGCTCGCCGGGATGGATATCCCTGGATTCCTCTCGGTAATGTTCGCAGTGTCAAGTATATTTCGTTGAATAAATATTGAGTATAATTAATCACAATATGAAACACGGATAGACAATTCAAAAACTGAGATACGCGACACCGACAATATGACGCAATAATCTCGATCGTTAGCAAAAGCGCACGAAGCATCGTGCACGCAATCTGGGAAACGAATGAGTCGCTCGCCCGGGCTGCACGCCCCTCCAGATATCCCTACGCAAGCGCGCGGGAAGCTCGCGCTCGACCGTTCTAGAGCGCGCGGGTTACTACGCGGTCGGACCTATTTCGCGCATGCCGACCTACCGCAATCCGAATGCCGTAGATGGCCGCACTTATGCAATCTCTCTCTCTCTATTTCTCTTTCAACTTCAAACACTATGGGTGAGAGGAAGCTCGAAGAGAAGGCAAAGGAGGAGAGGAACTGAAAAATGAGAAAAAGGGGAGTATGGAATGATGAAGGAAAGACGCAATTTAGGGAGAAATTGGGCGCGATTGGAGGAAAAAGACCTGCAAGAGGAAATAGAGGAAGGAACAAGGAAGATAAGAAGAGTGATTGAGGAGAACAAGGACAAGAATGAAAGAATGACTATCAAGAACAAAAGAGGGTGGTGGGACGAGGAATGTACGGAGAGCAAGAGGGAAGTGAGGAGAGAACTAAGGAAATGGAGGAAAGGGAAAGGAGAGGCAGAAAGATACAGAGAAAGAAGGAAAGAATATAAGGAAATGTGTGACAGAAAGAAGAAGGAGGAGAAAGAAAGAATGATTAGAGAGATTGGAGAAGCGAAAACGGAGGGAAAGGTATGGGAGTTGATAGGCAGAGTAAGGAAGAGAAGAAGAAGGGTGAATGAAGAGATAAAACCGGAAGAGTGGAAGGAGTATTTCATGGATCTGATGGGTGGAATGGAGAACAGAGTGGTAAAGGGAGAGGGAGACAGAAGTAGACAGGAGGAAGAAGAGATAGGATTAGAAGAGATAAGAAACGTAATAAAGAAACTAAAGACGGGAAAAGCAATAGGCAATGACGGAATACCTAACGAGGCATGGAAGTACGGAGGAGAAGAAATGGTGAAATGGATATGGGAGGTATGTAAGCGTGTCTGGAGAGGTGAAGGCTGGCCGAAACAATGGAAGGAAGGGGAGATAATCCCATTAGTTAAAAAAGGAGAAGGGCAAGAGGTGAAGGACTATAGAGGAATAACCATCATGTCTTCGATGTACAAAATCTACACGGCGATACTGGCGGAAAGAATAAGAGAAGAAGTAGAAACGAAGAATTTGATCCCCGATAATCAAACGGGATTCAGGAAAGGAATGGGAACGATGGATCAAATATTCGCTTTGAACTACCTGGTGAACAGACAAATAGGAAAAGAGAAAGGAAAGATGACGGTGTTTTTTGTGGATCTGAAGGCTGCTTTCGACTCAGTGGACAAAAGAGTATTAATCAAGGCAATGAGAGAAAGAGGAGTGAGACAAGGACTGATAGATAGAGTAGAGGAAGTATTGAGGGAAACAAAGAGCAGAGTAGGGAAAGGAGGAGAGAGTGGTGGTCAATTTTGAACGGCGAAAGGCCTGAGACAGGGATGCCCACTAAGCCCAATATTATTCAACCTATTAATCGCAGACATAGAGGATCATATAAAAAAAGGCGGATGGGAAGGAGTGAAATTAAGAGGTGAGAAAATATACACGCTAATGTATGCAGATGATATTGCACTGCTGGCAGAGGAGGAGCAGGACATGAGATCAATGATAAGCAGGTTAGAAGGATATCTAGACAGAAAAGGGTTAACTCTGAGCATAGAGAAGTCAAAGATAATGAGATTCAGAAAAGGAGGAGGAAGGAAGAAGAAGTACGACTGGAGGTGGAAAGGAAAAAAATTAGAAGAGGTTAAAGAATTCAAGTATTTAGGGTATACGACGAAGGAGAATGGAGGGCAGGAGGCGCATATCAGAGAGAGAAGAAGGAAGGCAGCAAGAGTAATGAGGGAAGTGTGGGGGATAGGGAAGAGGATGTGGAAAAAGGACTGCAAAAGAAGGATCTGGCTATACGACACACTGATATGGACAGTGATGGGATACGGGGCAGAAGTATTGGGATGGAAGGAGAGGAGGGAGGTAGAAGGTATTCACGAGAGATATCTTAGATGGGTACTTGGAGTAAACTGGAGGACGCCGGGATATATGGTCAGAGACGAGCTAGAAAGAGAGAAGATGAGAAGTAGAGCAAGCAAGAGAGCATGGAAATTTGAAAGAAAATTGGAAGAAGGTAGAGGAGGAGAGATAGCAAGAAAGTGTTTGGAAGAAATGAAAGAGAGATGGAAGAGAGGAAAGGTAATAGGGAGATGGGAGCAGGAGAGAAAAGATTACTTGGAAGGGATCGGAGTAGAAATGGAAGGAGGAGAGGAGTTGGAGGAGGAGGAATTGGAAAAGAAGGAGAGAGACAAGGAGAGACAAGAAAGGATGGAAAAGATCGTAGGATCGAAATACAATAGATGGTATAAAAGCATAAGGAAGGACGGGATCCCGGACTATCTAATGAAGGGATGGGAAGAAGCAAGATGGAACAGGATTGCAAGATTCAGACTGGGTAACGAAGTGAGGGAAGGACTATGCTGGGAAAATGAGGAGGACAAAAAATGCAGGATGTGTGGGAGAGAAGAGGAAACATGGGAACATATATGGGAGGAGTGTACGAGATGGGTGGAGTGGAACGGAGAGGGATGGCAGGACGTGGTGGGGAGATTACTTGGAGAGAAGGGGGAGGGAGAGAAATGGATGAAAGCAATAGAGGAAATGAGAAGAGAGGGAAGAGGGAAAAGAATAGAAAGGGAAGGGGTAGGAGACGATACCCCCTCGAAAGAGGACCAAGGAGGACGAGACAGCGAAAGGACTGAAGGGAATCTACAGGGACACGGACAATGACAAGGCAGATAGTAGAGAAAGGAAGGCGAGGTAGGTATAAATATATATATTCATATATTAGATTGAATGTACAGAGCTGAGTATGCCGTCATATTACGTCCTTAACTCGGGAGAAAGAGGAAGTGCTACCAGAGGCAAGTACAGCAAAAATCAAGACGGATACGCAACACACGTCGCCGCAGCAGGTAAAAGGGATTTGCGGCAGGATCGAGAGATCGATAGAAGGGAGTAACAGAACGAGGTGAGAAACGCACGTGGCACAGAAAAGGTGAACGGCAACAGAAAGTTATCGGCGATAGCAGAAAAAGTTTAACGGAGGAGCAAAGGTAAAAAGCGGCAGAAAGAGCTGTCCATGGAAGTGAGGAGAGAGATAGGAGGAGGACGGGATGATGAGCAAAGCAGATTTAATAAACAGAAAGGTTAATCAGTCTTTTGTTTCTATTCACAGATATCGAAGGCAGGAAAGAAAGGAAGGATGAGTAGAAAAGTGGCGATAACCGTCGACAGGGAGGTAATAGAGGCTATAATAGATGAGCGAATGAAGGAGTACAAGAAAGAAATGAAAGATCTGAAGATTGAGCTGGACATGATGAAAAGAAGGATGCTCAGATTGGAGCAAGGCCAAGGGAAAAGGAAGAGAGAAGAGAGCGAAGAAAGAGGGGGTAAGAGAATATGGTGGTACAAAGACAACGAGGAGAACGAGGAAGAGAAGAGAAAGAAAAATATAATAGTCAGAGTTGAGAAAGGGAAATGGGGCGAAGAAGGCTCAAATTGGAGCAAGATAAAACAACTGTTAACGAAAGGACTGAGGGTGGAGGTGGAGGTGAAGGAGGTGAGCGTATTGGGTCAGAGAGGGGAATGGCTTACAATCCTGCTAAAGATGGGAAGCGAGGAGGACAAGTGGAAGGTGCTAGATGCGAGAAGAAGAGAAGGTAGTAGGATGAGCGTAAAAATGGACGAGGACAAACCTCTGGAGGAGAGGATCAAAGAGAGAAAAGAGAGAGAGAAGAGAATGGAAAGGAAGGAGAGGCAATGCAGAAAACCGAAGAGTACGGCGGAGGATGAAATTACAAAAAAGATGGAAGAGAACCTTCTAATGATTTCAGACGAGGACGAGGAGAGCCCGGAAGAAAGAAGCTGGAAGTGGTAGGGCGGGGGATAACTGAATAGCATGTAAAGGGTTGGGTACGTCCCTACAAAACGCCCTTTGGACCCCATGAGAGTAATAAAGTACTAATACAATACAATACAATACAATACAATACAATAGAACATCAGAGTACGGAGCACTAAGGAAATATGCGATAATAATTATTCATATTAAAGCACTAAAAAAGTATAAAATAAAAATTTTTTTTAAAAATAGAACCGATTTAAAAAAAAACTAAAAAATATTTAAAAAATTAAAAAATCATGCGTTTTATAAAAAATTGTTAATTAAATAATTTTGATTTCATACAATAAATGTATAATAATCGTACATTATTTATGTCAAGTTTCAAGTCATTTCATTGAAAAATGTAGAAGTTATAAGCAAATGACCGAAAAATGAGGCGTTCGCCCCACTGTGCGCCGGAAAACGCGGTACTCCCTCCCCCTCCCCGCGGCGCCAGAAAACGCGAACGCGGGTCCCTTCGCTCCGCGACGCCGGAAAACGCGGTACCCCCTCTCCCTCCCCGCGGCGCCAGAAAACGCGGTACCTTTCTCCCCCCGCGACGCCCGAAAACGCGGTTCCCCTCTCCCTTTCCCCTGCGGCGCTCGAAAACGTGGTACCCCCTCTCCCCAACCCCGCGGCGCCGGAAAACGCGGTACCCCCTCTCCCTCTCCCGCGACGCCCGAAAACGCGGTACCCCCTCCCCCCCCCCCGCGACGCCCGAAAACGCGGTACCCCCCGTCCGCGGTACCCCCCCGCCCCTCACCCCCCTTCAAAACCCCGGCCTAGAACTGTCATAGTTTACCTACTAAGGTTCCATAGCTGCATTTAAATTAATTGTAACTATAAAAGCCATTTTGTATTAACAGATTTATCTTACAATGCGCACTATTCGCCCACTTTCCCCTATCATATACGTATTTTGACTTGAATATTTCATACCTATTGCATTAATTACGTATTTAAGGACGTTTTCCGGCTCCAGTCGTGCTCAACTTGTATTCGTGCTTAAAAAGAAGAGTTATTTTACTGAAGTTAATTGTTTATATACAAAATATTACATATAATAACATCTAAAAAATAAGAAGTTAACTTCACGCGTGAGAACTCATGCGGCGTTGCCAAGTAACTGACGCCTCTCCTCTTTTGTCACTCTAAACCAAACGAAAAATTCATCAAATCGCGTACTTTACACAAGTATTTCTCGAAAACGAGTACCGCAAGGGTATTGACACAAGGGTATCGCATATTATTTCTATTTTTATGGAGCATCATATACTAATTTTTCAAAAACATTTAGAGAAAATTTTTTTCACAATTCATTATACGCTAGCTGCGTACCGCAGGGGGGGCGACGAAAGCGCTATCTGGGCGGCACAATTCTACAACTTTTGGGTCTTTTTGCCCTAGATACGTACCGCAGCGGGGGTAGAGGGGGCGATGAAAGCGCTATCTGGGCGGCACAATTCTACAACTTTTGGGTCTTTTCGTCGCCCCCCGAGGTACGCATCTAGCGTATAATGTCTGTTTCACAATAGCTCGGAATAGAAATTCCATGTTAAAAGTTGAAACTTTAAAGCTCAGTATCTCGATTTTTAATACCCCAAGACTGAAATTTATACTACGCATAAAGCACACCTAAATTAACGCGATACGGTATACACCATCCTGAAGGAGCTTGATGTAATAATCAAGAAAGAATAAGATATATTTGATAAGGACCGTGAAACTGAGCTGGTATATAGAATAAACGGTGGTAATTGTGACGCATCTTACATCGGGCAGACAAAAAGACATCTGCAAATGCGTATTAAGGAGCACCAGAACGACATCAGAAAAGATGACGGATGCCGTTCGGTGGTAAGCGAGCACCGTGTATCGTGCCGGGACGATTTTAAATGGTCTGATGTAGACATACTGCACAAAGAAAAGAATGTCAGAAAGCGTGAAATAGCGGAAATGTTTTTCATTAAGTGAATACGACAAAGTCATCTCTAGTATATAAATCTGTTATGTTTACTCTTTTAACCTTATAACGTTTCTTAATCCCGTCAATTGCTTGCTTGCTCTCGACCGGTCGTCATCTTCTAACCGTGCGACTCCGTTTGTAACCGTTCTGACTATTTATGCATCATGCATTTTAACATTGTGAAATTCGCATTAAGGTGCTCTACGATATCGAACATGTAATTACCCATCACTCTATACTTTATTTTTACTTCATAACGCTTCTTAATGGAAAGTTTTTTGGTTTAGCCCTTGACATATGACTTTTTCGGTCAAAATCTTCATATTCCTAAGATGTTCACGAGAGAGCGATAGTTTTATGCCAATTTATAGGTAGGACATCTTATCGTTTCCTTCATATTACTGTTAGATTTTTAACTAATTCCGGCGTTACCGATTTTTTTTGTTGTAAGACACTTGAGAAAGACCCAATCCCCCGAGTCAAAACGTCGTGATTAAGCGATATTGTTACTCGCCATTTGCGTCAATTTTAATAAAGTTTCCTGTTTTAAATTATCATTGGCGGATTAATCTTCATTTTTTGATAAATTAACGTATATTCACAGTTTCAAGAAAATCTAGAGAAAATCGATTTTCCGGAGAATGCAATGAAAATGCAACATAGTTACGTATTTAATATATATTTGCAATAAAAGGTGCTGTGCGGGTAGCGTTTTCCTATATAACGCGCATTATTTGTTGTAAAATTTGTTGTAAAATTAACAATAAACTAATGATAGTGAAATCTATTCCAGTAGCCTAACCCTTATGTTATAAAAAAACAAGTACTGTTATACAGAAAAACACTCAATATTAATGTTTCTGTATAACAGTACTTCTTTTTTCATAATATGTGGTTCATGATCGAATAGCTACTGGAATAGGTTTCACTATTAGCCATTAATTTATTGCTAATTTTACAACAAATAATGCGCATTATAAGTATAGGAAAACGCTATACATTTCAGTCATGATTTTTCCCACATAATTCAAATCAGCAATTGGTTCTTGTAAACAATAACGTTTTCAAATTGTTGAAACAGTACTATCATAAACAAATTATTTTTTAACTATTTTGTTCATTAAAAATTCATATTGTTCCCTTATAATGGTAACCACATTGATCCAAAAGTGATATCTTCGCGTAATTAATTCTTAATAGCCTGAGATCAGACCAGCAAACCCACACAGCACACTTTATCTGACGGACGTCCTACAGACATCATTTTGGGATATCTCAATAACCGCAGGATATCCCAAAATGGTCTCAGATATCCGGTGGATATCCAGTAGATGCACAAGTGTCCGGCTATTTAGTATCTTGCAGACATCTTAGATGATGTCCACAGGATATCTGAGGCAGACCAAAAAATATCGCAAGATATTAATTATATAGCACTCGCGATATCGTATGGATATTCTATATACAATGAGCCGGAAATTATGGTTTAACCAGAAAGGGGATAATTGTACAATCGTGGACAGAAATGTTGCTCCTTTTTTGTGATAAATTTCGGAATGCATTCGTCTTGTCCAATAAAAAAATTCTCCTATTGAAAAATAAATTATAAAATTAAACAAACACATTCCAAAACTTATAACAAAAAGATTAACCTTTCTGTCCACGATGTACATGAAAAAATAAGTATATTTATATGTTACGTCCTGCGAATTCCACGAATTCCTTTTTTCGCGTGATTTTTCTATTAAGCGCTTAAGATATCCCTTAAGGTAAGGATAAATAAACTGAGCACGGACGGTTATCGATCGGCGAGTGAGCTTTGATCTCCTCACATTCCTTTTTTATGATCAAACTACCTATTTGCTTGGACAACTAAAAGCAACCTTCCAGATGACGAAATACTGACAGACAGGGCATACGTGACCAGATTCTCATCAACCTTGTCGGCCCATAACTATAAAACACGGCGACACGACGAAACAAAAGGGCCTTAATCCCAAACGGAGTTTGCTTAGAATCTTTATTGCATCGCGCGATTAGCTCAAAATTGCCCGCGCAATGTTCCGACAAACAGAAACGAGGTCTAAAACGTGCTCTTGGAAATCCTGTAAGAGCACGTGGCGGAAGTTTCTGTTTGCAATAAAACTGCAATTAAGATTAGATGGAACGCATTTGTTGGTGCTGAAAATAGGGTCGCAAGATAAACTAAGAACCCAGAACTTTAATAAAAGAGAAATCGGCGAAAGTCGAAAACAAATGAGTCACTGGAAGAAGCGATGGGTTACACCCCCAATAAGACAGTGGGGGCCTTACGAGGGGACTCACCAATGGAAAACCGGAAAAATTGATAACCGTCTCTAGCTTTCTAGGATAGGCGAAGACTTAAGAATCCACCTTTTGGGTGAAGACCATCCCACCCAATAAGAAATCCTTAAACACAAATTAGAAGAATCCCGCCAACCAAAAGTCTCAAAAATGAAAACCAGACACATCCCACACAAAATCCACCCCTTCCATTCCTTCCATTTTCCTATATAAATCCCTGACATTGCGGGACTTCCTCTCAAAAAATGCTTTCGACTCTCTTCAAGCGTCTCAAGTCTTAGTCTCGTGCTTTAGTCTCGGGATTATAATCGTGATCTCTTCGGTCTTTGAGTCACGATTCCGCACTTAGAGTCAGTGCCAGAAATCCGACCGCACATCCTCCAACCAAAATCCATTCAGGAAGGAGTCCGCTTCAACGTTTTGAAAACACATCAAGTAGTAAGTCCTATACTTATATATATATATATATATATATATATATATATATATATATATATATATATCGGCTCCCGCCTTTTTTATTACATTCTCGTGTTCGGGAAGTCTCTCGGTCATACACTAACCCTCCCATCCCTCTAACTCTTTTTGATCATCTTGTTTATTCCGGATTAGCCGATTTATCGGTAGACTCGGAATAATCTTTATATAACACGTGCGTGGAAAGTGGCCCGTTACGCGCGCGCCATCTGTGCGACAAATAGCCAATTCCACACCGAAAAATCCTCCGCTCGAACATTACCGCACCGTTTCGAGCGGAAAATCTCTCGTGTGTGGAATCGGCCGTCCGTCACACAGAGAACGCGCGCGCAATGGGCCACTTTCCACGCACTTTGTAATATAAAATAGGGTGTGTAACACGTACGGGTTGAAAATTGGACACGCGTGCGGGTGATCGCACTCGCCTTCGGCTCGTGCGTCCACTCCGCACCCGTGTCCGATTCTCAACTTCCCGCACTTGTTACACAAATAACTATTCTCCATTACTTCGAGTTAGCTGACTCGTCGGTGGACTCGGGGTATCTCTTTCGTTGTCCCGGATTAACCGATTTATCGGTGGATTCGGAATAATCTTTCTCTACTACTTCGGGTTAGCTGATTCGTCGGTGGACTCGAGCTATCCCTTTCGTTGTCCCGGATTAACCGATTTATCGGTGGATTCGAAATAATCTTTCTCTACTACTTCGGGTTAGCTAATTCGTCGGTGGACTCGAGCTATCCCTTTCGTTGTCCCGGATTAGCCGATTTATCGGTGGATTCGGAATAATCTTTCTTTATTACTTCAGGTTAGCTGACTCGTTGGTGGACTCAGGGTATCCCTTTCGTTGTCCCGGCCCTGGTAGAAATATTTCTACAAAATTAAAAAAAAAATAAAAGTGTACTCAAAAAACTATAAAATATAATTGCAAAAATATATTAAATTCTACATGAATTTAAGAAGTACTACAAAATCCTACATGAAAATGCTAGAATTGGAACACTTTTGTAAATTTTTGTATTTTTTTAGTGCATCTTGATCTATAAGTTTTTCGGTAAAACTACGCCAAACTACAACTAATACTGGTATTCTACACATTTCTATATCTATTTGAGTACAGTAGACTACAAGGAAATACTAGACTTAAAACACTCTCTAATGAGGAAATTCACCCGACATAAAAAAAATTACATTTATTTTGAAATTTTATTACTATTTTTTAACTAAAGTTTCTTAAGATGCAACCTATGATTATAAATATTTTCTCGTACTTGAAAAACACACTTACCTTGATGGGATTCGAACTCGAGACTTCGGGACCTCTGGATCGTGAGCCAACCGTCTTACGTGGTAGACTACTTCTTAATTTGAGGTAAGTGTTATATATAGTCTATATGTGTCATAACCAGCGCAAATATATAATTTTTTAAAAATTCTTAAGAAACAAATTCAGTTTAAAAAGAGTAATAAAATTTTGAATCGGATATACGAATATAATTTTTTCTTAATGCCGGGTGAATATCAGAAACCAGTGCCGGCTCATTACAAAATAGGCCTATTGGGCCAACGTCGCGCCGCGCAATTACAAAAAGAAAAAAACTTCTTTATTCTAACTTATCTGTAAAATAAAAAGTGAGTCATTATAAAAAAAAACCTTACCCAGCACCACATACACACATGTCTAAAACCGCATAAGACGTCTTTTAGATATCTTTTAGCTATCTTTTTTTGTAAGACGTCCAAAAGATGTCTAAAAGATATCTTTTAGACGTCTTATGTCTCGCTTTTGAACATGCTTGCTGTCAGTTATTTTTTTGCAGAAATATCTACGAAATAGTACCACGAATTACAATATTCTCAAATCAAGAAATTATTGCAAGTAGTATTTCATGAAAATCTACAATTTAATAAAAAATAATACAAAAATCTACAAATATTAAAAATTTGAGAATCAACAAAACCATAAAAAATTAAAACATCTGCTTACTTGTAGAATACTACAATTATTTATAAATGACTATAGAAATCTACCACAATTTACATATCGTAAAACTATACAAATTAGAAAATCTAATCCAGTTTTTAGTTTCTCATAAAATACTACAATTTTGTGTAAATAGTAACAAATACCGATTTGTTTGTACAGTTCAAAAATCTTTTACAATTATGGCTAATTAAAATTTGTAATTTTTAGTTAAATGTTACAAGTTTTTACACAAATCTTCCAAAATTCATCTATTATTAATAACTTCTTAATTCGCAGAAGTCAAAATACTTATGTTTTTATTTTCGTATAGTTTGCTGTAAGACCTATGACGTTGCGGCCCGCCGTCACAAGGCGCGGAATTTCGCGCCCAGGGACGAGCTAGAGAGGCGACGACGGAATCTCCAGGGGCCGAATATTAATATTATTTCCGCAATTTGATTATTTATTTTCTTTTATGTAATCGTAATACGCGCGGCGCCTCACCCACACCACGGCGAATCTTCGAGGGAGTACCGGTAACGGAAGGGTCCGGGAGGACCAAGGACCGAGGAGGGGTGGCGAGAGCGGAAACCATTGTGATCGCGGGCGGCGAGAGCAACGCGGCAGGCGTGCGGCGAGTGAGGCAGCGACGGACAAGGCCGCCGATAGCGGGGCCCCAGGCGCCTGGGAAAAACCCGGCCTGCCTCAGCAATTTGTCTTCACGAAATACCGGCCCGCGGGGTGGCTGATCACCGCCCCGAGGTCAAACCGGAGGCACACCGGCCAGAACGAAGTCCAGTCCGCTGCCCAGGGACAAATTGAAGGAGTCGCTACGCCGCCGAGTGACCGTTGCGCGCCCCCGAAAGATCCCCTTGCGACGATCCTGCGTTGAGATATCGCGCGAGCTTGCAAGCTCGCTCCCGATCGGTCGGCGCGTCTCTACAGAAGGGGGTGCCACATCGATTCCGCAATCGAGCGGATTTAGCGAGACACTCTCTGGTCGTCCGTCGGCGAGTCCGAACACGTTACATTAAGCTCCGCGATAGCCGCCCCAAATCGGGAGTCAGTTTTTCGCATTCGACGATTGAGTACGAGGTGACGGCGAGGAGTCCCAGGAGAAGGCGTTACACCGGTGAGGTTGCCCGCAAGTAATACCGAAATGTAGAGCCACGACGCCGCCCTCCGGTACGCGCTCTCGCTCGGAAAATTGCGTGTAATACCGCGACGCATCCGGGTCCTTGAGACCGAGTAGAAAATTGCGATCGACAGTGAGAGCGAAGGGCCTCGGGATGGTATCGTGGCCGCGGAATCGTGATAAAGACGTGATAGCGAGCCTCTGGAGATCGCGATAGATTCGTTGGCGAAATCCGGTAATGCGAGTCCGTTTTCGTGTAATGTCCGCGCTCGTGGTTGCGTCTTGCGCACACGGTGTTCATGGCATATCGAATTACCAAATATTACTTGCGTTGGAATGTCGTCCGCGTCAGCACATTAATCGCGTTAACATGCCGTTTATGCTGGCTAATTGCTTTAGGATGTTATTCGTGTTAGGTTAGTTATAGTCAGGGAGTAAGATATAAGGAGACTGATCTCCGTACTATGAAAGTGGTCAATTTTTGGGCAAAAGTTGGTGGCGCTGTGGATGCGAGTGGTAGCCACCAATGCTAGACAGTGGATTCACGCTCTGGAGATCCGGGTTCAATCCCTGGCAGGTATCACAAATTCTGCGGGGGTTTTTTTCCGGGGATCTGGGGCGTGGTCTGGTAGAAGGCGGCGGTGGCTACCGGGTGCACGTGTCCCCGGAATTTTCGGGGCACGTCACAAGTCGAACCCCCCTCCCAATGGGGAACTCGCCCTCCACAGCCACCGCTTTTTCAGGTGGATGTGTGGAAGAAAGAGGGGGTATCGGCGATACCGTGCGGGGTTGCTGGTCTCCCATCGGACACCTTCCCAGATGGCGAATAGGGGAAAGCCCGCTAGAAATAGAGGGTACCGGGGAAATAATATACCCGGGGTGGACCAAAAAACCAGTAGAGCAACACCGCCGAGCAACAAGCGGAGGTTACGGGTACCGTGAGTGACGAGCATCCTCTAAATAACCTGGCGTAGAAGGCAATGGGAAACCACTACGACTATTATCCCAAGAAAACCACATGAATACGGACAATAGGAGGAATGATATGTCGGGCAATCCGGCTGACCCCCGGCGCCTAGATGGTTCCGGGCCGTTTGTTGTGAAATTGGCGACCGGCCACAGGAGGGTGACCCACCAGGCTTCTTATGGAAACTGGGCTACTGGTGGTAAACAACCCAAAGTACGACGAAATCAACACATAAAAATAGGCACATGGAATGTCCGCGGCCTGCTACAACCAGGGAAGCGAGAGACAGTGGAATCGGAAATGCAAAAATGCGGAGTAAATATACTGGGCCTGAGTGAAAGATAGTGGACACTTTGAAACTGGTAATGGAAATATGATATTCCTTGCTGGTAACGGTGAAAAGAACAACAATGGAGTTGGGTTTATTGTTGCAAAGAATCTGAGGGACTGTGCACTATTGTGCACTATTGTGCACTATTGTGGTTATGAGGCGATTGATGACAGAATAATCAGGATTAGAATTGGTGCCCGCCCGCACACCCTGAACATCGTCCAGGTGTATGCGCCTACAACCGAGTGTACGGAGGAGGAAATCTCTGATTTCTACCCAAAGCTTGAGACAGTCTGCCGTGTGAGACCGAGAAAGGAGACTACCGTCCTGCTGGGCGACTTTAATGCAAAAGTGGGAGAAACTACGCACGATACACACCTTAACCAAACAGTAGGAAAGCACGGTTTGGGAGCCCGCAATGAGAGAGGAGAAATGCTTCTGCAATTCTGCATAGGTAACCAATTCACCATCATGAATACTTGGTTCAAGCAACATCCACGGAGGCTATATACGTGGATGTCACCAGGAGATGCATACCGAAACCAAATTGACTATGTGTTAATTGACACCAGATGGCGCTCATCTATTACTAATGCCAGAGAGAAACCTGAGAGAGGCCATCCCGGCATTTTTCGTCAATTTTTCTGTGTCGCATTTTCCGACGCGCCGCCTGAGAAAGTGCAACTCAACTACGTCGTTTCGCTCGGTAACCGCACATGGTTTGCGTCCGTGCTAATGGTTCGTGTCCGAACTAGCCAGTTAGAGGGGATATGCTGCGGCCGCGGCGCACAGTGGAGCCGTTTGCGCGAATCGCGGAAAAAATTATGTTACTTGTGAAATATGCAATGAATGATCATAGAACCTTTCAATGTTGACTTATAAAAATTGCAAAAGTGTATACTTATTAAAAATTAATGATAGGAACAAGTATTTGATTGAAATTAAATAAAAATTCAATTTACATTTAGTTTACGTATAAGAGCAAAGTAATTCTTGCGTCTCATCGCTTAAGTCTAAATTTTTTTGATGTGGTTTACTTCTTAAACTAGTTATTAACGGATCGGATGACACAAGCATCATATGCATAACATCTTCATTTGTAAACAGACGGCTACATTTTCTACTATGATTAAGTCGATATCGTTTATAGTCCTTATTTCTTGCCTCTTGAGCTTCTTCCGATAATGTCCCAACGCTGCATTTTCCGAGGCATTTTCTATAATTTCCTTACCGTGAAGAAGAATTTTATGAACGGTAATTGGCATAAAGTACCAAGAATATTTTTCAATAAATATTTCCGCTGCCTTGTACGCATAAGAACCGAATTTTTCTGAATTTATTCTTTACCACAATTAATCGTTTGTAATATTGTGGAAAATCTTCTGATCAATTCCTCGTCAACTCCAGTTATTTCTGCTGTGATTTTTGGATCAGCAAAAAATCGTCGAGAAGTATTTCCGTCATTAGATGATCCGGAACCTTGTTTAACGATGTCTACCCTCAGTCCAAGTTTATTATAAAAAGCGTCTTGTATTCTTTTTTTTGTTTCTTCTTTTTGAACGCGTGTTTCTGGCGTTGTTGACCACTTATTCTTGAAAGACAAATTGTAGGCAACATGTAATATACATTCCATGAATTTGATTCGTGCGTGCAAGAGTGACATTCCTAATTTGAGTGCTTCTTTTCTTTGTTAGACTTTTTATTGGGTTACAGCTTGAGCTACCTTACCGTTTATCATCGTAAATATTATTTGATGATTTATTTTGAATGTGGTTCCGAACTTTTCTATTTCTGTTTTTCGTAATTGAGCAATTTCGTCATCCATACGTTGCTTTTCACTTTTTATTTTTTCAGCAGTTTTTTTTGTGTATTCAAATTGTATTGCTCTGCAATATCTCGTTGAAGAAGGTCGATCATTATTCCAAATAATAATATTTTTATCGTAAAATGAAGTAAGACGTAAGAGCATCATCTGTGACTAATTCTTGATAGGAGATGGAAAAGCTTTTCATGTCTTGAAAGGAGAAAGGAACGCAACGGATAATTGTTGTTTCGAGTGCATTGTTGCTGCAAAAGTCTTTTATAACAATTGGCACTAACTAGTCACAGATGGTGCCCTTACGTCTTACTTCATTTTACGATAAAAATATTATTATTTGGAATAATGATCGACCTTCTTCAACGAGATATTGCAGAGCAATACAATTTGAATACACAAAAAACTGCTGAAAAAATAAAAAGTGAAAAGCAACGTATGGATGACGAAATTGCTCAATTACGAGAAACAGAAATAGAAAAGTTCGGAACCACATTCAAAATAAATCATCAAATGATATTTACGATGATAAACGGTAAGGTAGCTCAAGCTGTAACCCAATAAAAGGTTTAACAAAGAAAAGAAGCACTCAAATTAGGAATGTCACCCTTGCACGCACGAATCAAATTCATGGAATGTATATTACATGTTGCCTACAATTTGTCTTTCAAGAATAAGTGGTCAACAACGCCAGAAACACGCGTTCAAAAAGAAGAAACAAAAAAAAGAATACAAGACGCTTTTTATAATAAACTTGGACTGAGGGTAGACATCGTTAAACAAGGTTCCGGATCATCTAATGACGGAAATACTTCTCGACAATTTTTTGCTGATCCAAAAATCACAGCAGAAATAACTGGAGTTGACCAGGAATTGATCAGAAGATTTTCCACAATATTACAAACAATTAATTGTGGTGAAGAATAAATTCAGAAAAATTCGGTTCTTATGCGTACAAGGCAGCGAAAATATTTATTGAAAAATATTCTTGGTACTTTATGCCAATTACCGTTCATAAAATTCTTCTTCACGGTAAGGAAATTATAGAAAATGCCTCGGAAAATGCAGCGTTACCTGTTGGGACATTATCGGAAGAAGTTCAAGAGGCAAGAAATAAGGACTATAAACGATATCGACTTAATCATAGTAGAAAATGTAGCCGTCTGTTTACAAATGAAGATGTTATGCATATGATGCTTGTGTCATCCGATCCGTTAATAACTAGTTTAAGAAGTAAACCACATCAAAAAAATTTAGACTTAAGCGATGAGACGCAAGAATTACTTTGCTCTTATACGTAAACTAAATGTAAATTGAATTTTTATTTAATTTCAATCAAATACTTGTTCCTATCATTAATTTTTAATAAGTATACACTTTTGCAATTTTTATAAGTCAACATTGAAAGGTTCTATGATCATTCATTGCATATTTCACAAGTAACATAATTTTTTCCGCGATTCGCGCAAACGGCTCCACTGTGCGCCGCGGCCGCAGCATATCCCCTCTAACTGGCTAGTTCGGACACGAACCATTAGCACGGACGCAAACCATGTGCGGTTACCGAGCGAAACGACGTAGTTGAGTTGCACTTTCTCAGACGGCGCGTCGGAAAATGCGACACAGAAAAATTGACGAAAAATGCCGGGATGGCCTCTCTCAGGTTTCTCTCTGCTAATGCCAAGACACTACCCGGGGCGGACTGCGGAAGCGATCAACAGTTGCTGGTTGCGGAGTTTAAAGCCCGGCTCAAAGTCGTCCATAAAGCCAGTAACAACGAGGCACTACACATGCACGCTGATGCAATATCGCAGTTCAGGCAGGACATGCACACTAGGCTTTTGGGAATGGAGACAGATTCAACAGAATCAGCCAATGATATGTGGGTCAGACTAAAAACAGTCGTAATAGACTCTGCGGAGACCATTGTACAACAACGCCGGGGTCCGCGTAGTAGACCTGACTGGATGAGCCAGGAGACCTGGTCCGCCGTCCTGCGCCGCTGAACCTTAAAAGAGAATGGTCTAAGCACTGAAGATGATAGAAGGCACTACCGCGAGCTGCACAGAACTGTCCAAAGACTCTGCCGTAAGGACAAGGATGCAGAAGTGGACAGAGTGTGTCAGGAGATCGAGGAGTCATCCAACAGGGCACACACAAAAGACATGTTCTGTAAAGTCAAGTCACTGACAAAGGACATTAAGATCAAGAGCTGGACATTGGAGGATGATACGGGAGCTATCATCACAGATCGATACAAGGTGCTAGAACGATGGAGGTAATACTGCCGAGGTCTGTACGCGGCAACAGAGGATTCAGAAGAATTGAGAATGAGCGAATGCGGCGTGAGGGAGCCGGACATTCTTCTTGCGGAGATAGAATGGGCCGTGGCAAGACTGAAACACAAAACTAGCGGAGGCGATAGAGTCAGCCTAAATGCTCAAGAACCTAGGCCCAGAGGGCACGCACATGCTCCACTTGATCTGTCAGAGGGTCTGGAGTACTGTACGATGGCCGGATGACTGGTCTGAGTCTATACTTGTCCCTCTGCACAAAAAAGGTTCAACCCGCAAATGTGAAAATTACAGAACAATATCACTGTTGTCACATGCTAGTAAGATACTCTTGAGCATAATTAAGGCAAGACTAGAAAATTACATCGACCGGCATATCTCAGAAGAACAGGCTGGTTTCGTCAAAGGAAAATGCACACGCGAACAAATCCTTAACGTCCGACAGCTGATTGAGAAGAGCAGAGAATTTAATGTGCCATTACTGATGTGTTTCATTGACTATGCCAAAGCGTTCGACTGCGTCAGCTGGAAGAGAATGTTCGAGGTGATGAGAGAGAGATGGGAGTTCCTGAACACTTGATACTCCTTGTGCAAAACCTGTACCTGGATGGCACATGTAGAGTCCGACTGGAGGATGCCACTTCGGGGCCCTTCAGCGCACGAAGGGGAGTGCGACAGGGCTGCATTTTATCACCGAAGCTTTTCAACCTTTACGGCGAATATATCATGCGCAAAATGCTGGAGGACTGGACGGGGGGTGTCCGGATAACTGGGAGGAAGATCAGTAATCTTAAGTTCGCGGATGACACCACGATTTTGGGTGCAACCGAAAGCGAGTTGGCGGAGCTGCTTCGTAGGGTGGAGGTCGAGAGTATGCAACTGGGACTCTACATAAACAGAAGCAAAACCAAACTAATGTTCATCGATCGTGCCGGGACCCTGCAGCGCACACACGAGCTCCGTGATTTGGAGGTGGTTTCGAACTTCGTATACCTGGGCTCCGTAATCAGCGATGATGGAAGCTGCGACAGGGAAGTAAACCGCCGCAGCCAAATGGCAAAGGATGCTATGAGGCGGCTCGGCAAAATCTGGAGGAATCGTGGCATGAGCAGGAAGACCAAGATCCGACTAGTCCAGTCCCTGGTTTTCTCAGTGTTCCTATATGCTGCTGAGACATGGACAATGAAGGCAAGATTGAGGAGCAGAATAGATGCATTCGAAATGTGGTGCTGGCGGAAAATGCTGGGTGTGCCTTGGACGGCCCATCGCACAAACGCGTCAATTTTGCAAGAACTTGGAATTCAAACTCGCTTGTCTACGATCTGCCTAAGGCATATTCTGAGGTTCTTTGGGCACATCTCCAGACGCGAGCCGGACAACTTGGAGAGACTTATGATCGTTGGTCAGGTCGAGGGAAAAATAGGCAGAGGCCGATCCCCGACCAGATGGGGCGATGCCGTCAGAAAGACCACACAGGGGTCTATGCACGAGGCGATGCGCCGAGCTGAGGACAGAGAATCATGGCGACAGATGGTCCACGATTCATGTGGTCACGATCCTCAGTAATGAGGGACCGACTTAGATGATGGTGGCGCTGGTGTTCCAAAAACGGTACCCTCGCTGCTGGTGACAGGCGGCTGAACAAAATTACGCGATGCGTAAGAGGTTGGAATTTTACTACATTAAAGTACACTGAGAAAAAAATCAATTACATGTGCTATCACGGGGTGCCAAAAACATAAGTAGTTAATTCAATTGTATTATTATTAGACCCAAATATCCGAATTATTAAATCAATAACTTAATTATTATTATTAGATTCGATTATAAAAATAAATAATTTAATTATTGGTTTAATAAATCCAGATGTGTTTGGCACCCCGTGATAGCACTTTAATTGAAGCAACAGCTTTTTTTCTTAGTGTATAAGAAAAGTAATAATATTTATAATATATTTATATATATTTATGATATATTTATTTATATTTATAATATTTATTCACATGTTCTGGACATTTATACGACTTTTTGCATTATTCAAAGACTTGCGTTTCAAACATGCCTTAGTAGATGCGGAAACTGATACATTTTCTTCAGAGAACGAGAAATGAAACGTAAACGTTTTAGTCCGGTCAAAGTAGACATTCAAGGTTACAATAATTCCGATAGAGCTGAAAATTCGTACGAATGTTTGGAACACCATTATAAATGAACTGTGAAAAGTCCCCATACATCCCGTGCCTGGAAAAAATTTTATTTAAGGTCAAAGGTGGCAAAAATGGGTTTTTTGTGTTTTTCAGCCGAATGGTAAGTTTTATCATAAAAATAGCTTAGACAATAACTGTAGATCGTGCAATTATCTATAATAATTGTTTCTATACTTTTTTCTGTAAGAGTCACCGTTTCTGAGATATAATCATTCAAAAAGTTGAAAAACGGTGTTCTTCATAATATGCACACGTTTCCACGCCACCTGTGAGGTAGTGTACTTGACGCGTTTTTTTAACGTGGTTTCCCAGGCCTATTCCACGAACTATTGTGACCGTATTGAATTCAACACTATACTATTTAATAATAAAAAATTGAAAATGTTATAAATAATGAAAGAGGTGTGAATTGTAATGAATTGGGTTAAATTATTGGTCTGATTTATAACCATCAAATACTTCTGCATTTTCTTCTTCTTCTTGTTCTTCATGTTGTTTGTCTTCTTCTTCTTCTTCTTCCTCTTCCTGCTGAGTGCAAATAAATTGTTCCAAGAGCGATTCATCAGATGTTTCCTCGCTGGTATTGTATGAACCCTCTTCTGATGGCGATTCAACATTGGAACACGACTGGCCTTGACAATTAGTACATGCTAATGAACAAAACAATCCAACTTTTTTACAGCCGCATTTAGCATTACATCCCTTTTTACAATTGCAAAAAATTGTGTTGAGAAGTTTTTCCGGTGCAGGTGGGAGTAAAGTCTGGATTGGTTCCAATGTATTGTCGATCAACTTCCAACCCCAGTCCTTTGGATCTAGTTGATTACCAAGCCACACTTGAACTTGATAATATACCCGAAATAGATGGGCAGAAGCAGAGGTTGGAGAAAGACAAGCTAACTGCACTCGTTTTTTGTTACGAGTATTTCTTACAAAACATACGTAGCGGAACTTATCTAAGCAGATAATTTTTTTTTGGAGCTCCGTAGATGGAAAGAAGAAAACGCATTCCATTGGTGATTACTTCTTGTGGAGTAGAGTTACTATTTTTAAAAACTTCAGCACAACCAACTAAATCTTGTTTCTCAAACATTTTCAGAACTGATTTTTTACCCCTCCTGTAAAATGCTGATGTCGTATCGCAGCCACTTATTGCGTGTAAAAATAAAATGTGGTTTTTACACTTTGCAAAAGCAGATAAACTTTGGGATGAATATATATCAGACTGATGTTGAGCTTTCCCAGGTTTTAAAAAATAAATTATTTTGTTAGCTGGAGTTGGATTGTTTTGTTCATTAGCATGTACTAATTGTCAAGGTCAGTCGTGTTCCAATGTTGAATCGCCATCAGAAAAGGGTTCATACAATATCAGCGAGGAAACATCTGATGAATCGCTCTTGGAACAATTTATTTGCACTCAGCAGGAAGAAGAAGAAGAAGAAGAAGAAAAAGACGAACAACATGAAGAACAAGAAGAAGAAGAAGATGCAGAAGTATTTGATGGTTATGAATCAGACCAATAATTTAACCCAATTCATTACAATTCACACCTCTTTCATTATTTTTAACATTTTCCATTTTTTATTATTAAATAGTATAGTGTTGAATTAAATACGGTCACAATAGTTCGTGGAATAGGCCTACCGGGAAAACCACGTTAAAAAAAACGCGTCAAGTACACTACCTCACAGGTGGCGTGGAAACGTGTGCATATTATGAAAAACACCGTTTTTCAACTTTTTGAATGATTATATCTCGGAAACGGTGACTCTTACAGAAAAAAGTATAGAGACAATTATTATAGATAATTGCACGATCTACAATTATTGTCCAAGCTATTTTTATGATAAAACTTACCATTCGGCTGAAAAACACAAAAAACCCATTTTTTCCACCTTTGACCTTAAATAAAATTTTTTCCAGGCACGGGATGTATGGGGACTTTTCACAGTTTATTTATAATGGTGTTCCGAACATTCGTACGAATTTTCAGCTCTATCGGAATTATTGTAACCTTACCCCTATTTTTTGGGCTAATTTGACCGGACTATTTCGAAGCACTAAAAAAATTTTTATATAGAAACATATCTAAATATATACATATAATCATATAATATTATATAATATATTATATAAAATATGTCCATATACTATGTTTCTTTTTTTTGTATGATCTCTGTTCGTATGTACAAGACAAATAATAATACAGCACAAGAACCTTTCAGAAATATCTAAGAAATGTTTCATTCGATAGGTTGAAACATCTCATAAATATTTCAAAATGTTTCTGCAACAGCTCTGAGACATCTCTGCATGGAATAGCAAAATGTCCGCGATTCTTGCACTTGAAACCTTTCTGAAACCGTGCTGAAAGGTTACCAAAATATATCTGAAACCTTTCAGAGATATTTAAAAAATGTTTCATCTGATGGAGTTGACACATGTCATAAATATTTTAAAATGTTTCTGCAACATCTCTGAGACAGCTGTGGAATAGCAAAATGTCCGCGATTCCCGCACTTGAAACATTTCTGAGAAAGTGTTGAAAGGTTTCCGAAATATATTGCCGTATTTTTTTTATTCGGGCGGTCACCCATCCAAGTAGTAACCGCACTCAAAGTTGCTTGACTTCCATGATCGAACGGGCTAGTGACGATCCTCTGGTTCTGATGCTTAATTCCTTCTAGCTTATGTTCATATCGTATATAAGCATCTTTAGTGTTCAAAAATTTGAAATTATTTATTAACTGGCAAATATTAAAAACAACGCAACAACAATTGATATATTATAAATATTAACCCGTTGTGGTCACATGGGGTCCAGTGGACCGCAGGCTTTTTTTTCCTTAAAAGTATACTATTTTGAGAGTAAAACGCAGGAAGTTTTTTTGCTTTATTTCAAAAAATTTTGATAAATATTTTTGTAAAAAAAAGTCAAATTTCTAAAAAAAGAAATTTTTTTCGCGTTTTTTCAACATAAAAAAATTTTTAAAATTATTGGATTATAAAGAGGAAGTCATAAACTAAATTCCAGTTCAAGGTTTGAGTAGATACATCAAAAAGAACGCAAATGGCAACTGTTGTGGGGTCCATTGGACCCCGTGTGACCACTACGTTATTTTTAGGTGTGACCACAACGGGTTAATATAAAAGATTTGTATATCATTACATAATATAATATTATAATTTATATCTGAGAAAAGCAAAAAGCCCTACATATAATGGGTGTGGTTTTTAGGGCTGCAATTAAAAATTTCTAAATTCGTCTATATTTACTTCTCCTAGATGTGTATAAAGTTTCATCGAAAACTCAACTGAAAGGTTTGCAAAATTATATTTTATGAAATGTTTCCGAAATAACTTAATTAAAAATTTTCATTGCGTGAGAAAGGTTTCAGAAACAGTTCAACTGAAAGATTTACAAAATAATTTCATATGAAACAATTCAGAAATAAATCAACTGAAAGTTTTCAAATTTATTGCGTGAGAAAGGTTTTAAAAACAGCTCAAGTGAAAGGTTTACAAAATCATTTCATATAAAACGATTCAGAACTAACTTAATTAAAAGTTTTCAAATTTATTGCGTGAGAAAAGTTTCAGAAACAGCTCAACTGAAAGGTTTACAAAATCATTTCATATGAAACAATTCAGAAATAAATCAACTGAACGTTTTCAAATTTATTGCGTGAGAAAGGTTTTAGAAACAGCTCAACTGAAAGATTTATAAAATTATTTCATGTGAAACGATTCAGAGATAACTCAACTAAAAGTTTTGAAAAATTATCTTCATGTGAAAGGTTTAAAAAACATTTCTATTGCAACATTTTATATGACATATTGCAGAATTCTTTCAGAGATGTTGCACATGAAATGTGAAAGGTTGAAATGTTTTTGAAACCTTTCTGGAAGCTTTCTGCAAGAATCTGTGCTGTATGAGAAGAAAAAGAATTAGAAAATAATTAAAAGGATAATTTTTGCATTAAAAAAAAATAAATAAAATCTGTGCAGATGTGAAAAACTTGTTCATATATAATCATATATAATCATATTATTTTCTAATTCTTTTTCTTATTATTTTTCTCGTACATGCAAACAGAGATTATATACAAGAGAAAAAAAACTTATATATAAACATATTTTATATAATATTTTATATAATATTTTATATAATATTATATAATTATATATATTTAGATATTGTTTTATATAAAAAATTTTTTACCGTGACGTGTCGGCACGTACTGTCGTCGCCAAGTTGACACTTGAATATTGAAACGGATCGTCACGTGACCCACCGATGATGGAACACAAGCGCTGCGAGTGGTAACATTTAACACTCAACTTTCGCCCAAAATCGGGCCAGGTTTTTGCGGGTACCAAGTATGGAGATCAGTCTCTTTATATCTTACTCCCTGGTTATAGTATTCTTTATCTTGTCGAATGTATCGGTGCCTCCTTGTTGCGCCCGATCAGCGTTATTTACGTGAGATTTCGATAACTTGGCGACGGAATTCCCGTACGGTCTGAATACGGTGCTTCCGCGCCCCGAGCGTGACGCACCATTATTTCGCGATATTTTACGTTACGTTACATCACTTCCTAGCGACTCTAATATTTCGCGTTACTCCGATTATTTCAAGTGCGGTCGTTTCTTTGGCCGCTATTCCGTACTATTGGCGAGCTGAGTTTTCTATTGTTATTATTCGTTGTTCGAGAAAAGCGCCTTCCGCGTGTTTATATTAAACAAAAGTGAGACTCCGTAATTTCTAACGTCCGAGTTGTTACTATTTCTGTTCATTAAATCTGGACGCCCGCGTCAGCTACTATTTACTGGATTTGTTTTGCGATTAATCGAAGCCGAATGGGCACTTGTTATGATTTTCTGGAGAGTTACTATACAATAAATGTTACTCCTTATTGTTAACGGATTGAGTTACTAATTTATGTGTCACCCCGCCGGATATTGCGCTGCCCTTCATCAACCCCGCCCCGCTTTTAAGTCAAGCTAGCCAATTCCTCGCACATCCACATATTTCATTTTGCGTCTCGTTTTGGTTTTTCGCGATCTCGCGGACGCGAATTCACGCGTCTGGCGCCCAACATTAAAATCGTTTCGTGGAGTGTCGGAGGTGCGAGAGAATCTCCGGAGAGGCCTATCATCCCGCTCTCCTTTATCCTTTTGATCCGGTACACGCCCTGGACCGCTCCGGGAGTGAAAAAGTCGTGACAGACCCATTTATAAGATACTGCAATTTTCCATGGAAAGGTTGAAGGTTTGGTTGAAGGTCTGTTAATTTCCATGGAAAATTGTAGTATCTTATAAAAATCTAAAAAGGCAAATACATGTAGATTTCCATGGATTCACGATTCGTAAAAGGCTTAAGAATTTTGTTGTTTTCTATAGGACTTTGTAGTATTATATGCGAAATTACAATCATTCACGAGTCAGAAATTTAATTAGGTAAAAAATTGTACATTTGTGTATTTTTCTATTGGGTCTTACAGCAAACTATACGAAAATAAAAACATAAGTATTTTGACTTCTGCGAATTAAGAAATTATTAATAATAGATAAATTTTAAAAGATTTGTGTAAAAACTTGTAACATTTAACTAAAAATTACAAATTTTAATTATAATTGTAAAAGATTGTAAAAGATTATAAAAGATAATTATAATTATCTTTTATATTATCTATAATTGTAAAAGATTTTTGAGCTGTACAAACAAATCGTTATTATTTGTTACTATTTATACAAAATTGTAGTATTTTATGAGAAACTAAAAACTGGATTAGATTTTCTAATTTATATAGTTTTACGATATGTAAATTGTGGTAGATTTCTATAATTATTTGTAAATAATTGTAGTATTCTACAAGTAAGCAGATGTTTTAATTTTTTATGGTTTTGTTGATTCTCAAATTTTTAATATTTGTAGATTTTTGTATTATTTTTTATTAAATTGTAGATTTTCATGAAATACTACTTGCAATAATTTCTTGATTTGAGAATATTGTAATTCGTGGTACTATTTCGTAGATATTTCTGCAAAAAAATAACTGACAGCAAGCATGTTCAAAAGCGAGACATAAGACGTCTAAAAGATATCTTTTAGACATCTTTTGGACGTCTTACAAAAAAAGATAGCTAAAAGATATCTAAAAGACGTCTTATGCGGTTTTAGACATGTGTGTATGTGGTGCTGGGTAAGGTTTTTTTTTATAATGACTCACTTTTTATTTTACAGATAAGTTAGAATAAAGAAGTTTTTTTCTTTTTGTAATTGCGCGGCGCGACGTTGGCCCAATAGGCCTATTTTGTAATGAGCCGGCACTGGTTTCTGATATTCACCCGGCATTAAGAAAAAATTATATTCGTATATCCGATTCAAAATTTTATTACTCTTTTTAAACTGAATTTGTTTCTTAAGAATTTTTAAAAAATTATATATTTGCGCTGGTTATGACACATATAGACTATATATAACACTTACCTCAAATTAAGAAGTAGTCTACCACGTAAGACGGTTGGCTCACGATCCAGAGGTCCCGAAGTCTCGAGTTCGAATCCCATCAAGGTAAGTGTGTTTTTCAAGTACGAGAAAATATTTATAATCATAGGTTGCATCTTAAGAAACTTTAGTTAAAAAATAGTAATAAAATTTCAAAATAAATGTAATTTTTTTTATGTCGGGTGAATTTCCTCATTAGAGAGTGTTTTAAGTCTAGTATTTCCTTGTAGTCTACTGTACTCAAATAGATATAGAAATGTGTAGAATACCAGTATTAGTTGTAGTTTGGCGTAGTTTTACCGAAAAACTTATAGATCAAGATGCACTAAAAAAATACAAAAATTTACAAAAGTGTTCCAATTCTAGCATTTTCATGTAGGATTTTGTAGTACTTCTTAAATTCATGTAGAATTTAATATATTTTTGCAATTATATTTTATAGTTTTTTGAGTACACTTTTATTTTTTTTTTAATTTTGTAGAAATATTTCCGCCAAGGTAACTTGTAGTGAATTCGGGCGGTCCCACCCGCAAGAAGTCGCGAAACGCCACGAAACACGAAAGGAATCTTCGGAACAAGCAGGCGCAAAGGGAGGTTGAAAAACAAGCGTTGGAGTTCCGCCAGGAACAAGTTAACGCCGGTCCTCCACGACTCGCCACTCCGCCGCCTCCACCAGCTCTTCCGGAGGAACCATCGTCGCAGCCTCCTCCTAATTCGCCTTCCCGCCCCCTTTGTTATCGCGTGTTCCCCGATACACCTGATTCTTCCCCCCTGCTCGAACCTTCGGATTCCCCGGTTTGCTCCGAGGAACTTCCTGATTCCCCCTCTTTCTCGCCTGCCTTCAATCTTTCCCCCATACAGGAGAGGTCATATTTCCCTGTTCCTTTCGAGGAACTTTCCAGAAAACCATCCCCGACGCTGTCGACCGCCTCGACCGCGGTTCTCGAGGAAGGTCCTCAATACCCGCATTTTCTTCTCAATATACCCACGTATTTTTCTCCCTATACTAAACATATTCCGGAAGGGACTTTTACCGTTGGTCCTGAGGAGTTCGACATTAACGAAGTCCGCTCGATCATCCTCAGGGCCGATCCTCGCCACTTCACTCTCGTTTTTATCCCCAACCATGAATTCCCGTACAAAATTCTCGTTTACGTCCTAAAAGAGTTATTCCATCGCTTCACAGCCACCCTCGAGGAAGTAGTCGATCCCGAGGTGATCACCATAGACTGATAATTAACACGCCTTATAGTATATATATTACTTATTTTCCTTTATATGTTTTAATTTAATTCAAATACTTATACATCCCACACATACATAGTTAAATTCATGTAACTTCAATCCTAAAATTAATTTTAATAATAAAGGGCAGGATGTGCATTGAATAGGTTTCCCCTTCAAAGATCCTGCCCGATCATCGCCGCACCAATGTAACACCCGCGAAGAACACACACGCACACACGTTACACATGCATCCGAATACATCCGAATACATTCACACTTAAGTATGAATGTATTCAATTTTATTTGCCCTAATTCTCATTTATTGTTCAACTAGCCTATATTATTGTAATAAATGTTTATCTTATGTTAAATATTAATTTCAATTTGCGTCCATTTATAACTTAAACCTCACCCACTACACTTCCCCCTCTCGAAATCGCACGAGGTCCGATCCTGAGTTAGAGGAATTAAATTCAACTGACTCAAAAGAGGACCGACGATCGCACCGCTCACAGAAGGCGTCCCTACGGGACGTTGACTTTTCCTAAGCCATTGAAATTGCGTTCGGCTCGCGTCACGCGCCTCAGAGCGTGTACCTGCGAGCGACATTGCAACATCTGGTTGCGTCTTTCCTTACCCTTACCCCTCTGGTTAGCCTTTCCTTCGCTTTCTAGTTTTTCTAATCTTAATCCTGGGGTTGGACGTAACATATACATTGCATATTAAATTTTTATTTATTAAAAGAATAGTTTTTAAACAAAGTATCTCTAATTTTTGAAAAAAAGTACAATCAGTAAAAATAAAAATACATATAAAATACTTTTAAACTTTAACATTTGTAAAATATAACTGTATTAACATATGTTAATGTGTTAGTATATATATCTCTCATATAACACAATCTCTCAAGAGACTAAAAAAGAACTTAAAAACAAAAATGTTGAAAATGTATGAAATGTTTTAAAAAAATAACAGAAATAAATTTAATGTTGCTGATAAGTCACACTGTTTACTCATTGCCTGTTAAATGTCTTTATAGTCGTCCGGTAGCCGATGTTGATACTTTAGCCAGAACGGACGAGACAACAGAGGACGTTGGCTCATAACTCGTCTTCGCTTCTTTCCGCATTTGCTCTCTCGCAGATCGGACCTCAATTAACGCTTTATCAGGCACATGCTTCTGGTCGGTTTCATGCAATACGATTCCTGCAGCACAATTCACAGCATTATAAGCAAGGAAACAAAATGTTTTAAACCCGCAACTACCATAAAAAAAGAACGAAAATGTCACATAAAAGTTCGCATTATCGACGATATGTGACACAATCCATGGCAAGACTTTCTGCATAGATCAAAAAAAGAAAGTGAGAGAGGCAATAGGAGCCAGGCGCGGTGATTAGTGCGCAATCAATTTCATCAAATACGTCAAATAAATATATTAGTCATTACAAACTCGGACGTTTTGACCCTTTCTTTGGGTCATCTTCAGCGCAAAAATATACATAAAAAATTAAATATGAAAAATTAACATTCGATTTACGCTGTCTAACAATTAAGAAGAAATATTGTGGTGTGTCGGTCAACAAAAGGCAATCAAATCAGTAAATTAATAGAAAAACTATGCGGATAATCTGCAGTTTGTTAAGGTGTAGATATGCCGGTACTTATATGCTTCGATTCGATTGCATCTTCATTCACTGAAATCACAGGTTGGATGGCCCGGAAGAAAGGCGAGAATCACTTCGAATGTTCTCACTTGAGCGTCAGATTCTACGGCCCTGTGCAATCGGAGCACAATGTTTTTTTTGTAAACAACGTAATGCATTAGATTTGATACCTACGAATTTACAGCTGTATTATCTTACTTACGGAATTGACAGAATTACAGGACGCAGTGTTATAATATGGATAGACGATGTACTTGTCTTTGTTGCGTTTCGTGAGATAATGATACATTTGTTGAGAGTCGGAACAATATGTATGGGTTCGGAACAATATGTATATAAATAACAATATGTATGGATTCATGCTGACGAAATATAATTTCCAACGGAGGAATTCAAATTTTTGACAACCTGTCAATGACGTTCAAATAGGTGTCCGGCAAACTTTCCGTGTCCGTCTGCAAATTCAATCCATTCTTCTCTTTTATCTTTTTATAAACAACATCTCAGATATTAAACGTTTATAAAAATACAATTCATTATCTAAAATTTCAACGTTGTCCCAATTGAAGTGATTCAATGTTAATCTATGATCTGTTATAACAAAATGATTAATCGTGTTCTTTTTAATATATGGTTATGGTGTTCCTTAATTCTCGTTTGCAATTGTCTGGCAGTTTGACCTACATAAGAGGCATCACAATCATTACAATTTATTTTATATACAACGTCACAATGTTTAGAATGCAACCAGCTACAATATACAACACGAACGGACGAGCAGGAGACTGATTTATAGTCCGTTATTTAACAATAGAAAATATATCAAAACATGAACATCTCGTTCAATTCGAAACATAATTCAAACTTCAACGGTTACTGAATTACCCCAAATATACACGCAAAGGTGATTTTGCATCAAAGAGATTACGTCCGAGAAGATAATACGACATAGATAATTTATGTCGAGGAGATGGACAATCACGATAACTTTGGTTCCTCGAAATGTAAGTAATTTTTGGAGGCATTTTTGGCGCGGAACACAAAAAAATAAAAAAAAATTTCCGACTAATAGATACCAAAGTAACTAACAATAAAAAAAATTAAAAAAAAAATCATGCGTGTGGTCGCCACGCGCGTTAGAAGTGAAACTTCTGAAGGCAAGGCTTTGCCATAACTTTTCTGAAATTAATACAAAAACAATGCAACGGAATTAGTCATTCCAAGCCGCCTGCAACTCGAAAATATAGTGTTATACGCAGTTCTCACTATATCCGTCTTGCCAGTGCCGTACGCCTGATCGAATTTTCGTGACGCGTTTTCGAGTCGCAAAATCGAATTTACTTACCGATCCAAAAGGAGTTTCACTTTGTACGCCTGTTGGTCTAATTTTCGTGACACTATTTTGTGACGTTTTTTCGTGTCGCACAATCGAACTTACTACCGTACCAATTAAAGAAGTTATTAAAGAAGTTTCATTTCGTACGCCAATTGGTCGAAAATTTTCGTTACACTTTTCGTGTCGCATAATCGAACTTACTACCGTGCCAGAAGAAGAACCGTCTCGCCAACGCCGTACGCCTATTGGTCAAATTTTCGTTACACTTTTCGTGTCGCACAATCAAACTTACTACCGTACCAAAGAAGTTTAATTTCGTACGCCTATTGGTCGAATTTTCGTTACACTTTTCGTGTCGCACAATCAAACTTACTACCGTACCAAAGAAGTTTAATTTCGTACGCCTATTGGTCGAATTTTCGTTACACTTTTCGTGTCGCATAATCGAACTTACTACCGTGCCAGAAGAAGAACCGTCTCGCCAACGCCGTACGCCTATTGGTCGAATTTTCGTTACATTTTCCGTGTCGCACAATCGAACTTACTACCGTACCAAAGAAGTTTCATTTCGTACGCCTATTGGTCGAATTTTCGTTACACTTTCCGTGTCGCACAATCGAACTTACTACCGTACCAAAGAAGTTTCATTTCGTACGCCTATTGGTCGAATTTTCGTTATTTTCCGTGTCGCACAATCGAACTTACTACCGTACCAAAGAAGTTTCATTTCGTACGTCTATTGGTCAAATTTTCGTTACACTTTCCGTGTCGCATAATCGAACTTACTATCGTGCCAGAAGAAGAACCGTCTCGCCAACGCCGTACGCCTATTGGTCAAATTTTCGTTACACTTTTTGTGTCGCACAATCGAACTTACTACCGTACCAAAGAAGTTTCACTTCCGTTACACTTTTTCGTGTCGCGAATCGAACTCACTACCGTGCCTAAAGAAGTTTCACTTCAAAAATTATACAAACATTACTTTCAATTTTCTCTTACTTGAAAGTATACGTATAGGCGGGGGTATAGGCTACGCCTCTCTCCCGCAAACAGGTGTGGATGGGGGTGTACCTGTGTTTGCGTAGAAAGTTGAAAACCCGAACCGTACAATGATAAACTTCGTTTCACCTTGTAAGCAGGGATGGGATGGAATAGATCTCGCTTTGCGTGGATTGTTCTTTGGACAATATTGTACGATTCAGGTTTTCAACTTTTAACCGAGGGAATTTGTATACAGGAGGATTTCGTCCAAAGTGAATTTGCTCGGGGAGAATACATATGTCCGGGGGGAATTGTATACAAAGAGATTTTGTCCGAAGGGATTTAAGTCCGGATTAAATATGAAGGGATTTTGTCCAGGAGGATTAAGGTCGGTCATTATTTCCCATTTCAGATCGCCTGAAGCTTATTTTAAGATGCTATATGGATTGTTTTATTGGCTACAAATAAACTTGAGTTCATCTTTATAAAATATAATAAGATTTGACTGTGAATCGGCCATATATTCGTAGGCAAATGTTGCAAAGATATCTTTTTTAAAGGTATCGTGTGATATCGAGTAATGATGTCCTGCAGATATTCTGTGAATATCTGAAAATAAGATCTCAGATTTGACTTAAAAATTGTAGGCATAAAGATATCTGATTATATCTCAGATATACTTTGCTGTGTGGGTTAGTTTAGGCTTCCTCACTAGCCAGCTGGTTTCCCTACTCTTTCAGTACTCGATGTTTGTTCTTATCTTGTCTTATATTGGCATCGTGCATCTTATGAAATATCACTTATTGCTTCCATGTTAGGACGCGTATGCAAAAAAAGCATTGTAACTTGCATTATTTTGTAAAAAAATTGTATAACACATAGTGAGATATCATCATCAATATTGGTAAAGTTATGCAATAAAGAACACTGGTTCTACTTTTAATAATCTTTAATAATACTTGAGAGAAAAATACAAATTTCCAGACAAGCGTGTTCTAGCGAATTCTCTCGCTACGTGCAGCTGCCATAAAAGTAACTAGACAAGACAGCGCGCCCTTTTTTAAAATACGATATTTTACTTCATATGCTATATGCTGCTTTATCCATAAAAACGTTTATGACACGGCGCTATACAGCATCAAGTTACATTAACTGCTACCGAAAAACGTGATGGTGGGGAAAGTCCGAAGCAATAAGAATAAGATCGGCGGCTCCTTCGTTCTTGGCAGTTATATAAATAATCCTGAGGCTCGATTCTTGAATTCATTCGCAAGAACCTATACGCAAGTTTTATCTTACGAAAAATCTACAAGTTAATTGGTTAAAAGCCATACGAGAGCCAATCAACTTGCAACTTTTCTGTAAAAGCAGAATTTGCGCATACGTTTTTTTTGCAAATAAATTCAAGGATCAAGCCCCAGGCCCTTGGAATATACCGTTATTTTTAAAAATTTTTTTCTTTTTTAGAGGATTACAGTGATTTATAAAGCACAGAACACTCTTGTATGATAACATAATTACGAGTTTTATGTTTTTTGGGGATATTATTGAAAACATTCAAAAGATTGCTTATAGTATCGGTAGTTGAGTGGAAGCGCGATAATTGTATATAATGTTAAGAGTAAAATAATTATAAATAAAGTTAAAAGTTGATATTTGTTAAGCATTCATGATTATTCATCAATTGATATTACATAACGAAGCAATGTAATGAAATATAATGAAATTTGTTTCAGAAACGAGCGTCGAGAATAAGCTTTCGTTGTCAGCAGACTCGATAAACAGCGGTGGAATGTCGTTCACAGATCATCACCGGGTATCAAGGTCGATTCTAAAGAAGTCCGATAGTGGTAATAATTACTATAGCAATGCTGGTGATTCGGATACTGAGAAATTGATTACGGACAGCATGTCCACGGCGAGCATATGTGATAATGAAAGCTCGTGTGATACCTCAGCCAATACGAATAGTGCGCAAAAACGTCCCATATCGCCATTACTTTCGCGACAGGTTCTTGAATCAATATTCCGCACAAATAACAACGCTGAGAGAGAGTACATGAACGACAAGGGAGATAAAAAAGTTAGCATCGCAAGGATGTCGAAGATTCTATTTAGTGATATCGAAGGTTTGTATAAATATACAGAACTATATAATCATACCTCATTAAATAGGGTATCTGACAGTAGGTGTGCATGACGCTCATGTATAGATAAAGTGGGTTAAACTGAACAAAAAAGTTCTATATTGTTTTGCAATTTTTGCAATAAATAATAAAAAATTAATTAATAAAAAACTGTGAATAAACATACATTGCACAATTCTGGATCGCATCCACTATAAACTTCTGCACTTGAAACAGAGACTAATATATCGTGAATAATTAAGATTTCGTTCAGGCTTCCTCTTAAAACCAATATGTTAAACATTTATACTCGTACTGATTTTATATTAAATTTATAAATACTAAAAGAATCACAATTGAGGTTTGTCTCTATTGTGTATTAAAAAATGATATTTAATGGCATCCATGAACGAAGAGCTGAAGAAATTACATGGCAAGTCGCCAAATGCAGACACGTATCTATGTTTATCATATGAGTCTGGGCCATCACATTCATTTGGGCTCGACCACTTTTCCCACGAGTTGTTCATACTATTTTTCCTAACAAGAGCGTGAAACAGGCCGCTCTTCGCGCTTGTTTTACAATTTTATTTCTCCACTAGTTGAGAAATGGATCGTTTTGCTCACTCAAAACAAGCGCGAAAAGCGGCCCATTCCACGCTCGCGTTAGGAAAAAATTATTGTAAAATATTAAAAATAGGATTGTTTTATATTCAAGATTTTTCTAAAGATAAAAAAAGGTTATTCAACTACGAACTGTTACTTTTACTTTCTATCAAGGAGACACTGTAGTGTTTCGCGCCAAGTACACGCGCAACACGAGACCGCCGTGTATCTTTACGCGAACGGACGAGTTGCAAGTATCCGAGATTTTGATATCTCAATAACGAGTGAACGGATCAAGTTCTAAATATGCTTGATCGATAACTATAATTGGGTTTGAATTATGTAATAAAAAGTTTATATTTTTCCGTTATGTGCCCTACGAGCGAAGATATTGCGACGAAAGTCTGAAATGTTAAATTTTACAATTAATAAACGTCGTTATCGTCGCCGTACGTACTCGTACGTACGTACGGTTGCTTTTGCATCAATAGATGGCATTTCAGACTATTGAAAAGAAAGAGCCAGGGAGTAAGATATAAGGAGACCGATCTCCATACTATGAAAGTGGGCCAATTTTTGGTCGAAAGTTGGTGGCGTTGGTGTTAAAAAAACGGTATTCTCGCTACTGGTAACAGGCGACTGAACAAAATTACGCGATGCGTAAGGTTGGAATTTTACTACATTGAAGTATAAGAAAAGTGAGTTAAAAAGTGAGTTATAATTGAGAAAGTGAGTTATAATTGTGAATTTTAATAAATTATTATGGCTATGTTTAACAGAACAAAAATAAAATTGTAAATAACATCATTAATCGAAACTGCGAAGTACTGTGCTGTGGTATAATAATAATCATGTAAGACCCGTTCTATACATTAGTCATATCGTAGCATAAATCGTAAGAAATTGACCAATCACAGTTGATTATTCTTCACCAATTCGACTATAATTGGTCAATTTCTTATGATTTTATGAATTATGCTACGATACGACTGTTCGCGCGCGTGTGAGTGAAGAGGGATAGTGCTTGAGAGACCACTAACATCAGAAGCTTGCCAGTAACACAACAGTTTATTTAACAACCAAAAATAATGACGAAATTAAAGAATGACATAATTAATTTATAAATGTATTTGAATTTAAGTGAACTCGGAAACGCGGGCGGTTTTAAGCAAATTCTATATCAACACTTTCTCGCTTGTGGTGTTGAATAACCCGCGCGTGAATGAGAACTGACCATCACAATATCGATCGATGACAGATCTTGACACACTGTTGACGAATGGCGGCGCGCCGTAAGTTTTATGGGTTTTTACACCCGCCCGAGACAAAGAACGCGCCAGGGATGACGAATGCTTAGCTAAGGTCAAAATGTCATGGAATAGAAGCTTCTCGAAGTGAATATCGAAGATGCACATAGCCATTGTCCTCGTAATTATTAATCGTCGAAAGGACCACCGTGCCAGAGAGTGACTAGGCTTCGTACGGAGAATAATTCTTATGGCGTGAGCGCGAAACAAACAAGGGGCGATATCCGCTGTGACTCATGACACAGTCGTCTAAATGAGAATAAGAATATTCAAGAGCATTCGTGATCTCGAGCATTTGCGATCTCGAACATTCCGCCCGCCTCGTCAGGTTCTCTGACGAAACATAATTTAATGGCGAGACTAATATACTCTGAGAACCAACTCTACGTAAGTTACTACAAGCAACACTCTCGCTCAGGGTCTCAGATATTTTCCGGGTCACCAACCTGTGGTAAAAGAATAATCTTCGTCGTGGACCGCTTCAGAGTGGTAGCTGCGGTCCGTATGGTGACCACTCAAACTTGCTCATCCTCTCCTGAGTGGATGGCAGTCACCCGTGCCAAGGGCCACTTGGTGGGTGCAGTCTGTTTGCCCCGCACTAAACACAGATCACCAACTCGTGGGTTGTCGTCCTTGGTCCGCCATTTCTGCCTTGAATTGAGAGCTTGTAGGTATTCGGAAGACCATCTTTTCCAGAAATGGTCTCTCAGCTGTTGAAGAAGGTGCCATTTAGATAGACGGCCGGTTGGCTCTTCTGCTAGTGACGGCTCAGGGACAGCGCTGATGGCTGCGTCTATCAAAAAATGTTCCGGTCCCTTATAAAAATTTTTCACCGTTTTTGGACCGTTTTTGGACCGCGAGAACGGTCAGTTTAAGTAGTAAAAACGTGCATTTAGTTCAATGAGTACGACCCGTTTTTGGGGCGCAAAGGGTCTCTTTTGCTTAAAAACGAGTGGTTAAAGCGGATTGCGTACGAGTATATCCGAGTAGTAATAACGTATTCTTATGAGTATTTTTGAGTGGTAAATACGTGCTGTGTGCGACATCGGTCCAATGCTACGTGCCAGTATCGAGCCAGTATCGAGCCGACACTGATTTCCGATATTCACCCGACATAAAAAAAAATTATTTATTTTGAAATTTTATTACCATTTTTTAACTAAATTTGTTTCTTAAGATGCAGTCTATGATTATAAATATTTTCTCGTATTTAAAAACACATATAAAAACACACTTACCTTGGTGGGATTCGAACTCGGGACCTCTGGATCGTGAGCCAACTGCCTTACGTGATAGACTACTTCTTAATTTGATATAAGTGTTATATATAATCTACACATGTCATAACCAGCGCAAATATATAATTTTTCAAAAATTATTTTAAGAAACAAATTCAGTTTAAAAAGAGCGAAAAAGAGTAATAAAATTTTGAATTGGACATATGATATAATATTTCTTAATGTCGGGTGAATGTCAAAAACCAGTGCCGGGTTATTACGAAATTTTTTGTTCGTAAATATATATATAAAGTTAAAACATCCTTATCAAATCCTTACAAGGGCCTTATTAGATAAAAATAAGGAAACCTTTCTTATGGAATCCCTAATAAATAATGACCTCATTAAGTTAAAATAAGGAAACCTTTCTTATGGCATCCCTAATAACTAATGATCGGAGCCTTATGTTATGTAAGGCCATCCCTAACAAATTTCTACACGGGATATTGCACTTATAGAAACGTTCAATGTAAATTTCTCGCGAATATTTGAATATTACATCGTTACACTTATCTATTAGTGAAGGATAAATAGTGTAAGTACTGAAACATTTAACCCTTACGGTACAGTTTGAAAAGGTTTTTAAGTTTGTAGAATAAATGTACTTCAATTTAGAGATAAGGAGGAGATAAGGAGTGGGAGTCTTTCAGAATTTATGAGAAATTTTGATGGATAGAAATCGAGCTGACTCGAAATCCCCCTGTATGTAACATAAAAGTTAAAATCGGGCGAAATCCGCGGATATTTTCTTGTAAGTAAAAAAGGAACGTACTAACGTGTTGTCACTCATCAACTGAAAAATGAGTATTGAAAACGGACAACCTACTTCGTCCTCATCTTTGTAGTAAGAAAGGAACGTACTAACGTGTTGTCACTCATCGATTGAAAAACGAGTATTAAAAACGGACAATCTACTCAAAAATACTCATACGCATACTCGCGTATACTTAACATGTTCTTTCGCAGTAGACTGCGCGTGCTTGAGAGTGCAAGAAACGGACACAAAAATGATAAAACGGGTTAAAAACGGGCTAAAAACGATCTATATGAGGTGTAAAAGCTGTGAAATATTTTTGTAAGGGGTGTTAGGGCTGCTAGATCCTCTGAATCGTCAGAGAGATGTGATAAAGGTCTCAAATTGAGACACGCCTCCACTTGTGCCAGGAAGGTGGAGAACTCCTCGTAAGTCAGGGTGGCGTCTCCAATCACTCTTCGCAGATGATGTTTTGTTGATTTTACCGCTGCTTCCCATATGCCTCCGAAGTGCGGCGCCGAAGGTGGGTTGAATCGCCATTGTACGCCATCGTTTGCAAGGGTGTTTGCAATGCTGTGATCCCTGATGGCGTCAAGAAATAGAGCTCGTAGTTGAGCGTCCGCTCCGATGAAATTGGTCCCCTGGTCGCTGTACAGTGCCGTACATAGACCTCGTCTGGATACGAAGCAGGCTGCTATAAATCCTTCTGCGGTGAAATCTGATGCCACCTCATCAGGTGCACCGCTCGTGTGCTGAGACACACAAAGATGACCAGGAATCCCTTGTGTGCTTTCTGACCCCGTCTTTTGGTTGTCCTTAACAGGATCGGTCCTGCATAATCCACTCCCGTATGAGTAAATGGCCGTGAAGCCCGTACCCGCAGGCGTGGAAGGTCCCCCATCAGTGGGTGTGGGGAAGCCGCCCGCCATCGCACACACCGCACACAACGGTGGATGTGCTGCCTCACTTTCATCCGTCCGCCTGGAATCCAGAAGCGTTGTCTTAATAGACCGAGCGTAAGCTGTACGCCACCATGTAGAGCTCGCCGGTGGTAGGCGTCCACGATAAGGTTCGTCAGGTGAGAGTGGCGTGGTAGAATCACTAGGTGTCTCTCGTCTCTGCTCAGAATGGCGTGCTTCAGCCGCCCGCCGACACGAAGTATGCCGTTCTCGTCTATGATCGGGTGCATCTTTAAAATGCTGCTCCGCCTCGACAACGCCTGACCGCGTGCCAGCGCTTGCAGTTCGTCTGCAAACCAGACCTCCTGTACGACTCGGATCCACCTCTGCTCTGCATTCTCGAGTTCCTGAGGCGTCAATGTTCCTGTAACAAACTGTTTATGACGAGATTGCAAAACATTAAGCCATCGTAGGCCCCATGCTGTAACGCGCAGCAAGAATGATCGGTTTTCCATTTTGACGGATGGCTCTGTATCCATGCTAGAGCCACCTTAGAGTCAGACCAGAGATGTTTTTCTGCGCCTGATAGGTTCAATGTTGTCTCCACATCCTCGATGATCTTAACCAACAATGCGGCAGCGCATAGTTCCAGGCGCGGGAGCGATACTTGGCAAAGCGGGGCCACTCGCGTTTTCGCCTGTAGCAGAGATATCTTACTCTCGCAGTCGTTACGTGTGACCTTGAGATAAACCACTGCTGCAATTGCCCGTTCTGATGCGTCTGCAAATCCGTGAATCTCCATCCTGAGATTTTCTCCACCGGTGTTGAGCCAGCGCGGCACCCGCAATTTCTCGAGTAGAGAAAGCTCCCTGCGGAACAGTTGCCACGCTCGGTGATCCTCAGGGCACAAAGGCTGGTCCCATTCAATTCGTTGCAGCCACAACGATTGTATCAAGATCTTGGCTCGTACCACCACTGGTGCAAGCCATCCTAGCAGTTCGAAGAGACGCGCTCGTCTCTGAAAGCACAATTCATTTAGTAATGTTTCCTTCTCCGCAAGGACGTACCTTGAATGCAAAGACATCGAGGCAAGGGCGCCATTGGATGCCTAAGGTGGAATGGCCGACATCAGATTCCCACTCCCGCAGGCTGCGAGATTGTCGACGATCCTCCGGAATATCATATAACAGTTCTTCATCATTGGCGGCCCATTTGCTCAGTGGAAAGCCGCCCGCCGTTTCAGCAACTCGGTTTGCCACGTACGTTTTCCATTTTGACGGATGGCTCTGTATCCATGCTAGAGCCACCTTAGAGTCAGACCAGAGATGTTTTTCTGCGCCTGATAGGTTCAATGTTGTCTCCACATCCTCGATGATCTTCCGCAGATCTCGATCAGCTGATTTCTCAAGCCTCGTGCGCCTTCCTTGGAATCATCTTCGGCGAAAATGTCATCGACGTATGTGTCATGTTCCAAAACAGCCGTCCCGAGAAGGAAGTGGTGTCCCTTGTCCGCTGCAAGCTGATGAAGCGTCCAGATTGCAAGGTACGGTGCACATGAGAGGCCGTACGTCACGGTGTTGAGGCAATATTCCTGAATCACCTCGGCGCGGTCTTTCCTCCAAAGAATCCGCTGAAGATCCCGATTATCGGAATCCACCAAGATTTATCGATAAATCTTGGCGATGTCCGTCACCATAACAAACTGATGCTGTCGCCATTGCGTCAGAATAGTGCCCAGAGCCGGTAATAAGTTGGGCCCCGTGTATAGGTGCCGGTTCAGGGAGTCGCCTGAGGTAAGCTGCGCCGATCCATTAAAGACGACTCGTATCTTGACCTCGTCTCCGGCAGCCTTTGGGACTCCATGGTGTGGCAGGTAACAGGTCCGTGCTTGTTTCAGCTCGCAGCTTTGCGGCACGGGGGTCATATGCTGCAACACTTTATAATCTTTTAGAAAATTAGCATATAATACATGGAGCTTTCCGTCAGACTCGAATTTCCGCTCCATGCTTTTAAGTACTCTCTCCGCTGTTCGCTTCGTTTCGTCGAGACGAGGTAGAGTCGGTGCGACTGGCAGGCGCACCATATATCGCTCATCTCGTGTCCGGCTGTGTGTCTTCTTGAAAAGGTCGTCACATTGTTGTTCGGTCTCCGTGAGAGGTAATGGAGCTCGCGTCGGCTCCTCTTGTTCCCAGAACTGCCTCACGAGAACGCTTAAATCTTCGCCGATTGAGCAGTGATGAGAAATGGCTGGGCATTGCGGCCCAGTATCCTTGACGGCACCCGAGAGGATCCATCCTAAAGCGGTCCGCTGCGCCACGGGTGTGTACGGCTCCTCTTTCCGCACTCCGTCCTCCAAAATTGCTGCGTAGACGTCCGCGCCCAGTAGAATTTCCACAGGATCCCTGGCCCGGAAGTCTGGATCTGCCAGCTGCAGATCATCGAGGTGAGGCCATGCCGTCTTCCCCCAATCGATGCGTTCTCCATAAATTGTTATGCAAGGTAACACCAATGCGGTTACCCGAATCGCCGCCTCGGTTGCCTGCGATGTAACCTTGAGATCGACCTTGCCCTTTGATGACCCCGTCTTGCTGCCACCCACTCCAAAAATGACGATAGAGGCGGGAGAGCGAGAAAGATGTAGACGCTGCACGAGCGACTCAGCGGCCAGTGAGACCTCGGAACCTGAGTCAATCAGAGCGCGTGCAGAAACTTGATTTCCATACCTGTCCGTTATGGAAACGCGAGCCGTCGCGAGGAAAATGACCGCTCGACCTCCTCCGAGCTTGCTCGCATGTAGCGAGAAGGTAGATGCCCCTGTGGCATCGTTCCTGCGCTGACAAACGTCGTGGATTGTAGTGTGATGCCGCTCATTACACACTCCACACGTCTTCTTTGACGGGCATGAAGAAGCGAAGTGCTCCCCGAGGCAGTTGTAGCAAAGTCCTTTACTTTTTACAAACTCCTTCTTCTGCGTAGGTGACTTCTCCTGGAACATGCCGCAGCCCGTGATGTAATGCTCCTTCTCGCACAAGGAGCACCTTCCGCTTCCGGGTTGCCTCCGTGCTGGCTGGGCCCGCCTCGCTTGCGGGTTGCCCCCGTTCGACCCCGCGGTCGTGCCCGGCGCGGTTGATTTCTGTGCAAAGTGTGTCCGCTTCGTTTGCGGATTGACACCATTCGCCTTGCCGGTCGTGCTTGATTCACGACTGCTCGGATGAAGAGCCTCCAGGGCTCGTAAGCGACACTCCATGAACATCTTCAGCTGGGCATAAGCTGGAGGGTCAGTAGAGTTGCTTATACTATTCTCCCACTCGCGCCTGGAGCTGGGATCTAGTAATTCTACTAAGATGTGCACGAATAGATCACTACTGTTGTCGACAGGACGCCCGATGCTCTCGAGCGAGCTGACGGTCTGAATCATCGTATGAAACAACCGTCTTAATCCCGACACCGACTCGTCCTTTAACTTTGGCAGCGCTGTCAAAGCTGAGAAGCAGGCTCTCACCAATAATCGTTTATTGTCATAACGTCCGGTTAGCAGGGTCACCGCCCTCTTATAGTTATCCGCGGTTGTTGATAGATTTTTCAACAATTGTTCTGCCTCTCCCTTCACACACGACTTTAAATAGTGAAGCTTCTCCACATTGGACAGCCCGGTGTCTTTATCGATTATCGAGCCGGAAAGATCTTTGAACGCGGACCATTCATCGTACCTGCCTGTAAAGGTGGGTAGCTGAATTTGTGACAACGACTTCCGAGGAGTGCTTTCTCCTTCATGCCCTCGCATTGCACTTTCGTGTCCGGGTTGACCACGCGATTCCTGTCTCATATCTACAAGCATTGAGTGTTGCGTCATGTATGCTTCTTCGGTTTTTCCGACAAAATCTGATTCAACATAGAGTCATGATCCTTGACTGCGCTCAAAAGACTGGCGAGGAGCGTGTCGTGCACGTTTTGAAACTTCGTCCAGTAAGAATCCAGGAGTTTGATTCTTGATTCCACCATTCCAGGCGTTATCTTCGCTTCTCCTAATTTTCTCAGGTTTTCCACGATTCGTGAAATGCGCCCGTAGAGGTCATACTGACTCCTCAGCGCGCCGTCCGCTTCGAAGCTCATTTTTACGCTTTGTAGGTGTCACGGGGTTCACGCACTGACACTCGTAACGATGATGTAAGATTGCCGGTACGTAATATCTATATCTATATCCGGCTCGAAGGACCAGAAATGTTCGCGAGCGTGTGAGTGAGGAGGGATAGTGCTTGAGAGACCACTATCACCAGAAGCTTGCAGTAACACAACAGTTTATTTAACAACCAAAAATAATGACAAAATTAAAGAATGACATAATTTATAAATGTATTTGAATTTAAATGAACTCGGAAACGCGGGCGGTTTTAAGCGAATTCTATATCAACACTTTCTTGTTTGTGGTGTTGAATAACCCGCGCGTGAATGAGAACTGACCATCACAATATCGATCGACGACAGATCTTGATCTACTGACACACTGTTGACGAATGGCGGCGCGCCATAAGTTCTATGGGTTTTTATACCCGCCCGAGACAAAGAACGCGCCAGGGATGACGAATGCTTAGCTAAGGTCAAATTGTCATAGAATAGAAGCTTCTCGAAGTGAATATCGAAGATGCACATAGCCATTGTCCTCGTAATTATTGATCGTCGAAAGGACCACCGTGCCAGAGAGTGACTCGGCTTCGTACGGAGAATAATTCTTATGACGTGAGCGCGAAACAAACAGGGGGCGATATTCGCTGTGACTCATGACACAGTCGTCTAAATGAGAATAAGAATATTCAAGAGCATTCGTGATCTCGACCCTGGCGGAAATATTTCTACAAAATTTAAAAAAAAATGAAAATGTACTACAAAAAACTATAAAATATAATTGCCAGAATCTATTAAATTCTGGCAATTATATTTTATAGTTTTTTGTAGTACATGTAACGTTCGCGTTTTCTCGCACGGAATTCGCTCGCCAAGCCAGGGTGAGAAAACGTGGAGACACTGGTTAGTTTTACATAAAGCTATTTATTCTTACTATTTACAATATAGTTTGATGGAGGGCGTGAGTGTCAGGGCGTGTATGTGTGTTGCTCCGCTGAGCCGCAGTGTACGTGTGCCGGGTTGAGGCGCGGTCGGACAGAGACGGACTCGCGGACAGGCGCGGAGGCGCGGTTGCCTGACGGATCCGTGGACAAGTACGGAGGCGCGCGGTTGCCTTGAGTAGACGAGTTCACAATTAGCAGAGACGGATTCGTGGACAAGCACGGAGGCCCGGTGGCCTTACGGATTCGCGGACGGAGGCGCGGCTTATATCTATCAGGTAGAACGGTCAGGAGCTCAGTTGGGGGCGCCCGACTGAGCGGCCCGTACACCGGGGGCACCCGGCTCGAAGACGGGGGTACCCGTCTTCCGTACAGCGGAAAGGGTCGGGGGCGCCCGACCCAGAAGTAGGAAAGGGCAGGTAATACCAACCGGGGGCACCCAGCTGGGGAGGCCCGTACCCTGGGGGCACCCAGGTGAGAACGGGGGCACCCGTTCTCTGTACGGAGGACGAGGTTGGGGGCACCCAACCTAAAGAAGTGGTCTCAGAGAGCGGTCGTGTCGGAAGCAGGAGTCGGACAGGACTGGTGACTGTTTCGCCCTCACCACCCCTCCTCGGTCCTTGGTCCTTCCGGACCCTTCCGCTACGTGTATTCCCTCGAAGATTCGTCGTGGTGGGGTGAGGCGCTGCGCGTATTACAATTGCATAAAAATAAAACAAATAGTCAAAACGCGGAAATGATATAAATTTTTGGCCTCTGGAGATCTCGTCGTCGCCTCCCTGGCTCGTCCCTGGGCGCGAATTTCCGCGCCTTGTGACCGCGGCGGGGCGCTGCCACGAAGCGGCGGGCCGCAACGTCACAATACATACATGGGTAAGGAAGGAAAGGAGGTAATCGTTGTGGAAATGGACTGCTGAGAATCGAAGGAAATTGTAATAAATTTAAAGAGAAAGCTAGGAAGCAGAAAAATTTTCATTGATCACAATCTTTCGTACAAGGAAAGAGAGGTGCAAAGAATAAGAGACCGCGCGTGGAAAAAAAAGATAGATGGAAAACGGGTAAAAATAAGATACAAGAAATTAGAAATATAAAAAAGAAAGTATGTGTAGAGTGAGGAAGAAAACGCGCTTATAGAAAAGAAAAATTTCTGAAGAGCAGCCAATTAAAGAATGTGTCGAGGAAAACGGTTGAAGATGAAAAGAGTAAGAAGGACAATGGAAGACTGGAGAGAAATAATAACAGAAGAAGGGTTTTATTCTGGAATGTAGCGGGTTTAGAGAGACAGGACAAGGATTTTTGGAATTATATAATAAAAAATGATTTTGTAGGATTATGCGAGACGTGGCTAGAGGAGAAAGGATGGGATAGGATTAAGGATAAATTACAATGCTCTCACGAGTGGGCGAACATAAATGCGGGGAGGGAAAAGAAAAAGGGTAGCGCGATTGGCAAAATTTTGATAGGAGTAAAGAAAAGTTGGGTTAGCAGTTATAATGCGGTAAAGACGGCAATGTTAACAGATGGCGTAGTTCATACATGGTTTTCAGGAGAAGGTACAATGCTGAATATTTTTATAATTTATAATAAAGGTTTGGTGAGAATGATTTGGAGACAACATTTACGAAAATTACTGAAAGACATGAGCGGGAAGAAATAATTATAGGAGGTGATTTTAATATAAGGATAGGGGAGTTTGGAAGGAACAGACTGGCAGACTATGATGTGGAAAGGAAAAGTAAGGATAAAGTAGTATGTAATGGAGGTAGGCAGTTTACGGATATAATGGACGAAAGAAGCTGGTATATACTAAACGACATAACAATGGATGACTGGGAAGGCGAATTTACTTATGTAGATGCGAGAGGGAGTTTGGTAATTGATTATATTATTGTAAACGCGGATATGTACATGACAAAGTTTTAGAATTTAAGGTAGACGACAGGGTGGACTCATTGTCAGATCACTTACCCTTAGCAATGGAGATGGAGGGAATCGGAAGACAAGTTGCAGAAGAAGGAGAAGAAAAGGACGAGGAACAAAACATCGTGAGGAAAATAATAAATTGGGATGCGAGGAAACTATATAACGAGAAAACGATGGAGCTAGGTGGCATGGAGTGGCAAAAGTCATGGTCGGTAGAGGAGAAATGGAGTAGAATAAAAGAGCTCATACATAGGGCACTGATTTATAAGGAGGTTAAAAAGTCGAAGAGGAAAGAAATAGGTCATAAGGACTGGTGAAACAGAAGCTGCACGAGGAAAAAATGGAGGTTAAAAGGAAGTACAAGAAGAAGGGGAAAAGCAGAAGAGAAAACTTTATAGAAGGAAGGAGAGGTTTTAAGGAGTTGCTAGAGAGGAGAAGGAAAGACAAATGAGCTGAAAAAGAAGAAGAGTTGAGAAATCTGAGGAATGAAAAAGAGATTTGGAGGTTTATAAACAGGCGAAGAAAGAAAGAGTGGACGGAGAATAATATTCAAGGAGAAGAGTAGAGAAAGCATTTTATGAGGTTACTAGATTTTGAGCCCGCGCTTTGCGCGGGCTCAAAATCTATTCCCCTTTCCCCAAACTCACTCATTAATTAGGAGCACCTTTGATATTCTTTCTCCTCAAACTCTAACCTACATCTCTTCGAATTTTTTTTTTTAAATAAAAAATAATAGATAATATAATAGATGCAGATTAGCATATTGTCAAATATTTCAAAAATGTAATCCCTTATATTAAAGTCTTTAAATTTTCAATAAGAATTATTCGCCAGTGATGAAATAATAATTCGGTATAGTTAAACGGCCTGACTGGCAAGTTTTATTAAGTATATCACAACGACGTTTCGACCACTAATTTGGGTCCTTTTCAAGTTATTTTAACAATGCTGGAATGAGAGAATGAATAAATATATAAGAAATTTAAAAATTAAAAATTAAACAACATTACGCGTTGAACGGATTTACGATAATATCGGTAAATAGGACTTACATGGATCATTGTGCGTCAATTATATAAAATTCGTGGCGGGTCGGAAAAATACGACGGTCTCATGTGAAGGCCGAAAAACTAATGATACATTATCGCAAAATACAGTAAACATAGAAGGAGAACTTAAAGTGATACATTATCGCAAAATACAGTAAACATAGAAGGAGAACTTAAAGTGAAGAAATTATTCGATCATAGACCAATGGTAGGTTTTCAGTGTCTTTCTGTGAGTTGATTGCCCCTTTATGTTTTTTAATAAATAGCATTTCAGAAATTTCACGTTTTTTTTAATTTTGTTCTTTGTGTAAGATTGTAACATCCTGCCATTTGAAATTATGGTCGCAATCTGTTCTATGCTTACTGACGACCGAATGTTGGTTGGGGGGTTTTTTGATATCTGCGCGATGCTCTTTTATACGCATTTCTAAATGTCGTTTCGTTTGTCCGATATAGCATGCATTGCAATCAGAACAGTCGAGTTTATAAACGACATCAGTGCATCTCTTGATCTCCAATTTATCCTTCCCTTTCCTGATTAGTGTATCCATTTTCTTAGGGACCGTATACAAGGTGTTCAAACCGTAATTTTTGAACGTACGGCGTAATCCCTCACTAAAAGTTTTTACGTAGGGGATGGGAACATAATTTTCAGATCAAGAGTAAATGCACTGTCTTCGTTGTTAGCGCTATCCTCATTATTCGATCGTTTGTTAATTTCTGATATCGGGAGAGACCCGGATGAATCTGGACCAATTTCTACACGCTATCAGAATGATTCTTAACTCCACTAGTTTTTCTTTTGACGGTGAGTTCTACGAACAGATCTTCGGTAGTCCAATGGGTTCCCCCCTCTCGCCTATTTTAGCCGATATCGTTATGGACGATTTGGAGACTTGCTGCCTTCAATCCTTTGATTTTCATATCGAGATTTTTCTTCGTTATGTCGATGACATTTTTATGTGCATTCCGCATTCGAAACTTAATGAGGTTGTCCGCACGTTTAACAACTATCATCCGCGTCTCAAATTCACGTATGAACTTGAGAAGAACAACACCCTGAATTTTTTAAACACGTCTGTTTTTAGACACGGCAACTGTTTGTTCACCAACTGGTATCGAAAACCAACGTTCTCTGGCAGGTATATTAATTTTTTCTTCAGTCATCCTTTGAAATACAAGATTAACACGGTCATTAATTTGGTTGACCAGGCCATACTATTGTCGGATGAACAGTTTCACGATGAGAACATCAAGTTAGTGAAAACTATATTGTCTAATAACTGTTTTCCGGACCTGTTGGTGAACAAACACATTCAAAGAAGAATTTCAGAAATTAACAAACGATCGAATAATGAGGATAGCGCTAACAACGAAGACAGTGCATTTACTCTTGATCTGAAAAATTATGTTCCCATCCCCTACGTAAAAACTTTTAGTGAGGGATTACGCCGTACGTTCAAAAATTACGGTTTGAACACCTTGTATACGGTCCCTAAGAAAATGGATACACTAATCAGGAAAGGGAAGGATAAATTGGAGATCAAGAGATGCACTGATGTCGTTTATAAACTCGACTGTTCTGATTGCAATGCATGCTATATCGGACAAACGAAGCGACATTTAGAAACGCGTATAAAAGAGCATCGCGCAGATATCAAAAAAAACCCCCCAACCAACATTCGGTCGTCAGTAAGCATAGAACAGATTGCGACCATAATTTCAAATGGCAGGATGTTACAATCTTACACAAAGAACAAAATTAAAAAAAACGTGAAATTTCTGAAATGCTATTTATTAAAAAACATAAAGGGGCAATCAACTCACAGAAAGACACTGAAAACCTACCATTGGTCTATGATCGAATAATTTCTTCACTTTAAGTTCTCCTTCTATGTTTACTGTATTTTGCGATAATGTATCACTTTAAGTTCTCCTTCTATGTTTACTGTATTTTGCGATAATGTATCATTAGTTTTTCGGCCTTCACATGAGACCGTCGTATTTTTCCGACCCGCCACGAATTTTATATAATTGACGCACAATGATCCATGTAAGTCCTATTTACCGATATTATCGTAAATCCGTTCAACGCGTAATGTTGTTTAATTTTTAATTTTTAAATTTCTTATATATTCATTCATTCTCTCATTCCAGCATTGTTAAAATAACTTGAAAAGGACCCAAATTAGTGGTCGAAACGTCGTTGTGATATACTTAATAAAACTTGTCAGTCAGGCCGTTTAACTATACCGAATTATTCTTTAAATTTTATTTTTGCTCGTGCCTCGCGCGTTTTTACCCTCCGTTAATCCACCATTATTAACTCTCTTTTATTTTCTTCTATTTTATTTTCTTTTTTTGAAATCATCGAAAAATTAGAAAAATTTGGCACTGGTTTCAAGAAAATCAATTCTTAATGAAAAAATATCCATTAATAAAAAAATAAACTTATTCTTCAAAAATTAAAAAAATTTTGACTTCTATTTCATATATAATTCTTTAAGATTTGGTTAATTAATTCCCGAAAAATTGGAAAAATTTTGTAATCGGTTCCCAAAAAAATCGGTAACAAAAAATTATACACTTTATAGCAAACCCCAGGAAATTCTACCTTTATTTCATATACAATTCTTTGAAATTTGATCAATTAACTCCCGAGAAATTTGAAAAATTTTGTAACCGGTTTCTACAAAAATCGGTAACGAAAAATTATCTATAAAAATTATCCATAAAAAAAATTTAGCTTGATATCTCAAAATTTACGGAAATTGAAGCAGAAATCGGAAACCTTTTTATTATTAGCAATTTTTCTATAAACTCATCGTAGCCATCCTGAAAAAATTAGAAAATTTTGAAACCGGTTTCCAAAAAATTGATTATGAAAAATTATACACATCTTCGCCATCCCCGAAAAATTAGAAAAATTTGGGCATTGTTTTTAAGAAAGTAACGAAAAATTATCTTTAAAAAAATTTAGCTAATATCTCAAAATTTGAGGAAATTAGAACAATCACGTACCTACATTTTTTTAAACAAAAATCGAAAACCTTTTTAGAAAAATTGGAAAAATTTCGTAACCGGTTTCAAGAAAATCAATTCATTAATGAAAAATTATCCATTAATAAAAAATTAAACTTATCCTCCAACAATTAAAAAAATTTTGACACGACTGCTATTTCATATATAAATCTTTAAGATTTGGTCAATTAATTCCCGAAAAATTTCAAAAAAATTGTAACCGGTTTCTAAAAAAATTGGTAACAAAAAATTATACATTTTATAGCAATCCCGGGGAAATTCTACCTTTATTTCATATGTAATTCTTTAAGATTCAATTATTTTCCGAGAAATTGGAAAAATTTTGTAACCGGTTTCCAAAAAGATCGGTAACGAAAAATAATACACTTTATATCACTCCCCAGAAAATTCTACCTCTATTTCATATACAATTGTTTGAGATTCGGTCAATTAATTTCCGAAAAATTGGAAAATTTTCTGATACCAATTTCCCCAAAAATCGGTAACGAAAAATTATACACTTTATGGCAATCCCCGGGAAATTCTACCCCTACTTCATATAATTTTTTAAGATTTGGTCAATTAATTTCCGAAAAATTGAAATAATTTTATAACCGGCTTTCAAAAAGATCGGTAACGAAAAATTATACACTTTATAGCACTCTCCGGAAAATTCTACCCTTATTTCATATATAATTCTTTTAAATTCAGTCAATTATTTCTCGAAAAATTAGAAGAATTAGAAAAATCGGTTTCCAGAAAATCGGTAGCAAAAAAATGGCCACGACATTTTTATCCCCGGGAAATTCTACCCCTGTTTCATATACTTTTGGTAAAAATTCGGTCCACTAACGAATGAGTAGTTCGCGTACATACAGACAGACAGAGAGACAGACAGACGTGACTTATATATATAGATTGGGAGGCACGGAGAAGGAGATAATAATGAAGAAGAACGGAACTGAGAGAAAGATAGGTGAAGAAGAAAACCTGTTGTGGAAATACGAGGTGAGAAACACGAAGGGAATGAGTAAGAAGAGGAGAAAGAGTTAGGAGAAGGGGAGATAGCGGATGCAGTAAAAAGGATGAAATTAGGTAAAGTAGCTGGAACAGACGGAATTCCGACGGAGGCTTGGAGGTTTTGTGGTTCAGCGGTGAGGGGTTGTCTGGTAGACTTAATAAAGCAGATATGGAAGGAAGGAACTATTTCATTAGAGTGGAAAATGAGCATAATGGTACCGCTATATAAAAGAGATGGTAAAGAGAAGGCAGAAAACTACAGAGGAATTTCACTGCTGTGCTCAGCATATAAGGTTTATGCCGAAATTCTGAGGAATAGATTGGAGGAAGCAATAGAAGCAAAAGGAATGTTACTTGAAAGGCGGGCTTCAGGAAAGGAAAATTTACTATAGACAACATCTTTATTCTGAACCACATTGTACAGAGGGAGAAAGTAAAGGAACGTGGAGATGACAAAGTGTTTGCTCTTTTTATTGACCTGAAAGCGGCTTTTAACAACGTAGAGAGAGGAAAATTATGGGAGGTACTGGAACAAAAAAGCGTTGGTTGCAGTTTGTTAAACAGGATTAAAGGGATCTACGAAGAAACGGAGACATCAGTCAGGACAAGCAGGGGGATTACGAGGAACTTCATCACGAAGAAAGGTGTGAGGCATGGTTGTGTTCTGAGTCTAGACCTGTTCAGTTTTTATATTGCGGATTTGGACAAAGCGTTAGATAAAAGAAATATAGGTGGTATTGTATTGGGCAAGTATAGGATATGGTCGTTAGCTTACGCCGACGATATGGTTCTGCTGGCTAAGAGTAAAGAGGCACTGGATGATATGATGGATACACTGAAAAGATTTTTGAAGGACAGGAAGTTAAATCTAAGTACAGAAAAAACAAAAGTTATGATTTTTAATAGTGGGGGTAAGTTAGGTAGAAGAAATTGGATGTGGGGAAAGGAAAAAATAGAGGAGGTAAAGAATTTTAAGTATCTGGGGTTCACGTTTAACAGAAAAGGAAATTACACGGATTATATTAAAGAAATGGGTAGAAAAGGTAGATTAGTAGCAAATAAGGTATGGGGTCTCGGTGAAAGGATATGTAAAGATGATTTTAAGAGGAGACGGACATTATTTAATTATCTAGTTAAAAGTGTTATGGAATATGGGGTGGAAGTATGGGGATGGACGGAGAAAAGTGAATTAGAAAAGATCTGACTGGACTACATCAGATTAATTTTTAGAATAGAATTTTGTACGCCGCGATGTATGATCTTGAGAGAGTTGGATTTAAAGAAATTAAAAATTGAATGGAGAGTAAGAGCCATGAGATATGAAAAGAGGGGTAGAGAAAGTAGTAAGAATAGGCTAGTGGTTGCATGTTGGGAAGAAAAAGATAAAGTGGAGTATAATTCGGGGAACGGGAAAAAATATCTATTCAGTAGCGAAAAGGAAAGTTATTTTAATAATTTGGGGTAAGGTCTTGAAGCGATAAGAACTGCAAGAAGGGAGGGTATTGACATGGTCAGGGTAATAAGAGAAAGAAAACAGGATATACAAGAACAAACTATTGATAGTAAGGTTAGAAATGCGCGGTACAATATAAGATATAAGAAGCTAGGTATAGGGTGTAATAAACCTAGATATTTATTAAATGTAAATATGGACAAGCCAATGTCGGGTGATGGTATAAGAGCGTTGATAAGATTGAGGTGCGGTAATATGGAGGAAGCAAATAAATATTGGTTGGAGGAGAATGTAAGAAGTTGTGGATTTTGTAAGTTGGGTAGAGATAATTTAGAATTATGTAGGTGAATGCACGGTGATTGGCGACTGGTTTGTAAATTTAGGTAAAAGCTATAAGGAAAGGCTAGATACACTTTGTAACGATGAATTAGGAATAGAAAAAGGGAGGATACTAAAAAAGCTTTGGAAAAAGAAAGAAAGGAAGCGGAAACAGGTTAGAACATAAGCGAATGAAAGTTAATAGCCGAGGTTTGTAGTTTATATGGTATGGATGGATTTAAGGTCTATTTGTAAACTAAGTTCCTTTTCTTGGCTTTAAGCTTGAAAATAAATATCTATCTATCTATCTATTTAATGTTAATAAAACATTTTTTAATGTTAACTAATAACGTTTATTTAATATTAAAAACACTTTTTTAATGTTAAAAAAAACGTTTTTTAATGTTAAGAAAACGTTTTTTACAATATTAAAATAAATATTTTTTTTTATAAAAAAAAAGGAATTATCCCATAAATTTAAACGTTTTTTAAATATTTTTTTAAATTACTATAAATGTTTTTAAAAACATTTAAAAAATATTATTTTGCTACTTGAGCGGAAAAGGAAGCTCACATAGCGCGCCACACAGAAAAAAAAACAAAACTAAAAATACATTAGATATATCCGCGCGCCTTAAACTATGAACTAAACCTATATCGCTTACTAGTTGTTGCTAGATTACCAACACCCCTCCTCAACAACAATTTTAGACTTTGTTTAGCGTTACATTATCAAGACTTATTTCTTTTGACAAAGTTCTCAACTTAACAGCTTGCAATGGCTTTGTCAACATATCCCGGGAAAAAATATTCATATCTGACGGTATATGAACATATATAAATGAGATATGAACATATATGAACATATATAAATGAGATATGAACAGATATAAGTTTTATATGCCCATATCTAAAGCATATATAATCATATATGGTTATATATCGCCATATATGATCAGATCGTACATTATACATGACACAAGATCTGATCATATAAGTTCATATATGGTCAGACATATTATTATGTGTAGCCAGATATGACACTATACATAATCGTATCTGGCCTTACATGGTCGTATATAAAGAATGTTCGGCCATGTATTATCAGATATAATTATGTATGGCCATACATAACTGTATCGGCACTGTATATGATCATATATGACAAGACGCGATGCTGTATATGATTGTATATGTTCATATACGGCCGGAAATGATATGAAACATGATCAGATCTGTCTATATATGACCAGATTGGGATATAATGATATAAAATGTCCGGGAAAAATATTCATATCTGACAGTATATGAACATATATAAATGAGATATGAACAGATATAAGTTTTACATGCCCATGTATAGAGCATATATAATCATATATGGTTATCTATCGCCATATATGATCAGATCTTGTGTCATGTATAATGCACGATCTGATCATATATGGCGATAGATAACTATATATGATTATATATGCTCTATACATGGGCATGTTAAAACTTATATCTGTTCATATCTCATTTATATATGTTCATATACTGTCAGATATGAATATTTTTCCCGGACTTTTATATCCGCGAACAAAATGTCCAGGAAAAATATTCATATTTGACAGTATATGAACATGTATAAATGAGATATGAACAGATATAAGTTTTACATACCCATATATAGAGCATATATAATCATGTATGAACCTATATAGTCATATAATATTATATATGATCAGATCAGATATTGCATCTCAAAGTATTCAATAGATGGCATTCGATGGGATCTGTTTCTCGTATTTAAAATTTGACAAACAGTGTTATAAGAACGGTATCAAAAGACACGACACTGTCTCGCACTATAGAGCGGCACAATTTTTGTATTAGTTGTATCGTAGAGTCTACTTTTATAATAAAGTTGCACACTCTTAAAAAATAACTTTTGAAAATATATAACAATTTTCTGAAACTTACTTAAATATATATGTTCATATCTGATAAATATATAGTTCGTACCTGATCATACCTGATCAGATATTAACATATACAATAATACCAGATCATATATCCTCAGATCTGGCCAATTTCCATATCTGACCATATATGGCCATTCATATATGATCATATATGATCAGATATGAATATTTTTTCCCGGGATCTGCTATCATATATGTTCTATATCGCAATAGCAATAGTTTAATAAGCAATAGTTTTTCTTAAATGTTTAACATAATGATACTTAATATCTATGTGCTTAGTCCGCTTACTAAAGTTATGATTAGTGGTTAACTTAATACAAGATTGATTATCCTCATAATTCGTGGTGGCTCCACATTGCGCATGTCCAAAATCTTCGAATAAACTTCTAAAGGCCATTGCACGTAACAAAGTTTTAGTCATAATCGTAAGGCCATAAGAAAATAGACCAATCACACTCGATTATTCTTCGAGCTCAAGGAGAATAATCGACTGTGATTGGTCTATTTTCTTACGGTCTTACGATTATGACTAAAACTTTGTTACGTGCAATGGCCTTAAGCCATATAGCATCTTGACATGCTTCTGCTAATGCTACATATATTCCGCCTCTGTGGACGAAAGTGCTACACATGATTGCTTCCTGCATGCCCAACTAATGGCGCCACCATTAAATAGAAAGATATAGCCACTATTTGATTTTCTATCAGAAACATTTTGCCCCCAATCAGCATCCGCGTAACCTATTAATTTGCATTCTTTTTGACTATAATTTCCAAGCTTTAGTTTATAATCTATTGTTTCTTTAAGAAAACGCAACACTCTTTTAGTTTCTATCCAATCTATCTGTCTTGGATTTTGTAACTTTGTTACTTAAAATAGCGATACTTGTAGTAATATCTGGACGAGTAAATACGGATACATACATTAACGCTCCTATTAATCTTTGATAACATAAATTATTTTCTAGATAAGGCCCTTTATTCTTAATTTTTTCATAACCTACATCATAACCTACATTAGTATTTTTGAAACTTTACTATTCTCTAAATTAAACGTACGCAATAGTTTTCTGATATATGTAGACTGGTTTATATAGAAATATCCTTTAGTGTCCTTTTCGATCTGTACTAAGTAATAGCTCACTTCGCCAAGATCAGTTACATTAAATGCTTTGTTACATTAAATGCTTCGGTACATTAAATGCGTCTCGATACCAAATTCCAAATATTCCACATATGATATAAACTCTTATAGACACGGGTCTGTCTTATTGCTTCGTTTAAATCCAATTTTCTGTAGAATGTCGTCCAGAGTCTCGTTCCAACTCTTTGCTGCTTGCTTTAGCCCGTATATTCCTTTTTTCAGTTTACAGACCATGCTTTTATTATCTTCGTAACCCTGTGACTGCCGCATGTAAATATCTTCATTTAAATCAGCATTTAAGAAGGGATTCTTTATATCGTAATGTTTGACGATCATATTATTCTTTTCTGCTACTGCAAGCAATGCCCTGATGGTGTTCTGCTTTACAACTGGTGCAAATACTTCATTATAATCTATTCCATGTCGCTGTGTGAAGCCCTGTGCCACAAGGCGAGCTTTATATCTTTGTATGTTTCCATTGGCATCTGTCTTAATTTTGTAGATCCATCTACATTCGATTGTTTTCGAGCTTTCTGGTAATTCTACAAGCTCTCATGTATTATTCTTTCGAAGCGAACGAATTTCTTCATCAATGGCTGCTGTCCATTTTCTGCTATCTGGTCCTGATTCAGCCTCTTCGTACGTTTCTGGTTCCGAAATATTAATTTCAGATATCTTTCCGGCAAATTCAAAACGTTCTGGTGGCACGCCTTTGTTCGTTCGTTCGGATCTTCTTAAGTTTGTGCTGCATTTATCCACTTCTTTATTCTTCACGTCGCAGATCTGGGGCTTATTTCGTTGATCTTTATTTTCTTCTCTTTCTATATCTTTAGTGTTTCCACTAATTTGATAATCCTCTTCATTCGTTTGATATTCGTCCAAAAACTTTACATCTCTGCTAACTTTAATTTTATCTTAGTATCTTCTGAATATCCAACGAACATAGTTCTTCAGCTTTTTCATCTACCTTACGACGATGTTGCTCCGGTATTTGAATATATGCTCTTGATCCAAAAACATGAATATTTTCTAAGTTTGGTTTTCTTGAATACCATCTTCCGTATGGCGTATCTCCTGTTGCATTAGTAGGGAGTAATTAGCTGTAACAACGGCTTCTCTCTAATATTTATTGTGTAAGTCTGCATCTAATAACATACAACGTGCCATTTCCATTAAGTATCTATTTTTCCGCTCAGCCACGCCGTTTTGTTGAAATGAATACGCTGTAGTGTACTGGCTTTCAATTCCTTTAGTTTTAAGAAATTCCTTCAATTCTTTATTAGTGTATTTCCCTCCTCTGTCTTATTTTTTTAAGCTTTATGCATATTTCTGATTTATGCTTTAACAGATGCATTTGTGTATATCTACTGTAATCGTCTATGATGGTAAGCACGTACCTGTTGTTACTCGGTGTGGCAGTTTGCATAGGCCCACACACGTCCGTATGAACCAGCTCGAGAATTGATTTTGTTTTATTTCCGACATCTTTGGGAATAAAGTTCGTGATATTTTTCCTTTGATGCAACATTCGCATACAGAACGCAATCCGCAATCTACAATCTCGATTCCTGTTGCTAACTCCTTAGTTGTAAGATCCTTAAGGGGATCCTATAGTGACAGTAATTACCGACATTTAGTTAAAAGCAAACCACTTTTAATTAGCTTTACAGAATTGCAAAATTTTTGTACAGAATTAAAGTACGCACAAAAATGTAGGGGGCTAGTGTCGGTTTTACATCAAAAACAAAAAAAAAATTAAAAATTTGGACCCATAGAGCTGTCACTGACGACAATATTTGCTTATACAAAAATACTGCAGTTTATATATATGGGACGTTCCACGTCAACCGGATCAGTGCTGCGGCCAAAATTTAAAGCGACGAAAAAATACGTATGAGGTCTCAATTTAAAGCTTGAACAAAGAGCTACAAAAAGCCATATACGCCTTAGCAAAAATCAAGATGGCGACGTCAATATGGTGACCATAAACTCAAAATTTTGGATCAATCAACCGGCTCAGTGCTGCCGCCAAAATGTTCAGCGACAAATAAATTCGTATAAGGGCTTATTTTAAAGCTCGAACTGAAAACTTTTAAAAGCCGTATGCACATTTGCAAAAATCAAGATGCCGGGTCCAAGATGGCCGACTTTTCGTCAAAATTTGATGTCAATGCCTTTAAAAACACCAAATTTGTTTGAAAATAAATCGACAGGGATTTTTAAGGTCACTTCTCTCAAATCTGGTGTGATAGGTTCTAAATCACAAAATGGCGGATCCAAGATGGCCGACTTTTCGTCAAAATTCGATGTAAAAGCCTTAAAAAACACCAGATTTGTTTGAAAATAGATCGACAGGGATTTTTAAGGTCACTTTTCTCAAATCTGGTGTAATAGGTTCCAAATCACAAAATGGCGGATCCAAGATGACCGACTTTTTGTCAAAATTTGATGTAAAAGCCTTAAAAAACATCAGATTTGTTTAAAAATGGATCGACAGGAATTTTTAAGGTCACTTTTCTCAAATCTAGTGTAATAGGTTCCAAATCACAAAATGGCGGATCCAAGATGGCCGACTTTTAGTCAAAATTCGATGTAAAGGCCTCAAAAGACACCGGATTTGTTTGAAAATGGATCGACAAGGATTTTTAAGGTCACTTCTCTCAAATCTGGTGTGATAGGTTCCAAATCACAAAATGGCGGATCCAAGATGGCCGACTTTTCGTCAAAATTTGATGTAAAAGCCTTAAAAAACACCGGATTTGTTTGAAAATGGATCGACAAGAATTTTTAAGGTCATTTCTCTCAAATCTGGTGTAATAGGTTCCAAATCACAAAATGGCGGATCCAAGATGGCCGACTTTTCGTCAAAATTTGATGTAAAAACCTTAAAAGTCACCATATTTGTTTGAAAATAGATCGACAGGGATTTTTAAGGTCACTTCTCTCAAATCTGGTGTGATAGATTGCAATTCACGTAATGGCGATCTAAGATGGCCGACTTATGACTAAAATTTGTATCGATTGTCTCTAAAAACACCGGATCTTGTTGCAAAAGAATTTATGGAAATTTCTAATATAGCTTTTTACGATTCTAGTATGACAAAATCTAATCGCAAAATGACGAATCCAAGATGGCGGACTTATAATCAAAATTCGTATTAATTGCCTGTAAGAATAATCATTTGAGAATAAGAATTCATTTTTTTCACTAGAGCTAATGTTGCCAATAATATGAAAATAGTTTTTGCAACGAGATCCGGTGTTTTTAGAGGCAATCAATACAAATTTTAGTCACAATTCGGCCATCTTGGATCGCAATTACGTGAATTGCAACCTATCACACCATATTTGAGAGAAGTGACCTTAAAAATCCCTGTCGATCCATTTTCAAACAAATCCGGTGTTTTTTAAGGCTTTTACATCAAATTTTGACGAAAAGTCGGCCATCTTGGATCCGCCATTTTGTGATTTGGAACCTATCACACCAGATTTGAGAAAAGTGACCTTAAAAATCCCTGTCGATTTATTTTCAAACAAATTTGGTGTTTTTAAAGGCATTGACATCAAATTTTGACGAAAAGTCTGCCATCTTGGACCCGGCATCTTGATTTTTGCAAATGTGCATACGGCTTTTAAAAGTTTTCAGTTCGAGCTTCAAAATAAGCCCTTATACGAATTTATTTGTCGCTGAACATTTTGGCGGCAGCACTGAGCCGGTTGATTGATCCAAAATTTTGAGTTTATGGCCACCATATTGACGTCGCCATCTTGATTTTTGCTAAGGCGCATATGGCTTTTTGTAGCTCTTTGTTCAAGCTTTAAATTGAGACCTCATACGTATTTTTTCGTCGCTTTAAATTTTGGCCGCAGCACTGATCCGGTTCACGTGGAACGTCCCATATATACAAAATGAGATACTAGCCTTCTAGAGAAAACATTGAAGAACAATATCGTGCAATTACAATAGTAGTGCAACTACGATAGTAGTCTAGAAAAAGTGTCATGCTTTTAACTTTTATATGTGCAAAAGCACAAGCAGGTTGATAGTATAAGCAGTAGGTATTGCGTGTAACGAGAGATGGCGCAACGATCGAACAAGGACAAATTATTATAGTTAGACAAGGACAGATATAGAGAAAACAGGGTTAGAAATGTTGACATTATCGACATCGAGGAAATTCGGCCTTCGCTGTAGAATCCCCTTAATAACATTGATATCTCGGTGTCCTAACTTTCTGTGCCAGATATGTTGGCAATCCTTGTGATGCTGCAGACTCGTCATTAATGCTGTCTGTGTAGTCCTTAGTCTATACAAATTGTACGTCAAATCTGCTATTGCTATAACATTATTGCTTTTAGTTATCCTGCAATCATTCTTCTCAAAGCTTACTTTAAAACCTTTATCGACAAGTTTATTAACCGATAAGAGGCTACTAGCAAGATTAGGTACATACATTACATCTATTACTGTCACATATATGCTTTTATTTTTATCGACAACACATACCAATTTACCTGTTCCGATGCCACAGACTTTGGTTAGCTCTCCATTGGCTGTTTTAATATTCTCACTTCTCGCAAATCGCAATTTTTAAAAATTGTATGTGTGTATGTGTGTAGGGGAGACCGGGGCGAAGTCGGCCTTTGGGGCGGAGTCGTTTTTGCAATTATCTCGAAATCTGTATGTTGTGTGAACTTGCCATTAATACTGCAAACGCGGCTTATGGTGCCCACGTGACCAACGGAGTTTAGTGAAGTTACGTGCCATTTTGTGATTCTTATCGAAGCAAACGTGTTTTTGCAGGTCGAAAGTAAAATTTCTTCCGCGTCGAAAGTTTGTAATATCTTTATTATTATCTTTCCGAATCTCAAAGTATATATAAGTAATTCTAAAGAATAATTAATGCATGCTGAACAAGAATCCAGTGCAGTTTTTTTCATTTTCATTGATTTCTATTATTTTATAAGCAACCAAACCTAAAACTTGTGTTCGGGGCGAAGTAATGACCAAGCCAAAACAAAGTCAAAAGAGCTAAATAATATGTGCTGCGTAGATAATATATGCTTGGAGATAATAGAAAACAGAGCCGATGAAAAACAGTGCATTTCGTGCAGGCGTAAGGCACACAACGAGTGCGTGCGCTCGTCAGACTCTGTTTTTACATGCTTTAACTGTTTCAGTGACACTGATAGCAAAAAACAAAATTGATTTTCTTGAAATTATTATTTTTCAACTAAAAAACAATGAATAAAGTGTATTATATTATTTTTCACAACACCTCCACGGAAAGTTCGACCTTCCATGCCTGTAGAGAGGGGCGAAAGTGACCAATTTCACGCCAGGACGGCATTAGCGGGACGAAAGTAACCACTTTCCTCCCTAGGGCGGAAAGTGATTACTTTTGTCCCTGTTTAGCGGGACTTTCTATCCCTATTTTATATATAATTCAGTAAAATAATTCTTCGCCAGTGATAGAATAATAAACCATGAAATTTTGTCGGCCTAACTGGCAATAAATTTAATGTACTACAACGAAGTTTCGACCCGTGCTTTGGGTCCTTATGAAGTTACGTATATATAATTCTTTAAGATTTGGCTGATTAGACCCTGCTTTATACGCGGTCCATATGCAAAGTCCATACATGGATCATGTAGCCTGAACTCCCAAAGTCAACATCGATTTGACATTGCATCGATTGTAAAACCCCACTTGTGCTACTAAGCTAACCCTCTATCAATTCATAAAACGATTAAATTTAAAATTTAAAAATATGTGCAAATTAGAAACTTGCACATTGCTTCTTCATCATTACAGATCGCTACCATTGGTCCTATTTTATTTCGTTCGTAAAGCTTCCTCTATGAGGAAGCCAAACTAATAAATACTAAAAATTATAAATCGAATGAAAACAAGCTTCCTCAGAGAGCAGCTTTGTGAGCGAAACAAAATAGAAGTAATGGTAGCGATTTGTAATGATGAGAAAGCAATGTGCAAGTTTCTAATTTGCACACTTTTTATCATATTCTTCATTCTTGTGAATAGAACGAAATCAAACTACAAGAGATTATTCTTTATAATCTAAAGACTTTAATGAGTTCAGCATCGACTCGTTATATCTGTTATTAGTTTAGAAAAATTAGCAATTCGTTATCTTACTCATTTCGTCATCTTACCCTCCTTTTCTCTACACAATGAAATGATGTCACGTATTAATTAAGCTAACGCTTACAACGCGACAGTATTTTATACTATGCCTTAACGATAGATATACGTGGTCTGTTTAAAAAGTAATGAGACTGAATTTTTTCTCAACAACTGGTAACACTGTAAAAACGAAACTGCAGTAGGTCGAGAGCTATATACATTCATAATCTACCTTCAGTTAAAATTTCAACTTTATAACATTAACACATGTGATTCTACAATCATTTGTATAACAGTATGTTTGGGTGACGCGTCACGAAAATATATCTGAATATTTTTCATAAATGGTTGACGTAGGTAGTAAAGAAACAGAACAGAAATAAGATAAATGTTATGTGACTGCATATATGTGTACGTACAAAAAGTATAAAAATATATATATAATAAAAAATATATATTAAAAATTTAATATAAAAACATATATCTATAAAAAATATTTAAAAAGTACAAAAAAATACAAAAATAAAAACAAAAAAAATGGAGACAGTGGCTGCTACATCCTTGTTCGTTGCTTCTGCGTTAGGTGAAACGCGGTTATAAAATCTGAAAACTGATGCATTAATACTACAGTGTTTTTATGCCTTTTATAGGTCTTAGCAAGAAGTGTGTTTCAAGGTGTGTATGTGTGTGTATGCATGTGTACATGCATGTGCGTGGGATAATAAGAATCGGTGTTTAAAATTATTATAATTTTTGACAAAGATATATAATATATGTATATATGAATGTATTTACATATGATAAGCGTATATGAGCAATTGTGCACGGGCTTGTGTTATATGTACGGCATTTATATACAATTTTATGATGCAGAATTCATTAAATGGAAATGTATTATAGTGCTTGTTTTAAAATGTTTCACCTTTTATTAAACCGCTCAAACACAGTTATTTTAACAGACGTTTTAAACGCATTTATTACAGATTTTAAAATATTTCCCGTGGTTTCCTGGGTAAATGACCATTATTTCCTTCTTATTTCAACCTCAAATAAGGTGGAAGAAAATGTTTCACAGGTTTCCCATCGGGACACAAAACGGCCACTTTTACACTCCCTCCTTTTCGCCAAAGCTTACTTTTCGAGTTATAAAAGGAAATAGTTACCTTATTACGAGAGTCCCATTTGACCACGTTGATATTGATCATGGTCCCGATTGACCACTATGTGTTATGTGTTACGTGAAGGGAGGTTTATCCCAAACCCCCATGTGCAGCAGGGCAAAACAACTTCTAAGCTAATACAATTCCAAATAGGTTTCAACTTACCACGTGAAGCGAGGTCTACCCCACACCCTCATATGCAGCAAGGCAAAACAAGATCCAAGCTAGTACGATTCCAAATAGATTTTTATCAAGATTTTCACTATAATAGTATAGAATATTTTAAACGTGAACTTTTACGTCACTGCGCATTGACCGTGGTTAACCGGGACCATGATCAGTCGGAACGTAGTCATTCGCAACGTGCTCAATATCAACGTAGTCAATTGGGACCGTGGTCAATTTCAACGTGGTTAAACAGGTACCACTCTCTTATTACGCGCTAGATACAGGAGGTAGGTAGGGGCGGCGCGATTCACCGTCACGGGCGCGATTCATCATCCGCTGGATATAATCCGTTAGTGTGCAACTCGCTCACTTACAGAGATAATGGCATGATATATCGAGAATTTTTTGTCGCGTTGATGCGAAGATGATTGAATCGCGGAGGTGAGGAATGAGGCGCCTGTTGTAATCAGGGTAATTATGCAGATATACGGACCACCCTTCGATGACCTTGACCTTGACATACATATGTTGTCAAGGTTACCCTTCTGAGTGACCTTCGGAAGGTTTTAGCCGTCGGTCATTGTTTATTAAAAAGTTATAAACAAAAAAATTTAAGAAATATAACTGTTTGTGTCATTAGTGCTAAGGGAAGTAATTTGTTAATATATGTATACACACATATCAGCAAATTACTTCCCTTAGAGACCTCGTTTCGCGTACACGTGTGGACGGGGTAGGGCTCCGCCGCCCATGCATTCAATAAATAATATTTACAATTATAATCATACAATTATGGTTAAACCAGAAAATACTTTGTATTCATGCATATAAAATTGTATACGCATATACTTTTCTATACCAACTATTCTCTGCTTTAACAAAAAGACTGTTCAATATATTAACGAATCACTTTAAATAACTTGAACAAAGGGTTCATACGTGCCCTAATGGATAAATATCTCATATTTTCTCAGAAATTTTGTGTAAAAATTTCTCATATTTTAGATTTAGGAAAAATTTTGAAAAAATATGTAAAATTCCTCAGATATTTCTCATTGCTTATGTATTTTAAGTTTTCTTTTTTTCTAATTTTGCATAAGATACTTAATTTTTTTAATTGACATATTAATTTTTATTAAATATTTTCATAAACAGTGAAATTACCAGTAATAATTCGTGAAAAAAACTGTTGTATAATATATATTATAGTTCTTATAAACAAATCTATTAATCGTATTATTTTGCATACATACCTTATAATTTAAACTGAAAATAATATAAACGTATATGAAATAATATGGTCATATAAGATTATATATGATCAGATCAGAATATTGCATCTTAAAGTATCCGATAGATGGCATTTAATGTGATCTGTTTCTTGTATTTAAAATTTGACAAACAGTGTTATAAGAACGGCATCAAAAAGACACTGTCTCGCGCTATTCTCGCGCGACGCTGTCTCGGAGCGACACAATTTTTGTATCAGTTATATCGTGAAGTCCACTTTTATAATAAAGTAGCACACTTAAAAAATAAAATTTAAAAATATATTTTTCTAAAACTTATTTAAATATATATGTCTTTAAATATAATCTTATATAATCACATATGACCATATAAACTCTTATCAGTCCAAAATTCATATATGATAAGATAGCTTCTTATATGAGCATATAACACACTATAAGAGATATTTTTTATATGTCCTTATATAATCTTATATAATCATATATGATCATATAAGATCTTATCCGGCCAAAATTCATATATGAGCATATAAGACCGCTTCTTATATGAACATATAAGACATTATAAGGGTTTTTTTTTCCCGGGATCACATTTCAAATATGCTATATTTCTTTACAGATACAATTGTGAATCCGAAGTGTGTCTCACAAAAAAATGATATTTTAACCACATAATTGATTAATTTTAAATTTTATGAAAATATTTAAGACTTAATATGGAGCCCGATTCCTGAATTAATTTTCAAGATAAACGTGTGTATAAGTTCCGTTTTTGCGAAATATCTACAAGTTGATTGTGATGGCTAAAAGCCATGCGATAGCCAATCAACTTGCAATTTTTCTGTAAGAGAAGCGCATACGTTTTTCTTGCATATGAATTCAAGAATTGAGCCTCATATTAAATCTTAAATATTTTCATAAAAGAGTGATGACAAATTTGCCCATTTTTTGGACCTCGAATTTCAAACTTTTTTCATGGCAAATAGTACTATTAGATAAAATATTAATCCCAGTAAAATTTTAAGATGAGCATAGGCACAGTTCCGGAAATACAAGAAGGTGAAAGTGATTATTTCCAGCCCAGATAGCACAGTGACATCATAATGCCGTCTTAGTGACGGAAACTTGACGTGTTGCCGTCACTAAGGCGGCATTATTACGGCAATAGCCGTCACTAAATGTCACTTTGCTATCTGGGAGTCAGGGTGTATTGCATAAGGGAAGAATGCGTGGCTGAAGTTCACGTATCATTGAGGATATTTTCTGTCGCCATCCCAATCTGTGAGAGGCAAAGGGACTCATATTAAAAAAGCACCCCAGCAAACACAATACAACATGTAACGTACAGGTTAGTTGTAATTTCCTACTCAACAATATAAATGTAATATAACGCACGTGTATTTGTTAAGTAGGAAATTACAACTAACCTGTACGTTACATGTTGCACTGTGTTTGGTGGGACCCCAATATGTGAGAGGCAAGGGGACTCACAGTAAAAAAGCAGCCCGATCCGTGAGAGGCGGTGTCAAGTTTTACTTCAACTCCATCTATCTCGGAGAATTTTCATGCTAGACGAAAAATAAGGTCATATTTGAATCCGGCGTCAAAAAATCCATAAGAAACGATATATTTCACTTCGTTATGTATATTTTATTCCTTGGTATGGACACTTGAAGAGTTTCGTGTACTTTCATGGATTATGAGAAACCATCACATCACTTTCACCCTTTTATATTTCCGAAACCGTGCCTATGCTCATTTTAAAATTTCTCTGGGATTAATGTCCCATCATATAGTACTATTTGGTATGAAAAAAGTTTGAAATTCGAGGTCCAAAAATGGGCGAAAAAACAAATCTGTTTGTCATCACTCTTCGAAATTAATCAATTATGTGATTCTTTGATCTCGAAATGTTTAGAAGAAATATTAAAAAATGCTCGGAAATACTCAAAAGGGCCGGGCCTAGGGGGATAAGCATGTAAAAGTTGCCCCCGCACGTATCAAGTCTAGAATGGCATCATAGATTGGCATCTATGTGACTAAAAAATCCTGCAAGTGTCAACCTTAAAATTACATTTTTGTCTGAGTTATGGAGGGGGAAAGTAAAATAAAAAAAGTGATTTTTCTCGTAAACGGCTCAACCGATTTTGGCTCAACATTAATGAGATTATTTTAAGAAAAAATTAAAAAAAAATGACAAAAAGTACGGGTAAAAAAATATTTGAATTTTTCAAACAATTTTTTTTAGGTTATGTTTCAGAGATACACCTCCATTTTTTTCCAAAAAAAAAAAACCTTAAAAATGTTTGCATTAACATATATTTTTTCCAAATTTTTCATGGAGGTACTTATGGCGAAAAATGATGAAAATCATGCATTTCACAGCACACTCTCGCTTCAGCCACGTACATCGAACTCGACTAAACGGTTGACACTATATTAAACTAATCTGTGATTTTAATCTGTGATCATTTGGCAACCTCCCAAATCCGCTATTCTTTCGTTTTCAACTCTCTAAGGTTTACGACAAAGAGATGAGCGTTTTAGTCTAAAAGTCAACTTCAGCCGTGAATTTTGTTTCCTGCTCACATGAAACAGCTTAAAAAAGCTTAATAGCTCTTAATGAGAATCTTTCGTTATTTCATGATTCTTCTTGAAAACTGATTGATGTGTATTTGCGACGCATAATAACGGCTAACAGTTAAGGGGATCCTGGAGTGACAGCGACACTGGCATAATCGGTCTAAGCAATATCTTTGAATTGGCTGAACAGAATGGAAAATCCTTTTACACGATTAAAGTACGCACAAAAATGTAGAGGGCTGTACATCATTTTTTCTGATAAACTAAAAAAAATTTTATTTTTATAAATATTGTCCTAACCTGACGAGAATATTTGCTTTATACAAAAATTCTGCAGTTTTTTTTATAGAAAATAGTGATACAGCCCTCTACAAAAAACTGTCAGGAATAATATCGTGCAATTAGAAGTAAGATTTGAAGCCTAAAAAAAAGATATTACTTAGACCAGTGGAAGATGCAAGATTAGGTGCTCTGTATGTATGTGTAAGAATCGGTGAGCACTTCTTTATCGACGCTGATCGAGTTCAGCTGCGCTCTGTATGGCTGCGTTCGGGGAGCGCGCTAATAGCGCTATTGCATCGTTCTATCTTTATCGCTTATCAGATGTAAAACAAGGATAGAATAAGCAAATAGCGCTAATAGCGCGCTCCCCGAATCCAGCCTATGTATGTGTAAGAATCGGTGAGCACTTTTTTATCGACGCTGATCGAGTTCGCCTACGGCTCCAGCATCCCCTTAACGTATGCCAGAAGTACGTAATGCCAGCTTTTGTTTTTTGGTAATTATTTGTTTCTCTGATGAGTACTGCGCAGGTCCGGTCTCAAAAATCCGCTATTTGTTTGTTTTTAACTCTCTAATGTTTGTGACAAAGAGCCGAGCGTTTTATTCTGAAAGACAACTTCAGCCGTGACTGCTTTGCCGTGACCAGGGAATAAGATATAAGGAGACTGATCTCCGTACTATGAAAGTGGTCAATTTTTGGGCAAAAGTTGGTGGCGCTGGTGTTCCAAAAACGGTATCCTCGCTGCTGGTGACAGGCGGCTGAACAAAATTACGCGATGCGTAAGAGGTTGGAATTTTACTACATTGAAGTACACTGAGAAAAAAATCAATTACATGTGCTATCACGGGGTGCCAAAAACATAAGTAGTTAATTCAATTGTATTATTATTAGACCCAAATATCCGGATTATTAAACCAATAACTTAATTATTATTATTAGATTCGATTATAAAAATAAATAATTTAATTATTGGTTTAATAAATCCAGATGTGTTTGGCACCCCGTGATAGCACTTTAATTGAAGCAACAGCTTTTTTTCTTAGTGTATAAGAAAAGTGATAATATTTATAATATATTTATATATATTTATGATATATTTATTTATATTTATAATATTTATTCACATGTTTTGGACATTTATACGACTTTTTGCATCATTCAAAGACTTGCGTTTCAAACATGCCTTAGTAGATGCGGAAACTGACACATTTTCTTCAAAGAACGAGGAATGAAACGTAAACGTTTCGATGCACTAAAAAAATTTTTATATAAAAACATATCTAAATATATACATATAATCATATAATATTATATAATATATTATATAAAATATGTCCATATACTATGTTTCTTTTTCTTTTGTATGATCTCTGTTCGTATGTACAAGACAAATAATAAGAAAAAGAATTAGAAAATAATTAAAAGGATAATAATTTTTGCATTTAAAAAAAAATAAAGTCTGTGCAAATGTGAAAAACTTGTTCATATATAATCATATATAATCATATTATTTTCTAATTCTTTTTCTTATTATTTTTCTCGTACATACAGAGATTATATACAAGAAAAAAAAACTTATATATGGACATATTTTATGAGGCAACCTTCGTCAGCCACCAAGCCCGCTCCGACACGTGGTTTTTGCGACAGCAAGCAGGTTAACATTTACGATGTACATACGTGGGGCAAAATTCAAGTCGACAAATGCGGAGAGATTCAAGTCGTCAATCGCGGAGAGATTCAAGTCACCAGTTGACAGTTCCACGAAACGCAAGTTGCCTAGCAACATTCGTTGTTAATTCTCGCCGCCGAATTTCTCGGATATAAAAGGAGAGCCCGACGCAGAAAAGATTCGGAGTTTTCGAGCAGTCGGCCAGAGCGGTCGAGCAAGCCTCACCACGCCACTCTCAAAGAACACCCAGGACCCTTCCCGGCTCGCCGGAGAAGAGGTTGTAGCGCGTTCGACGGTCCGCCAAAGAACACAGCCGCTATCCTTGAAGCTTTACGCTTCAAGACGAAAGGTCGTCCTGAGCGACTGCCCCTCCAACGGCGCTCAGCCGCCTCCCAGTGCCAAGCGGTCAGCTCCGGATCAGTTCCCGAATCCTCCGAGGAAAGTCCTGAGCGACTACTCCACCAACGGCGCTCAGCCGCCTCCCAGTGCCAAGCGGTCAGCTCCGGATCTCTTCTTGAATCCTCCGAGGAAGGTTTACAGTCAAAGGCGCTCGGCCGCCTTCTAAGACTAGGAACAAGACCATGGAACCTTCAAGGAAGGTTATCGTAATCGATCTGCCCTCCGGTGCCAGCCACCAGGAAATCGACGCTCGACGCTCGACGGCGCGATCGTTACCGATCCTTGAGAGTTCTCAAACCTCCAGCGCCCGGTCGCTGTCACCGAAAGGTAATCTTTCCATCGGCGCAAGGTCGCCGTCGGATACAAGTCACAAGGGCGAGCATTCGCCAATTCTCAGCGCCAGCCGCCCAACATTACCGACATTATACGTTTCTCCCAATAAAAAAAAACCTTTTCTTCCAGTTACCTCGACCTCTAAACCAAACCTAGAGTCAATTCTGAAGGATGTAAAAGTTCCTCGACTAATTTCACCTCTCCCTCCTTCTCCCAAATCGAGCAACAGGGATTATCGAGCGGTGGAACTCCGAGACGCAGCCTCGCAGACTACCGAATCATATCGACCAAAGGCGACGGTGAGGAGTATAGGAACTCAGGTTAAACCTCAAGGAAGAGGAAACAAGAAAAGAAATAATAATAAAAAGCAAAATAAAGAAAATACAATTTGTTCGTGTTGTCGAAAATGTTCAAACTGTTCAAAACATTCAAAGTTAAAAATGTTTAAATAAAAAAGCTCAATGTAAAACGGAGTTAAGTTTCTTAGCGTATCATACATTAAAATAGGAAAGCGTCACAATAAACCAAGCGAGCGATTAAGATAATCTATTTCCTAAATTTTATATAATATTTTATATAATATTATATAATTATATATATTTAGATATTGTTTTATATAAAAAATTTTTGACCGTGACGTGTCGGCACGTACTGTCGTCGCCAAATTGACACTTGAATATTGAAACGGATCGTCACGTGACCCACCGATGATGGAACACAAGCGCTGCGAGTGGTAACATTTAACACTCAACTTTCGCCCAAAATCAGGCCAGGTTTTTGCTGGTACCAAGTATTGTAGAATATTGATTAATGTCAGGATAGTTTAACCCTCTTGAGAGGGGTCAGAATTGCTTCGTCCACGTAACACGAGTTTAATACTTCGCGAAGAATACGCAGGATACGAGCGGGTTGGAAGGAGGAGAATGAATACGTTTAGGATAACTAATATCAATCGTATATTTCCTCTCGTTACAATTAATACGCGAAGTCCATTGCACGGACTCACGAACGAACCGATTTACATTACGGAGAACGCCGGGATGGGTACAAAGGCTAAAGCCCTCCGACGTACGTCCGATCGCTTCGGTATCTCGAATACTTCTCTTGTCTTAACATGTCCGGACCGAGCTAGAACATGCTCGAACTTGTACGACCGTTACGCTTTTCAAAAGTTAACGCGTGAGGAGTCTCCTCATCTCACCCAATCACAACCGTCCGCCAACGCCATTGGCTCGCGCAGACACGCCAACGCCTCACGCCGATGAGGTTACCGCAGCGCTCGCACGCGACAGGCGGCGCCAGTTGCCGGGAAAATTAAACGCGTTTATTCGTTTCTTACAGTTCGGCCAGCCTGAATGACATTCGACCCAAATGTAATACAATCTTTCTTAACCTTTACAATACATATCTGATTTCGCAACACTTAAATTATTAAATTTGCACTTTTATTTTTTTACATACATTGCACTGCAAAAGAAACTAGTTATAATTATTAAACTTCGGAACGTAAAATATATAAATCGCTCAAAGGGCGAACCGCAATATAATCTTATACTAATTTTAACGCAATTAAATTTAATCGTGAGTCGGAACATTCGTAATTTTTGTAGAATTACCGAGATTAATCGCTTTAATCCATGGTTTCAGACGATCTGGCGACAATATTGAACTATAAGGACGTGATGTAATATTAAAATCGGGAACATTTTCCACCACATAACGATTTTTATTTAGTGTTTTCGCAATTTGATAAGGACCCTTATAAGAAGGTTTTAATTTTTTGTCCTCGCCAGGTTTAACAGTTGTATCGCGTATCATCACCAAGTCACCTGGATTGTATTCGGTCAGTTTCTTATGTGACTTGTCATAATATAATTTATTATAATTTTTTATGCTTTTGGTAGAAACTAATGCTGCTTCATGCACTGAGTCGCGATAAGTTTCAAAGTTAAACTCAATCTTAACCAGCTGATTACGATAATCTACTAATTTGGCATCTGCATGACTCCGCTGGTCACATCCTAAGAGTAGTTTCGAGGGAGAACTTTTAAGTGATGAGTTATGTGTATTATTAATCACGTACTGGACTGTGCTCAGGCTATCCTTCCATTTACGAGGGTCTTTGACTAATTTTCTTAGAGAAGATTTTAAAAATTTATTCACCCTCTCAACTAAACCGTTTGCCCAAGGGGCTGCTACTGCCACTTTACGATGCTTTATATTTTTTAATTTAAGAATTCGGAAAATTCGTGTGAGGTGAAAGCCGTAATTGTTTAGATGGGGGGGACCACCTTGGATGACCTTGATATTTTAGTATGTTGTCAAGGTCACCCTTCTGAGTGACCTTCAGAAGGTTTTAGCCCGCGCTCGTTATTCGTTAAAAAGTTATTAACAAAAAAAGTTTGGAAAATATAGCAGCTATTTTGAGTATTGGAAGGCATAAATAACTAATATATACGTGTGTGTGCCCTGCTTTAAAGAAAATCACAACTTCTATAAAGCAGGGCAACACACGTGTGTGTGCTCTGCTTTAACAAAAATCACAACTTCTATAAAATCACAACGTCTAGATGTAAATAAGCAGTGACCTTGTTTTGAATAGCACGCGTTCCAAGCATGTATATACATATATATATATATATATATATATATATATATATATATATATATATGTAAACCAGCTTGTAAAGCGCGCCACGAACCCATATGGCACCTCGTTTCGCGTGGAAAGTGTATGCGTGAACTATTTCGATGTATATATTAGTCATTTATGCCTTCCAATACTCAAAATAGCTGCTATATTTTCGAAACATTTTTTGTTAATAACTTTTTAACGAATAACGAGCGCGGGTTAAAACCTTCTGAAGGTCACTCAGGAGGGTGACCTTGACAACATACTAAAATATCAAAGTCATCCACGGTGGTCCCCCCATCTAAACAATTACCAAAGCCGTTCCTCTGTCAGACACTACTTGATCGGGGTTACCGAACATCTGAAATAAATTATCAAAATTTTTTATTGTCTCCTTTGAATTGGTATTCTTGACTGGGAATAACCAGGTGAATCGTGTATATGCGTCTACGATCAAAAGGATATGTTTAAAACCGCCGGTTGATTCTATTAGTGGACCGTAATGATCCGTATGCAAGATCTGAAAAGGAGCTGAAGGAACATCGGTTGCTTCACGGTAGTTTTCCTTCACGAGAATTTACCGATAAATTTGACATTAAACACACCAGACAATTTTCGATGTAATCTCGTACTCTTTTCCGCAAAGACGGGAACCAATAATTGGCCAAAATACCTTGAACCATTTTTTCTATGCCACAGTGCGCCATGTCATCATGGTGAACGCGTATCACATTATTTATCATCGACTCTGGTATTACAAAGCGTGGGTTGTCGGTATCTTTTTTATGAACTAACCCTTCGATAAGTTCGAACTTGTCGTTTTCCGCGAACTGTAATTTTTCGGCTATGCTTTTAAGCCTAACATCCGCTAACTGCTTGTACTCAAGCTCTCTTTCAATTGGCATTGAATCAACATATGCCACTATACGACTAAGGGCATCTACGTGTGCCATTTTTTCGCCAGCGCGATGAACAATTTGGAAATTATAGTTTTGTATACGCACAGTCCATTGAGCAATTCTTGGGTTTAAATGAGCTTTATTTACTGCATATACTAATGCTTGACAATCTGTTACCACCGTGAATTTTAATCCATAAATATAAATGTGAAACCTTTCTATAGCTTTAACGATAGCCAACATCTCTAATTCGAAGCTATGATAATTAGCTTCGGCCTTATTTGTCGCATGGCTAAAATAAGCCACCGGAGCGAACACACCGTTATCCTGTTTCTGCATCAAAATTGCAGCTATTGTTATATATAGCAATAGCTGCAGCTATCGAATTTCGGCGGCACTGAAGATGAAGACGTTGTGTTATGGCTCAATAAAGTGGAAAGTGTGGCACGAATACATGGTGTGACACACGAGATCGCGCTTCTAGCTGCGACAAGCAAATTGATCAGCAACGCTCAACGTTGGTTCGTTCACAATACAGGAACTGTCAACCGTTCTTGGACAAATTTTAAAGAAGCAATTACAAAGAGGTTTAAACGAAGAACACTATTGTACGTGCAAATGAAGAAAATAGAAGCTCGTACGTGGAACTTCCCAAAGGAATCTTTTATGGACTACGCCATGGACAAGTTGGATTTAATGCAAAGTGTGACACTTCCAGAAGTCGATAAAATCCAATTAATAATAGATGGCATCATGAATATGGCATTGAGGGGAATGGCGACAGCGTTGGACTCGGAAGACATCGATCAATTTCTGGACCAGATGCATCGTATCTTCGTGCATGCCAAAGAAGAATGTGCCCAGCAAGCCAAAAAAAGGAAAGGACTTCACTTCGAAGAAGGACAACCAGCAGAAAGGGTCAGTGGTTTCGAAGTCAGAGGCGGTGGTTAAAGACAAGTTTTGTGCATATTGTAAAGTGCAAGGTCATGTGCGCGAAGACTGCTTCAAGTTAAAACGAAAAGAGCGGTCACAGCCCGCGGCAGTACCGGCTGTTTCATCTACTACGGTTTCGGCAGTGGAAGCTGCCGGTACGACGGTGTCATCGACAACGGAGGCCCAATCCAAGGATGCTTCGACAGTAGCGTGCGTAGCAGAGCAAGGAAGAACGCTTGAAATCAACAATTCCCGCATTAAGGTCGTCCCTTTAAATAATATTAAGTCCGAATTAGTGGCGTTACTAGATACCGGTAGCCCTATATCCTTCATTCGTCCGTCGATTTATGAAAAGTACTTCGGTTTGTCAGATAACACAAAAAGTAATCTTAAGTCATATAAAGCGTTAAACGATTATCCAATTCAAATAAGTGGTTCAATTAATTCCGAAATTGTCTTATCTCCATTACCGGAGTTCTCAGCATCAATCGAATTAAACGTTTTGGTTAACGATTCATTCTCGGTGGACTTAGTGATCGGCATGGATTTCATAAACAGACACATGATAAAAATAGTGTATAATCCTTCCGATAGTCCGGAAAGTAGATTGCAATTATTTAAAGAAATTGCTTTTGCAGATGAGATTTCTGAATCTCCAGAATTGCTAGAAGAAAAGTTGTGCTCTATTGAAATAGATTTTGATAATAAAGTTAAGCAACAATTAATTGACGTAATTAAAGAAGTAGATGCTGCTGAGATACTCTCTCCCGGAGATGATTACTTAGTTAGAGTGGATCTTAAAGATCACACTGTGTTTCCGTACTCCCCTAGGCGAGTCTCATGGTCGGAAAGATTGCAATTAAGGGAGATAACTGACGATCTCCTTCGAAGAGGAATAATAAAACCGAGTACTTCCCCTTATTGCGCTCGAACCGTATTAGTCCGTAAAAAGAACGGTAAATGGCGTTTGTGCGTGGACTTCAGGCCACTTAATCAAAGAATTAATAAACGAAAAGGCCCCTTCCACCAAGTGAAAATTCATCCGGAAGATACCAAATATTTTTCGTTCGCTACATATGACGGCCAATACGAATATGTCTATTTGCCTTTCGGTTTTAGTGAATCTCTACGCGAATTTTACGATCGGTTGAGGAATCTTCCTGATTTAAAAACATTAATTCGTTTACGTAAAATCATAATGTATATGGATGACATTTTCATAGCTACCGATACGATTGAAGAAAATTTAGAGATAATTAAACGGGTGCTCATGGAGCTAAAACGATACCGTTTTGAGGTTAATTTTGATAAATGTCAATTTCTGAAATCAAAAATTGAGTTCTTGGGATATATTACATCAGCCGATGGCATAACTCTTAGCGAAAGGCATACGGAAATAATTCAAAGGTTTCCTATCCCGAAGAAACTCTTAGATATCCAACAATTTTTGGGTTTAACCAATTATTTTAGAAAGTTCATTCAAAATTATGCTTCCAAGGCGAAGCCCTTGACCAATCTTTTACGTAAATCCGAAAAGTTCGTTTTTAGCAAAGATTGTAGACAAGCTTTCAAGAATTTGAAAAATGATTTAATTTCCTATCCGATATTAAGACTTTATGACATGAATGCTGAAACCCAACTGCATACTGATGCAAGTCATACCCAGCAAACAAAAAAAGATTGAAAAGAATTAAAACGGGATTGCCAGGTGTGCGCGAATGGGTCTGGGGATTTAGAATTCAAAGGTCAATGAAGAGTTTATCCTTTTATAACGAAAGTCTATAATAGTCTATAATTACAATGAACGATATTTACAGCTATTTTACAAATCTTAATCGATATTATTCTCGCGGGCGAATGCGCGCGGAAAGAGCCGTCACTCGAAGCACGAGCTGAATCCCGAGAGCAGCGAAAAAAGCGCTTTGAGACCGACCGAATAAGTCGAACACGAGACGCGGAATCGTAATCGCTCGCTAATTCGGTATCGTCGTCGATAGCAATTATCACCTTTTCTCTCGATATGACTCGGAAAACGAATGTTCCTCGGCGCGCGGAGGGCCGAAGCTTTTATCAGCTCGCACTCCGCCCCCCCCCCCGTTCGCGCTCCGAAATTTCGCTGGGCCAATCGGCAATCGACACCCCGAGACGTACGTCACTCGACAATTTCAGCAGTCCTTGGGGCCGATGACCGATCAGCTGTTTTTGTATTTGTCTCTCCCTTTGTCCCGAGCGTTTACCTCTCGCTTAGAGGTTCCCGAGACAAAGGGAGCGTATCGGTACACGCGGAAACGGCGTGACACTGTTTATGATCTCTCGCAACTTCTCGGAGACACGGCACTTATTCTTCGAAACGAGAATACATTTAGCTTGAAATATTCGAAATAATCCGATTACGTTGCTCGAGAAATTTTGCTATCATTCTGGCAGCAGTTCGATTTCGAACACCAGGAATTCAATTAAGGACTTTCCGAATTCCATTCTGTCCAAAAAAGGGATTGAAATAGTTTCAATATCATGGAATTCCTTATTTTGGAAAGAATTTGTCTTTTTTGAATCTCATCCAATTCCGACACAAAAATATTATACCACTGAATTCCAGGTTAGGGATTGGAAAGTTTCGTGATGAATTCCATTGAATACCATTGATTTCGTTAACGAAATGAATACCACTGAATGCCAGGTTAGGGATTGAAAAGTTTCGTAATGAATTCCATTGAATACCATTGATTCCGTTAACGAAATGAATACCATTGAATGCCAAACTAGGAATTAAAAATTTCTGTATTGAATTCCATTGAATTCAGTCTATTCTGACAATAAAATGAATACCATTGAATGCCAGAATAGGGATTGAAAAGTGTCCGTGTTGAACTCCGTGGCGGTACGCGCCAACAATAGTACACGCCCGCGCGGTATCTACATTACCGGCAATTCGCGTCGACGCCGCTAGGCGTTGCATCGCCGGGGCATCTTCTCGAGTTCAAAGTTTCGTCTCGACCGCTATGTAAAGGGACCCCTACGGTGCCTGACAGATCTTACAAATCTCATTTTCGGGCTAATTGCCCGTCGGCAGTAGTGCGTGTAATGCATATGTTACGGGCAATTTGATTAATCCGGTCATTATGCATAATGGCCGGGCATTATGCATAATGCCCGCTTCTTTTGGGACATTTGAATAATAAAAGCAAAAATGTTAAAATTAATCAAACTGACCGGTCATTATGCATAATGCCCACAGACAAGTGGGAAATGTGATTAACATATTAAAATATCTTTCTAAAAAGAATGGCAGTCTGTCTATAATTTCAACTTTCTTACTTACAATGAGTTCATGCACTAAAATATTTTATATTTTGTGTTTAAACATAATTTATAACAGACAAATTAATAAATTATTTGGTAAATGTGCAGAATAGTGGCCTTCTCACCGATTTCGTTGAACTTAGGCTTAATCGACGCGTTTTTGCACAAAACGACCGAATCTGGCAGAAAAAAGTGTCGCTCTGCCCCGCGAAGCGAGATGTAGGTTAGTGACGCGCTTTAAACAGTTAAATATTTTAAAGCGCGTCATCTAACCTATGTAGGTTAGTGACGCGCTTTAAACAGTTACATAGGTTAGATGACGCGCTTTAAAAATATTTAACTGGGTAAATCTGAAGAATAGTGGCCTCCTCACCGATTTCGTTCAACTTGGGCTTAATCGACGCGTTTTTGCACGAAACGACCGAATCTGGCAGAAAAAAGTGTCGCTCTGCCCCGCGAAGCGAGATATTAACGGTTAAAGTTGACAGGAATCAAGTTATGATTCCTGTCATACCGACGAGATGCAGCGACTACGACCATGCCCTGCGGCCACACGCGCATGCTCAGTGGTCGCACGCGCATGTAAAACTGCGCCAATTTTAAATGAATCAATCGTGCAGAATAACCAAGCATCCCGATTCAAGCAGTTAGGTCTCACGCTGGGAGTTTCATTAGTTTAATTATGCGTGGGAAGCACACACACACACACACACGGGGGGTGCGAGGAAGGCCTTCGGCCCCCCCCCTCCCCCGCACCCACCCCGCCGGTAGGCTGCGTGGACCTCGCTTTACAACATAAAGTACATGCTAAGTTGTAAAACGAAATTATAAAGTACATGCATGGGGGAGGGTGCAGGGGAGAAAAGCCTTTCTGTTCACGTGCGCTCACGCATGTAAGCCCCCTTGCACCCCTCCATGCATGTGCTTTATAATTTCGCTTTACAACTTAGCATGTACTTTATGTTGTAAAGCGAGGTCCACGCAGCCTACCGGCGGGGTGGGTGCGGGGAAGGGAGGGGCCGAAGGCCCCCTTCTCGCACCCCCCCGTTGTGTGTGTGTGTGTGTGTGTGCTTCCCACGCATAATTAAACTAATGAAACTCCCAGCGTGAGACCTAACTGCTTGAATCGAGATGCTTGGTTATTCTGCACGATGTAACTGTTTAATGATTTTCGTTAAAGCAGGGCACATACACACGTGTGTATGCCCTGCTTTATAGAAGTTGTGATTTTCGTTAAAGCAGAGCACACACACGTGTGTATGCTGGTGTATGCCCTGCTTTATAGAAGTTGTGATTTTCGTTAAAGCAGGGCATACACACGTGTGTGTGCCCTGCTTTAACGAAAATCATTAATATGAACTTTTCATATACCAACTATTCTCTGCTTTAACAATTTTATTTCTGTTTCGTTAACTTCAACACTTAATATCTGTAACATAAATAATTTGTTAAAGCAGAGAATAGTTGATATATGAAAAGTAAATATTTATGTGTACTTTTCATATACCAACTATTCTCTGCTTTAACAAATTATTTATGTTTCGTTAACTTAAACGCTTAATATTTGTAACAGAAATAATTTGTTAAAGCAGAGAATAGTTGGTATATGAAAAGTACACATAAATATTTACTTTTCATATATCAACTATTCTCTGTTTTAACAAATTATTTAGTTTTAACAAATATTTAAGTCCGCTATCGCTATCGCCTATTGTGCAAGGGGCTTAAGATTGCCGGGAAAATCAACTCAAATGAGATGATTTATCAAAATGACCATTTAGCATTGGGAAATATGCATAATGACCGGGCAATTTGATTAATTCTTCTCTATTAATCATATTGGCCGAACAAATTGGGAATTATGCATAATGCCCGGCCATTATGCATAATGCCCAATTTATCAAATTGCCCGTAACACATACACAAAAGCTCACCGACGAACAACGGCGCTTGGTCGTCCAACGGAGGCGCGAGACGTTTCCTAAACCATCTAATGCCATGCAATTCCATAACCTTTACGGATTCCATAGGATTGAATGGAATTTAAAATTTTTTTTTTTGGATTCCATGGGATTGGATCATCTCATTTCGAATCCCATCTAATTTCATCTAATTCCGCCAAAAAAGGGATTCAAAGGTATTAAAAAATTTTAATATTTTTTAATCCTTTTGCGTTTGCTGGGTGAGATGCTAACATATTCACCGCCTGTGCCGGTGGTACCGACGAGACGAATGAGCGGCTAGATTGATCCGTTGACGACGGTGATGGAGTTTGAGCGTTACTTCTCGGGCTCGAATTCATCATCGTCAGCATTTGTTGCATCAATTCTCGATTTTGTCTTGATTGTTCGGACATCTATTCTTGATTCTGTTGCTGCATCAGTTCCCTCTCTTGTCTTAACTGTTAAGATAAAACAGTACAGAATTGCATCATGTCGGAAGATCCTGTCGAAACGGACCTCGCTTCGTTTACTTGAGCGATTGTACCGGGATGAGTGGAATGCGCCGTCCGTGAGGTTTGATTTGAGGCTGCTGAACTTTGTCGACTCTCTATGCCGAAATCACCAAGCGGGCCATTCCTCTCGAGGTGCGTCATAATTGCCTGCACACACTGAGCTCTATCTTCTAATAACGTTAAACCGTAGTTTCGAGCCTCTTCTTAAAGTTCTTCTAGGGAGAGCCTCTCTAAACGGGCGCGGATTTTTGTTGCCTCCATCGTTCAGTTCTATTTTCGAAAGTTACACGCGACCGTAACTTCTCGCGCACCTGCCCTTAGGCTTGCGAGCACGTATAAGAAGCGTGAACACGTATGCGCACTCACGGCGGAATCCGCGCAATGCGGAAATGCGAACGATCTTTCGCACCTTTTTATTACACGGCTAATTAAGCCTAACGAGAGTATTGACGAATCAGACCTCTCGGTGAAATCTTGTTGTGTTAATAAGAACAGAAGGCAAAAGGTTGCCGCGGTGGAAGTCAACGGGTACTGTTCCACTACGACCGCACACGTCGGTTGAATCCCACTTCTGAACTGTAGAATATTGATTAATGTCAGGATAGTTTAACTCTCTTGAGAAGGGTCAGAATTGCTTCGTCCACGTAACACGAGTTTAATACTTTGCGAAGAATACGCAGGATACGAGCGGGTTGGAAGGAGGAGAATGAATACGTTTAGGATAACTAATATCAACCGTATATTTCCTCTCGTTACAATTATTACGCGAAGTCCATTGCACGGACTCACGAACGAACCGATTTACATTACGGAGAACGCCGGGATGGGTACAAAGGCTAAAGCCCTCCGACGTACGTCCGATCGCTTCGGTATCTCGAATACTTCTCTTGTCTTAACATGTCCGGACCGAGCTAGAACATGCTCGAACTTGTACGACCGTTACGCTTCTCAAAAGTTAACGCGTGAGGAGTCTCCTCATCTCACCCAATCACAACCGTCCGCCAACGCCATTGGCTCGCGCAGACACGCCAACGCCTCACGCCGATGAGGTTACCGCAGCGCTCGCACGCGACAGGCGGCGCCAGTTGCCGAGAAAATTAAACGCGTCTATTCGTTTCTTGCAGTATGGAGATCAGTCTCTTTATGGCTGGATTCAGGGAGCGCGCTATTAGCGCTATTTGCTTGTTCTATCCTTGTTTTACACCTGATGAGCGATAAAGACAGAATGATGCAATAGCGCTAATAGCGCGCTCCTCAAATGCAGCCTATATCTTACTCCCTGGCTGTGACTATTTTGATGTAGACATTCTCTTATAATTTTTCATGAAAATTGAAATTCATTTCTTTCTTTGATTAATCGTGTATTTGCTTCTTTCATTATTCGCACTGTTTGTCTCTTAACCTTAACGCTTCTGTTTCCTGAACCTTTCGCTTTTCAACGCTTTTATTTTCAGACTCAAGTATTTTTTTCGGTATACTTCTTTTTATAAATGAAAAGTCGACATTTTGTACATAAAAGTCATTAACAACTATTATTTGCTGTAAAAAATGTAAATGAAGAAAAATCACTGGCTTCATTTACATTTTTTACAATTTTTTTTTATCACAGACAATTACTTTTTACTTTTTTCAAAAGTGTGTCACAACCGGCATACTTTAAGTTTATCACTGCCGTTCTAGGCATTCTTAAATAAAAAAACAGAAGCGTTAAGAGACAAGCAGTGCGAATAATCAAAGAGTAAATACGATTAGGGTAAGTCCGGTATATACGCCGCAGGAAAACTTAATTTATCTGCTACTATTTACTATGTTTAAGACAAATGAGTTATATCAATAAGAATTTTATACTGTCTACTACTATAAATAAATTAGGAATATGAAATATTTATTCTTTGTATTTAACAAAAAAAATTTTTAGAGACTCTTGCATTTTTGCCATATATCCCATAGGGGTGGGATAAATGATATTTATAGGTGGAATATACGCTTTACAAAAAATTACAAGTAATGTTTATAAATGAGGTAATAAAATGTTATAATAAGTTATAAAATGTGAAAAATTTATTAAGGTGTAAGAATGATAAATAAATTATAAAACTAAAAAATTTTTTTAAAAATATAGACGAATGATAGATGTATTAAAGGTTACCCTAGCGAAAAAAATTTCTATAAATAACTACAAAATTTTACTAGAAATAGAAATTTTTACATTTTTGTAAAAATATTTATTTTTTTGTAGAAATATCTACGAAATAGTACCACAAATTACAATGTTTTTAAATCAATAAATTATTGTAAGTAATATTTCATGAAAATCTACAATTTTATAGAAAATAGTACAAAAATCTACAAATTTTAAAAATTTGAATGACAACAAAATTTTAAAAAGTCAAAACATCTGCTTACTTGTAGAATACTACAATTATTTATAAATGACTATGGAAATCTACCACAATTTACGCATGTTCGCGCGCGTGAGTGAGGAAGGGATAGTGGGTGAGAGACCACTGATCCACCGAAACTTGAAGTAATACAATAGTTTATTTTAACAACCAAAAATTATGACGAAATTACAGAGTAACATAATTTAGAAATGTGTTTGGATTTAACCGAACTCGGAAACGCGGGCGTTTTAAATAAAATCTCTATCGACACTTTTTCGCTTGTCGTGTCGGATTACCCGCGCATGAATGAAAACTGACCATCGCAAATCGACCGATGACAGATCTTGACCCACTGACACACTGTTGACGAATGGCAACGCGCCGTAAGTTCTATGAGTTTTGTTGTCACTGAGCCGTAAATATCGGTTAATAAAGGCAGATTGCTATTAGGTATAACACTTGTCTTTATTCTCTTCCGCTGCGTTCGACACAAGAGACAGAGAAAAACTGAGTACACTGAGATACACGCTCGCGATTACCAAGTCGACGGCCTCGGAATCTGAGTATGACTAGAGGGCCGTGCGTTTGACCGATATACGCGAAGCGCGAAAACATATTTTAAATTACTCCAACAGGTTTTTATATACGAGACAAAGAACGCGCCAGAGATGATGAACGCTTAGCGAAGATCAAAATGGAATAGAGGCTTCTCGAACTGAAATACCGAAGATGCAGATAACCAGTTATCTTTGTAATTAGAGAATCGATCGTCGAAAAGACCGTGCCGGAGAATCAGAGTGACTCGACATCGTACGGAGAATAATTCTGAAGACGTGAGCGCGAAACAGATAAGCGGCGATCCGCTGGATAAATATCGTGTTACACTTTCGCCGTGACTCATGACACTGTCGATTAATTAAGAATAAGAATATTCAAGAACATTCGTAATCTCGGACATTCGCGATCTCGAACAACGTATCTTGAAACTATGGAACTTTGAATCCAAATTTTTTCCGCTAGGATAACCTTTAAGGGGATCCTATAGCCGGGTCTGTAATACCGACATTTGTTTTAACCTCAACTTGCGAAAACATTCGCTTTATATAAAAATTCTACAATGTATTGTTACAAAAAGACTGTGGCGTGGCCAGCGGATTACATCTAAAAATACGATACCGTTGTCAGAATTAGGTTTAGACTCTAAACAAAAAAATTATCTGTAAAAAATAATTATTGCAAACGTACACTAAAAGTGGGGCGCGTGCAAAAAAGCCATTTTTTGATAATTTTTTTCAGAAATACAATAATTATAAATAAAAATCGGTTTAATTCTATTTATTATCTATATATTAAAGTATAAAAAAAAATTTTTTATTAATTATTTATTGTCAAAATGGCGGCGCCAGAGCCATTGCTCCAAAGTGCCTTTTTGCGGAAGACGTCCAACAGGCGGAATCGAAGCTCCTATAATTTCTGAGCTGGAACAAAATTCAAAGATTTTTGAAAAATATATAAGTTTTTTTATAGAAGTACATGTGGGAATTGCAAAATATCATTTTTTGTAAGAACGGTGCATGTTGAAAAAAAGTGTTTTATTTTTTGCTAAAAAATTTCGCACAAAATTGTTTATAAAAAAAGTTTTGTTCAACTTATCGCAAAATCCACATGTACTTCTAAAGATAATGTTATTGTAAAGTTTCACTCAAGTCAATCGGATAAAAGGTGTTCGAGTTCTGATTCCGCCCGATTTTAAAAAAGCGATTTCGAGAAAAACGCGTTTAAAGTTTCAGTTACCATTCACAAATGTGAACGCGCCGGCAGACGGATTACGAAAAAGAGATAATAGAGATTTTTCCGAGCTTTAAAACCAAGCATAAAAGCATCGTTTAAGCAAAAAAAAATCGATTTTTTGAAAATTTTAGAGTGGCTTTACCCCTTAACGCATCTATCATACGTCTATTAGTCTATTTTCTTTTATAAACATTACTTGTAATTTTTTGTCAAGCGTATATTCCACCTATAAATATCACACATTTATTCCACCCTTATGGAATATATGGCAAAAATGCAAGGGTCTCTAAAAGTTTTTTTTGTTAAATACAAAGAATAAATATTTCATATTTCTAATTTTTTTTATAGTAGTATACAGTATAAAGTTCTTATTGATATAACTCATTTGTCTTAAACATAGTAAATAGTAGCAGATAAATTAAGTTTTCTTGCGGCGTATATACGGAGTTACTCTAATCGTATTTACTCCTTTGATTATTCGCACTGCTTGTCTCTTAACGCTTCTGTTTTTTTTATTTGAAAATGCCTAGAACGGCAGTGATAAACTTAAAGTGTGCCAGTTGTGACACACTTTTGAAAAAAGTAAAAAGTAGTTGTCTGTGATAAAAAAAACATTGTAAAAAATGTAAATAAAGCCAGTGATTTTTCTTCATTTACATTTTTTACAGCAAATAATAGTTGTTAATGACATTTTATGTACAAAATGTCGACTTTTCATTTATAAAAAGAAGTATACCGAAAAAAATACTTGAGTCTGAAAATAAAAGCGTTGAAAAGCGAAAGGTTCAGGAAACAGAAGCGTTAAGGTTAAGAGACAAACAGTGCGAATAATGAAAGAAGCAAATACACGATTAATCAAAGAAAGAAATGAATTTCAATTTTTATGAAAAATTATAAGAGAATGTCTACATCAAAATAGTCACGGCAAGCAGTCACGGCTAAAGTTGGCTTTCAGAATAAAACACTCAGCTCTTTGTTACAAACCTTAGAGAGTTAAGAACAAACAAATAGCGGATTTTGGAGACCGCACTTGCGCAGTACTCATCAGAGAAACAAATGACTACCAAAAAACAAAAGCTGGCATTACGTACTTTTAGCATACGCTAACAGTTTAGCAGTTATTATGCGTCGCAAATACACATTAATCAGTTTTCAAGAAATAACATGAAATAACAAAAGATTCTCATTAAGAGCTATTAAGCTCTTTTAAACTGTTTCATATGAGCAGGAAGCAAAATTCGCGTCTGAAGTTGACTTTCAGGATAAAACGCTCGGCTCTCTGTCGTAAACCTTAGAGAGTTGAAAACAAATGAATAGTGGATTTGGGAGATTGCCAAAGGTGACAAATAATCACGTTTTCTTTATCCTATTGATTTTATTTGCAGTACCTAGGTCTAGTTAAACCTGCATTTACTTTATTAAATAAATCTTGAGACGATAATTTCTAATGAAATTGGAGTACACTATTTCCAGATTTACAATATGGAAAAACTTACAAAAAACCCATTACGCATGATAACACAGAAACATTGAAAGAGATGCAAATGTGCTCTCTAGAAAAGTTAATATCTACCCCTTAATCGGAGGGTCCTTTATGTAATCTCGAGTTCTTAAAACTCTTAAAATTATTTTTGTTCTTCCCTTAAAAGGGATACCTCCTCTGAAGAAGAATATGTAGGGTAATCGGGATCGAGCTCAAGATCCTTAGCATACAAGTCTATCGCATTCACACTGAGCTACGAGACATTCCCCACAAATAATCACAGACTAAAATTAGTTTAATATAGTGTCAACCGTTTAGTCGAGTTCGATGTAGGTACGTGACTAAAGCGAGAGTGTGCTGTGAAAGTATGGTGCCGCGCCGCATACATGATTTTCTTCATTTTTCGCCATAAAGTACCTCCATAAAAAATTTGGAAAAAATATATGTTAATGCAGACAGTTTAAGATTCTTTTGGGGAAAAAAATTGGAAGTGTATCTCTGAAACATAACCTAAAAAAAATTGTTTGAAAAATTCAAATTTTTTAACTTGTATTTTTTGTCAGATTTTTTTTAATTTTTTCTTAAAATAGTCTTATTGATGTTCATAAGATATATTTTTTTACTAAAATTGGTTGAGTCGTTTTCGAAAAAAATCACTTTTTTTATTTTACTTTCCTTCTCCATAAATTATACAAAAATTTAATTTTTAGGTTGACACTTGCAGAATTTTTTAGTTAGATAGATGCCAATCTATGGGCGGTATTCATTGTGGCGATCTACGCCACTTATGGTACACGCCCGCGCGATAACTCTACGGTACCTATCTGTATTACCGGCGGCTACTTTGCATCAACGCCGCTAGGCGCCGTATCGCCTGTACCGTTTCGCGTACTTCAAAATCAATCACGACCTGTATATAAGGAGACCCCTTACGAGGCCAAACCAGATCTCCTTGGGCGCTCGGACTACGGTGGCTCCTAGCCGCCTACGAAAACCCAAATAGCGGGTGTACTCTTTTGAAGGAGTTTACCTCTCGAGGCGCTTGGTTGCCGTTCGGCAGTAGCGCTTGAACGCTTGTCGACTCCTAGGCGTACAGACGCCTCCGGCAGTAGCGCTTGGACGCTCGTCGACTTCCTCGGCGCACGGTCGCCCTCGGCAGTGACGCACAGTCGCCCGCCGACTACCACGGCGCACAGACACCCCCCAGACATAGTCACACAGCTCTCAAAGGTCGACAAATACGAGACTGTAAAAAGAGCACTTATTCAGCGTATGTCCGTCTCTCAGGAACAACGGACACGCCAACTCTTAGAACTCAAGGATTTAGGAGATCGCAAGTTATCTCAATTCCTACGACACCTTCGAACTTTAGCAGGTAAGAATGTACCCGACTCTCTTCTACGGACACTTTGGCTAGGACGACTTCCTACTCAAATGCAGATGGTTCTCGCTACCTGGACACAAAATCCGCTCAACAGCGTAGCCGAACAGGCCGATCGCATTCACGAGATGACTAACAAGACCGTCGCAACAGTTACGCCTGCGACTAAAGAGTCTTTAGAAGCAAAGATCGAGGCTCTGACCAAACAAATGGCCACACTCACTACACGCCTCTCAAGGGACAAGTCGAGGTAACGCGACAATGACAAAGGCCGAAATCAAAGTCGAAGTCGAAGCCATAGTCAGAGCCGCAACCACGGTAAAACCAAAGAAGAGAAAGACGATAGAAATAACAAGCACTGCTACTACCATAATCGATTTGATGAGAAACCAAAGAAGTGCACACAACCATGTACATATAAATCGGAAAAAGACCAGGGCAGTCACTTGTGGCGGCCAGTCGACCCGCTTCAAACCCTCGCCGCCTAATTGTTACGTACCAAGATACTAAGATACGATTCTTAATAGACACAGGATCGGACGTGAGTGTATACCCACGCTCTATAGTAGCGGGATACACCGCGCCAACATTCTACGAACTCTTTGCTGCAAATGGCTCAACAATCGCTACGTACGGCACGATTACACTTCAGCCGGAACTTGGGTTACGACGCGCATTTCCTTGGCGTTTTATCATCACCAAGTCACGCAGCCCATCATCGGAGCTGATTTCCTTGCCTATTACCATCTCCTTCCAGACTTACAGAAAGGTACTTTTCTTGATGGTAAAACGAACTTGCGCAAGAGAGCACATTAGAAAAAGGGGTTGTGGAATCAATCAGAGTGTTGGCTATTAAAGACAAATACCACAGAATCTTGGCAAAATTTCCTGATACCTTAAAGGCTACTGCCAAGAGACATACGGTAAAACACAACACGCTCCACCACATCAAAACTACGGATGGCCCACCAGTGGCATGCCGTCCTCGCCGTTTAGCCCCTGACAAACTCAAGGCGGCCAAGGCTGAATTCGATCTCTTGCTACAAGAAGGGATCATTCGAGTATCAAAGAGCCCATGGTCATCACTATTACATATGGTGCCAAAGAAAAGAGACTTTTGGAGATCTTGCGGAGATTACGGGGAGTTAACGCAAGAACAAAACCGGATCAATACCCGATCCCGCATATTGAAGACTTCTCGCAGAACTTACACGGAAAGAAGATCTTCTCAACAATTGATTTAGTGCAAGCATACAATCAGAGCATACAATCAGCGAGCATATCCGTTCACCTGGATGATATATTCCAAAAACAGCTATAACAATTGCCGTTCGGCTTACGCTATGTCGCACAGACATTCCAACGCTTCATTCACGAAATCACAAGCGACTTGGATTTTTGTTCTGCGTATATTGACGACATCCTCATTGCATCCGAGAACGAGGAACAGCACAAGAAGCATTTACGCATACTTTTCAAACGACTTCAGAAATACGGCATTTTACTCAATCCCTCGAAATGCGTTTTCGGAAAAAGGAAGGTTCTTTTCCTTGGCTACGAGGTTTCGGAGAACGACACTCAACCTCCGCCAGAAAGAATCGAAGCAATCAAGGAGTTCCTCAAACCAGAGAACATTCAGCAGCTCCAACAATTCCTGGGGACTCTCAATTTTTATCGCAGATTTATTCCCAAGGCCGCTAAGGACCAGGCAGTTTTAAATGGCTTACTCAGCGGTCCCAAAATCAAAAAGAAGGCTCCCATAACTTAGAACACAGAACTGGAAGCAGCCTTTGTAATATGTAAGGACAGTCTGTCTCGCGCAACTTTTTTGGCACATCCAAATCTAGAGACTATCGCCCAGGAACCAAAGCGACACGGCAAGATTAGTCACAGAAAGGTACGTCTGGCCACGCATTAAGGTCGACTGCCAAGAATGGGGAAGAGCATGTCTCGCGTGCCAAAAATCAAAAGTCCACAGGCACAACCGATCGCCTTTAGAACAATTCGTCGGCTCTACCATACGGTTCAAGCACATACACATGGACCTAGTTGGGCCTTTATTCATCTCTAAGGGCTATAGATACTGCTTTACAATCATAGACCGATTTACCAAATGGCCTGAAGCCATACCGGTGGCAGACATAGCCGCAGAAACAGTAGCCCAGAATCTTTTTACTCACTAGATTGCAAGATTCGGTACACCTACGCGGGTCACTACGGATCAGGGAAGGCAATTCGAGGCCGACCTGTTTCGTCAGCTTACTAGGCTAACAGGCCACCACGCGTATACACACAACAGCCTATCACCCCGCAGCCAACGGCATGGTCGAACATTTGCACCGACAAATTAAAACGGCCATCAAATGCCACGAAACAGAAGCTTGGACTGAAGTATTACCCGTCGTCATAATGGGCATCCAAGCAGCATTTAAGGAAGATCTCCACGCAACTCCTGCAGAACTTGTATACGGAGAAACCATGAGACTTCCGGAAGAGTTTCTACAAGAAACTACTCAAGCCAATGAAACGAGTGACTTCTTACTGAGACTCAGGAAGACGATGAGAAGCTTACGGCCACAACCAATCAAAAGACACAGGTCGCCTGCTATATTTCAGCACAAAAACCTGGCAAACACAACTCACATGTTCCTCAGGCACGATGCACCAACGCGGGCTCTGCAACCTACTTTTGACGGCCCTTACGAAGTCTTCAGCAAAGGCGAGAAAGTTTATAAGTTACGGATTAACGTCAGAACCGTCCACGTAACTATAAACCGCCTAAAGCTTGCCTACATCTTAGCAGTACAAGAACCAAACAACAAACCTCGTGAGACACTCCAGCCATCACAAGATACTCCAGCGAATGTTTCACCTACGGAAACCACAACTCGGAGTGGCAGAGTGTCACGAAAGACAGTACGATTTCAAATCTCGACTTTAAAACAACGAAGGGGGTAATGTGGCGATCTACGCCACTTATAGCACACGCCCGCGCGGTAACTCTACGGTATCTGTATTACCGGCAGCTACTTTGTATCAACGCCGCTAGGCGCTGTATCGCCTGTACCGTTTCGCGTACTTCAAATTCAACTACGACCTGTATATAAGGAGACCCCCTACGAGGCCAAACCAGATCTCCTTGGGCGCTAGCCGCCCACGAAAAACCAAATAGCGGGTGTACTATTTTAAAGAGGTTTAATTTAATTTAATAAAAATAAGATGCTTTTATGTAAGTATCAGACTTCTGGAACTGAGTAAGTAGAGAGAAGCACGCCTGTCAAACGCGTCAGTGTTTTTTCGAGCTTATCTGCCGTTCCTTCGCCGTGGGGCGACTTTGTTTCAAGTGGTTTGCATGCACAGATATGCAGGACTGACTGCAGATATAAATCGGCAGTGTAGGAGTCGAATAACAGACGAGTTCGGGGATTCTGTGTTGCTGCGACAATTTGGAGGTTACGTGATAAAAGCGGAAACAGGCACGGGGAAACCGGACTCGGAGTATCACGAAGGCATGTCGATAAAAAAAAGAGTGACTGGAGGCAAGAGGTGCTGAAGGGATAAAAAGCGAGAAAAGGACTTATTAAGACAAGGATGCCCGTTGAGCCCGAATCTATTCAATTTATACATCATGGATTTAGAGGAAGGAATGGAAAAAGGGCAAGCAGGAGGCCTTGTGATAGGGAAAGAATTTTAGGGAAAGAATAGGGAAGAAAATTTTGGTCAATATCATACGCAAATGACGTAGTGTTAATGGCGACGAGAGAGGCGGAATTGAAGGAAATGATACGAAGGTTCAAGAGGTATTTGGAAGGGAAAGGTTTAAGTTTGAGTCCGGAGAAATAAAAAATCATGGTATTCGAGAAAGCGAGGGAAAGAAGAAAGAAAAGGGAATAGAAGTGGGGAGAGAAAGAAATAGAGGAGGTTAAAGAAATAAAGTATCTGGGATATATATTACAGAAAAATGGGGGAGCGGAGAATCATATAAAAGATAGGATGAAGAAGGCTACAATAGCGATGAAGAGAACATGGAGCATAGGAGAGAAAATATTTAAAGAAGATTTTAGAAGAAAAATGAAAATGTTCGAGGCACTGGTAGAAAGCGTGGCATTATACGGAGCTGAAATATGGGGGTGGCTATACGAAAGCAGATTAGATGTAATAAAAAGAAAGTATGTTAAATGGATTTTTTAGGATTAGATAAAAAAAACCCCGAATTACATAGTATCAAAAGAAGCCAAAATTAAGGAAATGAAAATGAGGGCAATAAGGAGAGCTGTGAGGTATGAGGAGAAGGCGAGACAGTCAGAGAAGAAAATAGTTCAAGCATGTATAAAGGATCTAGAGAGGAGCAGACAAGGAAAGAAGAAAGTAATTGGGAAAAATAACAACATGCTAATTGTAAGTACGTTGCAAATAATGACACATATCTTGCTCGTCTTAATGAATATAACTTGTCTTAAGATTACCTAAAACAATGGGGCATTTCCATTAGTCTGTCTACTAATTTCGAAAGGCAAAAGCGAGAGGCTGACGCAACGTTTCAGCAACGTTTTAGGACGGCACACGAGATACGTCCGAGTAAGGTACACAGAGGAAACGCCGATCGTCGACTCTGAAAAATATGAGAACAACAGTGACATTAATTTGTGCCGATTCTCGCTCGATTCACTATTTACGAGAATTATGATAATAAACTTACCAATCTTCTCCGTTCTTTGCGAATGTAGAAGTGGAATGCATAAAAGGTAAAAGCGAGAGGCTGGCGCAACGTTTCAACGTTTTAAGACGACACACGAGATACGTCCGAGTAAAATACACAGAGGAAACGCCGATCGTCGACTTTGAAAAATATGAGAACAACAGTGACATTAATTTGTGCCGATTCTCGCTCAATTCACTATTTACGAGAATTATGATAATAAACTTACCAATATTTTCTGTTTTTTACGAATGTAGAAATAAACAAAAGGCAAAAACGAGAGGCTGACGCAACGTTTCAGGATGATACACGAGACACATCCATGTACACATCCATACCGCACAAGATGACCGCCGATCGTTGATTTCGAACACTTACATTAGAAAAAAATTCGGCAATAACTTGTGTCGCGATCAGTCGCGATGCTCGTGATTGCTGGTGATTGTCCGTTGTTGCCCGTTATGTACGGTACGTGACTTGGGTCACGTGACTGAGTTCAACTGACGCCATATTGAATTTTGGCTACGTAGTTCCATTTTCACGAGGGACCCAAACTAGATTGCGCTGAAACGCTAGACGAAAAAATATTACGGGAGAGTACGGACCCCCTGGCGGAGAGTCTCGTAAAGATATTAGAGGAAAAGGAGAAGGAGGAGAGATAAAGATAAAGATAAACGAGTCAAGATACAATAGTAACTATAAAGAGATTTTAACAGAGAAGTTACCAAAGTATTTACTAAGAAAGAAGAAGAAAAAGAATAGAATGTTGATAGCCAGTTACAGATGCGGGAGTGAGGTGAAAGGCAGCGAACATTGGAGAGGGGAAGAGGATAGAAGATGCAGAATATGCCAAAAAGAAGAGGAGAACATAGAACATATACTAAGAGAATGTGAAGCGACAAAAAGCGAGATACAGTTAAAAGAATTTTTCGGAGAGGAAAGAAAAGGACTAGAAATAATGAAATGGATAAGAAAGGTTAGAAAAGAGGCGGAGAAAAGGGAGGGGTTGAAGGGAGAAGAGTAGGAAGGGAAATGTAAGGACAGTCAGAATGTTGAGTTAGTTTGGAGTTAGTTAGGATGATATGAGGATGTATAATGTATATATATGTAAATGAGAGTTATATGTAAAATGTGTTATGCGTTTGTAAAATTATGTAAGGGTTGACGGAAGTTATCCTAAGCCGCAAAAAGCAAGGATTAAAATAAAAATTATATTAATTATTATTATTATATGTAAGTATCAAAGATTAAATCAATTTAGAAACAACCAAAACCCATGGTCGAAAAAGTCTTGACGATTAATCTGACCAAAACCAATGGTCGAATTGTCACGACATGGCATTAGCCAAACGTTGTCGAATATAAAAATAGAGTCTTTCTCGTTTATTAATTATTGGCGAAACAAATACATATACTTTCTATAATTAAAATTGTTAATTTTTTACCATGTTAAATAGATAAATTTTTTAAGCAGGCAAGTCAAGCGTAGACAGATAGCCCCATATGCGGGGCCCCCGATTTGGGGGGTATAATTTTATTGAATATGTCTACCTTGTCCGTCTTAAGGAAAGTCTTTCTTTTGTAGTTACGCACCATTATCTATTTATAAAAGAACAATCCGTCATTGAAGTGTGACACATTGTCTCATCAAAAATAGGACAGATACCCTGGCGGAAATATTTCTACAAAATTTAAAAAAAAAATAAAAATGTACTACAAAAAACTATAAAATATAATTGCCAGAATCTATTAAATTCTACATGAATTTAAGAAGTACTACAAAATCCTACATGAAAATGCTAGAATTGGAACACTTTTGTAAATTTTTGTATTTTTATAGTGCATCTTGATCTATAAATTTTTCGGTAAAACTACGCCAAACTACAACTAATACTGATATTCTACACATTTCTATATCTATTTGAGTACAGTAGACTATAAGGAAATACTAGAATTAAAACACTCTTTAATGAGGAAATTCACCCGACATAAAAAAAAGTAGAAACTTGTACATTGCTTCCTCATAGTTTTTAAGTGAGCAAGTAGAAACTTGCACATTGCTTCCTTATAGTTTTTAAGTGTGCAAGTAGAAACCTGCACATTGCTTCCTCTATGAGGAAGCCTGTTTTTGTATCCATAATTATTAGTAGATATTTATTAATTTGGCTTCCTCATAGAGAAAGCAATGCAGGTTTCTTGCACACTTAAAAACTATAAGGAAGCAATGTGCAAGTTTCTACTTGCTCACTTAAAAACTATGAGGAAGCAATGTACAAGTTTCTACTTGCACATTTAAAAACTATGAGGAAGCAATGTGCAAGTTTCTACTTGCACACTAAAAAACTATAAGGAAGCAATGTGCAAGTTTCTACTTGCACACTTAAAAACTATGAGGAAGCAATGTGCAAGTTTCTACTTGCACATTTTTTTATGGATAAAGTATCATTAAAGATAGATTGGTGTTGAATATTTGGTAATGATCTATGAAGGGGTTACCAATTTTTGCCTAAAAAGTGTACAAATCATACACGTAATCTTATATATAAGGTATCATTAAAGGGAGGTTGTTTTGAATTTGGCAAAGATTGGTGAAAGAGTTACCGATTTCTGCCTAAAAAATGTATAGGGTAGATTGAGGCAAATCGGATTACTAATTAGCACGATAAAATAGCTTGTTTAAAATAAAACACTAACAAAAATTGTCTTAGAACTTATATTAATCTAATTCGTCTCAATCTACCCTAAGTTATTTGATGGATAACCGATCCTCAAAACCGATCCTCAAAAAATTTAAATTCGACGTTTTCGAACATAAGCAACACATTGGCATCGAAAACTCAAAACAGCCCGTTATCTCATTTGCAAAAGTTATAGCAAACACGAACATTTCTAAAAAAAATTTTTTTTAAAAGAATCTCTTTACCGATCATCGCCAAATTCAATACCAACCTTCCTTGAACGATACTCTATCGATTAAAAAAAAAACAGCCCGATATCTCAATATTTGCGGAAGTTAGAGCAATTACGGACATTTTTTAAAAAATTCAAAATTTTTTTAAAAAAGAACCCCTTTACTGATTATCGCCAAATTCAATACCAACCTTCCTTGAATAATACTCTATCGATTAAAAAAAAACAGCCCGATATCTCAATATTTGCGGAAGTTAGAGCAACCACAACATCAAATGTGTACACACAAACACACACACACACACACACACACACACACACACACACACACACACTATTGGCAGAAAAAAACTAAAAAACCAATCTCTTCTCGTTGGTTTCTTCTACCCCTATTTCATATATAATTTTTTAAAATTTGGTTGACTAAACCCAACTTAAACGCAATTGAAGGTTTATATACAAAATTCACAAAAACAAAGCTTCCTCTATGAGAAAGCAAAATTATATTTATTTTGAAATTTTATTACTACTTTTTAACTAAATTTGTTTTTTAAGATGCAACCTATGATTATAAATATTTTCTCGTACTTGAAAAACACACTTACCTTGATGGGATTCGAACTCGAGACCTCGGGACCTCTGAATCGTGAGCCAACCGTCTTACGTGGTAGACTACTTCTTAATTTGATGTGCTATATATTGTCTACATGTGTCATAACCAGCGCAAATATATAATTTTCCAAAAATTCTTAAGAAACAAATTCAGTAAACTTTTGAATCGGATATACGAATATAATTTTTTCTTAATGTCGAGTGAATGTCAGAAACCAGTGCCGGCTCATTACAAAATAGGCCTATTGGGCCAACGTCGCGCCGCGCGATTACAAAAAGAAAAAAACTGCTTTATTCTAACTTATCTGTAAAATAAAAAGCGAGTCATTATAAAAAAAACCTTACCCAGCACCACATACACACATGTCTAAAACCGCATGTCCCGGGAAAAAAATCTCTTATTTATACATATTAGTTTATATTAGTAGATACATGATTATATATGATCATATAAGAAATGGAAAATATAATCTTAAACAATATTATATGGCCATATATAAGCATATAGGTATGATTATATACTCGGGAAAAAATACCTCTTATTTGTTCATATTAGTAAATATATAATTATATATGGTCATATAATAGGCCAGTCAGTAAAGACACAAAAATTCGAAAAATTAACTTTAATTACAAAAGTTTTCAAATTTTGATGGAATATTGGGTGAGTTGAAATAACAATAAATCTCATTTTGCAACCATCCCCGAGGTCCGGAACATGTTAAATATTGCAAAAGAATGTTAATTTATTATAACTTTGCGAAAAAAATTGCAAAAGTCCTGCAAACTTAAAGCAATGTCTATTGTAATATTTTCCACAATGTGTTAGATTTGCAACCTATTTTGAGGTGCGCAACATTGAATTTTTTTACAAAATAACTTATAAAATAATTTTTGTTTGTAAATTGGAGGAAAAAATTGCAAAAGTGCTGCAAACCGATAGAATAACTTTTACAACTACCCCGAACAGCTGTACTAATTTGCAACCTTCTATGTTACACGCAACATATTTTTTTTAAATTAATGATGGAACAATTGTTTATTTGGTCGTAATTTTGCCAAAAAAATTGCAAAAGTTTTGCAAATTGGTTGCAAACGTTGAGATTATTTTTCGTCACAAGCTATTAAGTTTGCAACCTCGAACAAGGTCCGCAACCTTGAAAAATTAGCAACAATTATTATTTTGCACTTTTTACAAGCGTGAAAAAATTGCAAAAGTTTTGCAAATTTTACGGAGTGCTTCAAATGTCTTCCTTTATCCGAATATAAATTTGCAACCCTCTACTAGTTACGCAAATTATTGCAACTTATTAATGAATAATTTTGTGTTACAAAATTAATGCAAAAGTGTTGCAAATCCAGGGAAACAAATAAAAAATACATTTACACATGATGTCGAATTTGCAACCTTCTATCTGTCACGCAAAATATTTAAATCAAATATATACGTTACACGCTCAATACTATGAGGCCCCGATGGTTGCTTCGCACCTGTGTATGAGGCTTTAGTTTTTGGTGTTGTTGTGGTGCGTGACAATAGAAAAGTACACGGACTTTTCTTATCATTTCTCCTATTTTAACGGTACACATTTTCGGCTTATTTTCTGACCTTTCTTGTTGTTTCTTATTCACGTAAGAAAACGTTACACGAGTAGCATCGTTTGACAGCATCGTGCTTATAAATTAATTATGGGAAACGAAAATGTTTGTTTTATTTGTGGTAAAGATTTACAAAGTGGAGCTATTGACGACGTTAAAGAAAAATGTTGAGAATATGTACATTTGTGTTGGCTATAGTGGCGAGCGAGTATGTGTGAGCACGCTTGGTATGTGCAAGTAGGTAGGAGAGGGAGTTTCGGTTCGAGCGTGCTCGTACGCGAGAGAAGGGGCTAGAACGATTACAGCTGTTGAACTGTAGGCACCGCGCAGCACAGATACCTGATCTTCACATAAATGAGTTTTGTATTAAATAATAAACACTTTATTTCACGCTTTCATTCAAATAAATAAGTTATAGATTATTTATCTGACCACCAAATTAACATGGTAGCAGAGCGTGGTTTAAAGAGTGTGCTAAAATAAAGTGTGTCGTTGTTGAGAATTCAACGGATCACCATGGGAAACGACGATTTCAAGATTTGATGGAGAGAATTATCAAATGTGGAGAAAAAGGATTGCAATGTATTTGAAGATGAAGAAATGTGAAGAAAACATAACTAGAGAGAAAACGGCAAGTGACAAAGAGCAGTGGGATGAAGCTGATTTGAAAGCAATCAATTACATATACAGCTCTATTTCGGATAGACAAATGGAGTTCATTTGTAATGAAACGACGGCTCATGGAATAATGAAGAAGTTTGATCAAATATACTTGAAAGAGTCTACAGCGATGCAAATAGTGTACAGAAATAAATTGGAAAGATTGAGACTGAAAAATTATAGTGATGCAGCAACGTTTTTTCTGGATTTTGAAAAGTGCATTAATGATTTGAAAAGTGCGGGTGCTACAGTGACAGAAAAAGAGAAGTTGAATTATATATTGAATACGTTACCAGAGTCGTACAGCTATATAGGCGACCTTATAGACACATTAAAGGAAACCGATCAAACGGCAGAATATGTGAAAAATAAGATACAGATGGCGGAGATGAAGAATAAAAGTAGTGAGACGAGTAACAGAAATTCAAGCGTCTTCACAGTTAATAAAAACCAACGCACGTGCTTCAAGTGTGGAGAAGTTGGCCATATACAAAAAGACTGTAAAAACGAAGGACAAACGGCAGGCAGGGGTTCGTCTTGGAGGTCAACGCGAGGCTATAGAGGATCAAGAGGTAGAGGTGGCTATAGAGGACAACATCGACGAGGAACGAGTGCGCATAATTCTCAAGTAGACGCAGGCAACGGACAAAGCACGAGTCGCTGGAACGAGCCGAGGGAAGAAGAAAACAAAGGCTCTTGGATAGCCAAGGTCGAGAGAAATACAGCTAATGCGTATAATAGTAAGATAAACGATAGACATTGTAACGATATCGAGTGGATATTAGACAGCGGTAGTACGGATCATATCGTAAACAATGACAGTTACTTTGAGAATTTCGAAATTTTGAAAAGTCCAATAAACGTATATTTAGGAGATAATAAAACCGTAAAGGCGACCAAGATAGGAAATATTGTAAGTTACTTTGATGCTTTTGGTAAACAGACCGAAATAAACATGAAAGGCGTATTGTACGTTAAGAATATGAATTTGAATTTGATAAGTTTTAGTAAAATAACGGATAATAATAAGATAGTCTCGGAAAAGAATTTGGCAAAAATATTTGATAAAAATGGAAACATGATGGCGGTGGCAGAAAAGAGGAATGGGTTGTATCATATGAAAAGTAGAGTTAGAGTAAGTGATTCTACAGTTAATTATATAAATAAGAAAGGTAGCAACGTGAGTTCGAAAGAGAAATGGCACAGGTTGTTAGGGCATGTAAATTTTAAATACTTAAATGTGTTATGTAAGAATCAGCTGTTAAATGGTATACCGAATGAACTGGAAGGCGAATTCTTGAAATGTAAAACATGTATAGAAAATAAAATGCACAATGTACCGTTTAAAGATAACAGATATAGAGCGAAAGAAATATTAGAGATAGTTCACACTGATGTTTGTGGACCGTTTCGAATAACGGGATTTAGAGGTGAAAAGGGTTTTATAGCATTTATCGATGATTATAGCAAAATTGCGAGAACATACACCATAAAATCTAAAGCTGAAGTTAGTGAGTGCATTAAAGATTACATTAACGAATGTGAAAATTTAACCGGAAAAAGAGTAAAATATTTAAGATGTGATAACGGAAAAGAATTTTTAAATAAGGAAGTTTTTGGATTTGCAAAGAGTAAAGGGATCGTAATTTCGCCGTGTCCCGCATATGTACATGAATTAAATGGTGTTGCGGAAAGATTTAATAGGTCGATAATGGACATGTCGCGTTGCTTATTAGATGAAGCACAAGTAGATAAAAAATATTGGCCGGAAATAGTTCATGCGGCAACTTATTTAAAAAATCGCACGTTAACTAATACAATTGAGAAGAAAACACCATATGAAATATTTTTTGGAAAAAGACCGGATGTATCACATTTAAAATTATATGGGAGTAAAGTGTTTGTTAGGAAGCCGGAACAAAAAAGAACGTCAAAATGGGATAAAAAGGCGGAAAAAGGAATTTTACTCGGGTATAGTGAAAATGGTTATCGAGTATTAATAAATAATAAAGTGTTCGTAGCTAGACACGTTGAGGTTATAGAAGAAACGGAAAAATGTATCGGATTAGATAGTGAAGAGTCAGATGTAGGTACTAGTTCGGAAAATGAGAGAAAGTCTGATAGCGAAGAATCTTTAGATGAAACGTTTGAAAGTCCAATAAATGATAAATTAAAAATTAAAAAAAATAAAGATCAACTTAAAATTCCGAGAAGATCAGAAAGAATTAGAAGCTGTCCTGATCGTTATGACGAGTATAAAGTGAAAAATAGAAATAGTGTCGCAAATTATTGTAGAACAGATACTCCTGTTACATTTGAGGAGGCGATTCAATCCAACGACAGCAAAAAATGGATAGAAGCAATGGATAAAGAAATGAACTGTATAAAATTGAATAAAACGTGGGTATTAGTTGAAAATAAAGGAAAAAGGGCTATAGATGTAAAATGGATATATAATAAGAAATCAAATGGTACATATAAGGCTAGGTTAGTTGTAAGAGGATTTCAACAAACAGATGAAGTAGATGACATATATGCTCCAGTTGCAAAAATGCAAACGTTAAAAATACTTTTGGTATATTGTTGTAAAATGGGTTTAAATATCGAACAAATGGATGTCGAGACAGCCTTTTTGAATGGGAGAGTAACGTCTGAAGTATATATTAATCAACCGAAGGGATATGAAAACGGAACCGGTAGACTGTGTAAATTATTAAGGTAGTCGTCTCGTCAAGGCATGTATTAGATAAAGTTTTCGATTTCGGATTTTATATCAAATTATATGATCAGCTTTGCAGTCGATTTTTTCTGTGGCTCCTTACCGACTATTTACTCTAGAAAATCGATCTCGAAAATCACAAATTTTGCATTACTTCATACAGAAAAGAAGGCTCTATCACGGTTTCAAACACATATTTTCGTATTTTTCGATTAGATGAAGTGAGAAAAAAACATTGCTTTTTGTACATTAGATTTCGAAGAATCCAATGCAACCATAAAATATATAGGTTACCGGAGATTTCGCTGCTAATTTTTTAGTTTATTTTAGTGAAAATGCGGTAATCGAGCAGACATTTTTTGGTCGAGGTGAGGTTGGGAAGACTTGGCAACGCCGCTGGCTAATCACTGTAGTTGCAGGTTATGGGGCTCGTCTTTCTTAGCCGAATTGGATAGTGATTAACACCTTTGTCATGCGTTTTGAAACCCTTTCTCAGTAATTGTCAAAATTCAATCGAAAAGGAGATGTAACCTCACTTGTAACCTTTCTCGACGATTCGCATGATCAGCTGATCAAAACGGAGTCAAATGAGAAAAATCACATAATTTGGAAAAAGTAACATACTTTGTCACGTATGAAATTTTACACCATAATTCATGAAATTATTTTTCCCTTAGCAAAAATTGCCTGAAATATATTTCTGAACGTGAAAACCTACAAACAGTCACATGACTAGCACGTAGCGAGACGCCTACCTTAAAAGCGTTATACGGTTTGAAAGAGAGTCCTAGAGCGTGGTATGAGTGTCTCGATAAATTTCTGTTGAAATTAGGATTTGAGAGAAGTAATATTGATTACTGTTTGTATATTTTAAAATCAGATAAAGATACAGTTTATTTACTTATATATGTTGATGACTTGTTAATTTGTAGTAAAAATGATGTATTGATAGAGGAAGTAAAGAAACTATTGTCGGAAAAATTTAAAATAAAAGAACTAGGAAAAATAAAAGAATATCTAGGGATTTTCGTAGCGTATAATGTGTCCCGTAAAGTAATGAAATTATCTCAACAGGAATATATTAAATCGTTAGCTGTGAAATACGATATAGAACAGTGTAAAGCGTACAAAACACCGATGGAGGTAAACTTAAAACTTGAGAAATCTGATGAGTGTGAAAGAAATATTAAATATAGAAATTTAATAGGTGCTTTGTTGTATATAAGTTCGGCTACGAGGCCAGACATAAGTTTTGCGGTAAATTATTTAAGTAGATTTCAGAATTGTTATAATAATACACATTTTAAATATGTTTTGAGAATATTGAAATATTTGTATTTAACTCGAGATTTAAGTTTACTGTATAATGGAAATAAAGACACAGAGATAGTTGATTGTTATGTAGATGCCGATTGGGCAGGCGATAATATTGATAGAAAGTCAACAACTGGATTTGTAATTAGATTATTTGGAAACATTGTATGTTAGAAGTCGAGAAAACAAAAATCTGTAACTAAAGCGTCAACGTGCTGAATATGTTGCGTTGTCTGAGGCTGTAACCGAAATAAAATTGATAACTGAATTGTTAAAATTGTTTAATGTAGAGTGTAAAAAAGCTGTTAATGTATACGAAGACAACTCAGGTGCAATTAATATAGCTAAGTATGGGAATTTCACGAAAAATTCGAAACATATAGAGGTTCATTATCATTATGTGCATGAGAGTGTGAATGAAGGAAAAATAGATATTATAAAAGTTGATTCGAATGACAATGTTGCAGACATATTTACAAAGTCCTTGAATAGGGAAAAACATGAAAAATTTCGGGAAATGTTGAATGTAGTATGACATGAAGATTTTGAATGTTCTGTAAGTACAGCACAAATGTAAGGAGGCGTGTTGAGAATATGTACATTTGTGTTGGCTATAGTGGCGAGCGAGTATGTGTGAGCACGCTTGGTATGTGCAAGTAGGTAGGAGAGGGAGTTTCGGTTCGAGCGTGCTCGTACGCGAGAGAAGGGGCTAGAACGATTACAGCTGTTGAACTGTAGGCACCGCGCAGCACAGATACCTGATCTTCACATAAATGAGTTTTGTATTAAATAATAAACACTTTATTTCACTCTTTCATTCAAATAAATAAGTTATAGATTATTTATCTGACCACCAAATTAACAAAAAAGGTATCAGTTAAGTAAATAAAAATTTCTCAAATCTATAAGAGGCTGGGGCTACACTATTCGCGTTTTCGCGAATCGGATTCGTGAAAACGCGCATAGTGTAGCCCCAGCCTAAGACATTACAAAATAATTTTAAAATTAAAATATACTAATGTATCTTCAAAAAATATTTTGCGTTAAATATATTAAAAAATCATTATAGGTATCAGTTCTTTAATTAATAGTAGTGAAAAAAGACAGGACGGGAAGGCAGCTCTTATTGTCGGACTGAAAAATGTGAGAGTGCATCAAAAATGTAGAAAGCTGTACACTAACGAGAAAAGCATTAATACATTTCTTAAAAGACCGCGTGAAGTAATTCCTGACCCAGAGGACAATCCACCGTTACCACCACAGCCGTTCAACTTCAGGACAAAATGTTTATTTTGCGCCGAAGAAATAACGGAGGAATTTTTGGCAAAAGAGCGCAAGAAACCTTTCGAAAAACGAATCGAAATTTATAAGATTCGCAGCGCAAATGGGAAGAAAGGCATCATCAAAGCTGCTAAAAAAAACGATGATGATTGGAGTGAGCAGGTAAACGTTTGCTATAATAATTTACATACTGATTTTCTTGAGCTTGATGCCGTGTACAGTTGCTATCAAAAGTGGGAGATTTGATTGTAGAGTGCGAAAGTTTTCTGATAATAATTTCTATCTTTAGTATGCGTATGTTTTATATTTATTACGTAAGACTTATAGATATACCTTTCGTTCAACATACGTTTTTTCAATTTGTTAAATCATGGATTGAAGTGAGAAAATTAGTTCATGGAAAAAAGTGTATATTTTTTTACTATACGAGCTGTAATGAATACAATTATTAATTTTTTTCAAAAGTAGATTTTGTATGAATGATTATTAAATCAATATTTCTTCAAACATTTCGCTATAACTCTGACATTTATATGAAATGTTTTGAAATTGCATTTGCCGATTTATTAATTAATGTTATATATTTCGTAACGAATTTTCGTTTATACTCAATGATTAGAAAAAGCTTGCGAGAAAATACAATGAAACGTACTTCTGAGATACAATCGATCAATATACACTATTTACTATACATGCATTAATTATTACATTATATTATATTATATTATATTATATTTATACTTTTATATTTATTATATATGTAATACATATAATAAATATAAAAAATGTTTGTTGAAATTTGTTACGAAATATATAACATTAATTAATAAATCGGCAAATGCAATTTCAAAACATTTCGTATAAATATCACAGAGTTATAACGAAATACGTTTTAAGAAATATTAATTTAATAAACTTCATACAAAATTTACTTTTGAAAAAAATTAATTATTGTATTCATTATAGCTCGTATAGTAAAAAAATATACACTTTTTTTCATGAACTAATTTTCTCACTTCAATCCATGATTTAACAAATTGAAAAAATACGTATGTTGAACGAAAGGTATCTATAAGTCTTACGTAATAAATATGAAACATACGCATACTGAAGATAGAAATTAATATCAGAAAACTTTCTCACTGTACAATCGAATCTTCCACTTTTGTCCACGCAATGTTCACAATGTCGTCACAATATTGCTTCAGGTGCTGTCGCGAATCGAGGTGATAGATTTATATACAGTGGGAGCTCAATATCATCGACCATGTTACTCTAAATTTTGCTTGCCTACGAGATCTTCCACTAACAAAACGGGCCGACCACTTGAGCCAGATGTATCTACGAGTATTTAGAGAAAAACAAAGATCAGTGTCAATTTTCTTTGCGGGAATTAAGCAGTGTCGTCGAAAACCCCCCCAGCGATGGAACAATAAAGAAAAAATTAACCGAAAAGTATGGGGAAGACATCGTCATCACTAGTTTAGTAGGACGTACTCCAATTATTTGTTTCCGTAATCATCAAGTTTTGCTAGATTCATGGTATCAGGATAAAAAACATGACGAAGCAGCCGAAAGATTGAGAATAGTTCGAACAGCAGCTGCCATAATTTCTGAAGACATAAGGACCAAAATTTATGATACAGAATAACTATCCAAATCCTGAAAAATTCTTAGACACTGCAGAAGACGATGTTCCAGAAACGCTCAAAATTTTCCTGAAGGAAATCATTCTTAAACACAAGCGTAAATCCAGGGATAAATATCAAAGGCAATGTACGGCTATTGCACACTCAATAATAGCAGCGACAAGACCACGGTCATTTTTGTCTTGTTTACAAGTTGGGCTTGCAGCTTTCCTCCATTCCAGATATGGCTCTAAAAATTTGATCAATGTTTTATCAGCATTAGGCTGTTGTGCTTCATACACCGAGGTTGATACCTTCCAATTATCGGCAGTATTACATCCCGACATGGACATAAAATCAGGTTTTCTTCAAATTGTTGCTGACAATGCCGATGTCAATGTATGTACACTTGATGGATTAAATACATTTCACTCAATGGGAATGATTCAGTGCGTTACACCCAAAGTCAAATATACAACTTCACGCGGTATATTCCGGGTAACAAATGTTCCTTCTACAACCGTACTTGGGAATTTCGGGCAGATTTTTATACAAACTTTTGAGAAACAGACTACCGCAAATGGACTTCGTACAATTAAAGTTAAACAAATAGAAAACAGCAATCCCATTATTCCAAGAGCATCAGATATTTTATGGATGTATGGTAAAATGAATGACTTTCCTCGATTGTGCGGATGGAATGGCTTCATGGAAGAGATGACAGCATCGAAACAATATTTAATATCTGACATAATTGCGTTGCCATTCATTAATGCTCCTCCAAGTGATTACAATACTGTATATACAACCTTGCTCGACCAACCGCTGTATCAGAAAGCTCGTGAAATCGTCTCATCCAGTTCGGATTCTTTACTGAAATCGGTAATCGTAAGACTTGGAGGATTCCACATGTTGATGTCTTTTTTGGGCTCGATTGGATACATAATGTCTGGTAGCGGTTTGAAAGAACTGTTGTCTCTCATTTACGCTCCAATATCTGTAGACAAAATAATGACTGGCCATGCGTATGCGAGGGCCATCCGAGGACATATATTGACACATTTAGCCTTTGGTCGCATTATCTTGGGAATGGTCGAGTTCACCGAGGAAGAGAGGATCGAAATAGAAGACGTTTTAGAAAATTTTGACAACGGAAATTGTGAATTGAAACTGCAGCAAGAACAATTCACAACAATATCGACACGAGTTCAAATCCACCTGGAGAAATTAGAACTGAACGGCCCCACTGCTAAATTGTGGATTCAATATTTCCGTATGGTCACGATAGCAAAACAATTCATAGAGGCAGAGCGAACAGGAAATTGGGAGTTGCATTTGTCAACAATCGAACAAATGTTACCATTTTTTCACGCTACGGGGCATTTCAACTACGCCTTGTCAAGCCAACTGTACTTACAAGATATGCGTCAACTTCAATCAAATATGAATTTCCGTAAGTACAGCAATTTTGTACGAAAAGGCTTTTTCACCATTAGGCGATCAGATAAATTTTGGTCGGGAATCTGGAGCGACATGACCATTGAACAAACATTGATGAGGTCCATGAAGAGCACTGGTGGATTAACGCGGGGCCGAGAACTAACCGACAGTGTTTTATCGAAATGGATTTTGGGCATGCCCATCATGCAGAGGGTATCGGAGGCGATAGAAGAATTTACAGATGTATTATCATCAAGTACGGAACAACATGTCGATGCGAGACCAACTAGACAGACGAGAGACAACGATGATGTTGAAAAACTTCTAAAATGGTTATCAGAGCATCCACCTTTTCCAGTGGATGGATTGGACATTGGCATTGTTTCATTGAGTACCGGGATTGTTGGCGGCATTAATATCAATTGTCACAACTCTCAAAAGATTGGGCTGGATGGAATGAAGGCGATAGTTGGGCAAAATTTCGGTGAAATTTCTTTTTCTCGAAAAAAAAAGGGTGCTTCCTTTGTCGGCAATGACATCGTCCGTGAAGATTGCTGATACTGTTATTCCAATCGATCCGGTTTTACTGTATCAACGCATTTCTTTTGCCAAAGAATCACAAGATCAACTGAAAAAATATTTCGAATACGAACTTGCTCCTTACCCATTATCTCTCTTTGATGAAGTTGGCTTGCGCAAAAGCAAAAAATCAGCTATGTACGCTTTGTTTCAACCGATAGAGGATACAGTAACTTCAGGAGATGTCTGCTATGTGATTGATGGCGGGTTTTTGCTGCACAAAGTTGTTTAAAGAAAGGGTGAGATATTTTCATTCATTTCTGACACGTATGTTAAGTATGTACAAAAGTATTATGGGAAAAGTGCAGTTATCGTGTTTGATGGGTATTCAGAGGATATCGCAAAGAAAAGCACAAAAACTTCGGAACGATTACGACGATCAACGAAAACTACATCTGTACATTCTTTTTGAGGAATCAATGAGTGCAACAATGTCTCAAGAGAAATTTCTCTCCAATGAGAAAAATAAAGCGCGTCTAATAACCATGCTGAAAAAGAAGTTCCAAAACGCTGGGCATTCAGTAAAACAACATGAAGAAGATGCGGATACGCTCATCGTCTCAACAGCTTTGGAAATGGCCTCGGACTATGAATCAGTTGTTATCGTTGGCGAAGATATTGATTTACTAATTATTTTAACCGGGATTGCAAATGAAACTCAGAATAACGTTTATTTTATGAAGCCTGGAAAAGGAAAGTCTGCAACATGTTTGTATTCTTCCACGAGTTTGCAAGATCCAACTTTGGCGGAACACATTTTATTTTACCATGCCTTCACGGGTTGTGACACAACTTCAGCATTATTCACAACCAGGGAAAAATTAAAATTACGATACTATTAAAAAAGACTGACGATTTGAAAGAAGCTATAAACTCCTTCAAAGATTCGTACGCCGAACCAGATGTCATTGACGACGCGGGAGAGAAAGTTTTAGTCGCTTTGTACGGGGGTCAACGCAACGATTCGTTGAATAAATTACGGTACGATGGCTTTGGGCGTTCAATAACAAAAAGCAAATTTAACCTTGCCTGTTTGCCACCAACAAAAGCTGCGGCACGGCAACATTCCTTGCGTACATACCATCAAGTTCAACAATGGATGGGTAAGAAGAAAATAGCCGAATCTTGGGGCTGGAAACAAGGACCGAATGGCTTGATGCCCATCTTCACATTGCAGGAACCAGCACCGGCAGAATTATTAAAATTCGTTACATGCAACTGCGAAAAAGGCTGTGAAAAGCAATGTGGCTGTCGGAAAGCTGGATTAAAATGCTCTGACATTTGCTTCTTTTGTCACGGACAATCTTGCGCGAATGCCAAGGAAATCGATTACGTCGAATCGGACAGCGATGACGAAGAATTAGAAACCCGAATGGACCAGTTTTGTGCCCAAAGTAACAGATTCGGAGCGCCGTTAGACACGTACCTCGATTGCACGAACAATGACACATTATTGGACGAGGAATGCCAAGCATCTGATATCCTATTTCAAGAACCGATATTTATAGACGAAATTTTCCCTGAGAATGTGGAGAGGAACGTTTGTGACAATCCTGGACCTTCTGGCAGTAAGAGACGGAGACTCTCATAATTATAGTAATTTTTATTAAAATGAAGTAAACAGTGATTTTTATGTTATGCTCGAAATTTTATTTTAACTACAATAAAACAATTGCATAGTACTTTCAGTTACAGATTGTTGCATTTGGGAAAACTTGGAACTCGAGTGTCTTGTCCCCTTTTTAAATTCTGCAAAAATCGTAAAGTAATTGTATTTTGAATGAAGAAATCATCATTTTCCTAACTCTTCAAAACTTTCTAAATGTAACAATCGTCGGAGTCAAAATATTGTATTTGATCTCCTTAAATCACATTCCATCAATAAATAGTCAGTACATTAATACAATCATCGAAAAGTAAAAAAAAATATATTTGATTTGAATATTTTGCGTGACAGATAGAAGGTTGCAAATTCGACATCATGTGTAAATGTATTTTTTATTTGTTTCCCTGGATTTGCAACACTTTTGCATTAATTTTGTAACACAAAATTATTCATTAATAAATTGCAATAATTTGCTTAACTAGTAGAGGGTTGCAAATTTATATTCGGATAAAGGAAGACATTTGAAGCACTCCGTAAAATTTGCAAAACTTTTGCAATTTTTTCACGCTTGTAAAAAGTGCAAAATAATAATTGTTGCTAATTTTTCAAGGTTGCGGACCTTGTCCGAGGTTGCAAACTTAACAGCTTGTGACAAAAAATAATCTCAACGTTTGCAACCAATTTGCAAAACTTTTGCAATTTTTTTGGCAAAATTACGACCAAATAAACAATTGTTCCATCATTAATTTAAAAAAATATGTTGCGTGTAACATAGAAGGTTGCAAATTAGTACAGCTGTTCGGGGTAGTTGTAAAAGTTATTCTATCGGTTTGCAGCACTTTTGCAATTTTTTCCTCCAATTTACAAACAAAAATTTTTTATAAGTTATTTTGTAAAAAAATTCAATGTTGCGCGCCTCAAAATAGGTTGCAAATCTAACACATTGTGGAAAATATTACAATAGACATTGCTTTAAGTTTGCAGGACTTTTGTAATTTTTTTCGCAAAGTTATAATAAATTAACATTCTTTTGCAATATTTAACATGTTCCGGACCTCGGGGATGGGTGCAAAATGAGATTTATTGTTATTTCAACTCACCCAATATTCCATCAAAATTTGAAAACTTTTGTAATTAAAGTGAATTGATTGTCTTTAATGACTGGCCTATAAGAAATGGAAATATAATCTTGAACAATATTATATGGTTAAATCTCTTTAAGTATAACTTTATATAGTCATATATGGTTTTATATACTAGTATATTATCATGTGTGATTATGTAAAAGTATATTTATAAGGTTAAAGATAATCGCATATATATGAATATATACTCTATAATGGATCTATTCATATAAATTTGTATAACTGTTATAAATATTCTTCTAATAGTATATTATTTTACTTGACAATATCAAATTAATATAAAATATATTATTTTTAGTTTCAGTTTACACAATTGCGTTTTAAGTCCGACAAAGTCCATATTGGCACGCAGTGCCAATTTAAAAAACTGAAACATGTATTTAATAATAATTGATATAAAGTAAAAAGGCTCACTGTATAAATCGACAATATGTGTGAGAGAGGCAATAGGAGCCCAGCGCGATACTCAGTGCGCAATAAATTTACCACGTGTAGACAAAAGAAACGAACGTTTCGGCCCTTTCTTTGGCCATCCTCAGCGTAAAACTAACAATATATTTAGTCGTTAATATCAATTCCGCGCAACGCAATTTCCTACTTCCTACCTTGATTGTAACATTTAACGCAATCAGACGCACAATAACAAATTAACGTAGTCACGATGATCACATCGGTCGATTATGTAGCGCATTCGCAATCACAAAACTTTCCAGGTATGGTACGCAGATGTATATTCCTCTATATTTGCCCGATCTCCGGTATGTCCGAACTCCGGCCGTACAACGCATCTCACCGCTCGACTCCCCGGTTGGATAGCCAAGAAGTGGCTGAGATTTCATGCACGGAAATTTCTTAGTATCTGCAATTTCGGAGTCAGACACACGACGTCAGTACACAAATGAGAATTAAAAAACTTTTTACAAATGAGTGACAATTGAGCAGAACTCACGGAAATTCAATGCATTCACTCTCGAGGCCGCTAATCCATCGTAAAATGTAACTGTATACGACGCTTTTATTCTACATGTCTCGGAGAAGTTACGTGAGACACTGCCGTGACTATCAAATTCGGAGGTCGATAAAGGACTCGAAACAATGATACACGCCGTCGTTATACATCGGTTCAGGAATAACAGTGTTGTGTGTTTATTTATCCGCGGAAAAAGTTAAATTTTTCGGAGCTTGTCGATAACGTTCAGGTAAATGTCAGGAAGGCATTCCGTGTCCGTCTGCAAATTCAAGCCGTTTTTTTGCCTCTTAATCTGTATCATCTCATTAGGCGTTATTAGGCGATATTAGGCGTTTATGATAATATTGTTCACTATCTAGAATTTGCACGTCATCCCATTTGAAATCATGATTACAGGCTTTCTTATGATCAGTAATGACAGAATGGCCCACAGTCTTTCGTCTAATATGACTCTCGTGTTCCCTAACTTCTCCGAGACATGTAGAATAAAAGCGTCGTATACAGTTACATTTTACGATGGATTAGCGGCCTCGAGAGTGAATGCATTAAATTTCCGTGAGTTCTGCTCAATTGTCACTTATTTGTAAAAAGTTTTTTAATTCTCATTTGTGCACTGACGTCGTGTGTCTGACTCCGAAATTGCAGATACTAAGAAATTTCCGTGCATGAAATCTCAGCCACTTCTTGGCTATCCAACCGGGGAGTCGAGCGGTGAGATGCGTTGTACGGCCGGAGTTCGGACATACCGGAGATCGGGCAAATATAGAGGAATATACATCTGCGTACCATACATGGAGAGTTTTGTGACTGCGAATGCGCTACATAATCGACCGATGTGATCATCGTGACTACGTTAATTTGTTATTGTGCGTCTGATTGCGTTAAATGTTACAATCAAGGTAGGATGTAGGAAATTGCGTTGCGCGGAATTGATATTAACGACTAAATATATTGTTAGTTTTACGCTGAGGATGGCCAAAGAAAGGGCCGAAACGTTCGTTTCTTTTGTCTACACGTGGTAAATTTATTGCGCACTGAGTACCGCGCTGGGCTCCTATTGCCTCTCTCACACATATTGTCGAATAATAATTGATATTGTGAAATATTATTAAGCATCAAGATCCGCTTCGACCGAAAACGGCACTTCTCATTGCTTATATGTTATTTTAAGTTTTTTTTTTTTAATTTTGCATAAAATACTTAATTTTTTTAATTGACATATTAATTTTTACTTTCCATGGAAAGGTTGAAGGTTTGGTTGAAGATCTGTTAATTTCCATGTAAAATTGTAGTATCTTATAAACATCTAAAAAAAGCAAATTTATGTAGATTTTCATGAATTCACGAGTTGTAAACGGCTTAAGGATTGTGTCGTTTTCTGTAGAACCTTGTAGTATTGTATGCAAAATTACAATTATTCACGAATCAGAAATTTATATAGGTAAAAAATTGTACATTTATGTATTTTTCTATTGGACTTTACAACAGACTATACGAAAATAAAAACATAAGTATTTTGACTTCTGCAAATTAAGAAGTTATTAATAATAGATGAATTTTGGAAGATTTGTGTAAAAATTTGTAACATTTAACTAAAAATTACAAATTTTAATTAGCCATTATTGTAATAAATTTTTTAGCTGTACAAACAAATCGGTATTTGTTAATATTTGTACGCAGTTGTAGTATTTTATGAGAAACTAAAAACTGAATTAGATTCTAAGTTGCATAGTTTTACGATACGTAAATTGTAGTAAATTTCTATAGTTATTTATAAATAATTGTAGTATTCTACAAGTAAGCAGATGTTTTAATTTTTTAAGATTTTGTTTCTTCTTAAATTTTTAAAATTGGTTGATCTTTGTACTATTTTTTATAAAATTGTAGTTTTTTATAAAATACTACTTGCAATAATTTCTTGATTTGAGAACATTATAATTTGTGGTACTATTTCGTAGATATTTCTATAAAAAAATAACTATTTCTACAAAAAATTAAATATTTCAACAAAAATGTACAAATTTCTATTTCTAGTTAAATTTTGTAGTTATTCATAGAAATTTTTTCTGCCAGGGTAGCCCCGACCACGTTTTTCAGTCTTTAACATATTGCCTATTTTAGATTATGCGGAATTAAGATTTGACGCTTCTCAAACCTGATAACTATATATATATATTAATTGATAATATTATGAACTGCTTACTTTAATTTAAGTTAAACTACTGTCGCACAGCAAATTTTTTGACTGTCGAAAAATGTGAATAATCGTTTTCGCTTTTTTTAAATGTATATAGCGTCTGCGAAAAGCATTGCAAGAAAACAAACAACGTTTAAATCTCTTACGTAGAGCATTTCTAAACTATTTGTTACATTGGTAGAGACGTCTGTCTCTTAAAATCTCAGATAGCAGTACCGTGGACATATAGCGTAAACAGATAGCCCCAATCTCTCCTACTCGGAAATATTCAGAAATACTTAGAATTCTTTAATTTTTTCTGAGTTTTTCTGAAAAATGTTTCTTATAAAATTCTTATAAAAATTCTGAAAAAATAATAAAATTTTCAGAGAAATTCTGATAAATAATATGAAAAATTCTGTGACTTTTTTCTACCAGGGTGTACTATTTTTACATACGTATTAGTTGTTTATGCCTGTCAATACGCAAAGTAACTGCTATATTTTTCAAACTTTCTTGTTAATAACGTTTTAATAAACAATGACCGACGGCTAAGACATTCTGGAAGTCACTCAGAAGGGTGACTTCGACAACATATATCAAGGTCAAGGTCATCAGAGAATAATCCGTATCTCTGCATAACTATCGCAATTAACTGTCGCGCTTACCTCCTGTACTCGAGATTGGAGGAAAATAAAGAAGAAAAAGTATAAATGCGATTGTAATAATATTAAATAACGAGATTTTTTAACGGTATTTTCATATATACAAAAAAATGTTACAAATGTTTTATTATAGAGGAGAAACATGCTCGCGATGAAACAATAGTGGAGAATCAAAATAAAGAGCTGGACGAACAATCATGGAGATCAAAGATACGTGTTCAAGAGGAATCTAAGGAAACTATGCTAATACTGCGTCCCTACAAAGCGAAGAAGACGATGACAGAGGAAAAAAGGAAACCTAACAAGAGCGGACATAGCTCTTGCACATCTTACAAGAGTCCTGACGCGAATTATTTTCCTCAGGAATACAATTTTTCGTCGTAACTGCTTCCTCGACTTCAATAACTTTTTGCTATTAGGCATTGCATATAGTCGCATTATCATCGATCATTCTACGACTGCAGTTAACATATGCCCGTAGGACCGTATAATAGCTCATTATCTGTGCCTATTAATTGCGATAGCCTTACAATTAGTACCAGTTGCACCAGCAATCTTGATAAATTAATTGTATAACACATCAAGTAGGCCTGTTACAATTTATTCCAACATTTTAACCCTAACTTTTCATTAGGGGTACTCAAATAAGTTAGAGTTTAATGGTTTGACAGGTTATGTCGGGTTAAAGTCGAGTAAAAAGTTAATTTTTAAACTTTGGGCGCGCTACTCTTTAAGGTTATGCAAAATACATCATTACAAAATACATCAAGACTCATTAACCTATCACATTAATCTTTGGGTTAAAAGTTTAAAAATTAATTTTTTACCTGACTTTAACCCGACATAACCTGTCAAATCGTTAAACTCTAACTTATTTGAGTACCCCTATTATAAGATTAATGAAAAAGAATAATTAATTAATCATGACAGCGGTGCAATCGACTATTGCATAAAACATTAGTATAACACATAACATTAGTGTATCTCACAACATTAGTATATCACATAACATTAGTATATCACATAACATTAATATATCACAATAATACACGATCAACGATTAATATTCACATAATAAAATCAATGCAAAACAGTATCAAGAAGTAGGGGAGACCGGGGTGAAGTCGTCACCGGGGCGGAGTCGTCATTGCAATTATCTCGAAATCTGTATGTTGTATGAACTCGCCATTAATACTGTAAACGCGGTTTATGATGCCCACGTGATCAACAGAGTTTAGTGAGGTTATGTGCCATGTTATGATTCTTATCGAGGCAAACGTTAAAAATCGGCACCGACAAAATGGTGACGACTTCGCCCCGGTCTTCCCTAATAATTGGGAACTGCCCAACATGAGAAATAATGCTGACGAGCTCAGAAATTTTGATGGTGTTTATAGATCATAAATAAATTAAGTTTTAATTCTGAGCTATTATAGTTATCATAATCGGAATACATTTTTCATTTTAACATGGTAGAAAGTATAGGAAGACAACTAAATAGGGATTTTATCATGTATTTTCAGCATCATGATTTTCTGCGTTTAATTGTTATAGGTTTAGATGTATAATATAATCTTCGATTTTTAAGATCAATAATCATGTTTACACGGCTCCAGTAATCTGTTTTAGTAACATTTAAAATTGTATATGTTAAATACTGTTGAAACGCTAATTTGTGCTGGCATTACAATAATTATTGTTACATTATACTAGATTCACAAATATGATTTTAAAGATTATGTAAATTATAGAAGTATTGATATGTTTACATTATTAGTTTCCCATAAGACAAATGATCTGCAGCATTTCATTCTCTAACTCTTGAGGACGGCAACTACTTTTTTATTTTGTAAACTGTCACTCGATTTTCATGAAATTTTGTCTATTAGGATAATTTAATAATGCTTTATTTATCTCTAAAATGAAAAATGCAAAATAGTGGATCCAATATAACAAAAATTTCCAAAAATATAATTTAATTATTGTAAAACTAGGTTTAGGAAAATTTTAACATTGCTAAATAACACCAAGTGTTACAATGTTACTAGTTTACAAAGTATTCCAGTTTTAGTTTATTTGAAGCTTATCAGTGCTATGCAAACTGTTAAGTATTTAAACATTCAAGTTACTCACATAAATGTAACATTTGTACTATTAAGTATCATCATCCTCAGTCCTATTACTCGTACCCGAGCGTGGTGACTTTTCTTCATATACATGTGTTGCGCACGTGGATTATACACATTGTATATGGGACCTACAGTTTAACGTCGATTCCAAACGGCTATACATATATTTTTTAAAAAAGTTCTCTTGGCAAGACATACTCTCGGTGGTTTGTCATTGCCTTCCGAGAGGAGAACGAGCGAATATAATTTTTCTAGCTTTACCGGGAATCAAACCCGGGACCTTTGGCTCAATAGACCAGTGCGCTGTCTACTAGGCCACGCTCGTCCTCAGATTAGATATAGACTATTAAGTATAAGGTCTTGGAAAACGCGGTGAGAGGAAATAACGAGTAAACTCGACAAACTTCGGTTAGACTTGGAAACATTCGGACGTTCGATAGCACACGGACACAGTATACTGTGACATGGATGTGCCTTCGCTTTGGTTGATACATCCGTGTACTGTCGAGCGTCCGAATGTTTCCGAGTTTCACCGAAGTTTGTCGAATTTACCTGTTATTTTACCTCGCGTTAATTTCTAGATCTCCCTTGTCCATAGTACTTCACGCTCTATCTCTTCCTAAGTCTATGCTTCTTCTTTCATTGGAGGTTACTACCCTTTTGAGTTTTGACATTTTCAGAATACATTTAAATTAGCAATCCTATTATATGTTACCCTAAAACCGAGTCTCACTTAGAAAAAATAGTCTTCCATAAGTTACTTTGTCAGAAAGTTTTCCTCCTCAAAGAGTTAAAATAGAAGTCAGAATTATATAGAAAAATAGATCTAAAGAAAAGAAAAAATTAAGACATCGACAAAATTTTTAGATTAATTAAAGAAAAAATTATATCAGTATCATCATAGACCTAGGATAAGATAGACGGAGCGTAAACTGCTACTATGGACAAGGGGGGTAAGGATAGCGCGGGAGGGGAAATAGACCCAAGTCTCGGCAAAGTTCGGTTAGACTCGGGGACGTTCGGACCACGTTACGCGCGCGTGAATTGAAGTTGTCGCATATGACGATCGCAAACGTCAAATTCTGCAAATAAAAAATAAATATGCAAATTCTGCATAAGTATTTACCGTAATTACAAAAATGCGATGCGCGTCACATCTTCGACGCCTCAGGCGCGCTTTCCTCCGTGGAAATAAAGTCGCGATTTCGAGCCCGCATTCAAATTAAGTACTCGCAGGATATTCCCGTGGGCGTTCGCGAGGCATCTCAGGATTTTCTAGTCGCTCGAGGAGCTCCCGGGGGTACCCGAGATTCTTCCGGAGGGCACGCTCGCGCGATGTCTCGACACCAACGGTGCCAGCAACAGCAACAGCAGCAGCAGCAAACTTTCTTTCCTTCGGTACCTTTCCAGATGGTCCAGAGCACCTCCCTCGTCGTTCAGCGCAACGTTAAGCCACTCGAATCCCTCGAACCTATTGCTCGAGGGGAAAAAAAGGCACGCGGAAGATGGGCAAGGTGATTCCCTATATGGCGGTCAATCCCGCCGTAGGAGCAACGCTTGCGGAAGAATGTAAACAATCTCGGAGATCCCCGTCCGGCGATATTCCCTCGCGGATTCTCACCGCGCGCCGCGCATCCTCCGCAACTCGACGACGCCGCGACCGACGAGCGACGAAATCTGTACACTAAATACCAATTAAGCACTTTATTTCCATGATACGCTTCTGTATTCTAGGGCTGCGTTCGGGGAGCGCGCTATTAACGCTATTGCATCGTTCTATCTTTATCGCTCATCAGATGTACAACAAGGATAGAATAACCAAATAGCGCTGATAGCGCGCTCCCCGAACAAAGCCTAGGTTATAGTATCCACCGTCCGGAGAAATGTGTCAATTTGACACTGTCAAATGTGTAATCGAACAAACAGCGCATCCCCTCCACATGCTGCCAACGCACACCAAAGCGCGAAGGCACATCCGTGTGCTGTCGAGTCGGTCGAGCGTTCGAATGTTTCCGAGTCTAACCGAACTTTGCCGAAATTTGGGTCTATTTCCCCTCCCGCGCTATCACCTACCCCGCAGGCTTACGCTCCGTCTATCTTATCCTAGGTCTATGAGTATCATGTAAATGATTTGGTAAAATAACATTAACAAGTGTATTTAAACATTCAAGTTACTCACATAATAAATGTAACATTTGTACTATTGAGTAGGAGAAAGGGGGGTAAGATGACGACCTTAAGGTTTGTCGATTTTTCCTAATTTCTGTGAGAATGTAAAAATAATGATCTATGTTTTTTAGATTCACTAAAGTCTTTTAGTAACTGTAAAAATTAAAAAACTCTAAATAAATTAGAATTTTTAAAAATTTACATTTTTTAAGAACGTGTCGTTTTCGTCATCTTGCCCCCATATGCGGGTAAGATGACTTTGTCGTGCCGTGCCGTGAAAGGGATCTCAGGGCTGGCACGGGGTCCGTAAATCCGCAGGGAATAAGGACAACACTCGCGAGATGTCTTAACACTTGCTTGTTTTATTAATAAAGTTGATTCTTAGTTACACTCGTTTCGGATTATTCAAGTACCCTGACTTGCGGGTAGATCGCGATAACAGTCACGCACAGATCGCGTTTCGATTTAAACTGACCCCCGCCTATCGCAAGGGCGGGCTTTTTATCGCGCCCGAGTTCATTGCCACATTGCCAACTCGGATAGCTTCCGAGTTGGTGTCGACACCCGGCTGTCAGCGCTTTTGTTTCCGGGCTTGTGTCAGCGCTTTTGTTGCATCGGTCTGTGACCGAGTAATTACCAAAACTTACGCTGACAGCTCGGTGTTGCAATTAGGCCATCTCGACTTCCGCCTCACAACATCCCTTTTCCCATGGAAAAAGAAAAAATGAGGTATAAGTTTTTCGTTAATATCTGTTTTATACAGGGTAGTCTTTTCTTTTTCCATGGAAATTACATTATCTTATACTCTATTTTCCAAGTTGCATTCGGAAGTCGCGTCGCGTCTTTCTTCGTTCTTTTCTTCACTACCCATATGACAGTAATTACGATCCCTATTATAATTACAACTATGGACACGGAGCCCACGGGATATCTCTACTATTATATAAAGGGGAAAAGTTTGTACTGTTGTTCGGGGTAATCTTAGAAACTATTGGACCGATTTTGAAAGTATTGTATATGAAGTAGGGGTAGAATTTCCCCGGGAGTGCTATAGGGTGTATAGTTTTTCGTTAGCGATCTTCTGGAAACCGGTTTTTTAATTTCTTCAATTTTTCGGGAAATAATTGACGGAATCTCAAAGAATTATATATGAAATAGGGGTAGAATTTTCCGGGGAGTGATATGAAGTGTATAATTTTTTGTTACCGATCTTTTTTGGAACCGGTATCTAAAATTTTTCCAATTTTTTGGGAAATAATGACCGAATCTTAAAGAATTGTATATAAAACAGGGGTAGAATTTCCTAATAAAGGGGTTACCAATTTTCGTCTAAAAAAAATCTATGTAATTGTTCTGATTTCTGCAAATTTTAAGATATCGAGCTAATTTTTTTTTATGGATAGAATATTATTATATTGAATTTGGCGAGAATCGGTGAAAGGTTGCCGATTTTTGCTTAAAAAGTGTGTAAGTTATACATGTCATATTTGTCATCTTATATAGAGTATCATTAAAGGAAGGTTGTTTCGAATTTGGCGAGGATCGGTGGAGGGGTTACCGATTTCTGCTTAAAAAATGTATAAGTTATTTGATGGATACAGTATTATTTAAGAAAGTTGTTATTGAATTTGGCGAGGCTCGGTGAAGGGGTTACCGATTTCTGTTTGAAAAGTGTATAAGTTATACATGTAATTTTATATAGAGTATTATTAAAGAAAGGTTGGTATTGAATTTGGCGACGATCGGTAAAAGGGTTCTTTCTTTATAAAAATCAAAATGACATATAATATGTGAAACCAATAGCTTATAATGACAAGAGAGTGAATTGATAGCAGGTCAGCTTAGTAATTTCACAAACCGATTACCGATTACCGATTTTATTCTTTGATTTTTTAAGTGAAAAATCGAGGTTCTGGGTACATAGCGAGCGAGCAATCTCAAAATTCCCGAAAAAACGCCTGGGTAAACCAAGGGATGATGTCGCTGATCGGTAAGTGAAATATCAGAAAAGCGGAAATGACTCAATAGTGTGAGACTCGAGTAGAAAAAAACCGGTTACGACATGTTTAATCCACGAAAACATTTATGCGGTCCGATTTGAAATTAGAGGCATTTAGTTATGATTCAAATTACGGATATCAATTTCATCCGAGTGTAATAATTGGGAAAATGGATGCAATATGTGATCATTGTCAAGTAAAAAAGTTTAAAACTTAAGCACCTAAAATGTGTTATTCATGCAGAAAAGTTAAACTACCGTCTTTAAATCAACCACCTGACACACTCCTTATGTTTGTCCACAATAAGAATATTAAAATACAAATGAAGTCGTTTCAAGAAAAACGACTCCCGGGCGAAGCCCGGGTAACCAGCTAGTATTACATATTTGTTAGAAAAGATGCTGACTTGGTTGTTTTCTAATTTCTCGTTTATTTCTTCTAGATTTAGGCTTAGTTTCGTTAGTTCTGCAGGATCATTAATTACAGGTTCCAGTCGTAATTCTGTTCCTGTTTTTCCGCTATCTTCAATATTTTTATTTATGGTTTTAAATGTAAAATTAAACTGTGGTAAATTCATTTGTACATATTTAATGTCTTTTAGTTTTTTTGTTTGTAGTGTTTGTACGTCTGTCGTAGTCAGTCTACAATTTTCATTTAACTTAATTTTTCCCGTTCTTTTTATTTCTATTTTATTTTCAGCCTGATCATTGCATTGTATGGTTATTTCTTGTCTAGACGGGGTGGAAAACAACCATGTCTGCAGTTCGGCTAATACTATCTAGAACGTCACGTTTGAGAGAATGTAACGTCGCTCGCAACTGTTTTGGTGTCTTAGCGTTTTTACAAATATCTGCACCTCGCATGGTGCGTGCGCTGTTACAAAATATAAGGGATAGTTTATTTCACATACAAATTTTGTGTTGGTGTGCGTACATTTACTAGATCACTCTCTTTTAGCATAAGGTAATTTCAGTTTTCTTTATCAATAGCTAAAAGGGTATACGTGGTTTTGGGAATTACAAATATATTTTTATTGTCGTACACCGGCAAGGGGGTTATGCGTAAAATTTCGTAATTAGGGTATGTAAAATTCGTAATTTATTGCATGTCCCCGCAGGGTTCGCAATCTACTACCAATACTATCCTTCTCCTCTCACTTTAACCCTTTGGACCAACGACTTAACGTCTCTTTCCGAAAGACGGAGCCCAGTTTTCTCCGCACAAGAGCCTATCTTGCACGGAGGGGCGCAGCTATCGGAAAAACATTCCATGCTTCATGGCTCTAGTGGACTCGAACCTGGTTTCTCAGATTACGAGTCTGGCGCTCTCTACCACTAGACCACACTGCCGCCCCTGTAATTAGGGTATGTAACAATCGGAAAAATTAGAATCGTGTAAACATTAGGATTATCGTAATATGCGTTTATTTCTACAAAATTCTGGATGGTGTTCCAATTTTCCATTTGTAATTTAAAAGGAAAGTGTGATCTTCGGGATAGGTGGGAAGTCGCTTCTTTTAATTCCGCTACAATGGCTTCAAGGGGTAGTAATCGCACGATTCGCAGTATTATACCGCTTTTCGTATAGGTAAGATATTCTATGGTATTCTCTACGTTGCTTATTAGGTCGGCGGTTATGACGGTTATTACTAGCAGGTGTTCGCGTCTATTTCTTCATGGCGTATTAATTTCGATACTCGCTGTTCTACCCGTTTTGTGATGTTCGCTAATAAATTCTCGTTATTGTTTATAGTTTGTTCTAACGTTTCTATGTGTCCTAACGTAGCGTTTATAACTTTAATCTGATGTTTTGCCGTATGCTGTATCGTATTTTGCTGATTCTGTATTAAGTTTATCTGTTCCTGTATTCGTCGTGCGTCGTCGGCGTCCATCGTTCCAAATAAAGTTTTACTTATTGTGCCTACTGCGTCTATTAATCCGCGTCGACTCGTCGTTACTTTATATATGGTCTGTAATCGTAACAGTAGCTGAGTCAGTTTTGCATTACTTTTTTCTGCTATGCGAAAAATATTGTTACACGCGTCTTGGTTATCGTCATCTAAGTTATTGCATAGCTCTTTGATCTGTCCGAGGTAATTTTGGAGTTGGTGATATCTTACTCCAAATGCCGCGACGTCAATTCCGATAGCTAATTTCCACGTTGCTTCCTTTAGTTGCATGGTTCCGATTTTCTCGAAGTAAATTCCAGGTTCACCGCTAAACGGTGTCACCTCGTACGGTGGTACGAGTTCCGGTCTCGTTTCCTCTGCGGGGTGTACGATGACAATGATTATCCTGTGATATTCGCGTTTAAGATATAATTTTTTTTTGTTTACTTATTAATATATATATTTTGCTTTATTCCTTTATAAATGCTTTTAAACGATTGACATGCAACATGCACGCGTAACGTCTTTCGTTTTATTTTAATGGTGTAGTTTACATTGCTATGTTTCTCAAGGATCACGTACGGTCCGGTCCATTGAGACTCGAGCCTTTTCGCTCGTCCGCGTCGCACTGTCTTGTCATGCAGTAACACTTTGTCGCCTACCTTAAATATCTCTTTATTTATTTTCTTATCGAACTGTTGTTTTGCCTTGCCTAATTTTCTGTTGGCGTTGATGTTTGGTCGAACTTGGCCTACTTGCCTCTGAGAACGTACGGCTCTGGTGGCGAAATCTGATGCGTCTGTCGCCGCGCTCAGCTTATCTTCTTCTAAATGAAATACATCGAAAATTTTCTCTATTGCTTTTCGCTCTTTGCTATTTAAATGATAGGTTTGCAATTGCTCGTGTAATTTTTTGAGTTGCGCTGAAATAGATTCGCGTTTTTTGGTTGCGTATAACGTGAGTACGTCAGCTGTGTAATTTACCGGCATCTCTTCTAGAATTACACGCGATGTGAGTGTCTTTACTGATTTTTCCACGCCATTTAACATGCTTATCGGGCATTCAAAATCTGTTGGCTCCATCAAACAGTGTCCGATGAATACTCTTGGTGTAGGTTCTTTACAGAACCTTTTACGATACCTACTCTGCTGCGGGGTGGTAAATTTACCTTCTTATATAGTTGGAGTTTAAATGCAACTTTGCCGATGTGTACTTGCTTTGTGGCGTATGAGATAACGACTTTGCGCTTTGTGAGGAAATTATTTCCCAGTATTCCCTCATAATCGATCGGGAAATCGTCTTCTACCACGTACATAGTATGTACGTGGTAGTATGTATGTACGTATATTCTTGCTTCCGAGGTCTACGGTTGCTTTTATCTTTTCGAAAGTGTGAATCTTGTGTCCCGTCACTTCGGTCAATGTCAGGCGTTTTTCTCGCACCATAGTATCGCCTTTTAAATTTCTTACTTTTATTAGCGTCAGGATCGCTCCTGAGTCTAATAAGAAAGTCTTGCCTTTCTTAGCTTCTTGAATCGGCAGTGTTATCAGGTTTAAAATGTGTATGTTATACTTTCCCGTTATCTGCGACACTTGATACTCCTCGGCGGCTCGTTCCTTATTCTTCTTTAGTCTCTCATCTTCTTCGCTGCCGCTACTGAAGGAAGATTTATCGCTCGTTTCTCGCAACTACTTTTTTCTTACCTTTAAACTGTTTACTGGCGCCTTTTTGGGGGCGTCCGTTTTCGATCGGCTTGATTGTTCCGTGTTGGGTCGTCCGTTCAGCGACCAACATTCTTTTTGCTTATGCCCGGTCCTTTTGCAATAGGTGCACACGAGTGTATTTATTATGCTGATCTTATCCGCTTTCGACAACGAGAATCTATTTGCGTGTCGGCTCGTACGGCAATCTCGCCCGTAATGGCCTGTTTCTTTACATTTGTGGCACTGTATTGTCGCGTTTTGCGAATATTGCGCTCGTTCCGTATTAAATTTATTTCTGTTTGTCGGCTGTCCGTTCCGCGGAGAGGGGCTTTTTACTTTTTCTTCCGCACTGGCGCCGGTTATTGCTTCCTGCAAAGTTCTGTATCGCTGTGCTCAGACTAACATTTTAATGTCCTCGTGCAGCCCTATTTGGTAATTATAGAGAGCTTGCACCTTTATACTGTCGAAGATCGCTTTTTGCTGTTCTTGAGAATGCCCTTGGCCTTCCTCCATGGCCTCGTATAATTCTCTAGCTAGCTTTCTACGCATTGCCCGAATTCCTGCGCGCTTTCTCTTGTTTTTTGCTTCAGGGAGTTAAATTCTAGTTGCAGATGGGTCATGCTGCGCTTTTCTAGATATTCTGTTTCTGGTTCACGTTTTAATTGTTCAAAATCATGAATGTCGCGCGTGTTAAAATATATTATGGCCTTTTCTTTAAATTTTGTGCATAAAATGGCCTCTAAAAGCATTCGTTTGCGGGCTGAATGTTTTTCATCGCGTAATTATTTGCGTTTAAAAATTCGCGAACGCGCTCACGGGAATCTCCGTTTATCTCGAATTTTATGTTTCGAGCTTCCTTCAAGCTGAGGAGCCCGTTGCGTTGTCCCGGTTGATTTCGGACGTCGCCAAGCGTTTGCCCGTATGTAATGTCTGATGGACCATTACTATGTACGCGTCGAACTCTGTCGTTTGAGCGTTCAAAAGTTGCGGCCTCTATTCGATTTACGCAATCCTATACATCACGTAACGCGTTTAAGATTTCGTCGAGCATGGAGTTTTGTGCTTCTGGACATGCTCTAGCCGGCTCGGGGGTTCGGCTTTGGTCAGTTGCGGGTGGTCGTCTGTTTACAGTGAACCTAAGTCGTACTATTTCTGCATCGACTTGCTCGGGTGTCACCGGCATATCCTGAATCTCGTCGCGGGGTACATTAACTTGAGCCGCTCTTCCTTGTTGGCTCATTTTTCCGGCTTTGGGAGTAAAATCCTCTTCTTCCAGATCAAACATGCTACTGTCGTAGGACGTTAACGAGAATTCTTCTCTTCCGGAGTTATTACTCTGCGTATCGGCCGATGTATCCAAACGTGCGTCTGCGTCTGTCGGGTGCAAGTCTTTCTATGTCGTTATCGCGATCGTTATTCTCGCCCGCTAAACTCGCGTCTATGTCTTTGAAAGAAAATTCGCGTTCCATCACAACGTTCGGGTGCAGTTCTAGCACCGGCGTGTTTTCGTCCGAATATCGCGATTCTAGATTCCGGCGCACGAAGTAGTTACACTAGGGGAGTTCTAATTCGGGAGCACCGAGGGGGAGGGGTGAGAAAGGGGGTATCGGATTGCGCGGGGAGGTAAACGGGGCAAGGGGAGGGGGTATCGGATAACGCGGAGAATGAGCCGGGGAAGGGGGTACCGGATTACAAGGATATCGGATTACAAGGGTATCGGATTACAAAGGTATCGGATTACAAGGGTATCAGATTACAAGGGTATCGGATTACGGGGGTGTCGGATTACGCGGGGGAAGGGGGCGGGGTGACCTTGACATACCACGTGTATGACTCACATGTATGACTCACCGGAATGACTCACGTGTATGACTCACGTGCACAAGTATGGTCGCGTGGGGTGTCCGCGTTCGCGTTCGCGGTCGTGCTGCGGGGTCCGCGTGGGGGGTCCGCGAAAGGGGGAGTCCGCGGTCGCGCCGGGAGGCTCGCGTGAGGGTGCGCGTTCGCGCCGCGGGCGCGTGGGAAATCCTACCTTAGATTCGACGAGGGGGGACCCCATGGCCGCGGCCCTCCCTTCGTCTTAACGCAGCCAGCAATGACTCTTGCGGATCTTGGGAACCAGAGCGGCGGACACGAACTGCCTGAGCCCTCGCTACGCGGTTCGCGTAGGCAACCAACGCCTCGTCAACGATACGACGAAATTCCCGGCCCTCCGCCAGGCAGAACAGCTACTCCCACACGCGTCCGATGCCGGGTGGCGTGCCCACCTGAGATGTCTGGAGCGGGGGCGCGGGAGCATCGAGCTCCAGCTCCTGAATTTCGCTCTCCTCTATGTTCTGAGCGTCTTGCAGGGGAAGGCGCGGAGACATAAAAAAAAACACGTCTACCACTTTGCGCGAACTCGATGAGACTGAATTCAATGACGGTTACAGAACGGAGAAGTCGCCAGAGAAAAATATAATGACGGTGTATAAAAATATAATGAAAGTCGCAATACGTCTTGCACTACAAAGGCAAGCGCCGACGTCCGCCAGAACATCGGCGCCTCGCTTCTGTTACGGTATGCGATATTTGTTTGTAATTCAAGTAGCCGGGGTTCTGGCGAACGTCGCATATACGGCTCGAATAGAATAGAAATGCGAAGAAATTATAGCATGATTTATACTTAAAAATTACTTTTTTATTTTTTTTCTTCTTTTACATATTTTTTTGACGCATTGAACCTGTCGGAACATGTTTCGCGGGCGCCGTAAACAAATTTTTTCTAGAAAAAGGGGGTAATTATCGCGTAGACTAAACAATCTATTCACGCAGTGCGCTAAACAGAAGAAGAAATGACGTCATCGACGATGATCGACCCGATGACGCATCGAACCTGTCGGGACATATTTCGCAGACGCCGTAAACAAATTTTTTTTAGGAAAAGGGGGTGTTATTGCGTAGACGTATCTATTTCACACTATTTTTTACAACGCAGTACGTAAAACAAAGAAAAAAATGATCTTTCAAGATTCAGTTGAAGCGAGAGAGAGAGAGAGAGAGAGAGAGAGAGAGAGAGAGAGAGAGAGAGAGAGAGATTGATTGGTTTATTTTATGCCATAGTCAATGACTTTAGGCAAGTAATGAATTACAAAGGTAGAACAATCAAAAAAACAAAAAAGTTGTAAATAAGAACAGAAGTAATGCAAGATAAGAGAAGCAGTATAAAATAATATAATATAATAGCGACAGATGTGCATTGAGCAGCAACCAGCAGTGGAACTGCAACCTAGACGGAGGAATCAATAGAGTGAAGAAAAGGATTGAAGCACATTGCTAATAACCCGCAAAAAATGCACAGAGCGATGGAAACAAGTCACAGATTCTACACGCAAGAAACGCAAGAACAATTATTGAACACTAAAAAGTTACTTAAACTAATTGACGTATAAGCGATAGGTTGACACTCTCACTACGATCATGCATAAGGCAGAGACTAATAAGACTCTAGATAGAGCTACGCTCAAGCGAGAAAAGATAGTCTTAAAAGCTTACTCTTAAAAGCGGCGACAGACGTTGCTGAAACAACATCATTAGAAAGCGAGTTTCAAAAGTAGATACCCGCGAGATGAAAGGACGTGCGATAGGTTTCAGTTCTGTAGATGGGAACATGAAAAGAGTGCGGTCGTAGCGCCAGTCGTGACGATCGCCTGACTGAGGGGTCATGATGAACGAAAATTTCAGAGAGGTAACTAGGAGATAAGTCATGGGACACCTTAAACATTTCAATACCAAGAAAGTAAAGACGGCGGTACTTGACCGACAACCACCCCAGTCGATGCCGGTAAGGCATGATGTGTTCGTCACGCCTTAAATTAAAAATAAAACAAATAGCACAATTTAAAAGTCTCTGAAGCCTAGTATTTAGCTCCTCGGTCACGTCGTTGTATACAAGAGAGCAGTAGGGCAAAGGCAACAAAGGCAAAATCAAGGTGGTCACAAGTTTAACACGTAGATTAAGTGATAATGAATTCTTATGAAATTTCAGTTTGTGCAGTGTAAAGTGTACCCTTCTTGAAATGTGTGAAACGTGACCCTCACAAGATAGGTCGGAGCGCATGATGACTCCGAGGTTTCGAGTCTCCGTAACAAATGGGATGGATGTACCGCTAACTGAAATAAGAGGTAGGTCATTTAGATTTAAGTGACTAACATGACTCCTGCTTCCAAAAATCAAGACTTTTGATTTCTTAAAATTGAGTCAATCCGTTGGTTGCAGCAAATTCTGAGATGACACCCACGTCATGTGCGACAAGCTGTAAAGCAACATTCAGTTGACTAAGGGGACTTCTGCGATAGATCTGTGTATCATCAGCAAATATAATGCGCTCGGTAAACCTGAGCAAGGCACCGATGTCGTTAATAAATAAGGAGAAAAGAAGAGGACTAAAACGGATTCTTGTGGAACACCAGAAGTGACAGACAGCCAGTCAAAGAACACGCCCTCCAAGTCAACGACAGCCTGACATCGGCCTGTAAGATAGGAAAAAATTAACTTGAGGGCAGAATCAGAAAACCCTAGTTGTCTGAGTTTGGTCAACAGTAGAAAATGACACACCGTGTCAAAGGCTTTGCTGAAGTCGAAGAGGACTAGAATCAACACCTCACCCACGTCGACGCCATACTTAATGTCATGGAGCAACCGCAGCAAAGCAGACTGGGTGGAATAGCCTTTCCGGTAACCGGATTGCCGGTCATCGAGAATATGATGAGTAGCTATGAAGTCCGAGATTTGGCGGTGTAGAATTTTTTCGAACAACTTAGAGAGTTCGCATAGATTAGCAATAGGCCTCGTGTCTGAAGGAGAAGCAGGAGATTTAACTTTAGAGAGCGGGCGAAATATGGCTCGCTTCCGCAAAGACGGGAAGTAACTGAATTTAAGACAACAATTAAAAAGTGTGGTAAGGAGATTACCAATCCGGGGCAGGGCTAAGGCTATGGCGTATAATGGTAGTTGATCACAACCCGAGGTAAGGGAAACAGAAGAAGTGGAGACAAAGGAGCTAAGGTCCTCAAAGGTGATCTGAGAAAAACAGAAAAGTGGTGCGTCAGGTACTATGGATGAGATGATGTCAGAAAATTGAGAAAGTGTACAAGAAGGAAAGCAGTTGGAGATGGAGGCATAATAGGCATTTAAAATATCACGAGAAAAAAAGTTGAGCGGAGAAGATAGAGGAGACTCAATGAGACCAAGACTGGCAAGCTCACGCCATAACTTGGATGGATCAGAAATAACAGTCAATCTCTCCATGTGATAGCGCTCCCTGGCCCTTCTCAAGTCGTCTGTGAGATCATTTCTGTATTGCCTATAGATATGAAAATCGAGAATGTTTCGCGATCTTCGGGCAGTATTATAAAGACGGTTGCGATGTTGAATTCTGCGAGCAAGTTGGTCAGTAAGCCAAGGCGCAGCTGGGCGAGTAACATGAAAAGTGCGGATGGGCGCATACTCGTCAAGACTGGAAGTGAAGTCATTAGTTAAGGTATTTAAGATGTCATCCAAGTCTGGCTCACTAAGATTCATTTGGCTGAAGTCCTCAGCAAAAGATGAGGACAACGTAGAGGTGAGAGTCTCGACGAATCCTGGCCCATTGAAATCCATGTAGCTGCGTCGAACTAAAGTACGATTCGAGGCAGATGGAACCACAAACGTGTACTTCAGCTCAATTAGGTCGTAACCGTTAATAAAGGAAGCATCCGATTTACGAAACCATAGGAGTTTATCAAGGCTATCGACTACAAAAACGTCTAACCATGAGTCGGAAGAGCGAGTGTGAAAAGTCGATCGCGAATCGACAATGTTGAGCGACAATTGTGAGACCATGTCTCTAAGGTGATCAGATTCATAAGATGAAGCGAGAAGATTACAGTTTAGATCACCTGAAATGATAATATTTTTATAGTTATGCATGAATGTAGTGAGAGTATCAACATATTTACAAAAATTTTTTCCCTTAGGTCTACGATACATTGACGTGAACAAGAGAGGCTCACAATCATCGCCCCGAATGTCCAAAATAAGAAATTCAGGCTCATTCGAGAAGACGAGAGGAGACGACGCCAGAACACGTGCTCGCAGCGAGTCGTGGATGTAGCAAGCGACACCCCCTCCCTCCCTGCCATCCCTATCAGCACGCAACAAATAATATCCAGGAATGCGAACTAGATCGTCGGAGATGTGAGAGTGAAGCCAGGTTTCAGTAATCGAGATAATGTGAAAGAAGTTCAGTGCGATGAAGGCCTGGATTTTGACTCTAAGTGGGCAGGAAGGGAGCAGGCGTTAAAGCAAGCAATGCCAAGGCGACCACGCGAAGCAGGAAGATCCACATCTGCCGCAACAGATCACTGAAGCTCCGCAAGATCGGCCTCAGAATCAATAAGAATAGGAGGTAGACCTTGAGCCTTACGGACAAAGATACGACCATCCCTAGTCCAAACATGCTTGTAAGAAAATTGCTTAGCCTTGACTCGCGCTCGACGCAATAAGTTGTAGGTTTGAGTTGGAAGCAGTTCGTTTATGTAAATGCTACCGGGAATGCCCCCCGAGAACACATCACTCACCGCAAGCCGGCGCTTACCACGGCTCGGATGATGTGGTCGCGGATCTCGCGCGATTTAAGCACTACAATTATGGATCGCGTTCGATTAGCAGAACGGTCCTGTTCAAAGGCCGGACACGATCCCGACGCATCACCCGACGACACAGACACTCCACGCCCAGCCACGTCGACGTATCTCCAAAACATCCGAGATCAACCGAGGCACCCCGAGCGCGTGAAGAACACCGGTTACTAATTCATCGGCTGTTAAGGCTAGAGAGTGAGGAATGCCCGAGACGATAATATCGGACGTTCGGGGGACACATGACGCAGCAGTCAGGGCGACATCAACACCCTGAGAGCCAAAGAGCACAGAGCTCCGAGCCTCCAACGAAGCGATCCTATCACTGTGACTCGCGACGAGTTTGATGACGTCAGGAAGCTGGTTCAGCTTATTCGCAAAATCAGCATTTACCGCCTCCTGACGAGTTATGAATGCGGAGATTTTCTTGTCCGACTTCTCGAACGCGGCGTTGAAACTCTTGTCAGATCTGTCAAGCCTGTCGGCAAACCTCTTATCCAACTCATCTATCCTGGTTAAAATAGATCGGAGCATCGGTAGTAAGAGATTGGGTGCCAAGGGGAGAAACTCCCTCCGCAAGCGGCGACGAGACAACGTTCCTGCGATCGCCGACATGAGGTGCATGAGCGTCAATGGGCAGCGATGGCATGGTCGGTAATCGAGCCAAGCAGCACCCACTGACTGATTTCGTATTAAGATACGCCTTGACGCAGCCAGGGTGAAATTCCCTGGTGCATTCGCTGCAAGAGACGAACTGCCCAGCAATTGATTTTGAGCATCTGGTGCATGTTCGGTCGCGCTGCATGAGGGATGTAGGATTTCACTGTCTCCGACCGAAAAAGCCCACAAGCGCAAAAATCCTCGACGGAGACACACAACACGCTGATATGATTTCACAGATGATTTCACAGTTGGTGATAAGAAGCGATCAATCAGACGAGGGCAAGGCAGTCCACGCCAACAAGGATCGCGACGGAGACATACAGCACGCTACAATTGGTATCACGAAGCGACCAATCAGGCGAGGGCAAGGCAGTCCACACTAGTCAGAGCAGGCACACACCGCTCAGACGCACCGAACAGAGAGCAGACAGGCAACCCAAGAGCAGTAAGGTGCAGAAAGAGCAGACCAGGAAGCAGGCACATGCGCAACGGGTGGACGCCTCGGCTCGATTAAGACCAAGATTCCACGACGATACCAGAAGTGAGGTTAGGATGACTAAAGAGATTTGACCCAAAAATGCTAGGAACTGGGAGGCAATTTCATAGAAAATAAAAATCACGCGCGTCAAGCAACCAAAGACTTGCAAGAATCTGCAAAAAAATATAGCCCGAAGGCAATTAACGGCAGCAGAAATGTTGACTTGAAGAGAGAAAGGGAGAGAGAGAGAGAGAATTTATTATGCCCAAGCCGTAAGTAAAGGGCAAGGTATACAGCATAGCAGTGTATAGTATACAAAAGAGAAAAAATATATAAAAATATATTTTTTTGTGCGTGAGAGCGGGTCGAGCAGGGAGTACGCGAAACGCTAAAAGGGGAGAGTGTCGAGCGGATAGCGGCCGCGGGCGAGGAGTGTGGGAAATATAGACGGCGCGCAGGCCGGTGAGGGAGTTGGGCCAGGGGCATAGAGTATAAAAAGAGAGTCGGCCTAGAGATAATGATCGGGAGGACAGGGTATGATGAGGGGGCAGAGAGAGAACAAAGAGCGGGAGCGTCAGTAGCATCGGGAGCGGGAAAGGAGAGGACGCAAAGAGGAAAAAAGAAAATGTAGGAATGCAGGAAAGAGGGAGGGAGAAGGAAGATAGAGATAGCAAAAAGCCTTCCGTGTTTTTGGACTGGGGGGAAAAGGAGAAAAGCGAATGGAGGAAAGATATGAGGAAGTGGAGGGAAGAAGTGAAGGAGGTGATGAGTGATTTGAGGGAGGTGAAAGGGTGGAGGGAGGATTTGAGACAGATGATGGAAGAGATGAAATAGGGGCTCAGAGAACAGGGGTGATTGATGAGGGGGGAGGTGGAGGAGTTAAGAAGAGAGTGTAGGGAGCGAGAGGAGAAATGGAATAAAGAGAAGGAGAAGTTGGTGAGCTGCATAAAAGGGCTGGAAAGGAAGGTAAAGGAGTTGGAGAGAAATAAAGAGGGGGATGAAATGAGAGGTAGGGTAATGGGGGAGAAAAGAAGCGGGGTGGGGGACAAGATAAGAGATTTGGAGAGAAGGATGGAAAAAAAGAAGCGTGAAAAAAGAAGAAAAAATATGTTGATTAAAGGATTGGAGGTTAAAGAAGGAAAGAGGAGAGAGGCGGTGGAGGAAGTGCTAAACGTTATGGGGGTAAGAGGAAATATAGAGGAGGTCAAGAGAGTGGGGGGGACAGAGAGGACAGAAAGATGGTAGTGGTAAGGATGAAGAGTGAAGAACAGAGAGGAGAAATCATGAAAAGAAGAAGAAAACTGAAAGGAAGGAAGGAGAGGATTATGGAGGACTGGACGTGGAAAGAAAGAAAAATGAGGTGGAGGTTAGAGGAATTCGCGAGAGGGGAAGAGAGAAAAGGAAGAAGGGTGAGAATAGGATATGGAAAGCTATGGATAGATAAGCAATGCTGAAAATGGGAAGAGGAAGAGGAGGTTATGAGGGATGGGAGGGGAGATAAAAGAAGAGAGGAGGAGGGGGGAGAGAAAAAAAGGAGAACAGAATAGTTCTGACACGATGCTCGAAATGCCCCGGGAGGGGGCATGTTCGCCGTCGATGGTAAGCAGCGCAATCTGAGGAAGCCCAAGTCCGCTAACAATACTAGACACAAGCAGACAGAGGAAGGAGAGAAGAGAGGGAGAAAGGGGGAGGGAGAGAAAAAGAGAGAGTGGAGCGTGGCTTTTTGGAACGTGGCCGGGCTAGAGAACAAAGATAAGGAGTTTTGGACAGGGGTGAAGGAATGGGATGTGATGGTGTTGCTGGAAACATGGTTGGATGATAGAGGGTGGAAGAGAGTTAAGGAGAGATTGCCGGGAGGGTATGAGTGGAAAGTGCAGACGGCGAAGAGAGAAAATAAGAAGGGAAGAGCGATGGGGGGAATGGTTATGGGTATAAAGAAGGAGTTAGTGGAGAAGGGAGAAAGGATTGTGGGGGCGGGAGAGGGGATCATGACGGGCAAGGTAAGAGTGGGGGAGGAGAGATGGAGGATAGTGGGAGTATACGTAGGAGAGGGCGTGGAGAAGGCGCTAAGGGGGCTGGAGAGGTGGATGGAAGACAGAGAGGCAGGAGTTAGAGTGTTGATTGGGGGAGACTTCAACGCGAGGACAGGAGAGAAGGGGGAGCTGGTAGGTGAGGAAGGAGAGAAAGGAGGAGAAAGACGGTCAAAGGACCGGATTATAAATAGGGAGGGTAGACTGATGTTGAATTTCCTGGAAGAAAGAGAGTAGTGCATCTTCAACGGAAACACAAGAGGATATGAAGAGGGAGAGTTTACATATACAGAGGAAAGGGGGTGCACAGTAATTGATTATGTAATAAGAGAAAGAGAGGTAAAAGATAGAGTAGAAAGGATGAGAATAGGGGACAGGGTGGACTCTGATCATCATCCGGTAGAGGTATGGCTAAAAGGGGAGCGGGTAAGAGGGAAAGGGGGCAAAGGAGAATAAAGGAATTGGAGGGGTGTATTGAGTAAAAAAGGGAGAACTAGGTTCAGGCAGACACTGGGAGGGGTAGAGTTGAAGGAGAGGGGGCTGGAAGAGGAGTGAGAGGAGATGGAAGGGAGGCTAAAGGGGGCAATGAAAGAGACGGAGGAGGAATTATATAAGGAGGAAAAGAGAAAAGTGGGCTGGTGGGATGAGGAGTGCCTAGAAAAGAAGAGGGAGGCAAGAAGGGAACTAAGGAGATGGAGAGGGATGGGAGGGGGGAAAGGAGTACAAAAGGAGGAAGCAAGAGTTTAGGGAAATGTGTAAGAGGAAAAAGGAGGAGAATGAGAGGTGGAAAAAAGGGCGGTGGAGGTGAAAAGAGAAAGTGAAGTATGGGAATTAGTTAATAGAAAGAGGAAAAAGAGGAGGAAAGTAACGGAAGGGATAGAGATGGCGGAGTAGAGGGAGCATTTTATGAAGTTACTTTGGGGGGGGGGTAAAAGAAAGGGTTGTCAAGAGAGGGAGAAAAAGAAAAGGAAAAGGAGAGGAAGGTGAGGAGGAAATAAGTATGGGAGAAATGAGAAGGGTCTTAAAGAAAATGAAAAAGGGAAAAGCGGCGGGGGTAGACGGTATTCCGAGCAAGGTGTGAAAACACGGGGGAGAAGAGTTGGCGGAGTGAGTGAGAGGGTTTTGGAACAAAGTATGGAGAGGAGGAGGGTGGCCGGATAGCTGAAAAGAGGGGGTGATTGTGCCCATAGTAAAGAAAGGGGAAGAGGAGAGGGCAGAAGACTACCCTGCTTTCCACTTTATACAAGGTGTATGTGGCGGTGTTAGCCGAGAGACTGAGGGAGGAAGTGGAGCACAAGGGTATCATCCCGCCGAATCAAACGGGATTTAGGAAGGGGATAGGGACGGTGGACAACATTTATGTGCTTAATTACCTAGTGAATAGGCAACTAGGAAGGAAGGGGAGAAAGGTGGTGGCGCTGTTTGTAGATCTAAAGGCGGCATTTGACTCGGTGGACATGGAGGTGTTGATGGAGGCGCTGAGGGAAAGGGGGGTTAGGGGGGCCTTGGTTGAGAGGATAGAGGAAGTATTGAGAAAGACGAAAAGTAAGGTTAGAGCGGGAAAGGAGCTGGGGGAGTTTTTGGACAGCAAGAGAGGTAAGGCAGGGGTGTCCGCTGAGTCCGCTGCTTTTTATTATATTGTTGGCTGACTTGGAGGAGAAGATGAAAAAAGTCAAGTGGGGAGATCAGGCTGGGGGAAGGAAGGGTGTATGACCTGGAGTTTGCGGATGACATGGTGCTGCTGGCGGAGAGCGGGATCCGTTAGCGCGCGGTGCGATAGCGCACAGCCCGATAGCACACGTCAAATTTAAAATAATTCCCAATAGCCCACATCCCTTTAGCACACGTCCCGATAGCACACCAAATAAATGGCGCACTATCCCGATAGCGCACCAACTAATATGCACATTTGCCCGATAGCACACAAGAAAATGAAACATAGTACCGATAGCGCACGAAATGTTGGAAGCATTATCCCGATAGCGCACGCACGTTTCTTTCCCGATAGCGCACGAGGAGCGCTAAACGGACGTGTGCTAAAGAGAAAAGACGCGTTTCTTTCCCGATAGCGCAAGAGGTGCGCTAATGGGACGTGTGCTAAAGAGAAGAGACGCGTTTCTTTCCTGATAGCACACGAGGTGCGCTAATAGGACGTGTGCTAAAGAGAAAAGACGCGTTTCTTTCTCGATAGCGCACGAGGTGCGCTAATGGGACGTGTGCTAAAGAGAAGAAACGCGTTTCTTTCCTGATAGCACACGAGGTGCGCTAATAAGACGTGTGCTAAAGAGAAAAGACGCGTTTCTTTCTTGATAGCGCACGAGGTGCGCTAAAGGGACGTGTGCTAAAGAGAAAAGACGCGTTTCTTTCCCGATAGCGCACGAGGTGCGCTAAAGGGACGTGTGCTAACGAGAAAAAGAAACGTTCATTTCCCGATAACGCACGAGGTGCGCTACAGGGACGTGTGCTTGTGTGAATAGACGCGTTTCTTACACTTTGTAGAGGAATGAATATGTATCGCTAAAATAAAAGTATTTGTAAAATTTATGTTAAGAAACTTACACACACACACACACACACACACACACACACACACACACACACATATATATATATATATATATATATATATATATATGTAAACTATGTCCATACCTTGAGTATGGTATCTGAATATCTGAAATAATATAATTACATTTCGACGTTTTTCATATGATTTATTGCCTGTAAATAATTAAGAATTGTACTTTACTTCTTCTCGATTAAGATCTCATGTATATTAAAGAATTCTGTTACCATATTCCAAAATATATATTATGTGAGACGGTACATACGTATATGTAAATGCAGAAGTATAATCATTACAAATATAATTATCATAGTGATACAGATTCAATTCTCTATAAAGTTTAAATACTCAATACAATATAAATGTAAAGGAGGGAGTGTAAAAGTGGCCGTTTTGTGCCCCGATGGGAAACCTGTGAAACATTTTTTTCCACCTTATTTAAGGTTGAAATAAGAAGAAAATAATGGTCATTTACCTAGGAAACCACGGGAAATATTTTAAAATCTATGATAAATGTGTTTGAAACGTCTGTTAAAATAATTGTGTTTGAGCGGTTTAATAAAAGATGAAACGTTTTAAAACAAGCACTACATTTCTATTTAATGAATTTTACATCTTGAAATTGTATATAATATTTTTATTACATGTTTAATATATATTTTTTATTATATATATATATATATTTTTATACTTTCTGTACATACACATATATGCAGTCACAACATTTATCTTGTTATTTCTGTCCTGTTTTCTTACTATGTCAACCATTTATGAAAAATTCAGATGTATTTGAAAGATTACGAAATTTAGTGTTCAGAATCTGATTCAGATGAACCCTCATAATCATCTTCAAAATAATTATTTAAATAATCTGCAGGTAAATGTATTATTGGTTGATATACAGCAAACCCGAAGTACCATAAAATGGACGCAATTATAGATGCAATTATTGGTCACACATGTGGCTACAAAGTAGGAAAGGGAATTGTCGGTTGCTGCTCTCACGTCGCAACAATTTGATGGTACTTTGAGTTTGCACATCAACCAACAATACATTTACCTACAAATTATTTAAATATATAATTATTTTGAAGATGATTATGATGGTTCATCTAAATCAGATTCTGAACACTAAATCTCGTAATCTTTCAAATGTATCTGAATATTTTTCATAAATGGTTGACGCAGTTAGTGAGGAAACAGAACAGAAATAAGATAAATGTTATGTGACTGCATATATGTGTATGTACAGAAAGTATAAAAAAATATATAAAATAAAATATATATATTAAAAATGTAATAAAAATTATATATATACAATTTTATGATGCAAAATTCATTAAATTTTAAACACATTTATTATAGATTTTAAAATATTTTCCATGGTTTCCTGAGTAAATAACCATTATTTCCTTCTTATCTCAACCTTAAATAAGGTGGAAAAAAATGTTTCACAGGTTTCCCATTGGGGCACAAAACGGCCCCACTTTTACACTTCCTTCTTTGAATCATTCTTTGAAAATAAATTATTACAAGATATTTATCTAGTGACACAGATATATATATATATATATATATATATATATATATATATGTAACGGCCTATCTTTAGGATCGAACGCGGACTAGCTCGCCGGATCAGGAGTTCGATAGATGGCCCAGAGACAATAATCAGTTAGATGGTTTATTCAGCTTGACAATTGCAGAAAGGATCGCAGCGCAGCGCGGTCTTCGGTACGATCAAAGGGGGAGCGCGATAGTTACAGCGAAGGGATCGTGCAGGTGCACTCGGCGCGGTATACGAAATGACGGGACGCGGTGTGACAATGCTGGACGAACGCGGTATTTTACAGTGACTTCAGATAGTGCATGTGCACTCGGCGCGGTATACGGAATACCGGGACGCGGTGTGACAACGCTGGACGAACGCGGTATTTTACAGTGACATCAGGTAATGCATGTGCTCTCGGCGCGGTATACAAAACAACGGGACGCGGTATGACACTGCTGGACGAACGCGGTATTTTACAGTGACCTCAGGTAGTGCATGTGCACTCGGCGCGGTATACGGAATAACGGAATCGCGATATGCGGTGCGGTGTGTACAGAAAGGCGGTACTACCGTATGGCCAGGAACGCGATAAGCATGGCGCAGGATTCGGAGTCCCGGGGCGGCGGCAGCGAAAGCTCTCGTTGCGAGGCCGTGCGTGCTCGACCCCGCGTGACCGTGCCGTCGGGAGTTTGGTGTGATGGAGTGCGGAGACACCTAAAAGCACTCAGTCGAGACTCGGAGCTCCGGACCTCGTTAGTGTGTCGCCTTAGGATACGAAGGGTAGGCTTCGTCAAGAACAACGGAATGCTGGCGATGAGACGAAGTGTTTGCTCTTGCTGGCGCGCCGGGTTATATACCGCTCGGCGCGGCGTGTTCGGTAGGAGGGAGGCCGATCGTCAGGCGGGTCGCATAGTGGTGGGAACAGTGCGATCTCGCGCGCTTGTCTTCGGCGGGGATCGGCTCCCGTCGGTTTTCGTCGGGAGACACCGGTGCCGCGCTTTGCTTGCGCACACGGTGCGTTTGGACTTGGACGTATTAAAAAATGTAGGCGCACCGCGCCCTTGTCTTCGCCCGACTGATAATCGGTCGGGCGGCATCCGGCGGTTGTTGGCCGGGAACGATGCTTTCAGGGGGGTGCATCGTTACATTTATATATATATATATATATATATATATATATATATATATATACATACATATATATATATATATATATATATATATATATATATATATGTATTGAAAGACATTGTAAGTATAAGCAGTATGTTCGGCGTATCGCCTTGTATATAGTGTAGTCGTTAGTATAGTCACTTTATGTTCATGTAGTCGTATATAATTCATACTTAGTTGCATAAGTCATTTGTAATTCTCGCGCGAAACGTCGGCGGATCGCGAGCAGTCAAATCATGCGACTCACCTGTCGATGCTGCCATCGCCCATCCGCCGACGGCATCCAACCCCCCCCGGAAAGGGAACAACTACTCGCCCGCAGCGACATGTTCCAGGACCGCGGGGACAGAACACTCTTCGTCCGCCGTGCGGCACACACATATATTTTGGCCAGCCGTCTTACGGCAAACACATATTTTGGGAGCCGTCTTACGGCACACATTCGCCGGGCAGAACGAACCACGGAATCGCTTTGCCGCCTCACTCAACCGGGAGTGCGCACGTCTTCTACCGCTTTCTTTCCTGCCTGCTCTATTGCTTGCTCTCCACCGCTTGCTTGCTTGCACGGGCTTTGCCGTCGCATGCCGAACGAGACGAGACCCACGGAGCGGTCAGAGTTCAGAGGACAAGACGAGGCCTGGCGGAATCACGGGGACGACGGCCGATACAGTGAGTCGTTTCGCTTTAATATTTCGCTGCATGCGCTTCTGCCTTCGCGTTAAACATTTGATAGTCGTGAGGGGAAATCAACAACCCCCCTCTGGTCCTTCGAGTAACAATATCGCAAATCTTGCCTCCGGGGCGAAACTATCGGATAGTTACTATCCCCGTTCATTGGTCCTTCAAGCCGGATTTTGCGTTAAAAAATTACCGCCGACTTTTCGCTCACGTCGCATTATTCATTAACTTGTTAATTTTCGCACATTCTTGTAATCGCGCATTGCGATAACACGTGGCGCGTGGTAGTCTCTCGCGATATCTTTCGTTCGCAACTCTTAATTCGCGACGAGAATACTCGCGTGAATACTTCTCGCTGTCATAACCATGCCATTGTTGTTATCTGCCTTTGTCGTGAATACGCTTAATTGTTCGTTCTTATAGTCGCGAGACGCAATAACGCGCGGCGTGTTAATAATCTCTAGTCTCGCGCGATATCTCTCGCTCGCAATTCTTAATTCGCGGCGAGAATACTCGCGTGAACTTCTCGCTCGTCGTAACACGTTCCGTCGCTGTTATTCGCATTAACGCGAATTGCAATAACGCGTGGCGTGTTAATAATCTAATTAATTCGCGACGAAAATACTCGCGTGAATCCACGATCTGCTCGCGCGATATCTCTCGCTCGCAATTCTCTCGCTCGTTGTAACACGTTCCATCGTCGTTATTTGTACTAATCGTAAATTGCGCAATTGACGCGGTAATTAGTTAAAACCCGTCATTGTTAACATAGAAACCGAAATATTCAGATCTCGAATATTTTCGGGCAGGCCATACGTTTTCGCCGCGCCGTCGACGGCCTTGGCGCTCGGTCGCGGGCCGGCAGCGTATATACACATTTTTTCTACATAAGCTCGCGTTCCATAATAACGCTACATTATTTTCGTTGTTGCTGGGTGTGTTTCGGCCAGACTCGAAATACATATTCTTCCGATCGTTGGAATTCTCGCAAACATAATTGCCACCGATCGAATATACTGTTCGTCGGCATTGGTTCCCGGTATAGAATATATTATAGCACTCAAGGTAACCTTATTAAAGATTATAATTACAATTATAATCACAATTGCAAAAGAAGTTGTCGGAATTGATGCTCGTGCCGTGGATTATTGCTCGTGTCGTGTGTATACTGCTCGTGTCGTATACGCTGCTCGTGTCGTAGCTCCACGCGCAACATGTATTGCTGAAAACTTAATTTGAACAAATACTTGAGTGCATTTCTCGTCGTAACCGGGTACCTGTGCCAAACTACTTGATAATTTTTATTATTGATACAACCAAATACATTATCATTTTGTACATTCCTTGGAATCCTCTTCCTTGATAGCTCTACACTTTGATCCCCCTCTCTTGCGTTCGCGATTCGCTATTCCTGCGATTAACAGAACCGTCATTTTGATTGCGCTATTATATTGTGTTTGAAAACATTCTATCGTGAATATCGTGCCTTCGCGTAGGAATCCGTACCGAGCCATCTGTTATTTGTCATCTTGGCGAGCGGAACAGTTGTGTTGTTTTTCTGGCATTCCAAAGTCGAGGCTTATTGTTCTCTAGTATTTGTCGACATTTCGTGCTGAGTTGAGTTGTCGTTGTTTCGAGTTCACGTGAACCCCCAATCCTGCGCGCGTGTTCCACTTGTTTGGTTGATTTAGCGTCGTATTCCGATCATCATGGGCCGAGGTCACATAACTAAACGCGAGCTGTGTATACAGCGGATGAGGGAGATCCATGAGCTGTCGATGCTCGCCGTGGACAATGTCGCACAGAGGCCAAATTTCCTAGTTAGATACCCTACCGTAGCTGGACTGGTTAAGGATTTTGAGGCGGCTCACCTCAAAATAATCCAAGACGCCTCAGACGAGAAGTTTACCGCGGAAGACGCAATCCATAAAAAATCCGATACGATACGCTTCGGAGTAATCGGGCGTTATGAGAAGTTTGTGGGCGCCGACCGAGCGGCCGCCGCGGCCGCTCAGGCCCCGGTCCAAACGTCGTCTATCCAACTGCCCAAAATCTCACTTCCGGAATTCTCGGAAGATCTCGCGCTTTGGCTTTCGTTCATCGCGTTGTTCAACGTTTCTATTCACGAGAACCGGAGCATCTCCTCCATGGAGAAGTACCAATATCTGGTAGCCTCATTGAAAGGGGAAGCGCTCAACGTCGTGAAGAACCTCCCCCTCTCCGCCGATAACTACGCGGTAGCTTACGACGCCCTGATTTCGCGATATCAGAATAAGCGGATTACTACGTGGATTTAATGCTAAACGCCAAGCCGTTAAAATCGGAGTCAGCCGCCCCTCTCCGCACGCTGTTGGACACATTTACCAAAAATACGCGAGCATTGAACTTGTTAGGGTTCCCCACGGACTCTTGGGACTATTTACTCCTCAAATTCTTGTTAGAAAAACTACCTCGTTTGCTTCGCGAGAAATTCGAATCCGAACACCGGGCAAAGGAGATACCAAAGTACGCGCAACTCACGAAGTTCCTATCGGATCACTGCCGGGTTCTCGCGTCCGTATCGGGCCCCACGAATATGTCGATCAAGTCACAGTCGTCTTCGGCAAAAAAATCCGCATCGGCCTCGTCGCTTGCTACTCAGACCGCCGAGTGTCCGGTGTGCAAAGAGCAACATCTCGTGTTTAAGTGCTCTCGATTCTTGAAACTATCCCCTCGGGAAAGGCATTCAACGGTCAAAACCGCGAATTTGTGTCTCAATTGCCTTCGCGCGGGTCATGGCATTAACAACTGCACATCGACGGGGACGTGCCGGTCGTGCCAGGCTAGGCATTATACCCTATTGCACTTCGGACGGAATTCGGGTCCAGCGGGCACCCCGGCGGATACCGGAGCCCCCTCCGAATCGGCCGTCGATGAGAGTTCGTCGCCACAAAATAATGAGCCCCTCGTCACCATGACCAGCGTCGCGAAATCGAGTTCGACCGTATTACTGCCAACGGTGCAGGCTGAAGCTCTCAACGTCCACGGGAATCCATTCCCTGTTCGCATTTTTTTAGATAGTGCTAGTCAATTAAACTTTATCTCGGAAAATTGCATGCAAAAGGGTGGTTTCGGACGAACCAAAGGTCGTACGGTAGTTCTAGCGGTTAATGATACTAAGGCAGCTGCTACTCGAGGTAGCACCTCACTCGTGATTCAAGTACAGGGTAATGGCAATACTCGCATTCCGATAAAGGCTACGATTCTCCCACGCATCTCCGCCCAATTACCTAGTAGTCAAGTCGAACAAAGAGCGTGGAAACACATAGAGGGATTGAAGCTCGCGGATCCGCAGTATCACCGACCGGGTCCCATCGATATCTTAATCGGCGCAGAGATCTTTACGTCATTGCTTCGAGACGGTCGTCGTATAGGGAAGAAGGGCGAACCAGACGCCTTTAATTCCATTTTCGGTTGGGTTCTAGTCGGTTCAATGTCGACGCAGGCATCTCGGTCTACACACTCGTTCCTGACTCTCGATTCATTAGACGCGTCTCTCAGTCGATTTTGGCAGTTAGACGAGATTCCCACGGCTCCGCCGTATTCACAGGAAGATAGACGTTGCGAGGAATTATTTGCGCAGACCACGCGTCGCGATGTATCTGGTCGATTTGTAGTATCGTATCCTTTCATAAAGGATAAACCTTGTTTCGTTGGCACGCGTCAAGTAGCCGTGAACAGATTTCGCGCACTTGAGCGTGGCTTCAAATCGGATAAAGAATTCAAAATAAATTACAGCAAATTCATGCAGGATTACTTAAATAATGGCTATATGAAATTGATCAAGCAGCCGCTCCTAGTGGACGGACCTGTCTTTTACCTACCCCATCATGGGGTATTCAAGTCGGATAGCACGACTACGAAATTGCGCGTCGTATGTGATGGATCGGCTAAGGATCTGAACGGCGTCTCGCTGAATCAAATGTTGCGATCCGGTCCTAAATTACAATCAGACATAGTTGTGATATTATTGATGTTCCTGCTCGGTCTCGTGGCGCTCACCGCGGATGTCAGACAAATGTTCCTTCAGATATTGGTCGAACTCGGTCAGTGTGACTATCAACGAATAGTGTGGCGTTTCTCAGAAAACGATCCGATCTCGGACTACCTTTTGTTGACTGTCATTTTCGGATTGACATGCTCTCCGTTCATAGCGATTGCTTGCATGTTAAAGTTAGCGGCCGAAGGCAAAACAAGTTACCCATTGGCCGCGGCTGCCTTGGAAGAGAGCGTTTACGTCGACGATGTTGTGGCAAGCGTCGAGTCAGTGGAGAAGGCCCGCGAGCTTCAGCGGCAACTACAAGCCTTGCTTAAAACTGCCGGCTTCGAACTCAGAAAATGGGCCATCCGTCGGTCTTAGCTGATCTGGATCCGGAACTCTGCAGCCAGTCGTTACTATCCTTTGAATCGTCGGAAGACCAGTTTCTTAAGGTTCTTCGTTGGTACCCTCAAACGGACGACTTCGGATTTCAGGTCAACCCGTTGGACAGAGATTGCACCAAACGCACCATTCTCTCTGAATTAGCTCGCATCTTTGATCCATTGGGGTTCCTGACCCCGCTTACATTCATGACCAAACGATTGATCCAGCAACTCTGGATGCTCAAAATAGAGTGGGACGACAGGCCTCCCTCGGAGACATGTTCTAAATGAGAAAGATACAAGTCGGAGCTCTCCGCGTTAGCCTCCATTCGTATACCTCGTACTATCGCGGTCGTAAATAACGTGGTCAGGCGAGAAATCCACGGATTTTGTGACGCGAGCGAGCAGGGCTACGGAGCCGTTGTATATATTAGACTCGTCACCGAGAATGGGGTGATAATCCGTGTGCTCATCGCCAAATCAAAGGTGGCCCCACTCAAGGCTATCACATTACCGAGACTCGAACTTTCCGCGGCTGTCCTGCTGTCAGATTTGTTGGAATATGTCGAGAAAATTCTCCGACCTAAAGTTGCCATCGACGACACATACGCCTGGTCGGATTCTGAGGTTACCCTCGCGTGGATACGCTCGGCTCCGCACCGTTGGAAGACGTTCGTGCGTAATCGTGTTGCACGCATCCAGTCCAACACAGACATTTCCTGCTGGAAACATGTCGATACCAAATCTAACCCCGCTGATTGTTGCTCAAGGGGCTTGTTTCCCCAGGAACTAGTCGATCACCCGCTGTAGTGGACCGGTCCTGCGTGGCTCGTCGAATTCGAACCCACTCAAGAAACGACATTGGAAGCTGAGGATCTTCTCGAGGAGGAAGAAAATTCTCGCGCCTTTGTTTCCACAAATCCTGCTGATGATGTAGATTCCATTACTGTTGTCGATTCGCTTCTCGATCGCTTCTCGTCGTTAGATAAACTCGTCAGAGTGTTCGCGTAATGTCTCCGATTCGTTACCAAAACTAGATCAAATGCGCTCACTCTCGTCGTGGATCAAATCGAATTTCACTCGACCTTGTTATACCTCGTCAAATTTGTACAATCTCGTTGTTTCGCAGAGGATATCAGTAGATTAAGACGCAATCAGAGTTGCTCCAAACCTCTGCAAAAACTCGCCCCCTTCTTGGATGCTTGCGGAGTCCTCAGGGTGGGCGGCAGGCTGACTCATTCCGCCATCTCATACGAGGCTAAACACCCGGCATTGCTGCCTAACCGACATCGACTCACGGAACTTATAGTAGAGCGCACCCACCGCCTACATCTGCATCCGGGACATCGAGCGTTACATTATATCCTGTCACAAAACTTCTGGATCCTGGGGGCCCATCAGGCCATTAAACGCTGCCTATCGCGCTGCTATCGGTGCTTCAGGGCGAATCCACGCCCGATGCAACCGCCCATGGCGGACCTACCGTTAGATCGAGTACGTCAGGCTAAGCCCTTTTCGATCACCGGAGTCGACTACGCTGGGCCATTTCCAGTCTACAATCGTCGTTCTCGCGGAACAACCCCCCGTTCAAGGCCTACGTGTGCTTTTTCGTCTGCTTCGCAACCAAGGCTGTTCACCTAAAGCTCGCCTTTTCTCTATCTACAGAATCGTTCCTGTCAGCCCTGAGGCGCTTCATCGCTAGACGCGGCCGTTGCTCGCGAATATACAGCGACTGCGGCACTAACTTTGTCGGAGCTCAGCGAGAGCTCGTCGGCTGCATGCAAGCCGCCTCGGAACGGGAGCAAATCCAGTGGGCCTTCAACCCCCTTTCGGCGCCGCATTTCGGTGGCCTTTGGGAAGCCGTGGTCAAATCAATGAAGACCCACTTGAAGCGAGTAGTGGGGACACAGATCCTCACCGTGGAGGAGTTCAGTACTCTCGTAACCCAAATAGAAGCTATCCTGAACTTCAGACCCCTCTGTCCCACCAGTTCAGATCCCAGCGACCTCGGGGTGCTCTCCCTGGGGCATTTCCTCACCCTGGAGCCTCTCGTGGCGGTTCCATACCCTGATCTGAACCCGGTGCCGATGAACAGACTCGATCGGTGGCAAATGGTGCAACATATGCACCAGCAGTTCTGGAAGAGGTGGCATGACGAATACCTGCACACCCTCCAACAGCGACCGAAGTGGTTGCAATCGGCACCTACGGTAAAAAAGGACACACTGGTCCTGGTAAAGGGCGAAAACGCCCTTCCCTTGCAGTGGAGGCGAGGGCGAATCGTGGAACTGCACCCGGGCCGTGACGGCGTCGCTCGGGTCGCTACGGTGCGGACGGCGGATAGCGTGCTTACCCGTCCTCTGGTGAAGTTGTGCCCACTGCCGATGGACACTTTGCCAGAGGAATCTGTTCAGGCGTAGAAAATACGTCGTATTTTGGTGGGCGGTATGTTCGGCGTATCGCCTTGTATATAGTGTAGTCGTTAGTATAGTCACTTTATGTTCATGTAGTCGTATAATTCATACTTAGTTGCATAAGTCATTTGTAATTCTCGCGCAAAACGTCGGCGGATCGCGAGCAGTCAAATCATGCGACTCACCTGTCGGTGCTGTCATCGCCCATCCGTCGACGGCATCCATCCCCCCCCCCCCCCGGAAAGGGAACAACTACTCGCCCGCAGCGACATGTTCCAGGACCGCGGGGACAGAACACTCTTCGTCAAGCCGCCGTGCGGCACACACATATATTTTGGCCAGCCGTCTTACGGCAAACACATATTTTGGGAGCCGTCTTACGGCACACATTCGCCGGGCAAAACAAACCACGGAATCGCTTTGCCGCCTCGCTCAACCGGGAGTGCGCACGTCTCCTACTGCTTTCTTTCCTGCCTGCTCTATTGCTTGCTCTCCACCGCTTGCTTGCTTGCACGGGCTTTGCCGTCGCATGCCGAACGAGACGAGACCCACGGAGCGGTCAGAGTTCAGAGGACAGGACGAGGCCTGGCGGAATCACGGAGACGACGGCCGACACGGTGAGTCGCTTCGCTTTAATATTTCGCTGCATGCGCTTCTGCCTTCGCGTTAAACATTTGATAGTCGTGAAAGGAAATCAACAACCCCCCTCTGGTCCTTCGAGTAACAATATCGCAAATCTTGCCTCCGTGGCGAAACTATCCCCGTTCACAGTATGTGTGCGATTTTGCAGAAAGAGGTGAATGTTTGGCGAGAGTAATATGTGATGGCAAGGGACAAATCGTATTAATAAATAAAGAGTCACTTGGTCAATCCTATTTGACACAGATACAAATAGGCAATAAAGTGACAAAGTCTATTAATCTATCAGTGGATGATTGCTGTCCTTCAGATGATGATTCACAAACATCAGTATTGTGTTCAACAGCAGTAAACAAAAATATAATAGACGAATTATTGATCGAAGAAGTCAGAAAGAGACCCCCTATATACGATTACACACTGCCTTTGTCTTTCCGTGGCAGACACAAAGTTGCAGAGTTGTGGGCAGAAATTTCTAACGCTCTTAAAGGTACCTATATTACATAAGCCTGAATTACCAAATAAAAGCGATGATATTACATTAAATGGTGTAAAAGTATGTATTAACTAATTCATTTAACCCATTGTAACAAATGTATTAGGTCATTTAAGTGCTGAAGAGGCGAAAAAAAGTGGAAATCCCTGAAAGACACGTACAGTAAACTAGTTGCTGACAAAAAAAAACCAGCGGATCAGCAAGGTCACAACAAAAACTACCATGGAAACATTTTGAAGCAATGTCCTTCTTACGTTCGGTGTCAAAACACAAACCGTACGTATCAATGTTCATGTGCATACATACATACACACATATATATATATATATATTAAAGTGTGTCATTTTGGAGCAACTTTTTTTTTCATTTCACGAATAGCATATATACTTGCAAGGAGGTAAAATAAGATACCTGTTAAAGTTTTAGCCCTTAATATTAATATTAACAGGTCGCTTATCGCGATTTTTTATTTTTTATTTAGTAAGATAGAAAAAATTTTACAACTATCTAACAAACAGTAATACAGCATTGCTCTACAAGAGATTTTTGTAGTAAATTTACCGCTCTACAAAAAAGATCTCTTATCATTTTTTCATAAATTTAACCGTCCAAAAGATATTCAAAGTTAAAGTTTGATAAATTTTATAAAACTTGTTTTTGCTTCTTATGAATTTTGTATCATATCGACTATCAAAGTAGAAAATTTAACGATCTACAAAAAAGGTCTCTTATATTTTTTTCATAAATATAACCATTTAGACGATATTAAGGTTTAAAGTTCAAAATTTAAACCTTAATATCGTCTAAATGGTTATATTTATGAAAAAAATATAAGAATAATAAAATATTTGGGAATCAGACTCGATGGTAATACTGTGCCATTGTTGCACACATTGGTGACTCTTAACTCTTAAAGCGCACATGGGATGTAGGATACCCCACTCCGAACTTTGTGCTCTGATAAGTCTCATTAAAATGTCTTTTTCAATAATTTTTTAAACAATGTTAATTTTAAGAAATCGCTATAACTTTTGTTTATCCTTAAAATATATGACTTTAACTTCATTCAGTTTGTAGAGATAAGTGATCTAGAGGACTGCAGCCGTCCGATGACCGCGACCCACCGAGCGCGACCAGGGGCATCATGATCTCGCCGAGGACCGGGGCGGCGCTGACCGATGCGTATCACCTGGGTAAAGGGATATGGGCAACCAGGCCGGTGCCGGCGAAGCGGCCCATAGTCCAGCTGGAACGCCAACGATCCGGATCGACCGACAGACGGTCGCATGGCGAGCAGCCCGGGACGAGCGGCCAGGAGGCCGCTTACCAGACGCGGAGGACGTCGGGAGCCGAAGCGACGCCCAACGCTACGTCAAGCGAGTAAGCGCAAAGCGCTTAGCGACCCGGGGATGGAGATACAGCTCCCCACGCAATGTACATAGACACTTTAGTTTATAGGATATATATATTGAAACATGTATTAAATAAATAAAACGCGATGACTCCGTCGGTATCAAAATGAGACGCGAGCGTTTATTATTTAGATGTAAGTATAGCGAAATAGGATAAGCATCAAACCCTGATAAGCGGAATTAATTTATAGAGGAAAAGGGGTTAAGTGGCAATCCAGCCAATTCATACTTGTTCAGTTTTTTTTTCCTCAGTTTTGTCATGATTAGTAACCGCATACGCGGATGCACGAGAATGAGGACGCATCGCGCGACAGCGAACAAAGGTTGAGTTCGCTGTTCGGTAATAAAGGATTCCGCGGAGATAGGGGAACGAGCGCGAGACTACGGTAGCGCGTTGCGATGAGTTTCGAGCGCGATGATGCGAATTGGCGTACCGACCGCGAGACCGGGTCAGTAGCTTAGGAAAATGATACACGAACGCCGCGGACTATACTCAGCGGGTTACGATGAGTACCGAGCGCGATAGCGCGAACTGGTAGACCGACTACGGGATAGGCTCAGCAGCATAGGGGCGCGATGTATAAACGCCGCGTATCTCACTCAGCGCGTTGCGATGAGTTTCAAGCGCAGTAGTGCGAACTTGCGAACCAACCACGGGACCGGCTTAACAGCTTAGGAGCGCGATGCATAAACACCGCGTATTTCACTCAGCGCGTTGCGATGAGTTTCGAGCGCGATAGCGTGAACTTGCGAGACAACCGCGGGACCGGCTTAGCAGCATAGGAGCGCGATGCATAAACACCGCGTATTTCACTCAGCGCGTTGCGATGAGTTTCGAGCGCGATAGCGCGAACGTACAAGCCAACCACGGGACCGGCTCAGCAGACTGGGAGCACGATGCATAGACGCCGCGTATTCTGCTCAGTGCGTTGCGATGAGTCTCAAGCGCAGTAACGCGGAATAGCCGACGGATAACGGGATTGGCTCAGCGGCATAGGAGTGCGATGCATCGATACCGAGTATGCCGCTCAGCGAGTTATGATGAGTTCTGAGCGCGGTAGGGCGAAATCGCCAACCGATGGCAAAATCGACTCACCGGTATAGGAGCATAACGCGTGGATCCGACATGATCCATTCAAAGAGTTTCGATGCGATCCGAGCGCGGTAAAGCGAAATAGCCGACCGTAGGCAGGATCGGATTATCGACGTAGCAACGCGAGGCGGAATTGACGGGTAATGTATCCAGCGAGTTTCGATGCGATCCGAGCGCGGCAAGGCGAAATAGCCGACCGTAGGTAGAATCGGATTATCGAAGTAAGAGCGTAATGCGAAAACGCCGCGTAGTCGATCCATCAATTACCGATGGGTTCCGAGCGCGGCGTGGCAAAAGAGGCAACGCGAGGTGGAGGCATAGCGTAACCGCGAGGACGAACCCGTGATAGAACTTGGCATAGGGAATCGTAGCGAGCGGAAACATATAGAATCTTCTGGATCGTTCCAGGATTCGATTCGTCGAGCGTAAACATGTTTGTGCGAAAAGTGAAAGCGCGCGGAATGCGGAAATATTTGCGCTACTGCGTAGCGAGTGAATACAGATGTTGGCCAGATGTTCGGCCGTGAACAAAAGGTGTTTGCGCGCGAAACAATAAGACCATTCACGAGGCCATTGACACAGCTGCCGTTTGTAGGCACAGGTGTCCGGCGATAGCGACAAGTGGGGCGATCCCCACTCAATCGAGGTAGGCCAGCCGAGCCGGAGAATCGAGGAATTCGTCTCTCGGCTCTCGATGCGAACGGTTCTCGCATCGGAGCACTCGTCTCACTTAGAATTATCCGGCGTATAGTGTTGGCTTCCTGTAGTCAGGAGCATCGGCGTAAGATAGACAACTTGGTCTCAACGCGTGCGCTAACAGCGAGCGAGAACGAGAACGATCCCGCTTAACGGGGCGTTATACCGCGAGTCCATGTAACGTAACCGAACATAAGAGAAATAAATTATAACTTAACTCTTGTTGCGAAAACATACGTGTGACGACTATCATTCAATCCAAAGACAACCTGCAAAGACTTACCTATCCTAAATCGTAATCTCGCCTCTCGGCCGCCCGAAATCCTCCATCGACGAACACGCACAGAGGCTGAGGCCCAGCCAAGCGGTGCTGTCCAGCACAGAAGCGAAGGAAGTCCCTTGAGCGGAGAGGTCCAACAGGTCCAGCGGGTCGATCCGGAGACAGATGGGAGCTGAAACAGAGTCGTAGAGAGGGGAATTGGCAAAGTCAGCGAAAGGTTGGTCATTCATCAGTATCTTTCTCGATAGGCCTAGGTGAAAATCGAGTGGCGACCGTGATAATTAATGATCTCAAGGGCGTGTGGTTAATGTCGATCCTCCGTCCGGCTACAACCTAACTACAGAAACGACCATAAAGTCTTTAAAAGAAATGTTTGCTAGGTTCGGGATACCAAAAATTTTGTACACTGATTCGGGAACTCAGTACACAAGTGGCAGATTTGCAGAGTTTGTAAAGGAGTGGGGCATTAAACATATAATCACTACTCCTAAACATCATCAATCAAATGGTCTCGCAGAAAGACACATACAAACGCTAAAAAGAATTTTGAAAAAGACCATTCAAGAAGGGAAAGATAAGGAGATGGCGTTGTTACAGTATAGGAATATGCCAATTGAACAAAATGGGTTTACCCCAGCGGAACTGTTGTATGGCAGGAGAATAAGAAATTCGATACCAAGCTATAACTGTAAGAATAGAGTAGAGACAGAGCAGTTTGCGGATATACTATGAAAGCGTCAGGCACAGCAGAGGAGTTATTATGACAGAGGTGCGAGGTTACTTCCAGAGTTTAAAATAGGGGATACAGTCAAGATACACACTGAAAACAAACTAGTACCACATCAAAGTGGAATTGTATTAGGAATGGATTCAAATCCAAGAACATACCAAATAAAAACAGAGCAGGGTCAGTTGATTAAACGGAATAGGAAAGATTTATCAAAAGGTTTAACATTTAACGAACATAAATACGATCTGGAAGAAACACCGCTGTCAAGTCAGTCCGTTGCTGAGCCTATAAAGGATCAAACAGGTGTTCAAGAGAGCGGTAGGCTACCAACTATAAGTACACCTTACGTATCAACGAGATCAGGCAGAGTTATAAAAAAGCCAGCGTACTTAAGCGATTATGTGTGCGTAGTTAATAAGAAATTGGTCATTAAAAAAAATATATATATATATATATATCTATAAAATAAAAAGGGGAAGATGTCATGGTTGTGCATAATTTAAGGTTGAAGGTTGTTGTAGGGATAGTGAAAGCCCCTAGGCGGCGTTGAGGGGCGTGGGCGTGTGTGAGAGAGAGTCAGTCAGAGAGAGCGTTAAGAACAGTCGAGTCGAGACACGAGGTCCCCAGAGACACGCATTATAAAACACAGTTATCTAATAAAGACTGATTATAATCTTAAGTGTGATCTTATTAAAACCACGCTTATTACAACCGTACTCTCACGCCATTGGTCGCATAACTCCGTGACGTTAGCTTGGTAATTTGATGAATAAACATTATTTATCAATCAAATTAACTTCCATACGGCTCAATCGACGCGGAATCGTTTGGTGGTCAGGAATATAATCAGTAAAACGTTTGGTGGTCAACCGTTTTCTCAGAAAATAGAAAAAACCGTATGCGCATAACGCCGGACATATCACTTCTGTGTCATTAGTCGGAACAATTGTATTTATCACCCAAATTGACTTTGATAGGGCTCAATCGACGCGGAATCGTTTGGCGGTCACGAATATAATCGGTAAAACGTTTGGTGGTCAACCGTTTTCTCAGAAAATAGAAAAAATCGTATGCGCATAATGCCGGACATATCACCTCTGTGTCATTAGTCGGAACGGTTGACCACCAAACGTTTTACTGATTATATTCGTGACCACCAAACGATTCCGCGTCGATTGAGCCGTATGGAAGTTAATTTGAATAATAAATAATGTTTATTCATCAAATTACCGAGCTAACGTCACGGAGTCATACGACCAATGGCGTGAGAGTACGGTTTTATCTATTTCTTAGGAAAACGATTGACCACCAAACGTTTTAATGACGATATTCGTGACCACCAAACGATTCCGCGTCGATTGAGCCGTATGAAAGTCAATTTGATTGATAAATAATGTTTATTCATCAAATTACCGAGCTAACGTCACGGAGTCATGCGACCAATGGCGTGAGAGTACGGTTTTCTCTAACGGTCGTCGTAACTCAGTTCTGCCAACCTCGTAATGCTAAGACTCCATAGACGCGGAAACGCCATGCGGCAGAGTGCGTTGACCAATCAGAAGGCTGCCGCAAGTCGCCTGCGACAAAATCAAAATTTGTGATTGGTCAACGCACTTTTCCGCATATCGTTTCCGCGTCTATGGAGTCTTAGCATAACTCTCAACCCCTCTTGCTGACGCTGGAGAGGGGGCTGATCAATCGGAAGGGAGGTAGATATGCTGCTCCCTACACACTCCCCCCCGAGTGTTAACGAAATAAATAATAAGTAATATTGCACTAAAAGCGAATGAGCTTATGCGTTTGGCCAGGTGCTATTGTACGAGGTTAACAATACCTTAACTTAAAATATATTATACGTTTAAACGTAACTTGAGCCGACTTATATCTAATAACATTATATAGAGTAGAATTCGTTCTTACAATTAAATCACTTTGGTTTAGTGGACGGCGCAACTGTGACAGTCTTACGAGAGTAGGTCTTAAGCGCTGGGTTCGGATTTATATTCCGGTTGAGTATGTTCTCGGAGGTTGCTGGGGGGTCGGCGGGGTCGTCACTGTCAGGGACAAAATATGCCGGTTTTAATAAATATGACCACGCTTTTTGTGTCTCCGTTGATATCAATATTGAATACACGCTCCGAGATGCGTTGCACTACTTTGTATGGACGCTCTAACGCCCTTTTAGCCATATTGCGTAAAAACACATGAGTACAATTATATAAATCTTTAAAATAAAAGGCTCGTTTTTTATGTTTGTGCGCGACGGGAACCGGCCGGACCTGGCGCATATATTCGCGAAACTCTTCAAGGAAATAATTAGGGTTAGGTGTAAAATCGTCGGGAAAAAAGAATTCCCCGGGAAGTCGTAAAGTCGTCCCGAACATAAATTCGGCGGGAGACGCATTTGTGTCAGCACGGACGTGCGACCAAAGTTCTAATAGAACGGTAGACAAGGTACGCGTCCAGCACGCATCGGCATGGTTTATGATTGCGGCTTTAAGCACCCGGTGCCAACGTTCAATGATGCCGTTTGACTCCGGGTGGTAGGCGGTTGCATGGTGGAAGTATACAAGGTGAAGCAACGCGCATAATGGCGGTATTATGGGCAAAGAACCAATCAAAACTGCCCCACACAAAAAGGCGGAAATTCAAAATGAAATAACTTCAATAAAATAAAAACACAGTTTTGCCAGATTAAAACAATTGTATTAATAAATGTAAATATAAAAAACAACGAAATAAAATAATAAACTTTTCATAAAATAAATGGAAATAAAAAAAAAATTATAATACATTACAGATTATAATAATACATTACAAATTTTTTTAGTTTTTTGAGCTTTCTTTTTAATCGAATTATTTATTTTTATATCTTTATTTAATTTTCGTAAACGTATATACGTTCGTGTACGTACCAAACATGCAATAACCTCTTTTGGAATACTATTATTTATTTTCACGCATACAATTTGGGTTAATTGTCAAAAATTTTGTTTTCTGGATTGAAAAAATTTCCGTGAAATAACATAAATTGATTATTCATAATTTTTGCAACTTTTAAAAAGTCTGTAGACGGACGAATACAGTTCTCTCGCGAAATAAACGACAGCCAATCGTTACAGTGTATCGCCGTATTAGTTGTACTACCTAATTGAGGATACTGATGGCGATATCTATGCGCAACGTATCCCGCAATATAAACTAATTCTTGAGATTCAATATCTTCTGCTGCAATATTGGCCTCGAATTCTTTTAATAGGTTCCATTCCAGATCTGTTGCCGAAAAATTCGTTAACTGTGGAGCTATAATTTATGAAAGACACATAATTAAAAATGTAAATAAAATTTAATAATCAACATGATAGTTATTACAACATCATTTAACAACATTTTGTGCCCTAATACAAAACCTGTCATTTAAAAAAATTGCAATTTTTAGCACATTTAATTGAGTTGTCCTCCAAAATCCAATGTTTGCAGAAATGAGTGAAAATGATGTAGCCCTATTCAACCCCGAAACATCTGATGAAAATATAATTGGATATTTGAATATCCACGATATTTGAACATCCCACAAACTCCTGTTGAATATGAAGAGGTCAGAGAGGTCATTCTGAAAATCGACTGAGATGTAATTACTGCCATTATTTATTACATATAAAAACAAAAACCACGGCTGGGTATATTGTGCCCAGTGTATCCGTAGGCCCGAGCACAAGTTCCCATACAGCACAAAATGTTTTCAAAAAATATTTCTAAATATTTCTATAAAAATATTGCGAGAAACATTTTAAAATGGTTTTAGGAATATTTCAAAATGGTTTAAAAACATTTTGTGGTAACATTTTAAAGAATATTTTAAGAATCTTTTAAAAATATTTTTAAAAATATTATTTTTTATCACCCAGGCAAAATTTTCTTAAATATTTGAAATATATTTTTGAAATATTAATTCAAATTTACATATTTATTGTATCAAAATCTTGTTTCAAAATATTTAAAAAATATTTTTATTTTTTATTGGTTTTATAATCTTTTTTCAAATATTTTTAAAAATATTTTTGAAATATTATGAAATATTCTTAATTAAGAAAGATGCATGGTAGCACAGATTAATAGACAGATAGCCAAAGGTCCGGGTTGAGACGAGACCAGCATTTCTCACTGGTTTCAGCGCCATACCGTGTAGTGGCCAATGCCACTGTAACTACGTTCTTAAGATAAAGCGGGTCATTTTCGGACGAAGTCGCTAACAGTCGAAAAGTCGCGTTGTTAAGGCTATTTTCTGTAACTCTTATAACTACAGTTTCGTTATCATCGTTATATTATCGTTGTGCAGATATAATATATGATAAAAAAGCTGCGCAACGACAATATAATGATAACGAATTGTTGTTAATAGTTAATCAGAGCACTGATCTCTAAGCCGAGAACTCCGCGTGACGTGTTAGAGAAGTTATATTGCAATCAAAATTAAGTATGTTAATTGTTAGGACTTTTAGCCCTTAGAAATTTGTTATGTCAATTGTAGTTAAAAAGATATTGATGATTAACATAGAGTCTATTGCATCAAAGTTGCGACTTACATAGACCATTATATAATTAAGAAACTATGAAATTTTTCTTGTTACTCAAACTCAAGAGTTTTTCAGGTTGCTAAATATTAATCTGATGTTAAATTCAGTTGATAAATTCAAAATTTCGGTGCCATATAGCGGCGGCCGGATATCAAAAGTAAAAATACTATCATTTTAATGTTTAATATCTGCTATTTTTAATTAACTTTGCCATCCAATTAATATTGCGGTTATTTAAAGAAAAACCCTTAACTTTAAATACATAATTAAAAAATAATTTATAAATTCTGAATGGTATATGTATATAGTTGCAACTTTTTGACGCAATAGATTCTGTGTTAATCTCGATGTTAATAATCATGCATCAATTATATATTTTTAATTATAAATAACATAAGAAATTTTTTTTAAGAACAAATAAAGGATAAATATTTTAATTCGCGATGCTTCTTTAATAAACTTATTCTATTAATTATATTTATTATTTATACTATGTAGGAAAGTTTCATGTTTGTATATCAATTCAAATAAACTTTTATGTAATTCCCCTGGTAATTTCATAAAATTAATATTTTCATCAAATTAAACTGCCAAATACGGTCAGGCTGAATTTTGTTCACTTATATAGTAACAATTTTTCGTGTGAATTTTAAAACTATATTCTTTTGCTTCGTCAACTACATGCGCCGTACTTTTAATCTTGAAACGCAGTCTGAAACTGAAACGTACAATCACATAATTAAATTGATAATCATGCAATTTAACAATACCGATACTATACCCATCTCCACACACACCGCAAAGAATGTTACAAAAATATTTTTAATTTATAGTTTATAAAATTATTGATTATAATTTTTATTTTTCTTTAAATTTTAATTAATATCTAATATTTTTAATTTCAGTTTATAAAATTAATTTTTATTTTATTATTAATTTCTTAAATTTTAATTTATTAATTTAATCAAGAAATATATATATTTTTTACGTATTGACTGATATCTTTCGGGAGGTCGTATCTTACACAATTCGAGGTCGATTTTACACAATTTCCGGTTTTTCTGCTTAAACGCTCATTGTCAGTCAGGCAACCCCGAAGCTAAGTGTCTACATCGTGTGTGTGAAGCTAGCGTCTCATTTTGCGGAAACACAAATTATTGAGAGTTCTGACTTCCTTTTCAATAGTTCTAGAGTTCCTGATAGTTTAAACAAATAGTTCTGGCCATTAAAACAAAAAAACACGTCAGTACAAACTGAGACGCTAGGTTCACGCAGCGTCTCACTCTGTCCTACACAAGTTCCACCACTGTATCTCATCAGATTTTGCAAGATCTCTAGTTTTATAACAGTTCTATAAAGAGTTCTGCCATATAAAAGCAAAAAAATTAATTATAATGTACTAAAAAAAAATTATAATGTAACGAGTATACCGAGTTGAGACGCCAGTTGAAATCTCGGAGTTCCGGTTTATGTAAAATATTTTTCGAGTAATTCTGAGCATATAGAAGCATTTTCTAAAAAGTTCCCGGCACTAGCAATGTTGTATAATTTTAAATAAATTAATAACGCTCGAAAGTCAGGAATTTATCGAGAATAGGGTGAGACGCTGGCCGTATTTCGACAGTTCTGCGAGTTCTATTACAATTTTCGTGTAGTTCTGAACGTGTTCTAACGTTTTCTAAAGACTTCTGGCGATAAGCGTTATTTAATCATTTTTTAAATAATTTTTATCGTCCGAGAAAGACGCATTTACGGGTATATGGGTGAGACGCTGTAGGAAATGTCGGAGTTCTGGCTTATATAAAATATTTTTCGTATAGTTCTAAGTATATTGAAGCAATTTCTAAAGAGTTCCGGGCATTGGCAATGTTGTATAATTTTTAAATAAATTAATAACGCTCGAAAATCAGGAATTTATTGAGCGTCTCACCCATATACCCGTAAATGCGTCTTTCTCGGGCGATAAAAATTATTTAAAAAATGATTAAATAACGCTTATCGCCAGAACTCTTTAGAAAACGTTAGAACACGTTCAGAACTACACGGAAATTGTAATAGAACTCGCAAAACTGTCGAAATACGGCCAGCGTCTCACCTATTTTTGATAAATTCCTGACTTTCGAGCGTTATTAATTTATTTAAAATTATACAACATTGCTAGTGCCGGGAACTCTTTAGAAAATGCTTCTAACGCTCGAAATGCTCAGAACTACTCGAAAAATATTTTATATGAACCGGAACTCCGAGATTTCAACTGGCGTCTCAACTCGGTATACTCGTTACATTGTAATTTTTTTTTAGTATCTTATAATTAATTTTTTTGCTTTTATATGGTAAAACTCTTTATAAAACTGTTATAGAACTAGAGATCTCGCAAAATCTGATGAGATACAGTGGTGAAACTTGTGTAGGACAAAGTGAGACGCTGCGTGAACCATAACGTCTCAGTTTAGTACTGACGCGTTTTTTGGCTTTAATGGCCAGAACTATTTGTTTAAACTATCAGGAACTCTAGAACTATTGAAAAGGAAGTCAGAACTCTCAATAATTTGTGAGTTTCCGCAAAATGAGACGCTAGCTTCACACACACGTCTACATCCTATCTTGAAATAGATTACCAAAAATGAAATATAGTTGTCGAAATTTTCTCGCATTTTCTCGTATTTGTAGATACGACAAATTTGCACTTCAAAATTATAATCAAATGAACAAGATACGACATATTTATTTTTAAATGACAATAATAAATGTTATTTAACAATAAATATGTCGTATCTTGTTCATTTGATTACAATTTTGAAGTGCGTCGTATCTGTAAAAATTGCGTTTTTGCGTTTGTTTCCCACGAATAATATTAAATTAAACAATAAAGCTGTATTTTAATTCCAAATCACTATACTTTTGAACAGTAAAGCAAACTATCTTGTTTGATGCTTATCAACAAAACAAAAATTTACAAATCCTGTAAAGTGACAGTTTTTGAGATACGATTTCCCGAAAGATATCAGTCGATATACGATAGAAACAATAAAAAATATAAACAGGAAAAAATTTTGTCATCGTTGAAATGGAATTCGAACTTGTGAAGATTTATAAGCGACAAAACATTTATGTTATTGAGTTATTGATTATTTTTGCTGCCTAATCTATTGTAAGTATATGCAAAAGTTAAGTGAAAAAGCAAAACAAATGTAATGCGTTAAACATATTTTAATGTACGTTGCTTTTTAGTATTATATTAAGTGTTATTTGCAATTGGGAACAAAGTTCTTTGGAAGTTTTAAACATCATCGCAGGTGATGACCATTACATGATTTATCGGAAAGATAAGTATAGGAAGATTTTTTAATTTTAAAATATTTATTGTTATTTTATAATAACACATTACATTTACATTCTCTCACTTTATGAGATTTTACATTATTTTATATCACGTTTCACTTTATTGATAATTGGATTTGCCACAAAGAACCCTGTCTATTTTAGAACCTTCGCGTCTAACAACGAGACTTTACTAAAATAAAAAAAATCATGCGTGTGGTCGCCACGCGCGTTAGAAGTGAAACTTCTGAAGGCAAGGCTTTGCCATAACTTTTCTGAAATTAATACAAAAACAATGCACCGGAATTAGTCACTCCAAGCCGCCCGCAACTCGAAAATATAGTGTTATACGCAGTTCTCACTATATCCGTCTTGCCAGTGCCGTACACCTGATCGAATTTTCGTGACGCGTTTTCGAGTCGCAAAATCGAATTAACTTACCGATCCAAAAGGAGTTTCACTTTGTACGCCTGTTGGTCGAATTTTCGTGACACTATTTCGTGACGTTTTTTCGTGTCGCACAATCGAACTTACTACCGTACCAATTAGAGAAGAAGAACCGTCTCGCCAACGCCGTATGCCTATTGGTCAAATTTTCGTTACATTTCCCGTGTCGCACAATCGAACGTACTACCGTACTAAAGAAGTTTAATTTCGTACGCCTATTGGTCGAATTTTCGTTACACTTTTCGTGTCGCATAATCGAACTTACTACCGTGCCAGAAGAAGAACCGTCTCGCCAACGCCGTACGCCTATTGGTCGAATTTTCGTCACATTTTCCGTGTCGCACAATCGAACTTACTACCGTACCAAAAAAGTTTCATTTCGTACGCCTATTGGTCGAATTTTCGTTACATTTTCCGTGTCGCACAATCGAACTTACTACCGTACCAAAGAAGTTTCATTTCGTACGCCTATTGGTCGAATTTTTGTTACACTTTCCGTGTCGCACAATCGAACTTACTACCGTACCAAAGAAGTTTCATTTCGTACGCCTATTGGTCGAATTTTCGTTACACTTTCCGTGTCGCATAATCGAACTTACTACCGTGCCAGAAGAAGAACCGTCTCGCCAACGCCGTACGCCTATTGGTCAAATTTTCGTTACACTATTTGTGTCGCACAATCAAACTTACTACCGTACCAAAGAAGTTTCACTTCCGTTACACTTTTTCGTGTCGCGAATCGAATTCACTACCGTGCCTAAAGAAGTTTCACTTCAAAATTATTGTTACAGGATCAGAATATTCTACAGACATAATCCTCTAAGTCGACATTGATTAGAGATACACTCTCTGAAACATTAGAAAAATATACTATATAGCATTCTTTCATTCGATTTCTCGGCATCCAGGACATTTCTCCGTGGTGATAATGGTAATGGATACAATCAATTGTTTTGAATATCCCTGATTCACATCCAGAAACTTGCAATTAGCTGGATCAGTAGTAACAAATTTATTTGTATAAAAAGTACTTTAATTGATATATTAAAATAGTTTATTATCCGTCATCACAGGGAGATGCCTAGGACGTCGAAAAATTAAATGAAACAAAGCCATTTTGTACATTTTTCTAATTTTTCAAAGAGTGTATCTCTGAACGGTATTAACTTACAATAAAGGATTATGTTTATACAGAAATATTTCGATCCTCTAACAATAATCTTTTATTTTAAGTCTCGTTACTAGACGTGAGGGGCCTAAAACCTTTATAAAAATGGGCAAAGTTCTTTGTAAGTGAGTTTAATGCCAAATTGGCAACAATTCGCTATTAATTTACTTACTGGATTATAAACACGCTGCTGTATTACAGACGGGTTGCAATCATATCTACCCATTAGAGAATAGATATTTTGTACTCTAAACGGTAAGATATAAATGCACCCATGTGCACATATAGGTAGCAATTTACTCCATTTGCACGAATTCTTGTATGAACACAGTGCACAAGATGACACTAATGCAGATAGATGAGCAAGCGTATATTTTATTTGCACATTATAAACAGCGCTAAGCGCAGAATGCATTTTGACAGTAGTCCCTGCGGCGATTTAAAATCAATTTAATATAAGAACGCCATCAAATTCAAGCTAGGATCTAAGTAGCAAATAATTTCCGTGTGAATTTCCAATACTATTTCCAACTAAACTGCGCGCCAACGAATTGTCGGTCTTGAAACACAGTTTCTTCGTTAGAACAGTAAATTCATTTAAATAAATCGCAAATCGATTTAATTTTTGATGCTGATACAAATCGTATCTAACATCCCCCTTCCCCCGAATATTACTGTAAAGAATTTATTGCGAAAAAATATTATCTCAGTCAGGGTTTTTTCGCAATAAATTCTTTACAGTAATATTCGGGGGAAGGGGGATGTTAGATACGATTTGTATCAGCATCAAAAATTAAATCGATTTGCGATTTATTTAAATGAATTTACTGTTCTAACGAAGAAACTGTGTTTCAAGACCGACAATTCGTTGGCGCGCAGTTTAGTTGGAAATAATATTGGAAATTCACACGGAAATTATTTGCTACTTAGATCGTAGCTCGGACTTGATGGCGTTCTTATATTAAATTGATTTTAAATCTTAGAGTCCTATTACTATTATTATTACCCTGATGGAAATATTTTACTGAATATAATGGAATTTTACTGAAATTCTGTCTCAATTGACCTAGATGAAAATATTTTGCTGAAAGTACTATGAAATTGATGATAAATAAAATGAAAGTTATTGAAAAATTACTGAATATATTTCAAAATAAATCATAATTTTCTTTATGAAATTTAATGTAAATACTGTGAAATATAAGAAAAATTAAATTATACTGTTAAAAAATAATGAAAAATTTGTTAAAATATTAGATATCTTGAAAGTTATTGAATTTAACTGAAATTAACTGAAAACTGAAATTTTCATAATGATATTTATGGAATAATAATGAAAAGGGGTCAATTGATAAAAAAATTTCATTATATTTTCAGTCAAATTTTTACACCAGGGATAATTATTAAATTAATAAATTACTTTCTCTAGCTTTATTTATCACCACGATTCCAACCTTTACTGACATATTTCTGAGTCCTTGCTCGTTCAGTCGCTTTTTGGAATTGAAGCATAGGAGCCTTCGTTAATTTGAGAATTTAGCTGATGCTAATTCGAGTTTATAAGACTATAAATCTACTTTTTGTTGAGAATTACTACTTTTTTATGTCACAGTTTTAAAGAATTCGATTTTTACTTAATTTATAGATTTTTTACTACTTGACTATTATTACACAGCTTGACTTCGGAAAATTTTTTGACACGCAATGATTAACCCTCCGAGAACACACCTATTTTTTCAATCACGGAGAACACTCAGGGTCAATCTGACCCTACACAACTCTGATCGCACTCGTCAATTTAAAATGGTGGACGATCAAAGTGTGTGTAGGGTCAGATTGACCCAGAGTGTTCTCTTGAAAAAAGTTTCTTTTTAAAAAAATTTTTTTATTTTTTTTATTTTTAATATTTCTGGCTAAAAATTTTTCTGGCAAAAAAAAACAGGGTCAAATTGACCCTTTGTGTTCTCGGAGGGTTAAGGCCGTTCGCTCCACATTTTTCAGCCTTCTAACACGATTTTTCTCGCCATTAAACGAATAATTATTTTTTAAGTTTTAAAAAATTGTTAACAACTCTCTAATTAAATTTATAGTTTGACCACGCATACATTTAGACTATTTGTTAATCGGTTTTTTGGGCTTTTAACTTGATGTGGCTTCTTAATAACTCCATGTAATTTGTATACTATAATTATTAATATTAAGAAAATAAAAACGACCGCTATGATTTAAATCAATAGAGAGGATAAATTTTATAACAAAAATGCTATAATTATTAATTAATGTTAATTTTATGATGTTAAACTTCCTTTTAATTTATTTTATCTCTCGACGGATTTTTTATGTAACGGGATTATTATGATAATGTATTACAGTTAATTAGAGGGATTTATTTTATTGATTGAAAAAGTCTCTGTAAAGCACGAAACGTCCCAGTTATTTTGACGGAATATTAAACTATATTATTTAGAATCATGTTGTTCGGTTATTGGCTCTTGTTTTATCTAAGACATACGAGCTTTATCTATTTATATATTTTTTAATTTATACATATTAAAATTATTGCAATGTTAAAAAAAAATTTTTTTTACATTATCTCATGACGAAAGAGACCATCACCTTCTCGCGGTTTCCGTTGAGCAACAATATGTATGTAATCTAATCGTAAAAGTAAAATACACATAACTGCTGTGATTGCAAAAATTTGTCCTTTAATTTTACTATATGTATTTTACAAGACATAGTAACTTGTGCCAATGTCAAATAATTAATGAAATAAAATTGCTTAAAGTTTCTATGTGCGTAATCTATCGAGCCGGTAGAAGCAATTTTCTAATAGTAAACGTGGACGAGCGAGTAAGACGATCGGCTAGAATGATGAAGTTCTCAAGTTCGAATCCTGGTTTTTTTCTAACTTTTTTTGCATTTTTATTTTTTTAGGCAAATGAGTTTTTATGTAATACATATAAACTAGGAAAATTATTTGACAATCATTAAAATTACTCGCATATTTTCTAACAACTTTAGGAAAGTTAATGATTTGCTCATAAAAAAATAAAAAATTATTTTTAAATTACAAAATAAGTTTTCTTTATTATTGTATAATAACAATAGTATTGTTCATTAATCCTCGGTCTCGGCTTCATATAATATATATATATATACATATATATATATATATATATATATAGAATCAATAAATATCATAAGTAATTAATAAGTGCGACAAGACCTAGGTGCGCGCGCGCGCGCGCGCGAGCGCCGAGATATTAACAAGAAGCCTAGCACGATTCTCGCCGGCTCGGCTGACCGAGCATCGAGCATCTGAGACATCACCGCTGAAATCTGGCATCACTGCAAAATTAGTCCGGATTCGCACCAGGGGCAAAGTCTGTAATGTGATTTAGTCCGGACTCAATCCTAGGGGCAAAGTCTGTCGGTAAAGGGCAAAGTGTGTCGGTAATCAAAGCACGGAAATGCTGGCCTCGACTTTTGAGGGGCCATTGGCTATCTGTCTATTAATCTGTGATGGTAGTACATCTTTCCGTGCTAGTTCGCAACGACGCCGCTAGGCGGCGCATAATGGTAAGACTAACTCGCAAGTAAATTTCAGTTGGGATCTAATATAAGCAGGCCTCCGGCAAAGCAAAACCATGACATTCGTGACACATCTTCGCCAGCAATACAACGCAAGGCTTACCCAACATCACTGCAATGCTCTAAATATATAAAATATTTTACAAAGCAAGATATAGGGATGTATATTTTTCAAGTATTAAAAAAATCTTTCAAACGTAAAACAATTATTGCTGATTGGGTCAAACATATTTTATTTTTCGAAGCAATATTTCTAAAAAATTTTACAAATATTATTGAATATATTTTTCTGACATGATCTGGCGGACATAGAAACATTCTAAAAATATTTTTGTAAATTATTTTAAAATCTTCTTAAAAAATATTTTAAAAATATTTTAAAAATATTTTGTGCTGTATGGGTTAGTACCCTTTAGTGGTTAAATAATTTTTTTTTCCAATACAATGTATATATATACAAATCTTAATATGTAATTTTATATATATAAATTAAAAGTATACAATTATCTTAAAAAATATATATATATATATATATATATATATATATATATGTTACGGGCAAAGTCAGCATGGTGTGCAGTGTCGGCATTGCCCGGGCAATGTCAGCATTGCACAACGCGACTGGGCAAAGTAGTTTATTAGCGGACATTGCCCGGTTTGATGTGGGCAAAGTTAACACTGCCCATCCAGCGATGGCAATGTCAGCAACGATTATCACATTGCGGATTTTGCTCGGTTCCAAGTGGGCAATGTCGACAATGCTAAATCTCCGTGGGCTAAGCTGCGCTAAATAAGGGTAATTCTTCAGTTTAGCTACCTCAGCACAGAAATCGATGCAATTAGGCTTAATCGACGCATTTTTGCATGAAACGAACGAATCTGGCAGAAAAAAGTGTCGCTCTGCCCCGCGACGCGAGATATTAATCGTCAAAGTTGAACCGACGGCATGTAGCAACATTGGACGTGCCCTGCGGCCATATGCGCATGCTCAGTCGTCGCACGCGCATGTAAAACTGCGCCAATTTTAAATGAATCAATCGTGCAGAATAACCAAGCATCTCGATTCAAGCAGTTAGGTCTCACGCTGTTAGTTTCATTAGTTTAATTATGCGTGGGAAGCACACACACACACACACACGGGGGGTGCGAGGGGGGGACCCTTCGGCCCCCCTCCCCCGCACCCACCCCCGTCGGTAGGCAGCGTGGACCTCGCTTTACAACATAAAGTACATGCTAAGTTGTAAAACGAAATTATAAAGTACATGCATGGGGGAGAGTGCAGGGAAGAAAAGCCTTTCTGTTCATGTGCGCTCACGCATGTAAGCCCCCTTGCACCCCTCCATGCATGTGCTTTATAATTTCGCTTTACAACTTAGCATGTACTTTATGTTGTAAATGTAAAGCGAGGTCCACGCTGCCTACCGACGGGGTGGGTGCGAGGGAGGGAGGGGCCAAAGGCCAAAGGCCCCCCCCCGTGTGTGTGTGTGTGCTTCCCACGCATAATTAAACTAATGAAACTCCCAGCGTGAGACCTAACTGCTTGAATCGAGATGCTTGGTTATTCTGCACGATGTAACTGTTTAATGATTTTCGTTAAAGCAGGGCACACACACGTGTGTATGCCCTGCTTTAACGAAAATCACAACTTAAGCCTAATTGCATCGATTTCTGTGCTGAGGTAGCTAAACTGAAGAATTACCATACATTTAGCGCAGCTTAACCCACGGAGATTTAGCATTGTCGACATTGCCCACTTTGAACCGAGCAAAGTCTGCAATGTGATAATCGTTGCTGACATTGCCATCGCTGGATGGGCAGTGTTAACTTTGCCCACATCAAACCGGGCAATGTCCGCTAATAAACTACTTTGCCCAGTCGCGTTGTGCAATGCTGACATTGCCCGGGCAATGCCGACACTGCACACCATGCTGACTTTGCCCGTAACATATATATATATATATATATATATATATATATATATATATATATATATATATATATATATTATAATATATATTATGTATGTATACAATTACTCATTAGTTGCTAAAAATAACAAGTATTAGAAAATAAGTTTTTACTATTACAAGTACCGTCATTAAAGAAGTCCTCATTTTCCTTGTCCTTGTCATTCTTTCTATTAATGGTTCAGTTTCAACGTCCGTTTCCGTGTTCCCTTTTTCAGAAATGGCTTGATTGGAATGTTTTTCCAGAACGTACCATTGTAATCGATTTTTAAATTTGACAGGGGATGGATGATCATTGGCTCCTCCCATTGCTCTCAAATACGAAAAAAAATTTTCGAGAATATCTTGGCATAATCTTCTTGTAATTATATATTGCGGTTGAAATTTGTCATCGGAATATTTTTCCAAGTAGGGAAGAAGCTTTTTTAACGATTCGTTTGTTAACAAAATACCTTTCTGAAATGGTAGAAGCCCTGTTTTTTTTTTTATTACTCTCAATTTTGAAGTTAAATTACTCATCTCGTCGAGAATTTCGTTTTGCTTGTTTAGCTCAACTTCGTAAGCATGTACTGCTATATATGCTTACCAATTTTACATTTGCTATTTAGGACATCAAACCAATTATTAATTGTCTTCAACATATATGACATTTCTTTTGTTCTTTGACAAGAAACCTTTTGTGCCGCAATATTCCAAACTTTTAGCATTTCTAAGTGACAATACTTGTGCGGCTAACTTAACGCGTTGTCGCTGAAATCCCTTAACGTCTAAATGTTCTCTGCTCAAATTGAATGAAATTTTCAAATCCTTCGAATTTAATTGCAGTAACTCTTCCAATAAAGATTTATCAAAAATTTCACCGTTGACTAAAGCCTGAATCTATGAAATTATTTCTTAGTAATTTTATAAGGTGAGGTGCGTCGGCAAATACAAATATCTTTAAATCATAATTTGATGGACGTGGGAAAAAACATTGTATTTTTGTGCATTCATTCATCGATTTGAACTTCATTTATTTTTTTTACTGTTGAAATTCTGATATTCAACTCTCTCCAAAGTCCTACATTAAGAGGACCCATGTCGCTTATCGTAGGCTATGATTGTATAACCAATTTTATACAATGATTCAATTATTACGAAAAGAATCTCTTTTGTCATAGGTTTTGAAAAATCATAATAAATTGGCTGTTTCCATTTGGAAAACAAACCACGGGCCATTACAACTTGACAAGTTTTGTGAGGTCCGTAAATTTTTTGTTCTCGCACATCTATATCTATTTTATTAGCAATATAAACCTCATCAAAGGTCTGTACAATTAACTTCTCCGCAGTTATTAACTGTTCTCCTTTAATTTGCATTATTTTTAAAACTTCGTAAAGAATTCCAGGGTTAACCTGAAATTCTGAAATCCATTTGCGAAGAGTACTCACACAAGGTAGAGGAATTTTTCGGACCTCGCGTAAATAATTATATGCCCTTGCACTGACAGAGCGAAGAGCGATGGCGGAAGTAATATCTTCAATCGACCAATTTGCCCTATTCTGCGGAGAGACAATTTTTTTTACTTGAGCTGGCGCAAATATAGAGATGGAGAATATTGGTGGCAATTTGTTCTCCACGAATGTTCGCATCTTTTTCCATCCTTCTTATCATTTCTGTGAGTTGCTCATTTTCTTTTTCTAATGCTTTAAAACGCTTTGAAAGCCTCTGGCTTTCTTTTCTCTGTAGCATCTTGTACACTTCTAAAAAGTGCAGCACATGACAAAATTAATTAAATAAATCTATTTACAACATTTAAAGTAATATTGATATAAATAGATAAGAATCAGCATTAACACTAAAGAGCTAAAGACGATGCATACTTGTGTGTAAGATCAATATTTTCTATTGATACATCTTCCACAGCTTATGGTTTATTGAATGTGGTATGTTTTGGAATGGACTCGTTTTCAGTTTCCTTGGTTGCACATTCAACAAGCTCAGCATACGTTGGTATTGCGGTACTGTAATCATTTAAAAAATGTACAAATGTATTAGAGAAAAATTGATTAAAAACAATAATGACACCCAGTACAGTAAATGAGAAAGAACGTACGTTAATTAATCGATTGAATGCGATGTAATTTAATATTTTTCGTGAATTAATTTTAAAATAGATTCTAAATTTTTTTATTCTCATTGATATAGGATTTATTTCTTTTATCAACTTTATAATATTCACTTATTTTTTGGATACATTATGGATGGGAGCTTATCAGATCGGACTCCACCCTGAGAAATTTTTCATTCTTACCGAACTGATTTCTCTGGTCCTGCATTGTTAGTGTAATTTGTATGCATTCTTTTCTGCCTTTCCTTCGGGAACTGAAGCAATTCTGTTGATATAGATCCTGCCTTCAGTTTACGTTTTAATTTTCCTTTCGTCATTTGTTCCTCAAAGCAATTTGATAAAAAATACACTTTACATACTCTTTCTAAAAGTAATTTATATAAAAAATATTGGGAATGGCTAAACTGCGATAACCTATCTGGTGGCAAAAACAGAACTAAAAAGAGTAGGTCGCCGGCTGCCACATAAATAAATCGAATTGCGGCATGAAGGCGTCGAATTGGTAAAATTGCATATTTCACTTATGGGCAGTCTCATTTTAATTACTGAAATTTATAAATAAGCACATACGTCGTATTGTAAAGTGACAAGTGACCTACTCTCTCCGGCTATTTTGCCTTGGTGACGTCACGATCGCCAATCCCAATAGCATTACAATATTTACGCAACGAGATATAGTACAGGTTAAAACTGTAATTTCATTACATACCACATTTTATCATACAGTCTTTATCCCTCTGGCAAGCCTCCAACCACTTTATTCGTAATTCAGGATCTTTAGGAACCGAGTAAAATTTTACATTTTTCATAAAAAGGACATTTGTCCTATTTTTACAATTTTTTACAAAACAGTTCGGCATTTTTAATAATTTGCGCAATATACTATTCACCTATCACTGCTTATAATCGCAATCTGTCAAATCTGTGTCTGCCATATTGAATTCTGTGTGATTGGGGCACTTCTGATTGGTTGACTGCTCCTCTCTACTTTTGAACGACTGCGCATCCACCGGATTGCTTCACCTTGTATACTTCCACCATGCTGCTTAGTTTGATTGGGCCTCTTATTTCTAAAAAAAGTACAATAAGAAATCCTGTACCTGCTGCAGCACGATTGGCTGTGACATTGAGGTTAGTTTCTTATAGAAATTTTAATTCATTATTTTCAATTGTCTACATTGTTAAAACTAATGAATTATATGCAGATACTTGGCAACAGGTGACTGCATGACTTCGACTGCCTACTGCAGTATCTTGTTGGGTTTACTACAGTAAGTAACATTATTGGGGAAACATGCGAAGCCCTTTGGAATTATCTCAGCAAGAAAGTACTGCCATTTCCATTGAAAACAACAGACTGGTTGAACATTGCTCGAGAATTTGAAAACCAATGGCAGTTTAATCATTATATAGGTGCTATTGATGGCAAACATATATTAATTAAGGTGTGTAGAAATATTAAAGGGTTTAATAAATGATAAATTGCATCAGTGAATAAGATTTTTTTGTAGTGTCCTGAAAATACTGGCTCCGCATATTTCAACTATAAAAATGCTCACAGCATTGTATTGTTCGGAATCTGTGATGCCAAATACATATTCACATTGGTCAAAATAGATGCCTATGGCCGTCGCAGTGATGGCGGAATTTTTAGAGATTGTAACGATGCACCCCGTGCGCTAAACATCGTTCCCGGCTAACGACCGCCGGATGCCGCCCGACCGACAACCAGTCGGGCGAAGACCAGGGCACGGTGCGCCCACATTTTAAGCATGATTTAAAACGCACCGTGTGCGCGGGCCAAGCGCGGCACCGGTGCCTCCCGACGAGTGACGACGGCAGCCGAGCCGCCCCGAGGACGAGCGCGGCGCCGCGCCGCCCCACCACAGCGCGACGATCGGCGCTCCCATGGTGGAAGTATAGAAGGTGAGACATTCCGGAAGATGCGCAGTCGTCCGAAAGTGGTGGGGAGTAGTCAACCAATCAGATTTTACCCATTCTGCAAATCCACCATGATCATATGATTGATATATATGTATTTAATGCTCAGCTGTGCTCAGCGATATATAGGCTGCGTTTCGTTATTGACTGCAAATACTGAAAATCTATAGTGTACGTTACGTTACGTATAGTGTTATATAGTTTATTATTATTTCGGACATCATGCCGAAATGTTTTGTAAACAATTGCAAAAATCGGACGTCTCATGTCTTCAATAAAAAAGTTGTATTTTATACATTTCCCCAAGATCCGGATTTGCGATCGAAATGGTTGGAAGCTTGTCAAAAAAATAAGGAATACAAAGACAAAAATGGTAATTAAAATATGTTATTATATCGCTATTATTATTATTAAATTGTATAATTATTATTAAATTATGTTATATAACCCCATAACCTAACGCTCATAACCTAAATTTCTTAATACAATAAAGTAATTTTTATTAAAATTACTTTCAGAAAGAATATGCACGGTTAAGAACAATTAATAATGAAATAAAAATGAATAATATAAAAAAAAATAGAAAAAAAACGAAGCATATGTGCAATATTATTATTTAGATAGCACTATATATATTTCTTATATTTTCATTTATTTATAAGTTTTATTTTCTGTTGTATTGTTTCAATATTGTATTGTTTATTAGTTTTCAGTAGTGTACAATATGAGTGTATGTTAATATTTATAAATACACATATATTTTTACTTCAAATATATATATATTATATATAAATACTATGTTCTTATTTCTGATTAGTCATTCACGTTTAAAATACGCGCGTTACCAAATGGGTAAAATCTGATTGGTTGAAATTTCGGTCCCTCCCCACATGCCGCCATTATGCGCAATGTCTCACCTTTTATAATTCCACCATGGGCGCTCCTAGCGAGCCCGCCGCGCCGGGCGGGTATATAAACCGCCGCGCCGGGCGGGTATATAAACCGCCGCTCCGGCGAGAAAGAGAGACTTCGTCTAAAAGCTCCGCTTCTTCCAGACGAAACCTATCCCGACTCCCAGAGAACACACCAAACGAGGTCCGGTGCTCCGAGCCTCGACTGAGAGCTCTCAGGTGTTCCCGCACTCCCTCGAAACTAACCCCGAAGGCACGGTTATGCGGGGTCGAGCGCGCTCGACCTCGCAACGAGGGCTCTCGCTGCCGCCGCCCCGGGGCTCCGGAAATCTTCCATCCTACGTTACGCGTCCCGCACGCATATTATCGCGATACCGCGGCTTCCGCGAGCGTACAAGCATTAACGGTAATATACCGAATCCGTCCAGTATCTTAAATACCGCGTCGTTATCGAGTGCACATGCACTACCTGTAATATACCGCGTCCGCCTATGTACTGTAATACGTCTATGTAATATACCGAGCCCGTCGAGTAACGATACCGCGTTCGTTATTAAATACCGCGTCGTTATCAAGTGCACCTGCACTACCTGTAATATACCGCGTCCGCCTCTGTACTATGTAATACGCCTATGTAATATACCGAGCCCGTCGAGTAACAATACCGCGTTCGTTATCAAGTGCACCCGCACTACTTCTTCGTTGTATATACCGCGTTCTGTCCGTCCCTGCGCTATATCAAATACCGCGCTAACATCCCGCTTCGTGGATACCGAGTCCGTCGAATAGCGTGCTACCGCGTCCGTTATCGAGTGCACCCGCACTGCCCCTTTCGTTGTATATATCGCGTTCCACCCGTCCCTGCGCTATATAAAATACCACTTCGTGTATATAATAAGCTAAGCTGAATAAACTACTGCATGTACCACCTAAATTGATTATTGTCTCTGGGCTTTTCATCGGACTCCTGATCCCGCACGCCAGTCCGCGTTCGATAAAGTCAGGCCGTTACATGGCGCCCGAACAGGGACCATTTTGATCCGCTCCGAGAGACAGTAATCAAGAGACAGCATGCCAAAATCGTGGATATATAAATTGGCGAAAAGCCAGTTGAGCGCGGAGCTCGACAAGCTCGAGCTGGACACCGACGGCTCGGTTGACGAGCTGCGCCAACGCCTGAGCGCGTATGTAACCGAACACCCGGAAACGGTGCCGTCCACCGTCGCGGGGGGTGACCCACCGCAGGATACACCCCTAATTTCCGTGCACCCGCCCGAAAACCTACGCATACCGGCGATCGACACACGCCCACCGCTATCGCCGAACGTGGCTTTTCACACGCCACCGGTAATGACGACGCCGTTCGTGCCCTTTCGCCCGACCGCGAATGACCGGCCCAGCGAGACCCCCGCCCAGGTCATGGATCAGATACGTAAATGGGGGTGCCACTTCGACGGGAAAGACCCGGTGACCTTCCTCGAGCGGCTCGAGGAGCTGAAAGATGCCTATAACTATTCCGGCGCGCAGTTACTAATGGGGCTACCCGAATTACTCCGGGGCGACGAGCTTCTCTGGTGCAGGAACAACCGCCCCAACTGGCAGGGGTGGGAGGACTTCTGCGCCGACTTTCGCGAATATTACCTGCCGCGCCGGTATCGCGCCACGCTGGTCCGCGAAATCCAGACACGCTTGCAGAAACCGGACGAGCCATACCGGAAATTCGCGACCGAGATGCTCACGATGATGCGGCGGGCCACCGGATTCGCGGAAGACGACCAAATCGAGGCGTTGTACAATAATATGCATCCGCGGTACCAGATGTATATTCGCCGCGACACGGTAATCCGTACCCGAGACATTCTGCGCCTGGCGGAAGAGTTCGAACACATCGAGGAACAGACGCGCGCCCGCCAAGTTATCACGCCGAAACCCGTGGTCGCCGCCGCAGCTTACGACCGTCGCGAATGCTGCTGGCGGTGCAAGCAGCGGAGTCACACCCGCTTTGATTGCCGACGACCGCCGCGCCGGTTCTGCTCGCAGTGCGGCCGGGATGGCGTTTTCACCAAAGATTGCCACCCGCCGTCGGGAAATGCCGCTCGGGCCGGGGAAGAAGTGGCCGTCCCCCGGTCCTCCGAATAGTATACAAACCGCGCCCGTTCCTAACCGTCATGGTAGCCAAACAGCCCGTCGACGCCCTGCTAGATACCGGATCCGAGGCGTCGTTCGTAAACGCACGCACCGCCGATAGGCTCGCCCGTGACTTTCCGATCCAACCGGTCGACGGGCGTGTGTACCTCGCCGACGGGTCAAGCACCACCGTTCCGGGCTTGATCACGTTCCCCATAACCATACAAGGGAGGATGTTCTGGCATAAATTTCAAATCATGCCAACGCTCGAGTACGAACGCCTCCGCCGTTTTTTGGCCGACGAACTGGCGCAATTCGAAGCCGTGCGGGGCCCCACCGACCGTGCCGAGCACGTTATCCGCGTAAAGACAGACCGTCCGATTAAGCAACGGTATCGGCCGCGCAACCCCGCGATGCAAGCTATCATCGACGCCGAGGTCGACAAAATGCTCCGCGACGGGGTCATCGAACCCTCGCACAGCGCCTGGAGCTCGCCGGTCATCATCGTGCGGAAAAAGGACGGCAAACCGCGGTTTTGCATCGATTTTTGCCAGGTGAACGACGTGACCGAAAAGGACGCCTACCCGATACCCCAGATCACCGCGACCCTCGATAAACTCCGGGGGGCCCGATACCTGACAACTCTTGACCTAAAAAACGGGTACTGGCAGGTGCCGCTTTCACCGGAAAGCCGGCCCGTAACCGCTTTTACCGTCCCGGGAAAAGGCTTAATGCAATTCACCGTAATGCTGTTCGGGTTACATTCGGCGCCGGCCACGTTTCAGCGCTTGCTCGACACCGTGTTAGGCCCCGAGTTGGAGCCATACGTGTTCGTCTACCTGGATGACATCGTCATCATCAGCGAGACATTCGAGGAACACCTGAAGATCATGCGCGAAGTGTTCCGCCGGCTCCGCGAGGCCAACCTGCGGATCAACCCCGAAAAGTGCCGGTTCTGCGTCAACCGAATTAAATATCTCGGCCACATCATAGACCGCGACGGTATTCAGACCGACCCCGAAAAGGTCAGCGCCGTCGCGAACTGGCCCGCCCCGCAGAACGTCCGTCAAGTCCGGCAGTTTCTGGGGATCGCGTCCTGGTACCGCCGGTTCGTCAAGGACTTCGCAACCCTCGCCGCACCGCTCACCGCGTTGACCCGCAAACAGGCGCGGTGGACCTGGGGGGAAACCGAACGGGCCGCGTTCGAGACGCTGAAAAGGGTCCTAACGACCGCTCCGGTGCTCGCTTGCCCCGACTTCACGCGCCAATTTTACCTGCAGACCGACGCCAGCACCACCGGCCTCGGGGCCGTGCTGACGCAGTATTTTCCCGAGGGAAAGCGCGTGATCGCGTACGTCAGCCGCACCCTGAATAACGCCGAGCGAAATTACAGCGCCACCGAATTAGAGTGTCTCGCGGTGATCTGGGGCATCAGGAGAATGCGCGGGTACCTCGAAGGATACCGGTTCACGGTGATCACGGATCACCAATCCTTAAAATGGCTGCAAAAGATAGAATCACCGTCCGGCCGACTGGGGAGGTGGGCGTTCGAATTGCAACAGTTCGATTTCGACGTCAAGTACCGTAAAGGGACCCTCAACAAGGTGGCCGACGCGCTGTCAAGGCAACCCGAAAGCCTCAGCATCTCCGCACCGAAATGCCCGTGGTACACGCGTATGTGGCACGCGACCGAAGCCACTCCGCACGAAGTACCCAACTTCCGAATCGATCACGGACGGCTGTGGAAGCACGTGCTCCACAGCCTGGACTTTAAAGACACTCCGGCGGGCGAACAGTGGAAGGAGTGCGTCCCGAAGGACCAGCGCGCCGCGATCCTCGAACGGTACCACGACGCACCCACCGCCGGCCACCTGGGAATCGCTAAGACGATCGCGAGAGTCGCGCTCCGCTATTACTGGCCCGGCATGTTCCGCGATATCGCCCGTTACGTAAGGGAATGCCCGACATGCCTGGCGCACAAAGTCGCGCAGGAGAAACCGGCCGGCCAGTTGCACCCGACCACCCTCAATCACCCGTGGCAGCAGGTCACCATTGACCTCGTCGGTCCGCTCCCGCGATCCGCCGCCGGCCACGTATGGCTCTTAAATATGCAAGACCGATTCACGAAATGGGTCGAGCTCCGACCGCTGCGACGAGCCACCGCGCCGGCCATCGTAAAAGCTATCACGGAAGCCATTATCCTCCGTCATGGATGCCCGGACAAAATCCTGTCGGATAATGGCACCCAGTTAAAATCGAAACGACTCGCAAAGTTGCTAGACGAATGCGGGATTCATCACCGATTTACGCCGGCATACGCGCCCCACTGCAACCCAGTGGAGCGCACAAATCGCGTAATTAAAACGATGATCGCGCAATACGCAAAGAGGCACAAAACCTGGGACGAAAACCTACCCGAGCTCCAGTTCGCGTACAACACCGCGACGCACGACGCGACCGGCTACACGCCCGCATACCTAAACCACGGCCGCGAATTACGGCGCCCCGGGGAAAACGCGCCGCGCGACGCTCCGATCCCGCCGTCGACACTCCACCGCCACCTGACCGAGGCATACAAACTTGTAAAAATCCAGTTGGCGCGCGCGTTTCAGCACCAGGAGAAACATTACAACCTCCGCCGACGAGAATGGAGACCGAGAATTGGAAAATGAGTATGGAAGCGGGACCGCCCGTTGTCCAACAAAAGCGCGGCGTTTAACGCGAAGCTCGCGCCAAAGTTTATCGGCCCGCTAGAGATTCGCCGCATCATCTCGCCTGTCATAGTGGATCTCCGTAGCCGCTCGGGAAAGTGGTACCGGCACGTGCACGTGCAAGATTGTGACGCGACGACGACCTACCACGACCTAAACATTAGCCGGAAAACAAAAACAAGCGCAATGAGCCCCGACGCGACGGCGGAAGAGAGCGCCGATCGTCAAAATATCGAGAGACATGACGGACGAAACACCGGCAGCCGCTCCCGACATCCTTACCGAAATCGCCAAGATTCTCGGGGAAGACGAGGAATACGACCCGGCCAACCCCGGGATCGACCGAGGATGGGCCACCCTGTACAGGGGCGAGCCCGACACGGGGCCACCAGCGCCGCCAGCCGGACCAACTCAGCCGAGGGCCGTGCCACGGGTTGGCACGGTCATCCAACGGTCCGACGCAGCCAACAGGGCCAAGCAAGCCTGGCTGCTGGCCACACCGCCGCCACCACCACGACGACCACGACCGCTGAGCGAGGCCCCCCGATGCCCACGGCCAACCCTGCAGCCGGCACGGGTAATGGGGCCGTTGCCGCCACCGCCGATCCCGATCCAAGTCGAGCCCGGGGTAATCGTAGAAGTACCCCACTTCGCATGCCATGTCGCCCGGCAGTACAAGCCCACGCTCGGGCATCGACGGTGGCACATCCGTTTTAACGGAGATGGCTCCGTACGGTGGATCAAGGAAAAGTCGCGGGGAAAACCAGCCTGAGGCCAGCCGAACATCCAACCGACGCCTCCGACCAGCCGAGTGAGATGGCGAGCGATATGCCTCTAATTTCAGGCATTCCTAAGAGGGGGGGTGGTGTAACGATGCACCCCGTGCGCTAAGCATCGTTCCCGGCTAACGACCGCCGGATGCCGCCCGACCGACGACCAGTCGGGCGAAGACCAGGGCGCGGTGCGCCCACATTTTAAGCATGACTTAAAACGCACCGTGTGCGCGGGCCAAGCGCGGCACCGGTGCTTCCCGACGAGCGACGACGGCAGCCGAGCCGCCCCGAGGACGAGCGCGGCGCCGCGCCGCTCCACCACAGCGCGACGATCGGCGCTCCTAGCGAGCCCGCCGCGCCGGGCGGGTATATAAACCGCCGCTCCGGCGAGAAAGAGAAACTTCGTCTAAAAGCTCCGCTTCTTCCAGACGAAACCTATCCCGACTCCCAGGGAACACACCAAACGAGGTCCGGTGCTCCGAGCCTCGACTGAGAGCTCTCAGGTGTTCCCGCACTCCCTCGAAACTAACCCCGAAGGCACGGTTACGCGGGATCGAGCGCGTTCGGCCTCGCAATGAGGGCTCTCGCTGCCGCCGCCCCGGGGCTCCGGAAATCTTCCATCCTACGTTACGCGTCCCGCACGCATATTATCGCGATACCGCGGCATCCGCGAGCGTACAGGCATTAACGGTAATATACCGAATCCGTCCAGTACCTTAAATACCGCGTCGTTATCGAGTGCACATGCACTACCTGTAATATACCGCGTCCGCCTATGTACTGTAATACGTCTATGTAATATACCGAGCCCGTCGAGTAACGATACCGCGTTCGTTATTAAATACCGCGTCGTTATCAAGTGCACCTGCACTACCTGTAATATACCGCGTCCGCCTCTGTACTATGTAATACGCCTATGTAATATACCGAGCCCGTCGAGTAACGATACCGCGTTCGTTATCAAGTGCACCCGCACTACTTCTTCGTTGTATATATCGCGTTTTGTCCGTCCCTGCGCTATATCAAATACCGCGCTAACATCCCGCTTCGTGTATACCGAGCCCGTCGAATAGCGTGCTACCGCGTCCGTTATCGAGTGCACCCGCACTGCCCCTTTCGTTGTATATATCGCGTTCCACCCGTCCCTGCGCTATATAAAATACCACTTCGTGTATATAATAAGCTAAGCTGAATAAACTACTGCATGTACCACCTAAATTGATTATTGTTTCTGGGCCTTTCATCGGACTCCTGATCCCGCACGCCAGTCCGCGTTCGATAAAGTCAGGCCGTTACAAGATTCCATAATGGGCCAAAAATTCAACGAGAGACAAATGAATGTACCGAAACCAAAACGGCTGACAGTCGATGGAATGCCTTTGCCGTATGTTCTTGTCGGCGACAAAGCATTTCAACTAACGAGGAGACTTACGGAAGTGTAACTCACCGATTTTAATGAAACTTGGCATACTTGTAGAACATCGAAAAATAATTAACACGTATTTTTTTATTTCGGCAATGGTGCGAGTTTAAGGGGAGGTAACCGTTCAGAGGCCCAAAAAATGCATGAATTTCAGAAATTTTTTTTTATATAAAATAAATAAATTTGAAAAAAACTTTTAAGGGGTTTTATTCTTGTACTGTTACATAAGAAAGTATTATTTTTTTATGTCAAAGTAACGGCTCTTGCTTCCACGCCATGAAGCCACAAACGACGTGAGTTTATGCGCGCGAAGCGCTCCACAGCCTTGCCAGCTAATCTGAAACAAAAAACACAAAAAATTTATTAAACTAGACTAAATTTGGGGAGCCTTATGGTTTTCCGATTTTTAGAAAACCCCCGGAAAACAAAATCGCAGCCATTTGAAAAAAAAACATTGTTTCCGTTAAATGGGTTTTTTTTCAAATAGCTGCCATTTTGTTTTCTGGGGGTTTTTTAAAAATCGGAAAACCATAAGGCTCCCCAAATTTAGTCTAGTTTAATAAATTTTTTGTGTTTTTTGTTTCAGATTAGCTGGCAAGGCTGTGGAGCGCTTCGCACGCATAAACTCACGTCGTTTGTGGCTTCATGGCGTGGAAGCAAGAGCCGTTATTTTGACATAAAAAAATAATAATTTCTTATGTAACAGTACAAGAATAAAACCCCTTGAAAGTTTTTTGAAGTGAAACTTTTTTAGGCACGGTAGTGAATTCGATTCGCGACACGAAAAAGTGGAACGGAAGTGAAACTTCTTTGGTACGGTAGTAAGTTCGATTGTGCGACACAAAAAGTGTAACGAAAATTTGACCAATCGGCGTACGGCGTTGGCGAGACGGTTCTTCTTCTGGCACGGTAGTAAGTTCGATTATGCGACACGGAAAGAGTAACGAAAATTCGACCAATAGGCGTACGAAATGAAACTTCTTTGGTACGGTAGTAAGTTCGATTGTGCGACACGGAAAATGTAACGAAAATTCGACCAATAGGCGTACGAAATGAAACTTCTTTGGTACGGTAGTAAGTTCGATTGTGCGACACGGAAAGTGTAACGAAAATTCGACCAATAGGCGTACGAAATGAAACTTCTTTGGTACGGTAGTAAGTTCGATTGTGCGACACGAAAAGTGTAACGAAAATTTGACCAATAGGCGTACGGCGTTGGCGAGACGGTTCTTCTTCTGGCACGGTAGTAAGTTTGATTACGCGACACGAAAAGTGTAACGAAAATTTTCGACCAATTGGCGTACGAAATGAAACTTTTTTAATTGGTACGGTAGTAAGTTCGATTGTGCGACACGAAAAAACGTCACGAAATAGTGTCACGAAAATTCGACCAACAGGCGTACAAAGTGAAACTCTTTTTGGATCGGTAAGTAAATTCGATTTTGCGACTCGAAAACACGTCACGAAAATTCGATCAGGCGTACGGCACTGGCAAGACGGATATAGTGAGAACTGCGTATAACACTATATTTTCAAGTTGCGGGTGACTTGAAGTGACTAATTCCGTTGCATTGTTTTTGTATTAATTTCAAAAAAGTTATGGCAAAGCCTTGCCTTCAGAAGTTTCACTTCTAACGCGCGTGGCGACCACACGCATGATTTTTATTTCAAATTTATTTATTTTATATAAAAAAAATTCCTGAAATTCATGCATTTTTTGGGCCTTTGAACGGTTACCTCCCCTTAAACTCGCACCATTGCCGAAATAAAAAAATACGTGTCAATTATTTTTCGATGTTCTACAAGTATGCCAAGTTTCATTAAAATCGGTGAGTTACACTTCCGTAAGTCTTCTCGTAAGTGATTATTTATTTCGGCCATATCCTGGCAGAGGAGGTCTTAGCCAAGATCGGAGTATTTTTAACTATCGTCTCAGCCCCGTGCTCGAAGAACTATTGAAAATTTTTTCGGAATATTGGTCAGTCAGTGGAGAATTCTGAAAAGACCCAACGATGCTACGGTTGATAACACAATTAACGTGATTAAGGCCATCATATGTCTCCATAATTGGCTTCGAAAGCGTAACGATACAAATGAGCGTATTTCACCAAATATGGTTGATCAATATGGTTCTAACGGTTTAATTCCTGCTTCTTGGAGATAAGAAGTAGGGGATTCGGCACTCCAAGATGTTATAGTATTTACGGTAACCATAACAGTAACCGATCTCCATAGCTATTAGGCAAGAATTTTCTGATTTTTTCAATGGAGAAGGAGCTGTTCCCTGGCAATATAATCGTAACTAAAACAATCCCTTTAATTTAAGCGATGATGGAATAACTTAGTACATTTTAAGTAGGATTAATTTACATGCGCGTGTAATTTTTTTTTAACTTTATTTTTAATACGCTCTCTGTTCGGTTATGTAAATATTCTGCTGTAAAGAAATTTTGCAAAAATTTGCAAAATAAAAATAAAGCACCCGTTGCAGTTTCATTATAGGTAAAGGATTAAATAAAAATCACAACTGAATTTGGCACTTTTATTGCACGCTTCAATGTCGCACGCTGTCATATTAATGTATTAAACTATTTTGATATTACATTTTTATATGTAATGTATAAAATATATTTTAAACGAAAACATAATGTTTTTATTGCATTTCCTCGATATTCGTTTTATTGCGTTTCCTCAGTCATCAGTCCAGTGTGAACCATTTATATGATGTCCAAAAATGTTTTCATCCGTCTCGCGTACGGTAGTGGACGCAACTGGAATCCTGCTGTATGCAACATAGCGTCAACTTCATCCGATGGAGAGGGTGCTGGTAAAACAATATTTGACTTCTCTCTACACAAGGCATCTGCGATTCTATTCATTACGCTTACAGATTCTTCATCTGTGACTGTGTTTCTGCGAGATCTTCTATTACGTGAGTCTGCTGAAGCTGTAACATAATTATCATTGCCATTATTATCATTATCACTATTGTTATTATTATTATTATTATTATTAATCTGTTTACTCTAAGAAAAAAAAAGAAATAGAAGGATATTGGTATTTGACCTTAAGAAAATTGATGAAACATTTTAAGGAGGTTCGAGTTTTCAGAAAATGTGTTTTTACGCTGAAAAGTTCTGAAAATTTGTGATAGCTGGCTACATTTTTGTACGCTAATACAGCATCATAAAAGGTATGTATATATAAAATATAAATTGCTAAGAAAATCCTGACTCACATTTGTGTGTTCTACAAAAAAAATTGTAATAATAATAATTATTACCTATTATTATAAAACCAATACTAATAAGATTTAAAGAAAGAAGTATTACGGTCGTAACAGGTAAGAATCGCGGAGAAATTCTATCGCGTCATAATATTTCCACTTCTTCTTGATGTCAATTCTTGCGGAACCGCTGGCACGCTGCTCAGCTTGAACAAGTTTTCGGAATGTCTCGCAAGCTTTTAAATTTTTTTTAGCATTTGCTGCATTTAGTTTGCCTATAACGGTAAATTACAATCAAGACGAGGCTTAAATCACTTATGTGAAGAGACATATTATTCCTCACCATTCAGTTCTGCAAAGACTTCATTCCAGAGATGCCGTACAGTCTCTCGATTCCTTTGCTCCAACGGTAATGAGATATCCCATAAAGGAGTCCGTTTCTGCACTTCCAGGATGAGAATTCCACGTCTACATCGGTTAGTTTTTTGTTTCGGGCAGTTTTCGCGATGGGTACTCTAGTCGATTTTCTGGAGAGTCTGACCGGTTCAGCTGCAAAATGACGAATTACAAGAATTTGTCATTCTCAAAAAATTTTCAAAGTGTCTAGTTGTGCGGCAACCACACGAATAACTATATATTAATGTCCAAATATAACGTAAATATTGACTAAATTTAAGGGAATTTTGCCGAACGAAAAACGGACGTTTATTCACATGCGTTGCCAAATAAGCAGACACAGCCAAAAGTTTTAGCAAAATTCGTGACGTGTTGTTTACTTACGGATATTCGGATTTAAATTTTCCTGATTATTCATAACGATTGCCTCTTTGTTGTCTGGCATCATACTCCGCCTGACAATACTTTTTTCATCATCGGTAAAATTAATTTTTGTTGATCATTTGCCTAATTAACTTTAAAATAAAAACAATTATACATTACATACCTAGCATGGGGTAAAAGTAGTGATTCTGGTCAATGTAAAGTTTGGTGTAACCCTCTAGACAGGGGTGATCTTGAATCTCTGCGCAAATTTCTTTGCACAAACCACAAGTATACACAATACGAATTTGCTAAATATATGTAAAAAAAATGTAGGGGAGACCGGGGCTAAGCCGACAGCGGGGCGAACTTGACACTAGGCTTTTTGCCAATTTAAATCTATCGTAGAAACTTGCCTTTGCTACTGTAACGGCGTCTTTATGTGCCAGTATTATCAACGAACGTTGGTAACATTCTGAGTTATAGTGTACGTTTTAACGCGACATAAGTGTTTTTGATAGTGAAAAGTAAATTTTCTGATCTCTCGAAAATGTCTACCCTTTCATCGAGCTTTACTCTTGCGAATCTACCGGTAAGTGATTTTGATGGGAAATTCGATGCTTTATACGAATCCGATAATAATTTTTGCATATTTTCAAAATTTATATATTTTTGGAGTAACAAAAGTAAAAAACGACGTTCGGGGCTAAGTCGACACGACGCCACCGGGGCAAAGACGACACTAACCTAAAGTGACATTATCGCAAAAAAGGTCACTGTTTCGTCCGATTCCGATGACGATTTAAGGAATATCTGTTGCGTGTGTTCGGAAAACATTTCATTAGCTTCTAATAACAAACAATGCATCTTATGCAACCGTATGGCTCATGACGAATGTGTGCACACATCTGATCGCGAGTTTACGTGTATAAATTGTTTTTCAGACAGTTCAAAAAAAGATAGTTAAAAGTTTAATCTTTTTGAAGTGAAACTTCTTTAGGCACGGTAGTGAGTTCGATTCGCGACACGAAAAAGTGTAACGGAAGTGAAACTTCTTTGGTATGGTAGTAAATTCGATTCTGCGACACGAAAAGTGTAACGAAAATTTGACCAATAGGCGTACGGCGTTGGCGAGACGGTTCTTCTTCTGGCACGGTAGTAAGTTCGTTTATGCGACACGAAAAGTGCAACGAAAATTCGACCAATAGGCGTACAAAATTAAACTTCTTTAGTACGGTAGTAAGTTCGATTGTGCGACACGGAAAGTGTAACGAAAATTCGACCAATAGGCGTACGAAATGAAACTTCTTTGGTACGGTAGTAAGTTCGATTGTGCGACACGAAAAAACGTCACGAAATAATGTTACGAAAATTCGACCAACAGGCGTACAAAATGAAACTCCTTTTGGATCGGTAAGTAAATTCGATTTTGCGACTCGAAAACACGTCACGAAAATTCGATCAGGCGTACGGCATTGGCGAGACGGATATAGTAAAAACTGCGTGTAACACTATATTTTCGAGTTGCGGGCGGCTTGGAGTGACTAATTCCGTTGCATTGTATTTGTATTAATTTCAGAAAAGTTATGGCAAAGCCTTGCCTTCAGAAGTTTCACTTCTAACGCGTGTGGCGTCCACGCGTTCATTTTTTTTTCTCGTTATTTTAAATAATTGTTTACTTTATTCCGACTTTTTGTTTCTAATACACAATGTCTTTTCATTTGATAAACAATGTATTTTTATTTTTAAACAATAAAAAAATAAGTTCCAGATCAAATTGTGTCGATCAAACAAAGTGTTGAGTTTGCCCCGGCGGGGTGTCGAGTTCGCCCCGTCATTTTTCAATTCGAAAATTTGTCTTCGCGTCACTTTTCCTTTCCTGGCGGCAAAACAAAGCGACGTACAGCAAAACTTCCTGAATCAATTTTGTACCTGAAGAAACACTCTTTAAATATATATCATTGAATTTGCCTAAAAATTTTAATTAAATATTAAAAATTGCCTTTGAAAAAATAGTGTCGGCTTAGCCCCGGTCTCCCCTATCATATTTTAATTATTCTATTTTTTCTGTAAAAAAAAGCATATTTGAAGGTTAGGAATAATACCATTATAATTTTGATATTTACCTCTTGAGAATCCATCTTGCTCTTTTTATAATAGATATTTAAAATAATATCAAATCAATGTGACTTTGTAACGTACAGGCCTTTGTTTAAAAATTCAGAGGGACGCGAAATCAAGAGACACGGTAGTATCTCGTGCCAAGTACACGCGTAGCGAGACCGACCGTGACTCTTTTACGCGACGCGACGGGTTGCAAGTACCCGAGATGTTAAGATCTCGATCACAGTATAACCAGTAGGGGCACTCAGCGAAAATATGCGTGGTCGCGCAGGTACAGCTGCGCAGCTTTTGTTTCTGGTAGGATCCAATGAAATACAAGGGGACAGGAACGTGCATATGTGCAAACATGTGCCCGACCTAAGTTGTCATCTGTGGTTGTCATTTTTCAGAGATTATGAAAAATGGATAAAAAAAAAGGAACGATATATTAAGTGCAGTGTTAAACAATGCACTAATAATAGTTCGAATTCACATAAGAGTTTTTTTCGTTATTCAAAAGATATTGAAAAGTAAGTTTTCGTAAATGTAGAAACTAAGTTATGTTAAATTAAATAAAATGAACTTATAAAATAAGTTTAAACTATTTGACAAAAACTATTTGACTTATAAAATAACATAATATTTGTAATTACATTGTAATAAATTATGTTTTTAAGGGCAAAGCAATGGGCTAGCACGTTCGGGCTAGCACGTTTGGGCTAGATCTTCGAGAAGATCTCATATGTAAAGCACACTTCCCTGCTAAAAATAACCGATTGAATCCGATTAAAAATTTTGAATCCGCATGAATCTGGATTCTTGATCCGGAAATCACGGATTTATAACAATTACACCGACTGAAAACGATTGAAACGGATTGGTATTCAAGGATGTAATTTCAATCGGATTCTATCGATTTGAATTGTTATGATTTTATAACGATTACACTGATTGAAAACGATTGAAACGGATTGGTATTCAAAGATGTAATTTCAATCGGTTCCTATCGGTTTGAATCGTTACACGCAGAAAATTTTTCTCGAAAATACAAGTATACACGAACAAAGTAAATACCATATTAATCTTGCACGGCTAGGATATAGTCATAGTCATAATATGCAAAAAATTTCAAGAAAGTATAGGAAATTTAGAGAGCAAAGAATAAAAATATGGCTGATGGACAAAAAACGAGACGTCTGTTGCAGTCATGGCAAAAACATAAGTTGCTGTTATAGGCTGTGGCGGTCAGCTGTCCGCCACGAGCGAACTTGAGAACGCTCTAGAAACCCTGCCGAGCTGCCCTAGATATAGGGGTCGATGTTGAATTTTAATCACGCAAGAATATACCGACGATGCGCCGCGTAGCGGGCGCAAACCGAACCCTTTCGCCGCGCGAGCCCGCGTTGCCGCTCGCGCCGTGCGCCTTCCGTCGTCTATATACATATTAGTATAGGACTTTTTTTACTTTTCTCATATTTCCTTGTTATAGTCCGAGAGGTAGCGACACAAAAGTGTCAGCGATTTTATTAGTCTTGGAACAAAGTAATTTCTTTTGTTTTAATAGTGTTGTTGATGAAATGCAGATGAGTCTGGCTGCGCTGTCTCGCTGGAATGGGCGTTGCGGCGCCTTTGATCTTGTCGAAAAAACACTTATGTTGGAAGAATTTGATTAGTGCTGAGCTTTTATATATTTATTGTTTTTTGTATAAAGAAATGTTTTAGAAGAGTCTGGCATGCAACTGACACTGGAAAATGAGTCTGGCATCCTTCCAAAGTCGTTGTAAAAAGTCGATTTGTAGAATCATTTGATTAGAGCTGTAACTTGTCAAGATGGTAGTTTAAATATATAAAATTATAAAAAAATAAGTCTGGCTACTTGTACTGGCTGGAAAATTGGTCTGGCACCCCCTTTAAAGTCGTCTGCACGAGCGCGCCGGTAGCTCGTTGCCCGCCGTATCTGTAATCAAAAAAGGTAAAAAAACCGCCAAGTACACGCGCAATGTATGTTGTAAATCTAAAAATCTTAAATGGTAGTAGTTTTATTTCTTCCTAACAAAATAATTCACAAAATTTCGTTACCTAACTCAACCCAAGTAATATATGTATAGTAGCTTTATTTTTCCCTAACAAAATAATTCATAAAATTGCGTTACCTAATTCAACCTAAGTGATACGTATTTCAAAAAAAGATGTGAAATCTTTAAATTGCGCCAATTGCAAAGAGAATATATACACTTTGAAAAATAATTGTTGTGCAACTACTTTTAAAAAATAAAACAAAATTGTGTTACCTAACTCAGCCCAAGTGGTATGTATCTTTGTATTCCTGAGAGTCTTTTTATCAACCCAAGTGGTAGTAGTTTTAATTCTCCTTGATAAAATTATAATATTACAAAGAATTATTTTAATCACAAAGAATTGAAGAGGTAACATTATAAAATAAAAATATTTAATTAAAATAAAATAAATAAATTTTTCTTGTAAAAAACTTGGCGCTGCTTTTTTAAGGTTTAGAACCTTTGCACAAGACTTTCGTATGGCAACGTAGTGTAACGAAACGTGGGTCAACGCACAAGAAACGTATCGGTTACGGCGTTAAGCGTCGTCTACAATGGCAGCAGGAGTATGCAGTAAGACGTAAGGCAGTAAGCTATTCTATTGACCAATCACAGTCGATTATTCTTGAATTGCAAAAATCCCATTAGTCAATAACTTACTGCTTACGTCTTACTGTATACTCCTGCTGCCATTGTAGATAACGCTTTATACGTCAATTCGTTTCTTGTGCGTTGATCTACGTTACGTTACCATACGAAAATTTTGTGCGGAGGCTCTAACCGATACGTTTCTTGTGCGTTAATCCACGTTACGTTACGCTACGCTATCATACGAGAGTCTTGTGCAAAGGCTCTTGTCCAGACAAATTTGCATAGCGCATAAACATAAGCGTAAGAAATTGATTGGTTTACATGTATATGTGCAAAAGGAAATAGACCAATCCATCTCTTTATGCATATGCTTATGCACCTATGCAAGTTTGTCTGGGTTGACCTTAAAAAAGCAGCGCCAAGTTTTTTACAAGAAAAATTTATTTATTTTATTTTAATTAAATATTTTTATTTTATAATGTTACCTCTTCAATTCTTTGTGATTAAAATAATTTTTTGTAATATTATAATTTTATCAAGGAGAATTAAAACTACTACCACTTGGGTTGATAGAAAGACTTTCAGGAATACAAAGATACATACCACTTAGGCTGAGTTAGGTAACACAATTTTGTTTTATTTTTTAAAAGTAGTTGCACAACAATTATTGAAGTGAAACTTCTTTAGGCACGGTAGTGAATTCGATTCGCGACACGAAAAAGTGTAACGAAAGTGAAACTTCTTTGGTACGGTAGTAAGTTCGATTGTGCGACACAAAAAGTGTAACGAAAATTTGACCAATAGGCGTACGGCGTTGGCGAGACGGTTCTTCTTCTGGCACGGTAGTAAGTTCGATTATGCGACACGGAAAGTGTAACGAAAATTCGACCAATAGGCGTACGAAATGAAACTTCTTTGGTACGGTAGTAAGTTCGATTGTGCGACACGGAAAGTGTAACAAAAATTCGACCAATAGGCGTACGAAATGAAACTTCTTTGGTACGGTAGTAAGTTCGATTGTGCGACACGGAAAATGTAACGAAAATTCGACCAATAGGCGTACGAAATAAAACTTCTTTGGTACGGTAGTAAGTTCGATTGTGCGACACGAAAAGTGTAACGAAAATTCGACCAATAGGCGTACGAAATGAAACTTCTTTGGTACGGTAGTAAGTTCGATTGTGCGACACGAAAAGTGGAATAAAAATTTGACCAATAGGCGTACAACGTTGGCGAGACGGTTCTTCTTCTGGCACGGTAGTAAGTTCGATTATGCGACACGAAAAGTGTAACGAAAATTTTCGACCAATTGGCGTACGAAATGAAACTTCTTTAATTGGTACGGTAGTAAGTTTGATTGTGCGACACGAAAAAACGTCACGAAATAGTGTCACGAAAATTCGACCAACAGGCGTACAAAGTGAAACTCCTTTTGGATCGGTAAGTAAATTCGATTTTGCGACTCGAAAACGCGTCACGAAAATTCGATTAGGCGTACGGCACTGGCAAGACGGATATAGTGAGAACTGCGTATAACACTATATTTTCAAGTTGCGGGCGGCTTGGAGTGACTAATTCCGTTGCATTGTTTTTGTATTAATTTCAGAAAAGTTATGGCAAAGCCTTGCCTTCAGAAGTTTCACTTCTAACGCGCGTGGCGACCACACGCATGATTTTTTTTTCAAAGTGTATATATTCTCTTTGCAATTGGCGCAATTTAAAGATTTTACATCTTTTTTTGAAATACGTATCACTTAGGTTGAATTACTCTCTAAATTTTTTGGAGTGAAATTTTCACTCTAAACATGGAGTTACTGACCAGTTCACTCAAAAAGAGTGAATATTCGCTCCAATAGAGTGAATTTATTTACTCTAAGGTAAAAAGAGTTGAGTTTCACTCTGATTTTTAAAGTGAAGTTGTTAGAGTGAAATTGTCACTCCAAATTTCACTCCAACTTGAAGTGAAATCGCCTTCCCGCTTCCCGCTTCGAGTGAAGTCATCACTCCAAACTTCACTCCAACTTGAAGTGAAATCGCCTTCCCGCTTCCCGCTTCCCGCGTGTTCAATTGTTCCTGTGTAGAAATTTGTTAGGGATGGCCTTACATAACATAAGGCCCCGATTATTTACGAATATATTTACGAACACAAAATTTCATAATGATCCGGCACTGGTTTCTGACATTCACCCGACATTAAGAAATATTATATCATATATCTAATTCAAAATTTTATTACTCTTTTTAAACTGAATTTGTTTCTTAAGATGATTTTTGAAAAATTATTTATTTGCGCTGGTTGTGATATATGTAGACCATATATACACGCTTACATCAAATTAAGAAGTAGTCTACCACGTAAGGCAGTTGGCTCACGATGCAGAGGTCCCGAGTTCGAATCCCACCAAGGTAAGTGTGTTTTTCAAATACGAGAAAATATTTATAATCATAGACAGCATCTTAAGAAACAAATTTAGTTAAAAAATAGTAATAAAATTTCGAAATAAATAATTTTTTTTATGTCGGGTGAATAATTATTCAGTGAAACATGTCACTCTTTCCAGAGTTGAACAATCACTCCAAGTAAAAAGTGAATAAGCACTCTTTCGCAAAGTGAAAATTCGCTCTATTTAGACTGGCAGTATTTTCATTATTCGTAAGAGTGGGATCTCACTCTTTTGGAGTGAGATTCCACTCCAAGAAATTTAGAGAGTAGGTAACGCAATTTTGTGAATTATTTTGTTAGGGAGAAGTAAAGCTACTATACATATATCACTTGGGTTGAGTTAGGTAACAAAATTTTGTGAATTATTTTGTTAGGAAGAAATAAAGCTACTACCATTTAAGATTTTTAGATTTACAACATACATTGCGCGTGTACTTGGCGCCTTTTTTTACCTTTTTTGAAAAAGGTAATTTTGTGCTGATATCATGCATTTTGTAGTGATAAACAAGTATCGGCAAAAAATTTCCGTTTTTTATTTTTTAATTATTCACAAATTGACAATAACAACGAATTAAATTTTTATTAAATTTATATATATATATATATATATATATATATATATATATATATAGTTTATTATATGTATTGTAAGATGAGAGAGTTGCGTTAATATTTGAAAGTAAAGGTAAAGAATTATTAACATATTAAGATGTGGTTGAAAAACAGGAAATAGTCGTAATATTAAAATAAAGGTAGGGATAAAGAAAAAGAGAGAATTAGGTTTTGGATTATAAAGTATATAAAGAATATGCATTGATTTAGAGAATTCAAGTTTTATAAGTTTTATAAGTTTTAAGATATAAGGAAGGTTATTTTAGAAACAAAGCGAGATATGAGTCTAAAAGAGATTTGGGAAAAATTTAGAAATAAAAGAAATATAGGGAATATTAGTTGTTGCGCGTTGCGGTAAGAAGGTATGTGTGTGTGTATGGGTGAATAATGTCCGTTTCTTGGCTTGAGACTGCCGAAGCGGACTAAGTCAAGTATTTCTGAGTTTAGGTTGTGAGTTTAACGTGTAAATAATAGGTTTAGGCGTGTTGGGTTTAAGGGATGATTTTTCTAGAAGAAATTAAAAAAGTAAGGAATAAGGAATTAACAGTGTCACGCGTTAAAAAAGTTGGTATGAGTGTGTTTAAGGTATATTGTAAACCAAGTCCATTTCATGGCTTTGTATAGCTGAAATTAAATAAATCTATATATATATATATATATATATATATGTAGGTCTAGAGGTATGTTCCGGGACTGTTTACGTTTTTTGAAATGTACAGTCCTGGAATATAACGCATATATATGTAATCAGATTCAAAAAATTGTCCCGAAACGTGCCGTAGGACATGAATTTTTTTCCAGGACAGTCCTGGAAACTGCCAAATGTCCTGGAATATACCGATGTAAAAAATAAAAGTCCCGGAACATACTTCCGGACCTACATATATATATATATATATATATATATATAAAACCTCTTATTTTTTACAAATATACATATATGTGTATTTATATTCGTATTATATAGAGAATCGCTATAACATTAAATGTAATAATAGTTATAATATAGAACTATTGTCTCCTATTTTTGAAATTTATTAAATATGTATTGATTAAATACGTATTTATTATATTTAATGTTATTCTTGCAATTCTCTATGTTAAGTAGATATAAATACACATATATATTGTATATATACATATATATAATATTAACATGTTTTTTAAATCATGTTTATCTGCAATAATTAAATTATTTATATTAAACCAATTATTATTTTTAAATAAAATACCTGACAATGTGATTATTCCTTATCCACTAATTATTAATTTTTAAATAAGCATCTATTAATTATAATTCATGTATTAAAAACACATGAAGAATATAAAACGATGCGAAACTGGAAACTACTGGAACAGATTCGGGTCTGGACTAGTTATTTATTGGTTCGGATTCCTTGACTGCTTGAACAGATCGACTGAGAAAAAGTTTATTATAATGAACCATTTTCCCGAAAATATTACATACATGGATCCAACTTGTATCAAACCTATGAATAATACGTGATTATAATCGATATAATTGTATATATTTTTGTACAGTTATCTTCAAGAAATGACAAGAAATGATACATTTAATATTTGTAAATAGATTTCTGTTAGAGGATCTGATCATGGATTAATATTTTAATACTGTTTCTGATTGTTATCGGAATGAATTAAAGTATGGTTTTGTATTTTCATATTGTAATTATTATATTCAAGTCATTAAACTATTCATGTATTTTTATTTTCCCTCCAAATGTTTGCGAAACCTTAACTATTTAGTAGAGCTACATAATCGAGTAAATAAATTAAATATTATCACATAACTGAATGAATTAAAAACGTATAATGGTGCGGTAATATAAGATTCTCCTTGACATACATTAACTGATCTGCCATTACTGTTTTAAGCTCGCTGAATTCACGCCTGAGAACTTCTAAACATCTCTGAAGAACCTAATAGATAGAATTACCTGTATGTAAAAATTTAATTTATGCAGCAGAACATTATATATCATGCCAATGTTACTCCAAAAGTGACACTGGAGTATTTTAATAACTTAAACGTTCTCTAAACCACTGAGACATTTACCTTTCTTCATTATAACACTCCGACGATGGTCAGGATCCATCCCAATAACTGAATGTGATCTCAATTTCTTCTTCCTTCAACGCGTTCTGCTTTCTAGCCCATTCTTGTCACAATTCTTCCCTAAGTTTATTTTCCTCCTCGTCCCTTTCCCTACTGGCAAAAAACATGTATCTACATCTGGATTTTTCTAAATCTTCTAAAAAGATTGATTGATTGGCAGGGCCATCAGATTGCACATTTTCTGACTGCGGAGATTTTTCGGCATTGTCTTCGTCAGAAGACATTTCAGCTTCATCTTCGTCTTCGTCCAGATTAAAAGACAAAGCTTAAATCTGTCTCTTCTGTTTGTTCTTTTCTGTCTGCTTCGCCGCTAGTGCTCTTTCCTTTTCCTGCTCTTTTTCACGTTCCTTCTATCGAAGCATAAAATACACGTACAAAAATACAAATTATAAGATAATCAGGATCATAAGAAGATTGTAAGAAATTACTTGTGGGTATCAGGATTCGTGAATGTTCGCTCAATTTAACGGCGGATTTTCTCTTGCATTCCGCGTGACCGACGGTACATGCACATAATGTAAATATTACAATGCTGTGTTTGGGATAAATTAAAATAGTGGTTTGATTTTCATGAGGAAAGAATGGACGTCGACATAAAAATCGAGCTAAAAATTGCATTTAAATCTTACCACTGAATCAAAATATACATTTAATTTTGATATAATAATTGTGTAGAGTACACATACATTAGTGATGTTTGCAAAAGCGCATCTTTTATGCGTTTTTTCTTTAAACGGCAAAACTTCCACTTTTCGCTTGGCGCGAATTTCTCTACCAACATTGGGTTGTCGTAATACATTGCTCTGTAAAGAATTTTGACTTCCTGGTCGTTATTCCTTTCCTCAAAGTTGCAGTGCTGTTTTGTCGATTTTGTCCGAGTAATACCTTCGGTGGTGCCATTTTTCAGATATGACGAAACTTTAGTTCCTTATCTAATTGCTATAATTCACAAACATACATATAATTAGTTTATATATATTATACATAGTTTAATTTATATAGTGCATAATATAATACGGAATGTTTCAGAAATAAATTGTTAAATTTGAGAAGTATATTCTACTAACAGTAAAAATGGAAAAGTTACAATTTTTTTTAAGTAACATCAAAGGAAAGGGAGACGTAAAAAGAAGGAAGATAAGAGAGATACAACAGATAACAGTGAATAAAAGAGAGAAGGAGGACATGTAAAAAAATGTATATATGAAATGAAAAGAGAGCATTTTTATCTTTTTCTAACTCTTAAAAAAGAATAAAAAATAAGTTGAACCGATAATAATAACACGATAATTCCTTCGCGCGTAAACGGGATTGATCTCCTCGGCATCAGCTCCCTGCCGTCAATATATACCTGTGAACAGGCTCCATGATCTCCTCGGTATCAGCTCTCTGCTGTCAATATATAATACCTCTACAAAGTAAAAATGTATTGTATAATCAGAATACTAACAACATGCACAATTTCATTTGAGGTTATGGTAAAAGTTTACAATAACAAACACAGCTCGGATTACTTTGACCTTGACATATGTTGTCAAGGTCACCCTCCTGAGTGACCTTCAGAAGGTTTTAGTCGGCGGTCGCTGCTTATTAAGAAGTTATAAACAAAAAAAGTTTGGAAAATATAGCAGCTATTTTGAGTATTGAAAGGCATAAACGACTAATATTACGTTTTTTTTAAAGCAGAGAATACTTTATTTTGCGAGAAAGTCGCTGCTTTACCAAAACACGACATTTAAAGCAGTAAATTGTTGATAAATTGAAAGTCTTTTTGTTAAAGCAGAGAATACTTTATTTTGCGAAAAAGTCGCTGCTTTACAAAAACACAACATTTAAAGCAGTAAATCGTTGATCACTAACCTACATAGGTTAGTTGACGCGCTTTAAAAGTATTTAGGGGAGAGTGGGCACCCTTGAACCACGTTTTTTTAAATCACATTAAAAATGATTTTTAATAACTTTATTATAATATAAATGAGACTATTCGATGTTTAATATAATAAACTTTGTTTGTAAATGATTTAAGAAGTAAATTTTCAGAAATATTTTGCAAAAATAATGATATTTCGAAATGCTGCGTTTTTCACAGTGGACCAAAAGCGTGGGGTCGATTGAGCCATAGTGTAGGGTACACATAGAAGAGATCTAATTGAAAACTGAAAACAAAGCCTCACAGCGACTCGATTACATGTGATCTGTAACTAAAGAATGAAAAAAAGAGAAAATAAAAGTGTGGAGATGATTATATCGATGGAAATTATTCCATTTTATAGGAAAAAGTGTAGTTCTGTAAGCGTGGCACAGAGGACCCCATCAACCTGCGTCACATTGGACCCCACTGAACATTGATATTATTTATCGTAAATATTTCAGATACAAAACAATTAAACGTTTTTGTACGTACTTTGGTATTGAACCTAGATCCCGACGAACGTCTTACGAATTTTTTTTTAACTGTAGAATCCTTAGAAATCCATAAATATCAAAAAGTTATGACAAGTAAAAATTTACTTTGCAAGGCTCCAATTACATATCTGCCTTTAACTAAAGTATATATGCTTATTTCGGCATAATTTTTTGATGGAAGTTATATGTTTTGAAAACGAAAGTTTTCATAACCACCGTCACTATTTTGCAGAACGTTAATACAGAAAACTCGCACTGTCACATTGGACCCCGTGGCTCAAGGGAGCCCACTCTCCCCTAAGTGTTTAAAGCGCGTCAACTAACCTATATATGTACCTATATATGCTATATTTTCCAAACTTTTTTTGTGAATAACTTTTTAACGAATAGCGAGCGACGGCTAAAACCTTCTGAAGGTCACTCGGGATCATGACCTTGACAACATATATCAAGGTCATTGAAATCGGTGAGGTGAAGCCAAACCTTTTTTTGTTAATAACTTTTTAATAAGCAGCGACCGCCGATTAAGTTATAAGGAAAATTTACTCAGTATTATGTCCTTGACAACATATGTCAAGGTCAAAGTAATCCGAGCTGTGTTTGTTATTGTAAACTTTTACCCTTCTGCAATCAACGAAGCCGGGATCAAACGTGTCAGTCGTCACTTTCTGCCAAGCGTAGAGAACCTTCTTTTCCGGCAGCGGTGGTAACACGATGAAGGGATACGAAATCTCCAGATAAGCACGAAGCAATTCAATTCATAGTATATCACCGGCACGATTACGGTGTTACTGCCGTTTCGCGTACGCGCGTATGCGCGCGTTGTCGCACCTTATACCTCGCGACAACGTGCGGCTCGTGCAAACGTTAACGCGCGGCCGCAATCGCGCGGCAGAAACGCCTCGTGTGAACAGGCTCCTTGATCTCAGTATCAGCTCCCTGTTGTCAATATAAAAAATAATATAATATAAACAATATAAACAGTAAATAAAATAGTACAAGTATAACAGTAATATATAGAATAAGATAATTATAGGATAATTACATAAAACAATTACCTTGAATTAATCGTCGCGTCGCGTAAAGAGTCACGGTCGGTCTCGCTCCGCGCGTACTACCGTGTCTCTCTCGAGATAGGTTATAACTGATGAACTGACTGACAGCGCGCTAAACGAACGCATTGTCTGCACTACACTGCACTGCGATACTAACGCCGCTAGCCGCCAGTGTCGAAAAAGTGAAAGTGACATTTCTCTGTTCTCTGTTTGTTACATGTATGTTATAATGAATGAGAGCGGTCGACGTAGAAGTATCTTAAAATAAAATTTTGACATTTGGACTTTGCGTCGCAATATCTCCGCTCGTAGGGCACGTAGCGGAATATTATAAAAGAAAACCCCCCCTAATTGGACCCCAAGCTATCGATCAAGCCTACTTAGAACTTGATCCGTTCACTCGTTATCGAGATCTCAACATCTCGTATACTCGCAACCCATTGCGTCGCGTAAAAGAGTCACGGTGCGGTCTCGCTTCGCGTGTACTTGGCGCGAGACACTACCGTGTCTCTTGATATTATTAACGCATTACTCATTAAAAAAGATTTTACTTGTTTAAAAGGAGAAAATTAAACGATTTCGTGCTTATTAGTAGTGGAATGATGTGTAATTAATTATGTAAAAATCAATTAACTTTATTTATTAAAATTATTAATTTATTCATCTGGATAATCTGTAATCAAACTTTCAATTTCTGATGAACTTTCATTTTCATCATCGGTGAGCTCGGTATTGTCGGTATCGTCATCGGATTCTTCTTCGATTTCCTTTGATTGAGTACGTTCATGATCTGAAAATGATTCAAAATTGAATTTATTATTAAAATTACACGATTTTAATAAGCTGCGATAAAAACAAAACTTTTACGAACTAAACTAATTAACTCGTTTTATTTGCAAAAAAATAATTATTATCTTAAAATCATATTTCTAAAGTCATGATTAAAGATTTATTAACAGTATTTAAACCAAAATTCTTTATATTTTTATAAACTAAAATATTATAAATGAATAATTAGTTATTATAATGATAAGTATCTTTATTAATTTCAAATTATTTGTTGCATCATTATTATAACTTTATTACTAGTTTATTTATTTAAAATTAATTTTGCATTTATTTAAAATAAAATTAATTTATGAAATATACCTTTATTTTCTTCCTCATTCGATTCAAGTAATATATATCGCTCACGAACGGGGGCAGTTGCACTCCTTCGAACCAAGTAAACTCGTACTTTTCGTCAACTTCTTTCCAGCCATTCTCAATCGGAGACAAATTTGTCATATGCTGCAAATAAGCATTTCTCCAAATGGTTGCGATGTGTGACGCTCTCAAAAGTTGTATTTGATGCGTCATCTATACCTCCATGTCAATCCGAATTATTTTGAAGGGGTGCCGAAAACAGGCCTTAGGGACCCTCCTCCTTTGTAATTTTTAGTTAAATGTTACAAGTTTTTACACAAATCTTCTAAAATTTATCTATTATTAATAACTTCTTAATTCGCAGAAGTCAAAATACTTATGTTTTTATTTTCGTATAGTCTGTTGTAAAGTCCAATAGAAAAATACATAAATGTACAATTTTTTACTTATATAAATTTCTGATTCGTGAATGGTTGTAATTTTGCATACAATACTACAAGATTCTACAGAAAACGACACAATCCTTAAGCCTTTTACAACTCGTGAATTTATGAAAATCTACATAAATTTGCTTTTTTTAGATGTTTATAAGATACTACAATTTTACATGGAAATTAACAGACCTTCAACCAAACCTTCAATCTTTCCATGGAAAGTAAAAATTAATATGTCAATTAAAAAAATTAAGTATCTTATACAAAATTGGAAAAAAAAAAACTTAAAATAACATATAAGCAATGAGAAGTGCCGTTTTCGGTCGAAGCGGATATTGATGCTTAATAATATTTCACAATATCAATTATTATTAAATACATGTTTCAGTTTTTTAAATTGGCACTGCGTGCCAATATGGACTTTGTCGGACTTAAAACGCAATTGTGTAAACTGAAACTAAAAATAATATATTTTATATTAATTTGATATTGTCAAGTAAAATAATATACTATTAGAAGAATATTTATAACAGTTATACAAATTTATATGGATAGATCCATTATAGAGTATATATTCATATATGATTACACAGGACCACAAAAAAAATTTTTCAGAGAGCAACTGGGACCGCAATAGACGATTTTTATAGATTTTGGGTAGCTAAAATCGAAACAAGGCCCCATTTTGCTCTAACACGTCAGGATTTTCAAGAAAGTAAGGTTATGTAGGTAAAAAACAGCGATTTTTGGCGGTGTAACAGTGTAATCGACAGTCCGTTACAAAAAAGGTGTGCTAAACAATTTCAACGCGCAAACATGACCTAAAAAAGAAGTTTGCGTGCATGCGCGTGTGTCGCATTAGTTACCGCCGGCGTTAGCGTAACCCAAGATGTACCGCGAACGTAGGAGGTCGCACGGTCGGGTTTACATCTCATTGGGGTGCTTGATTAAAGTGAGTCCCCTTGCCTCTCACTTCTGTATGTGCTTTTGTGTGTGTGTGTGTGTGTGTGTGTCACTTGCAGAGATAATGACCCCGTAGCTCGTCATTTTTACGGTATTTACCGACTCCAAACCCTCTCTGCTCAGTGTGAGTGTGTGTGTGTGTGTGTGTGTGTGTGTGTGTGTGTGTGTGTATGTGTGTGTCACTTGCAGAGATAAGGACCCCGTAGCTCGTCATTTTTACGGTATTTACCGACTCCAAACCCTCTCTACTCAGAAAGTGTGTGTGTGTGTGTGTGTGTAGAGGGGGACGGCGAAAGCGAGAGAGTAACAGACAGCACAAAAGAAAAGCCATTCGAAGATCTTTGCAAATGGCACACACACACACACACACACACACACGCCAAGTTCCAAGTACATCTGGGAATTTTTTCAAGCTGATCGCACTCGTCAATTTAAAATGGTGGACGATCAAAGTGTGTGTAGGGGTCAAATTAACCCAGTGTGTTCTTTTGGAAAAAAAAAAAAATGTTTTTTACGAAAAAAAATTTATTTTTTTATGTTTAATATTTTTGGCTAAAAATTTTTCTGGCAAAAAAAAAGGGTCAAATTAACCCTGTGTGTTCTCGAAGGGTTAAATAATAGTTATTTGTGTAACAAGTGGGGTAAGATGAAAATTCCCGAGTGCGGTAACCGCACCCGGGAATTTTCATCTTTACACACGACTTACACTCCCTATTTTATGTTGCAAGTGCCTGGAAAGTGGTCTACCACGCACGCGTAGCGTGCGTAATGGGGCACTTTCCATGCAAGTGTTGCATAAAAACATTTTACATTTGCATTTTACAGTTGCATAAAAACATTTTACGGTTTGAATCAGTCTAAATTGTTATGATTTCGTGAACTCCGAAATCACGAAATTATAATGATTTAAACGGATTGACCGACCGATTCAAACTGATAGAATCCGTGAATTCCGGATATATGAACAGGATTATTTACTACTTTATTATAATTCCATTCTTTGTACTACAAATTTATTACAATGTGCAGCATTTATTTAACCCTTCGAAAACACACCTTTTTTTTCATTCACGGAGAACACTGGGTCAATCTGACTCTACACACACTTTGATCGTCTACCATTTTAAATTGACGAGTGCGATTAGCTTGAAAAAATTCCCAGATGTACTTGGAACATTGTTAAATCAATTGATATTCAATTGATATAAATAAAAAGTGCCATTGGAGAACTAAAAAAAAATTTTTTTTTAATTTTTTAAAATATGTAAATAATTCCAACGGCACTTTTTATTTATATCAATTGATTTAACAATGTTTCAAGTACATCTGGGAATTTTTTCAAGGTGATCGCACTCGTCAATTTAAAATGGTAGACGATCAAAGTGTGTAGGGTCAGATTGACCCAGTGTTTTTTTGAAAAAAAAAAAAAATGTTTTTTACGAAAAAAATTTTATTTTTTTATGTTTAATATTTTTGACTAAAAATTTTTCTGGCAAAAAAATAGGGCCAAATTAACCCTGTGTTCTCGAAGGATTAAATAAAAACATTTTACAGTTTTGCAAATATGGAATTCATGACTTTACCAAAAGGAAATTCTGTAGTAAGAACTCTATTACGTAAAAATTATGTGTTATATACAATTTTAATGATTAAAGCGGATTTAATCCGATTCACATAGCTACTTTCACTACCCAATTTAAATGGATTAAGCGCAGATACGATTGAAACCGATTGAGTAGAATTTAGACGAATCCGGAAATATCGCATTAAATCCGATTCCGGTGTTGTATTAAAATTTCACAATTGATGCGGATTCAATACGATTCATGTGGTCATTTTATTTACCCGATTAAAATGGATTAGGATTAATACGATTGAAACCGATTCAGTCGGATTCAGATGAATCCGGAAATATCGCATTAAATCCGATTTCGGTGTTGTATTAAAATTTTACGATTGATGCGGATTCAATACGATTCATGTGGTCACTTTATTCACCTGATTAAAATGGATTGGCATTACTGCCGATTACTGCCCGAGGCCCTTCGCTCTCGCTGTCGATCGCCATTCGATATTCGGTCTCAAGGAGCCATACGTGTCGCGGTATTACAACGTTTTCCCGAGCGAGAGCGCGTACCGGAGGGCGGCGTCGTGGCTTCTAAAAATGACCGATTGAATCCGATTAAAAATTTTGAATCCGCATGAATCTGGATTCTTGATCCGGAAATCACGGATTTATAACGATTACACCGACTGAAAACGATTGAAACGGATTGGTATTCAAGGATGTAATTTCAATCGGATTCTATCGATTTGAATTGTTATGATTTTATAACGATTACACTGATTGAAAACGATTGAAACGGATTGGTATTCAAAGATGTAATTTCAATCGGTTCCTATCGGTTTGAATCGTTACACGCAGAAAATTTTTCTCGACAATACAAGTGTACACGAACAAAGTAAATATTATACTAATCTTGCACGGCTAGGATATAGTCATAATATGCAAAAGATTTCAAGAAAGTATAGGAAATTTAGAGAGCAAAGAATAAAAATATGGCTGATGGACAAAAAACGAGACGTCTGTTGCAGTAAAAACACAAGTTGCTGTTATAGGATGTGGCGGTCAGCTGTCCGCCACGAGCGAACTTGAGAACGCTGAAGAAACCCTGCCGAGCTGCCCTAGATATAAAGGTCGATGTTGAATCTTAATCACGCGAAAATATACCGGCGATGCGTCGCGTAGCGGGCGCGAACCGAACCCTTTCGCCGCGCGAGCCCGCGTTGCCGCTCGCGCCGCGCGCCTTCCGTCGTCTATATACATATTAGTATAGGACTTTTTTTACTTTTCTCATATTTCCTTGTTATAGTCCGAAAGGTAGCGACACAAAAGTGTCAGCGATTTTATTAGTGAATCACTTGAGAAGGACCGAAAATGCGGTTGAAACGTTGTGAATTTTGAATATATTTATTATTTGGCCAGTCGGGTCGAACAAACACGACTTTTTGTTTTGTATTTATTTACTGGCGAAGGAAGCTTCTTATTTTGTTTATACCACACACCTGGGACCAGAGAAATGGTGTTTCATCGTGACGAAGGATTTTTTAATACTGTTACTAGACAGTTTGGACTAGAGACCACGCTATTATTTTGTACGCGGTTTTGAGGATGCATAGCTGAATCACTTGAGAAGGACCGAAAATGCGGTTGAAACGTTGTGAATTTTGAATATATTTATTATTTGGCCAGTCGGGTCGAACAAACACGACTTTTTGATTTTATTAGTCTTGGAACAAAGTAATTTCTCTTGTTTTAATAGTGTTGTTGATGAAATGCAGATGAGTCTGGCTGCGCTGTCTCGCTGGAATGGGCGTTGCGGCGCCTTTGATCTTGTCGAAAAAACACTTATGTTGGAAGAATTTGATTAGTGCTGAGCTTTTATATATTTATTGTTTTTTGTATAAAGAAATGTTTTAGAAGAGTCTGGCATGCAACTGACACTGGAAAATGAGTCTGGCATCCTCCCAAAGTCGTTGTAAAAAGTCGATTTGTAGAATCATTTGATTAGAGCTGTAACTTGTCAAGATGGTAGTTTAAATATATAAAATTATAAAAAAATAAGTCTGGCTACTTGTACTGGCTGGAAAATTGGTTTGGCACCCCCTTTAAAGTCGTCTGCACGAGCGCGCCGGTAGCTCGTTGCCCGCCGTATCTCTAAATATTATTAACGCATTACTCATTGAAAAAAGATTTTACTTGTCCAAAAGGAAAACCGTAAACGATTTCGTGCTTATTAATAGTGGAATGATGTGTAATTAATTATGTAATAATCAGAAATAAAGTAATTTAAAAATAAAACTATATTTTAAAGTAGTCAACATTATGAAAGTATACGCTTATAAAAAATCAATTAACTTTATTTATTAAAATTATTAATTTATTCATCTGGATAATCTGTAATCAAACTTTCAATTTCTGATAAACTTTCATTTTCATCATCGGTGAGCTCGGTATTGTCGGTATCGTCATCGGATTCTTCTTCGATTTCCTTTGATTGAGTACGTTCATGATCTGAAAATGATTCAAAGTTGAATTTATTATTAAAATTACACGATTTTAATAAGCTGCGATAAAAACAAAACTTTTACGAACTAAACTAATTAACTCGTTTTATTTGCAAAAAAATAATTATTATCTTAAAATCATATTTCTAAAGTCATGATTAAAGATTTATTAACAGTATTTAAACCAAAATTCTTTATATTTTTATAAACTAAAATATTATAATATTATAAATGAATAATTAGTTATTATAATGATAAGTATTTTTATTAATTTCAAATTATTTGTTGCATCATTATAATAACTTTATTACTAGTTTATTTATTCAAAATTAATTTTGCATTCATTTAAAATAAAATTAATTTATGAAATATACCATTATTTTCTTTCTTATTCGATTCAAGTAATATATATCGCTCACGAACGGGTGCAATTGCACTCCTTCGAACCAAGTAAACTCGTACTTTTCGTCCACTTCTTTCCAGCCATTCTCAATCGGAGACAAATTTGTCATATGCTGCAAATAAGCGTTTCTCCAAATGGTTGCGATGCGTGACGCTCTCAAAAGTTGTTGCTTTAATTTGGATTGACATGGAAATATAGATGACGCATCAAATACAACTTTTGAGAGCGTCACACATCGCAACCATTTGGAGAAATGCTTATTTGCAGCATATGACAAATTTGTCTCCGATTGAGAATGGCTGGAAAGAAGTTGACGAAAAGAACGAGTTTACTTAGTTCGAAAGAGTGCAACTGCCCCCGTTCGTGAGCGATATATATTACTTGAATCGAATAAGGAAGAAAATGAAGGTATATTTCATAAATTAATTTTATTTAAAAAAAATGCAAAATTAATTTTAAATAAATAAACTAGTAATAAAGTTATAATAATGATGCAACAAATAATTTGAAATTAATAAAGATACTTATCATTATAATAACTAATTATTCATTTATAATATTATAATATTTTAGTTTATAAAAATATAAAAAATTTTGGTTTAAATACTGTTAATAAATCTTTAATCATGACTTTAGAAATATGATTTTAATATAATAATTATTTTTTTGCAAATAAAACGAGTTAAATAGTTTAGTTCGTAAAAGTTTTGTTTTTATCGCAGCTTATTAAAATCGTGTAATTTTAATAATAAATTCAACTTTGAATCATTTTCAGATCATGAACGTACTCAATCAAAGGAAATCGAAGAAAAATCCGATGACGATACCGACAATACCGAGCTCACCGATGATGAAAATGAAAGTTTATCAGAAATTGAAAGTTTGATTACAGATTATCCAGATGAATAAATTAATAATTTTAATAAATAAAGTTAATTGATTTTTTATAAGCGTAAACTTTCATAATGTTGACTACTTTAAAATATAGTTTTATTTTTGAAGTGAAACTTCTTTAGGCACGGTAGTGAATTCGATTCGCGACACGAAAAAGTGTAACTGAAATGAAACTTCTTTGGTACGGTAATAAGTTCGATTGTGCGACACAAATAGTGTAACAAAAATTTGACCAATAGGCGTACGGCGTTGGCGAGATGGTTCTTCTTCTGGCACGGTAGTAAGGTCGATTATGTGACACGGAAAGTGTAACGAAAATTCGACCAATAGGCGTACGAAATGAAACTTCTTTGGTACGGTAGTAAGTTCGATTGTGCGACACGGAAAGTGTAACGAAAATTCGACCAATAGGCGTACGAAATGAAACTTCTTTGGTACGGTAGTAAGTTCGATTGTGCGACACGGAAAATGTAACGAAAATTCGACCAATAGGCGTACGGCGTTGGCGAGACGGTTCTTCTTCTGACACGGTAGTAAGTTCGATTATGCGACACGAAAAGTGTAACGAAAATTTTCGACCAATTGGCGTACGAAATGAAACTTCTTTAATTGGTACGGTAGTAAGTTCGATTGTGCGACACGAAAAAACGTCAGGCGTACAAAGTGAAACTCCTTTTGGATCGGTAAGTAAATTCGATTTTGCGACTCGAAAACGCGTCACGAAATATCGATCAGGCGTACGGCACTGGCAAGACGGATATAGTGAGAAATGCGTATAACACTATATTTTCGAGTTGCGGGCGGCTTGGAGTGACTAATTCCGTTGCATTGTTTTTGTATTAATTTCAGAAAAGTTATGGCAAAGCCTTGCTTTCAAAAGTTTCACTTCTAACGCGCGTGGCGACCACACGCATGATTTTTGAAGTGAAACTTCTTTAGGCACGGTAGTGAATTCGATTCGCAACACGAAAAAGTGTAACGGAAGTGAAACTTCTTTGTACGGTAGTAAGTTCGATTGTGCGACAAATAGTGTAACGAAAATTTGACCAATAGGCGTACGGCGTTGGCGAGATGGTTCTTCTTCTGGCACGGTAGTAAGTTCGATTATGCGACACGGAAAGTGTAACGAAAATTCGACCAATAGGCGTACGAAATGAAACTTCTTTGGTACGGTAGTAAGTTCGATTGTGCGACACGGAAAGTGTAACGAAAATTCGACCAATAGGCGTACGAAATGAAACTTCTTTGGTACGGTAGTAAGTTCGATTGTGCGACACGGAAAATGTAACGAAAATTCGACCAATAGGCGTACGAAATGAAACTTCTTTGGTAGTAAGTTCGATTGTGCGACACGGAAAATGTGACGAAAATTCGACCATTAGGCGTACGGCGTTGGCAAGACGGTTCTTCTTCTGGCACGGTAGTAAGTTCGATTATGCGACACGAAAAGTGTAACGAAAATTCGACCAATAGGCGTACGAAATTGAACTTCTTTAGTACGGTAGTAAGTTCGATTGTGCGACACAAATAGTGTAACGAAAATTTGACCAATAGGCGTACGGCGTTGGCGAGATGGTTCTTCTTCTGGCACGGTAGTAAGTTCGATTATGCGACACGGAAAGTGTAACGAAAATTCGACCAATAGGCGTACGAAATTAAACTTCTTTAGTACGGTAGTAAATTCGATTGTGCGACACGGGAAGTGTAACGAAAATTCGACCAATAGGCGTACGAAATGAAACTTCTTTGGTACGGTAGTAAGTTCGATAGTGTGACACGAAAAGTGTAACGAAAATTTGACCAATAGGCATACGGCGTTGGCGAGACGGTTCTTCTTCTGGCACGGTAGTATGTTCGATTATGCGACACGGAAAGTGTAACGAAAATTCGACCAATAGGCGTACGAAATGAAACTTCTTTGGTACGGTAGTAAGTTCAATTGTGCGACACGGAAAATGTAACGAAAATTCGACCAATAGGCGTACGAAATGAAATTCTTTGGTACGGTAGTAAGTTCGATTGTGCGACACGGAAAGTGTAACAAAATTCGACTAATAGGCGTACGAAATGAAACTTCTTTGGTACGGTAGTAAGTTCGATTGTGCGACACAAAAAGTAACGAAAATTTGACCAATCGGCGTACGGCGTTGGCGAGACGGTTCTTCTTCTGGCACGGTAGTAAGTTCGATTATGCGATACGGAAAGTGTAACGAAAATTCGACCAATAGGCGTACAAAATGAAACTTCTTTGGTACGGTAGTAAGTTCGATTGTGCGACACGGAAAGTGTAACGAAAATTCGACCAATAGGCGTACGAAATGAAACTTCTTTGGTACGGTAGTAAGTTCGATTGTGCGACACGGAAAGTGTAACGAAAATTCGACCAATAGGCGTACGAAATGAAACTTCTTTGGTACGGTAGTAAGTTCGATTGTGCGACACGGAAATGTAACAAAAATTCGACCAATAGGCGTACGGCGTTGGCGAGACGGTTCTTCTTCTGGCACGGTAGTAAGTTCGATTATGCGACACGAAAAGTGTAACGAAAATTCGACCAATAGGCGTACAAAATTAAACTTCTTTAGTACGGTAGTAAGTTCGATTGTGCGACACGGGAAGTGTAACGAAAATTCGACCAATAGGCGTACGAAATAAAACTTTTTTGGTACGGTAGTAAGTTCGATTGTGCGACACGAAAAGTGTAACGAAAATTTGACCAATAGGCGTACAAAATTAAACTTCTTTGGTACGGTAGTAAGTTCGATTGTGCAACACGGGAAGTGTAACGAAAATTCGACCAATAGGCGTACGAAACAAAACTTCTTTGGTACGGTAGTAAGTTCGATTGTGCGACACGAAAAATGTAACGAAAATTAGACCAATAGGCGTACGGCGTTGGCGAGACGGTTCTCTTCTGGCACGGTAGTAAGTTCGATTATGCGACACGAAAAGTGTAACAAAAATTTTCGACCAATTGGCGTACGAAATGAAACTTCTTTAATTGGTACGGTAGTAAGTTCGATTGTGCGACACGAAAAAACGTCACGAAATAGTGTCACGAAAATTCGACCAACAGGCGTACAAAGTGAAACTTCTTTTGGATCGGTAAGTAAATTCGATTTTGCGACTCAAAAACGCGTCACGAAAATTCGATTAGGCGTACGGCACTGGCAAGACGAATACAGTGAGAACTGCGTATAACACTATATTTTCGAGTTGCGGGCGGCTTGGAGTGACTAATTCCGTTGCATTGTTTTTGTATTAATTTCAGAAAAGTTATGGCAAAGCCTTGCTTTCAGAAGTTTCACTTCTAACGCGCGTGGCGACCACACGCATGATTTTTAAATTACTTTATTTCTGATTATTACATAATTAATTACACATCATTCCACTACTAATAAGCACGAAATCGTTTACGTTTCTCCTTTTGGACAAGTAAAATCTTTTTCAATGAGTAATGCGTTAATAATATTACAGATACGGCGGGCAACGAGCTACCGGCGCGCTCGTGCAGACGACTTTAAAGGGGGTGCCAGACCAATTTTCCAGCCAGTACAAATAGCCAGACTTATTTTTTTATAATTTTATATATTTAAACTACCATCTTGACAAGTTACAGCTCTAATCAAATGATTCTACAAATTGATTTTTTACAACAACTTTGGGAGGATGCCAGACTCATTTTCCAGTGTCAGTTGCATGCCAGATTCTTCTAAAACATTTCTTTATACAAAAAACAATAAATATATAAAAGCTCAGCACTAATCAAATTCTTCCAACATAAGTGTTTTTTCGACAAGGTCAAAGGCGCCGCAACGCCCATTCCAGCGAGACAGCGCAGCCAGACTCTGCATTTCATCAACAACACTATTAAAACAAGAGAAATTACTTTTTTCCAAGACTAATCAAATCGCTGACACTTTTGTGTCGTTACCTCCCGGACTATAGTATGGCAAACTTATTTACCTTTAGGTTACAAGATGTATCTGATCAAACTATTACTTTTCTATTGTCATATATTAATTTCCGGTTGAATACGAGTATATCCTACCGGTGCGATGCAAATCTAGTAAATTTTATTATGAGTATTCTACATTATTCGAGAAAAATTTTTTGCGTGTATGATTTCATAACAATTATACCGATTGGAAACGATTGAAACGGATTCGTACTCAAAGATGTAATTTCACTCGTTTTCTATCGGTTTGAATCAGTCTAAATTGTTATGATTTCGTGAACTCCGAAATCACGAAATTATAATGATTTAAACGGATTGACCGACCGATTCAAACTGATAGAATCCGTGAATTCCGGATATATGAACAGGATTATTTACTACTTTATTATAATTCCATTCTTTGTACTACAAATTTATTACAATGTGCAGTATTTATTTAACCCTTCGAAAACACACCTTTTTTTTCATTCACGGAGAACACTGGGTCAATCTGACTCTACACACACTTTGATCGTCTACCATTTTAAATTGACGAGTGCGATTAGCTTGAAAAAATTCCCAGATGTACTTGGAACATTGTTAAATCAATTGATATTCAATTGATATAAATAAAAAGTGCCATTGGAGAACTAAAAAAAAATTTTTTTTTAATTTTTTAAAATATGTAAATAATTCCAACGGCACTTTTTATTTATATCAATTGATTTAACAATGTTCCAAGTACATCTGGGAATTTTTTCAAGGTGATCGCACTCGTCAATTTAAAATGGTAGACGATCAAAGTGTGTAGGGTCAGATTGACCCAGTGTTTTTTTGAAAAAAAAAAAAAAAAAAATGTTTTTTACGAAAAAAATTTTATTTTTTTATGTTTAATATTTTTGACTAAAAATTTTTCTGGCAAAAAAATAGGGCCAAATTAACCCTGTGTGTTCTCGAAGGGTTAAATAAAAACATTTTACAGTTTTGCAAATATGGAATTCATGACTTTACCAAAAGGAAATTCTGTAGTAAGAACTCTATTACGTAAAAATTATGTGTTATATACAATTTTAATGATTAAAGCGGATTTAATCCGATTCACATAGCTACTTTCACTACCCAATTTAAATGGATTAAGCGCAGATACGATTGAAACCGATTGAGTAGAATTTAGATGAATCCGGAAATATCGCATTAAATCCGATTTCGGAGTTGTATTAAAATTTTACGATTGATGCGGATTCAATACGATTCATGTGGTCACTTTATTCACCTGATTAAAATAGATTGGCATTAATACGATTGAAACCGATTCAGTCGGATTCAAATAAATCCGGAAATATCGCATTAAATCCGATTTTGGTGTTGTATTAAAATTTTACGATTGATGCGGATTCAACACGATTCATGTGCTCACTTTATTTACCCAATTAAAATAGATGTGCATTAATACGATTGAAACTGATAACGATGGATTCAGATCAATCCGGAAATGCCGAATTAAAAACGATTCCGATTGATTTGTTATTAGAACCGATTCACTTCCAATCGGGCATCCGATTAACCGGATTGAAAACGCATTCATTCCGATTTAATTTCACCAAATTTAATACGGAACCAATCGGATTTAATCGGTCATTTTCAGCTGGTTAACATCTCAATATTACTTGCGGGCAACCTCACCGATGCGATGCCTTCCTCTCGGGCTCCTCGCCGTCACCTCGTGTTATCGGTCGTCGCAGGATCAAACGGATACCCGATTCGGGGCGGTTATCGCGGAGCTCAAAACTAAATATCATTCGGACTCGCCGACGGACGACCAGAGAGTATTTTGCTAGATTCGCTCGATAGCGGAGTCAATGCGGCACCCCCTTCCTGAGGGGCGCGCCGACCAATCGGGAGCGAGCTTGCAAGCTCGCGCGGTATCCCAGCGCAGGATCGTCGCAAGGGGATCCTTCGGGGCGCGCAACGGTCCCTCGGCGGCGTAGCGACCCCTTCGATTTGTCCCTGGGCAGCGGACTGGACTTTGTTCTGGCCGGTGTGCCTCCGGTTTGACCTCGGGGCCAACCACCCCGCGGGCCGGTATTTCGTGGAGGCGAATTGCTGAGGTCGGGCTTTCCCCGGTACCTGGGGCCCCGCCATTGGCGGCCTTCGTCCATCGCTGCCTCATTCGCCGCACGCCTGCCGCGTTGCTCTCGCCGCCCGTGATCCCAGTGGTTGCCGCTATCGCCACCCCTCCTCGGTCCTTGGTCCTCCAGGACCCTTCCGTCAACGGTGTTCCCTCGAAGATTCGCCGTGGTGCGGGTGAGGCGCCGCGCGCATTACAATTACATATGAAAATAAAATTGGAATCAGAATGCGGAAACAATATTAAATTTTTAGCTTTTGGAGATCTCGTCGTCGCCTCTCTGGCTCGTCCCTGGGCGCGAATTTCCGCGCCTTGTGACGGAAGTCGTTGTCGAATGTGATAGATGTATTGCATGTACATGTGATTCCGTTCCGCTGAAATATTTTTTTTTGATGTCCCATATGGAGCGGAAAATGCGGAAGCGTAGTCAGTGCGTGCCAACAATATGCACTGTTCCGATAAATACATGAAAGGATCTATGGGAAGCTTGTGATTGGCAAGCGTCAATTGCGCTTCCGCGAATTCCGCTCCATGGGATATCCCTAGCGGAAATATTTCTACAAACATAGGTTGTATTTTTGACCAAACTGACATTTATTCTTACGTTAACTCGACGTTTCGACACTGGTTTTGTGTCCTTATCAAGAGATTTCTAAAAGTATACAAAACGAAGTCGTTACAAGCATGTTGTTACAGGAACGAATGTCGCACGAGAAACAATCAAGGAAATATCTACCTATCTCATATTATTCGCAAATTGCATTAGCCAACCACAAAGTTCTTGCAGTTCTACTAACATTGTCAAATCTTAAAAAAGTCGCAATCCAGAGCGAGCCGCAGTCATGATGTGAACGGAACCGACCGGTGACACGTCGTTCCGTCGGATCGAAAGACAGCGACTGACTAATCTCCGATATATAAATAAACGACTGTATAGGTCAAACAAATAAAAAAAAAATCATGCGTGTGGTCGCCACGCGCGTTAGAAGTGAAACTTCTAAAAACAAGGCTTTGCCATAACTTTTCTGAAATTAATACAAAAACAATGCAACGGAATTAGTCACTCCAAGCCGCCCGCAACTCGAAAATATAGTGTTATACGCAGTTCTCACTATATCCGTCTTGCCAGTGCCGTACGCCTGATCGAATTTTCGTGACGCGTTTTCGAGTCGCAAAATCGAATTTACTTACCGATCCAAAAGGAGTTTCACTTTGTACGCCTGTTGGTCGAATTTTCGTGACACTATTTCGTGACGTTTTTTCGTGTCGCACAATCGAACTTACTACCGTACCAATTAAAGAAGTTTCATTTCGTACGCCAATTGGTCGAAAATTTTTGTTACACTTTTCGTGTCGCATAATCGAACTTACTACCGTGCCAGAAGAAGAACCGTCTCGCCAACGTCGTACGCCTATTGGTCTAATTTTCGTTACACTTTTCGTGTCGCACAATCGAACTTACTACCGTACCAAAGAAGTTTCATTTCGTACGCCTATTGGTCGAATTTTCGTTACACTTCCCGTATTGCACAATCGAACTTACTACCGTACCAAAGAAGTTTAATTTTGTACGCCTATTGGTCGAATTTTCGTTACACTTTTCGTGTCGCATAATCGAACTTACTACCGTGCCAGAAGAAGAACCGTCTTGCCAACGCCGTACGCCTATTGGTCGAATTTTCGTTACATTTTCCGTGTCGCACAATCGAACTTACTACCGTACCAAAGAAGTTTCATTTTGTACGCCTATTGGTCGAATTTTCGTTACACTTTCCGTGTCGCACAATCGAATTTACTACTGTTCGATATCGTGGGGTCGCAATAGGGATCAGGACGGTGGCGGTGAGTCAGCGAGACAAGATTTGGTAACAAAAACAATATATTCTGTCTAAATTATGTACATTGTGTTTGCGTTGTCTTAGGCGGCGCCTTGTAGGCGCCTAATCAAAAAATATAAGTGCTAATGCACGGTTAAAAGTTCATTTGGCGGATGGCTTTCTTTGCAAGGGGCTCAGAGGGGACCGAGTTATTGTTGAGGTCGATTTTAGAGCCCGGGGTGCGCGGTGGCTTGTCCGTCGGGTGATCCGGTGGGTCCACAGGCGATGGAGGAGCCAGAAATGCTCGGCTGAGCACCGTTTGACACGCAGTGGTTCGCGTCTCCTTGACGCGGATCAGGTGGAGAGCCGGTGGCCGAGAAATGCGGCAATCCCGTTTCGGGAGCGTCAGTCCGGCTGGCCTGGTGCGGCGCACCTCCGGGAGCTCCAGTGGAATGAGCTTCCACGGACGTATCGCCTGTCCCTTGTCCAATGCCCGTCTCGATGGCTGCCGCTCCTGCGGCTCTGGCTGGTTGGCCAGACGAGATTGCACACGGGCTGGTGGCTCTTGGGGCCGCTCCTGCGGCACCGGTTTAGCGGGCTCCGCCTCCTTCGTGTGCCGCTCCTGAGGTACCGGCTGGTGGGAGAGGCGCTTCTTCCGTCTCTGGCTCCGCGTCCTGGTTCGGCACCTCTTCCTTCGGGTCGCTGTTGGAGTGGGGCCACTCCGTGCCTCCGCTTCTACTGTGCCGGGCCCGGAGGGGGCGTCCGACTTGGAGGGGGCCACGGTCTCCACGGTGGCTCCACGAGAGTGCAATGAGCGGAGGAGAAGTCTCTCGACGCTCAATAATTTCTGCGCGGAGGAGATGAAATCTCACTCGACGCGACAAAAGATTTATAATTTCGAGTCTCTCAACGCTTCCTCAAGGCTAGATCGCCGAGTATAGCGGTAGGATTCGATCCTGGTCTGTGCGCGGCTTCGCCTTAAATTGCTACTCGAACGTACTTTAAACGCGAGTAATTGTACGTGAGCCGGCGACGCGCCGCGGCGAGCCGCGCAATCTGATAAGCGCGTGTTGGCCGGGCGCGCATTTGTCAGGCGCGCGCGGCACATGTTCGACTTCTCGAACAACTACCGTACCAAAGAAGTTTCATTTCGTACGCCTATTGGTCGAATTTTCGTTACATTTTCCGTGTCGCACAATCGAACTTACTACCGTACCAAAGAAGTTTCATTTCGTACGCCTATTGGTCGAATTTTCGTTACACTTTCCGTGTCGCACAATCGAACTTACTACCGTACCAAAGAAGTTTCATTTCGTACGCCTATTGGTCGAATTTTCGTTACACTTTCTGTGTCGCATAATCGAACTTACTACCGTGCCAGAAGAAGAACCGTCTCGCCAACGCCGTACGCCTATTGGTTAAATTTTCGTTACAATTTTTGTGTCGCACAATCGAACTTACTACCGTACCAAAGAAGTTTCACTTCCGTTACACTTTTTCGTGTCGCGAATCGAATTCACTACCGTGCCTAAAGAAGTTTCACTTCAATAACGCTTAGAGAGTAATTATTACGTGGCTCTTATGATTCTATCGTATAGCGGATTGAGATTCTCAGTGTCTTTTTTTAAATTGATCGTGTTCTTTCGTTCTTTTTTTATGTAAAACATCTCTGCAATCTCCCTCTTCCTTACATTTCTCTCTCTATGCATAATTTCCGTATCGGACCATTTAAAATTATGCCCGTGTGTAAGTCGGTGCTTGCTAACAACGGAGTGTTTATTCACATCTTTTTTGATGTCACCTAAATGTTCCTTCACACGAGTTTCCAAATGTCTTAGGGTTTGTCCAATATAAGAAACGTTACAGTCATTACATTCGATTTTGTAGACCACTCCTGTTTCTTTCATATTTTCGAGCTTATCTTTGCCCCGTTTTATAATTGAATCCAGCTTTTTGGGGATCGTGTAAAGAACATCCAGGCCACATCGGTTTACAGTCCGGCGAATATTCTCACTAAAACCCTTAATGTAAGGAAGCGCAATGTATTTCCGGGCGTCGAAAGTATTGCTTACATTATTACAGTCGGTGATGTTATTGCGATGTTTTAATTCTTTTAATCTGTTGTTAATTTGCTTATCAATCAGCTCTTCTGGGAAGCAATTATTCCTAAGGATGTCCCTCACAATTTTAATATTAGAACTGTGAAATTGTTTATCCAAAAGTAAAATTGCATGGTCAACAAGGCTTGTGATTGTATTATATTTGTATTTCAGTGGATGGTTGGAAAAGTAATTTACATATCGGCCCGAGAACGTGGGTTTCCTGTGCCAATTAGTCAAAAGCCTGTTGCCATTTTTGATGATGAGAGTATCTAGAAAAGGGATGGCCCCATTTACCTCCAATTCGTGAGTAAATTTTAAACAGGGGTGATAGTTATTAAACACGTCAAGGACATCCCCAATTTTATCCTTAGGAATTATGGCAATAACATCATCGACATAACGGCGGAAAAACGACAAAGAAAAATTAAGCATAGCAAGACAGTGGGTCTCTAAATCCTCCATCACGATATCCGCTAATATTGGTGAAAGCGGAGATCCCATCGGACTGCCAAAGATCTGTTCATATGTGTCACCATTAAAACTGAAACTCGTAGATCCCAGTACCAGCTCAATAGCATGCAAAAATTGCGGCAAATTAAGCTTCGTGTTACCAGAGATATCCTGCCAACGTTTTTCTATTCCTCTGAGAACTAACTCCTTCGGGATGTTGGTGAAAAGAGCCGTTACATCGAGGGAAACGAGTACCTCATCAGTATTAATCTCAATGTCATTGATTTCTCTTACAAAGGACCAACTGTCCTTGATGTGAGACTTAGGTGGGCGAGTAGAGTGATGCAAGATACTGTAAAGAAAGGACGCTACGTTATATAAGGGACTTCCCAAAGCCGAAACAATAATCCGTAGCGGAAAACCATTTTTATAGATCTTTGGCAGCCCGTAACAACGTGGGAGATTACCGTTGGTGCAATTTAAACGCTTGTAGTCCGTGTCCTCGATAATGCCACTGTCTCGCCACGATCTGACAAGTTCATTTAATTTCAAGGAGATTTGTCTAATAGGATCTTTCTTTAATTTTTTGTACGTGGACTCGTCTTTAAGTAAATCAGTCATTTTTGTCAAGTATTCATCCCTGTCCATAATAACAGTGACCTGACCCTTGTCAGCCTTCGTGACGAAGACATCGTGGTTTTCTCGTAAAAATTTTTTGCATTCCGCGTATCTATTTAATATGCAGCGATCGACCAAATCTACGTGGTTTTTATCCACTAAATATCTATGTAAAGAATCCGTTAACGACTCACGTACACCATTTACCGCATTCTCCGGAAACCTGTGAGCATTAACTTCGAAATTCTTTATTGTTTCTAAAACGGAATTTTCGCGGTCCTTCTTATCGAATTGGTTAATCGGTAACGCAAGTTTATCTCCCAAACTTCTTTAATTGGTACGGTAGTAAGTTCGATTGTGCGACACGAAAAAACGTCACGAAATAGTGTCACGAAAATTCGACCAACAGGCGTACAAAGTGAAACTCCTTTTGGATCGGTAAGTAAATTCGATTTTGCGACTCGAAAACGCGTCACGAAAATTCGATCAGGCGTACGGCACTGGCAAGACGGATATAGTGAGAACTGCGTATAACACTATATTTTCGAGTTGCGGGCGGCTTGGAGTGACTAATTCCGTTGCATTGTTTTTGTATTAATTTCAGAAAAGTTATGGCAAAGCCTTGTTTTTAGAAGTTTCACTTCTAACGCGCGTGGCGACCACACGCATGATTTTTTTTTTATTTGTTTGACCTATACAGTCGTTTATTTATATATCGGAGATTAGTCAGTCGCTGTCTTTCGATCCGACGGAACGACGTGTCACCGGTCGGTTCCGTTCACATCATGACTGCGGCTCGCTCTGGATTGCGACTTTTTTAAGATTTGACAATGTTAGTAGAACTGCAAGAACTTTGTGGTTGGCTAATGCAATTTGCGAATAATATGAGATAGGTAGATATTTCCTTGATTGTTTCTCGTGCGACATTCGTTCCTGTAACAACATGCTTGTAACGACTTCGTTTTGTATACTTTTAGAAATCTCTTGATAAGGACACAAAACCAGTGTCGAAACGTCGAGTTAACGTAAGAATAAATGTCAGTTTGGTCAAAAATACAACCTGTGTTAATTTTTCACTGACAAAGCAAAGAATTTTGGAATATTTCTACAAAATTAAAAAAAAAAATAAAAATGTACTACAAAAAACTATAAAATATAATTGCCAGAATCTATTAAATTCTACATAAATTTAAGAAGTACTACAAAATCCTACATGAAAATGCTAGAATTGGAACAATTTTGTAAATTTTTGTATTTTTTTAGTGCATCTTGATCCATAAATTTTTGGGTAAAACTACGCCAAACTACAACTAATATTGATATTCTACACATTTCTATATCTATTTGAGTACAGTAGACTACAAGGAAATACTAAAATTAAAACACTCTTTAATGAAGAAATTCACCCGACATAAAAAAAAATTATATTTATATTGAAATTTTATTACTAATTTTTAACTAAATTTGTTTCTTAAGATGCAACCTATGATTATAAATATTTTCTCGTACTTGAAAAACACACTTACCTTGATGGGATTCGAACTCGAGACCTCGGGACTAGTCGGGACCTCTGGATCGTGAGCCAACCGTCTTACGTGGTAGACTACTTCTTAATTTGATGTAAGTGTTATATATAGTCTACATGTGTCATAACCAGCGCAAATATATAATTTTTCAAAAATTTTTAAGAAACAAATTTAATTTTAAAAAAATAATAAAATTTTGAATCGGATACAAATATAATTTTTTCTTAATGTCGGGTGAATGTCAGAAACCAGTGCCGGTTCATTATAAAATAGGCCTATTGGGCCAACGTCGCGCTGCGCGATTACAAAAAGAAAAAACTTCTTTATTTTAACTTATCTGTAAAATAAAAAGCGAGTCATTATAAAAAAAAACCTTACCCAGCATCACATATACACACATGTCTAAAACCGCATAACCCGGGAAAAAAAATCTCTTATTTATTCATATTAGTTTATATTGTAACAATGCGTCTTTTCAAAGCATCGTTCCCGAACACCACCCGTCGGATGCCGCCCGAACGATTCTTTTAAACATAAAACGCGGCACCGGTGCCTTCCCCGCGCGGCGCCGATAAACGCCGGAGGGAGCCGATCCACGCCGAGGACAGGCGCGCGGGACCGCACCGATCCCACTACCGCGCGACCCGCCTGACGATCGGCCTCCCTCCCACCGAACCAGCCGCGCCGAGCGGTATATAAGCCGGCGCTCCGGCAAGAGATCGCGACTTCGTCTCCAACGGCCTTCAACCATCTCCGACGAAGCCTACCATTTTTATCCCCAGGCGACACACAAAAACGAGGTCCAGAGTATGGGCCTCGACTGAGCGTTCTCAGGTGTCTCCGGATTCCATCGCACTTACTCCCGACGGCCACGGCACAACGAGGTCGAGCGTGCTCGGCCTCGTAGCGAGGGTTCTCGCGACCGTAACCCCGGGATCCCGCGATACTCCGTTGTATATAGCGCGCCGTAAAATACCGCGTCTCACTGTAAAGTCGCGTTATCTCGCATACCGCGCCGAGTGCACATACACTACCGATCGTTGTGATATACCGCGTTCCGTTCGTCCGTCCTACCGCCCGAGTGCACATGCACTACCGATCGTTGTAATATACCGCGTTCCGTTCGTCCGTCCTACCGCCCGAGCGCACATGCGCTACCGGTCCGTGTAAATACCGCGTCCAGTTGAAGACCCGCGTTCCGATATTCCGTATACCGCGCCGAGCGCACATCCCTGCTAAAAATGACCGATTGAATCCGATTAAAAATTTTGAATCCGCATGAATCTGGATTCTTGATCCGGAAATCACGGATTTATAACGATTACACCGACTGAAAACAATTGAAACGGATTGGTATTTAAGGATGTAATTTCAATCGGATTCTATCGATTTGAATTGTTATGATTTTATAACGATTACACTGATTGAAAACGATTGAAACAGATTGGTATTCAAAGATGTAATTTCAATCGGTTCCTATCGGTTTGAATCGTTATAATTTCATAACGATTATACCGATTGGAAACGATTAAAACGGATTCGTACTCAAGGATGTAATTTCACCCGTTTTCTATCGGTTTGAATCAGTCTAAATTGTTATGATTTCGTGAATCCCAAAATCACGAAATTATAATGATTTAAACGGATTGACTGACCGATTCAAACTGATAGAATCCGTGAATTCCGGATATATAAACAGGATTATTTACTACTTTATTATAATTCCATTCTTTGTACTACAAATTTATTACAATGTGCAGTATTTATTTAACCCTTCGAGAACACACCTTTTTTTTCATTCACGGAGAACACTGGGTCAATCTGACCTTACACGCACTTTGATCGTCTACCATTTTAAATTGACGAGTGCGATTAGCTTGAAAAAATTCCCAGATGTACTTGGAACATTGTTGAATCAATGGAATTATTTACATATTGGAATTATTTACATATTTTAAAAAATTAAAAAAAATTTAAATATTTTTCTTTTTAAATTTTTTAAAATATGTAAATAATTCCAACGGCACTTTTTATTTATATCAATTGATTTAACAATGTTCCAAGTACATCTGAGAATTTTTTCAAGCTGATCGCACTCGTCAATTTAAAATGGTAGACGATCAAAGTGTGTGTAGGGTCAGATTGACCCAGTGTGTTCTTTTGGAAAAAAAAAGTTTTTTACGAAAAAAATTTTATTTTTTTATGTTTAATATTTTTGGCTAAAAATTTTTCTGGCAAAAAAAAAGAAAAAAAGAGTCAAATTGACCCTGTGTGTTCTCGAAGGGTTAAATAAAAACATTTTACAGTTTTGCAAATATAGAATTCATGACTTTACCAAAAGGAAATCCTGTAGTAAGAACTCTATTACGTAAAAATTATGTGTGTTATATACAATGTTAATGATTAAAGTGGATTTAATCCGATTCACATAGCTACTTTCATTACCCAATTTAAATGGATTAAGCGCAGATACGATTGAAACCGATTGAGTAGAATTTAGATGAATCCGGAAATATCGCATTAAATCCGATTCCGGTGTTGTATTAAAATTTCACGATTGATGCGGATTTAATACGATTCATTTGGTCACTTTATTCACCTGATTAAAATGGATTGGCATTAATACGATTGAAACCGATTTACTTGGATTCAGATGAATCCGGAAATATCGCATTAAATCCGATTTCGGTGTTGTATTAAGATTTTACGAATGATGCGGATTCAACACGATTCATGTGCTCACTTTATTCACCCGATTAAAATGGATGTGCATTAATACGATTGAAACTGATAACGACGAATTCAGATCAATCCAGAAATGCCAAATTAAAAACGATTCCGATTGATTTGTTATTAGAACCGATTCACTTCCAATCGGGCATCCAATTAACCGGATTGAAAACGCATTCATTCTGATTCAATTTCACCAAATTTAATACGGAACCAATCGGATTTAATCGGTCATTTTCAGCAGGGATGCGCAGTAGGTAAGCTACGTTTGCTACGGAAATGTACTCTGGCTAGACAGCTCTGAAACACACTGCATATCGCTCTCGCTACCATTCGATCCGCCATTCTGCTTCGTTCTCATGTTGCCATACGGTGTCGCGGTATGTACCGGGGGGGGGGGGGGGGGGGGGGGAAACGGTTTTCCTGCGTTCGACAAGAGAGCGCGTATCAGGTGGAGGGCGAGCGTCGTGCTCTAAAGTGCCGATTGAATCCGATTCAACATTTTTTGAATCCGCATGAATGCTGATCTGTGATCCGAAATGCACACGGATTTATAACTATTACACCGCTGAAACGATTGAAATCGGATTGGTAATATTAACGACGTGTGGAAAAGTGTAATTTCATTCGGATATTCGAATTTGACTTGTTTATTTTTATACGATTCATGATTGAAAACGTTGCTGATTGGTTTCAAAAGATAGTATTTCAATCGGTTTCCTATCGGTTTGAAATCGTTACACGCAGAATTTTCTTCGCCATACAACAGTGGTGTTCGCGGGGAGGGGCTAGAAACTATGTAGTACAAAAATCTTGGCACGCTAATGGATAATGCTAATCTTCCAAAGTTTCAAGAAAGTAGGAAACATTGTAGATGGCAGGACTACAAGCCAACACTAATATGGCTGATGACAAAAAACGAGACTCTGTTCCGTAAAAACACCAGTTGCTTTTATATCTGTGCGGTCAGCTGTCCGGGCCACGAGTCGCACGTGAGAACGGCCGAGCTGAAGAAACCCTGAGCGCTGCTGAGCCTGCCCTCTCACGTAGCTAGGTCCGATGTTGAATCTCATTCACTCCCGCGATGAAATAGCTTCCGGCGACGTGCGCTTCCCGCGTAGCAACAGGCGCGCGACCCGACACCTTTCAGCCCCCGCCGCCGGGGAAGCCCACGCGTTGCCAGCTCGCGCCGCGCTGCCTTCCGTCTGTCTAGATTCTCATATTAGGTAGTACGGACTTTTTTTACTTTTCCTCATATTTCCATTGGTATGGTCCGAAAGGTAGCTTGACCCAAAATCGTGTCAGACGCTTGTGTATTAGTGTAATCACTTGAGAAGGCCCCGCACATGCGGTTGCACACGTTGTGAGTTTGTTGAATATCTTCCTATTCTTTGGCCAGTCGGGTCGCAAACAAGACACGACGTGTTGTTTTGTATTTTATTCACTGGACCGAAGGACGCTTCTTATTTTGTATACCACACACCTGGACCGGAGCGAGAACTAGCTAGGTTGTGCACATCGTGGACGAAGGATTTTTTTTTCTAGTCTTGGAACAAAGTAATTTTCTCTGTTTTTAATCTGTCACCATAAGTGTTGTGATGAAATGCAGAGTCTGGCGCGCTGTCTCGCTGGAATGGGCGTTGCGGGCGCCTTTGATCTTGTCGAAAAAACACTTATGTTGGAAGAATGTGATAGTGCTGAGCTTTTATATATTTATTGTTTTTTGTATAAAGAAATGTTTTAGAAGAGTCTGTGCATGCAACTGACACTGGAAAATGAGTCTGACATCCTCCCAAAGTCGTTGTAAAAAGTCGATTTGTAGAATCATTTGATTAGAGCTGTAACCTTGTCAAGATGGTAGTTTAAATATATAAATTATAAAAAAATAAGTCTGGCTACTTGTACTGGCTGGAAAATTGGTCTGGCACCCCCCCGTTTAAAGTACAGTCTGCACTGCACGCGCGCCCGTAGCTCGTCCCCCCTTTTCCCGTTGCCCGCCGTATTTGTAATATTATTAACGCATTATCATTGAAAAAGATTTTACTTGTCCAAAGGTGAAACGTAAACGATTTCGTGCTTATTAGTAGTGGAATAATGTGTAATTAATTATGTAATAATCAGAAATAAAGTAATTTAAAAAATAAAACTATATTTTAAAGTAGTCAACATATGAAAGTATCGCTTATAAAAAATTAATAACTTTATTTATTAAAATTATTAATTTATTGTTGTATCTGGATAATCTGTAATCAAAATTTCAATTTTCTGATGAACTTTTATTTTCATCATCGGTGAGCTCGGTATTGTCGGTATCGTCATCGGATTCTTCTTCGATTTCCTTTGATTGAGTACGTTCATGATCTGAAAATGATTCAAAGTTGAATTTATTATTAAATTACACGATTTTAATAAGTTGCGATAAAACAAAACTTTTACGAACTAAACTAATTAACTCGTTTTATTTGCAAAAAAATAATTATTATCTTAAAAAGCATATTTCTAAAGGACATGATTAAAGATTTATTAACAGTAGTTAAACCAAAATTCTTTATATTTTTATAAACTAAAATATTATAATATTATACAATAAATAAATAATTAGTTATTATAATAATAAGTATCTTTATTAATTTAAATTATTTGTTGCATCATTATTATAACTTTATTACTAGTTTATTTATTCAAAATTAAATTTTGCATTCATTTAAAATAAAATTAATTTATGCAATATACCTTCATTTTCTTCCTCATCGATTCAAGTAATATAAAAATATTCGCTCACGAACGGGGGCAGTTGCATCTCCTTCGAACCAAGTAAACTCGTACTTTTCATCAACTTCTTTTCAGCCATTCTCAATCGGAGACTTTGTCATATGCTGCAATAAGCGTTTCTCCAAATGGTTGCGATGCATGACGCTCTCAAAAGTTGTTGCTTTAATTCGGATTGACATGGAGGTATAGATGACGCATCAAGTACAACTTTTGAGAGCGTCACACATCGCAACCATTTGGAGAAATGCTTATTTGCAGCATATGACAAATTTGTCTCCGATTGAGAATGGCTGGAAAGAAGTTGACGAAAAGTACGAGTTTACTTGGTTCGAAGGAGTGCAACTGCCCGTTCGTGAGCGATATAGTATATTACTTGAATCGAATGAGGAAGCAATGAGGTATATTCATAAATTAATTTTATTTTAAATGAATGCAAAATCAATTTTGAATAAATAAACTAGTAATAAAGTTATAATACTTATGCAACAAATGATTTGAAATTAATAAAGATACTTATTATTAAATAACTAATTATTTATTTATTGTATAATATTATAATATTTTAGTTTATAAAATTATAAAGAATTTTGGTTTAAATACTGTTAATAATTCTTTAATCATGACTTGAGAAATATGATTTTAATTAAATAATAATTATTTTTTTGCAAATAAAACGAGTTAATTAGTTAGTTTGTAAAAGTTTTGTTTTTATCGCAGCTTATTAAAATCGTGTAATTTTAATAATAAATTCAACTTTTTGAATCATTTTCAGATCATGAACGTACTCAATCAAAGGAAATCGAAGAGAATCCGATGACGATACCGACAATACCGAGCTCACCGATGATGAAAATGAAAGTTCATCAGAAATTGAAAGTTTGATTACAGATTATCCAGATGAAATAAATTAATAATTTTAATAAATAAAGTTAATTGATTTTTTATAAGCGTATACTTTCTAATGTTGACTACTTTAAAATATAGTTTTATTTTTAAATTACTTTATTCTGATATTACATAATTAATTACACATTATTCCACTATAATAAGCACGAAATCGTTTACGTTTCTCCTTTTGGACAAGTAAAATCTTTTTCAATGAGTAAATGCGTTAATAATATTACAAATACGGCGGGCAACGAGCTACCGGTGCGCTCGTGCAGACGACTTTAAAAGGGGGGTGCCAGACCAATTTTCCAGCCAGTACAAGTAGCCAGACTTATTTTTAATAATTTTATATATTTAAACTACCATCTTGACAAGTTACAGCTCTAATCAAAATAATTCTACAAATCGACTTTTTATAACGACTTTGGGAGGATGTCAGACTCATTTTCCAGTGTCAGTTGCATGCCAGACTCTTCTAAAACATTTCTTCATACAAAAAACAATAATATATAAAAGCTCAGCACTAATCAAATTCTTCCAACATAAGTGTTTTTTTCGACAAGATCAAAGGCGCCGCAACGCCCATTCCAGCGAGACAGCGCAGCCAGACTCTGTATTTCATCAACAACACTATTAGAACAAGAGAAATTACTTTGTTCCAAGACTAATCAAATCGCTGACACTTTGTGTCGCTACCTCTCGGACTATAACAAGAAAATATGAGAAAAGTAAAAAAAGTCCTATACTAATATGTATATAGACGACGGAAGGCGCGCGGCGCGAGCGGCAACGCGGGCTCGCGCGGCGAAAGGGTTCGGTTCGCGCCCGCTACGCGGCGCATCGCCGGTATATTCTCGCGTGATTAAGATTCAACATCGACCCCTATACTAGGGCAACTCGGCAGGGTTTCTACAGCGTTCTCAAGTTCGCTCGTGGCGGACAGCTGACCGCCACAGCCTATAACAGCAAACAGCACTTATGTTTTTGCCATGACTGCAACAGACGTCTCGTTTTTTGTCCATCAGCCATATTTTTATTCTTTGCTCTCTAAATTTCTTATACTTTCTTGAAATCTTTTGCATATTATGACTATATTCTAGCCGTGCAAGATTAGTATGGTATTTACTTTGTTCGTGTATACTTGTATTTTCGAGAAAAATTTTGGTCTGCGTGTAACGATTCAAACCGATAGAAAACTAATTGAAATTACATCTTTGAATACCAATCCGTTTTCAATCGTTTTCAATCAGTGTAATCGTTATAAAATCATAACAATTCAAATCGATAGAATCCGATTGAAATTACATCCTTGAATACCAATCCGTTTCAATCGTTTTCAGTCGGTGTAATCGTTATAAATCCGTGATTTTCCGGATCAAGAATCCAGATTCATGCGGATTCAAAATTTTTAATCGGATTCAATCGGTCATTTTTAGCAATAGCATTCCATCTGAAAACCTGGTTGCTCGGGCTCTATCCGATGCAATCCAACTCCAAACCCAAAAAGCGCTGACAATTTGAAGGTTACGAATCTAAAAGCCGGTTTACACACGCAATGATTAGTGGCGCCAACTGACTGGCATTTATTGGCGCCAGAACCAACTGGCAAACTCACAAGTGTTTACACAGTGATTGGCGTATAATATGGAAAATATTTAACATTTATTAAACACACAGTAAATGACAGCAAGCATATAACTTAAATTTTGAGGTTATATGTTTTGGTCAATAACCGCCAGTAAACGCCACATTACTAGCGCCAGTTTGCATCAAGTGTTTACACTTGCATTTTTACTGGCGTTAGTCGACTGGCGCTGCCTGGCGCCACCAATCATTGCGTGTGTAAACCGGCCTTAACTCCGGAACAATCCGAGTTAGCAACTGGACATCGAACCGACTCACCAGTGAGGTTATTTTGCCTAAAACGTGCGATATTGGAAAGAAATTTTTTATAATATACGTATTCGATGCAAAATTTTATTTCCTACAAAAAAATTCTCTTGTTCTTTTTTCGTATTTTGCGTCGTTTTCGAGATATTTTGAAAACATTGGAAAATAATTTTTTGTTAATATCTCAGAAGTGCAGTCTCTGTGAAGTTGGCACCTCACTTTCAAAAATCGAAAGTTTTGTCAACAGTTCCATTTGCACCCGCAATAGTTCTACAGTTCCTGATAATTTTTAGAAAGAGTTCCGTTAATTTAGTTAAAAAAAATGAATTTTGAAAATATGAGGTGCTAACTTCTCGTAGCACCTCATGTTTCGAAAAATTAATTATTTTAAACATGATATTTTATAGTTCTCGAAGAGTTTTACAGTTCCTGATAAGATTTAGCAATAGTTCCGGTCATTAAGTATTTTTAAACAAATTTTTAATCTGATCGCGAGCACCTCAAATTTCAAAAAAATTGATTTTTACCATGAGATTCTATAGTTTTCGAAAAGTTCTACAGTTTCTGATAGGTGTCAGCGACAGTTCCGGCCTTTAATTATTTTAAACAATTTTTTAATTTGACCGCCAGCACTTCATCTACGAGAAATACGGAGTGCTGACAATTCTGATCGTTTTCTTCAGAGTTCTCGGCAGTTCTCACATAGTTCCGAGCTTTAAATACGTTTTGACAAGAGTTCCAGTTATTTACTATTTTTAAACAATTTTTTAATTTGACCGCCAGCACCTCATCTACGAGAAATACAGGGTGCTGACAATTCCGATCGTTTTCTTCAGAGTTCTTTGAAACTCTTGTCAAAACGTATTTAAATGCTCGGAACTATGTGAGAACTGCCGAGAACTCTAAAGAAAACAATTAAAATTGTCAGACCCCGTATTTCTCGTAGATGAGGTGCTTATAGCGGTCAAATTAAAAAAATTGCTTAAAATAGTAAATAACTGGAACTCTTGTCAAACCATATTTAAATGCTCGGAACTATGTGAGCACTGCCGAGAACTCTGAAGATAACGATCGAATTTGTCAGCCCCTGTATTTCTCGTAGATGAGGTGCTGGCGGTCAAATTAAAAAATTGTTTAAAAATAGTAAATAACTGGAACTCTTATCAAAACGTATTTAAATGCTCGGAACTATGTGAGAACTGCCGAGAACTCTGAAGAAAACAATCAGAATTGTCAGCACCCCGTATTTCTCGTAGATGAGGTGCTGGCGATCAAATTAAAAAAATGTTTAAAAATAATTAAAGGCCGGAACTGTCGCTGACATCTATCAGGAACTGTAGAACTCTTCGAGAACTATAGAATTTCATAGTAAAAATCAATTTTTTGTAATTTGAGGTGCTCGCGATCAGATTAAAAATTTGTTTAAAAATACTTAATGACCGGAACTATTGCTAAATCTTATCAGGAACTGTAAAACTCTTCGAGAACTATAAATATCATGTTTAAAATTAATTTTTTCGAAACATGAGGTGCTACGGGAAGTTAGCACCTCATATTTTCAAAATTCATTTTTTTAAACTAAATCAACAGAACTCTTTCTAAAAATTATCAGGAACTGTAGAACTATTGCGGGTGCAAATGGAACTGTTGATAAAACTTTCGATTTTTGAAAGTGAGGTGCCAACTTCACAGAGACGAAGTCACCCCTTAATTAATAGCATTTTTGATTTTTAACTTATTTTAGTGTCGAATAATCGTATGAATCAATAAAATTCCACTTAAAGAATTAGTTCCTTTTAAGAACACATAGACAACAGCCTAGTAAGAGGTATCGCAATTTCTACAACTGTTATGTACAAATTTTGTATATAACATTATTATTTGGCAAAAATTTTATTGGTAAAAGTTCTAACTAGATATAGCGATTACATTTTTTTAGTCTCTAGCACAGTTATTTGTTATCGAAGCAGTTATAGCAAAGATACTTATGGATCTGATATTTGTGTTGTATTTGATCGTATAACATCAACTTGTTCCACTCAAATAAGATTGTTACACAATCTAGTTGATTTTTAGATATTAGCTTTTAAATCTGTTTTTATTATAAACAAAATTAAAGTAATTTTGTGTTAGAGATTTCGTGATGTGGTCATTAAAATTTAAAACAAATTACGAAGTGTATACTAGATATTTGACTGTTCAAAGTAAAATGGACCACCCTGTATATGGGAGTTTTTATCAGCAGTAGACGTTTTTTTTCTATAGTCTTTTCAGTCTTTGGAGTAACGTCAAAACAAACAGATATTCAATCTAAAAAATTAGAAAACTGAGAGTGGTATTTATTTCTTAATCTCTGTATTAACTTTACATATCATAACATATCATAATAAACATGTAAATTGAAGCACGTAGAACACCGATACAAAGCTTTTACGCCAAACAGTAAATATTTATTATGTCAAACACGTGCATGGAAAGTGGCCCATTACGCACGCGACGCGTGCGTGATAGGCCACTTTCCACGCACTTGCAAATAAAATAGGTTGGCAACACGTGCGTGAAGTTGAAATTCCGGTGCGGTGACCGCACTCGCCTTCGGCTCGTGCGTCAACTCCGCACCCTGTGAATTTTCATCTTTCAGCACTTGTTGCACAAATACTATTACAGATATTTTTAATATAAAATGCAATGTATGTAATAAAATAAAATACCATTGTTTAACAAAAAATTACTTTTTTTAACAAAACTAATCGTTTTCGGTAATTTTTTAAACATTGAATACGATCCCATTTGTCAAATTGCTCTCTCACGTCACAATTTTGAGAAATTTGCAGTTAAATTTGCAAAAATAAACTATTTTAGTGTATTTTTGTAACAAATAATTATTCTCTCGTTCTTGTGCTCAGAAAAAATTTTTTTTGTTGAATAACGTATTATAATATCAACGCAAACAATTGTATAGTAAAAGGTTAATTGTTAGAATACATATTCAATTAATGCAAACTGTTGTTTTTGCTAGTATCGCGTTCATTCTTTAAAAACTTTTTCAAAATACAAATATTATTTAATAATATTTTGTTAAAAATAAATTAGATAAAAGCTTCTGAAAATAAATAAATTTAATGAAAAACCTACACGAAGAAAATTTTATATTAAATTTATTATGCTGTCGCACCAACTGCGGACCATCAAGACGCACAAGTTTAAATGCTATAGTCTTATAGTAAAATTACTATGTCCATAGCATTTAGTGCTACGATCATAGCATTTAATGCTATAATTATAATTTTACTATAAGACTATAGCATTTAAACTTGTGCGTCTGATGGTCCGCAGTAGTGCGACACCATAGTAATATTTACTATAAAATTTTCTCCGTGTAAAGATAAATAAAAAATCGACCGTCATGCTATACAAGCAAAGAATAAAATGTCATTTACGGTCAGAGCTTGCAGGATCTTAGTAGCCTAATATTATTTCTCTGTGTGTATAATCTACACATATTTTCCAACCTAATAAAATCTCCTCTCTCTTCGCAATAAATTCTTTATACTTAATTATTTTGATACTTAATATAAAGTTAAATCAAATCGATTTAATTAGGAGGCGTATGCATACGCAAACGTATTACTAATACACATTATAATCTTCAAAAGATATATTTCTATTACATAAGTGTAACTATCATTATGTTTACATTAATAAATTAATACCATCGCAGAAATAATATTTTGTGATAGTAACACAAAATCGTGATAATAGTTATATTTATGCGCGCAAATTTCTGCGAATTATTAAAAGAAATAATAAATATACTTTTCAGTTTCATCTACCGCTAATGAACCGCTCATCGGATGAAATAACAACTTTTTTTAGGGGAAATAGGGATGACAGTATCTATATCAAATGGTTTTCAAAGATTTATGCTATGCAATCCTTAAGTCCCTGTAAATTTTGTTTCCAGTGATCTTACCGGAAATCTTTAATTGCAAGCGCATAAAATATCTTTCAATTCAGGTAATTATCACAGATATAATCGCCATGACGCAAAATCTCTTTTTTACGAGCAAAATTATTATTCCAATGAATTATTCAGATACATTCTTAATACATATTAATACATTCTCATCTGATCCACGCGTATGTTGATAGCAATAAAAATAATTATTTTTAAATTATGATTCCATGCAATTATTTGCTGTATTAGATATGCAAAACTATTTTAAGATGGCATACGTAGTATAAGAGTGCAGAGTCATAGCAAATACATATAGCATCAAAGTGGATGTTAAAATAAAATATGCTGTGATTACACATTGTGAACATCAACGCATGATTATTATCATTTCGATACATAAAGAAACATTACATATAACTCAAATATGTTTAAATAGCTTTATCTTGTAGGAGAGACTGTTAATTTATAATTTCGTATCGCCGGCCGACGCGACGCGCCGACTATAGATATAGATGAATCATGGTTCTATAAAATCGCCGACGTAAAAGTGAGACATATCCCTTGCCGGCCTTGTCCAAAGCTCTTTGTAATAATATTACAATGAAAAATACTATATAGAATTTGCACTTAGCTCGGTCACTTGCTTCCGGCTTTACTTGTGGACACAATAAGCATTTGCATGAATCATCGTCCAAGGTTACAGAAATATAAATAGGTTAAAAACAAAATTTATGTAAAAAAAGATTATAATAAATTTATGTCTTTTTGAACGTGGAAATTATATAGAAAATTCGTATTAATAGATCTACGAATTGGCACCCTTTGCTACAAGGCGATGGAGCTATTCCTGTGATAACGTTGAAGCGATGTGAAATTGTCTAAATAAGTAGGATCAGCAATTATTTAAAACACTAGAACATTACAAGCGCGCGCCATTTAGCTTTCTTACAATATATACCATAAAATACTACAAAATACGCGCTTAAACCTGAAAAAACACAATAGTAGGAAATAGATGGGCAGTCTGTCCCGGGTGCTCCGAGGAGAAAGCGGGGGTGGGGGGACTTGAGAATGAGGGGGTGCTAGGGAAGGGGTTTCGGCGAGCGTGTCGGGCCATGTTGTTTATTAGGTAATATTGATAAACATATTGTTGACAAGAGATACCGCCGCCGTTCGACCGAAGGGGAAGGTAGGTGTCCGCGTTCTAGGGCGAAGGAGTCCATGGGGGGTATGGGGGATATGGGGAGGGAGGTGCGTTCGCGTTTTCGGCGCGGGGTATTACAAAGGCTAATGCCCGTTCTAGACTGGAGGATGAGCCGACTCTCGGCTCATCCGAGTGAGTGGTGTAGACGGGTAAAATCTATAGTTTATGTATAGTTTATGTCACGTACACTATAGAAGGCGGATGAGCCGAGAGTCGGCTCATCCTCCAGTCTAGAACGGGCATAACGAGCGCCGTTCGGCTGCTGGAATTTTATCGGCAAATATAAACAAAATAGCGAGTTAGACACTTGTCTCTGCAATGATTTCATCCTTCTATAACTTTGCGAGCCGCCATTTCGCGACACCGTTCACGTTTTCGACGCGCCGCTGGGGAGATGGGGGTCCGCGTCCAACGGCCCACGTCGATCCGCGTGACGTCACACGGCGCGCTCGCGGCCTCTCTCTCGCTCCCGTTCCCCTCAATGATGTTTTCTCTCGCTCCCGACTTCTGTTGTCTTTTCCTCGCGCGCGGTCTCTCTCGCTCCCGTCCCCGTTTGCGTTATCTTTTTTTCGCGCGCTTCTCGTTCGCGATTTCTCTCCTCGCGCGGATTTAACTTAATAATTATTATTTAAATTATTATAATATATTAACTTAATTATTATTATTATTTAAAATATTGTTATTATAATAAAATATACTTAATAATATTAATACTAGTGAAGGAAAAATGATAATAAATGTTATATATGGAATTACAAAAAAATTATTTATTCATAAAAATCTTAAAATTTTGAGAATTACTAAACTTCTTCCTCTTCAATGTCAAACTCATGTTCGATTTCAAACAGTCTTTACGAAATTCGTAGATGTCCTCGTATCCCGAAGTCCCATATTTTGTCGTTGTTTTTATAATTAATTTTTTTTTTTTACGTGGAGAAATCTTTGACCGCTGGGTTTCCGAGCCGAAGCCTGGTATATGGCCCAGCGGCTCCCTCTGGTGTTGGAGGAAGAAAACCCCCCCGCTCCTCGGGGAAGGAGCGAGGGGAGTGTGGGATTCTACGGGAGCCCGGGCAATAAGCCCTGCAACTCACCGCAGCCTACCCACTAAAACTCCACTGGTATCCTTCGATGCGTTGACGGGGGGCGTTCGGGTACTTGTTATAATTGCTTTCGGAACGCCCCCCAACGCCGAGCCCTGACTGGGCTTCCTCCTAGAGCTTTCGCTCGTGGCTCATGAAGCCTGAATCTAGTGGCGGGATGTGGACACCACCCACCCCGCCACTTCTCCCGTTGTTGTTGGGAATTTGGGTCCAACGCTCAGTTTCCCGCCGAAGCGCCAGACCTCCCATCCTTCGGGTCTGACCCTCCCGTCAGAGGGACAGTCGAAGGTGCGGTACCTCTCTTGCCACTTTGTTGTGTGGCAGCTTCACCATCAATCGTATTGATGGGAATCGACGGAGTTGGGAGGATTTGTGTATCCCCTCAATCCGCCGTTATTCTTTTTGCTGGAGGGAGGTCCGCCTTTATTGGAAAAGGTTTATCTCCCCCGGCGTCTCCTCTCCGCCTCCTCTTTGGCGGACATTACCTGGCCACAAAAGGGCAGGAATGCCCGCCACCTCTCTTCATGCCCGACCATAGCCGCCACTATGGCCGGGAGGGAGAGGTCGTTGCCGATCTCCCCCCCCCCGAAGGACACGGCGCTGATTAGCCCACGCTGGGCACACTTCGAGTGTGTGCTGCGCCGTGTCCTCCTCCTCGTCGCAGTGATGACATTTTGGTGTAGCCTCCTTCTGTATTCGGCACAGGTACCTCCCAAAACAACCGTGTCCGGTCAGCACCTGCACCGAATGATACGTTATGCCGTATCTCCGACTGTCCAGCCATTCCGCCAGACAGGGTCGGATGGCGTCTACGGTCCTCTGGCCAAACTCGGCGATGACAAGCCAGTCTTGCCAGCGCCTGACCAGAGCCGTCCTCTCCTAGAGTCTGATTGCACGACGAGCCCTGGGGATGTCGATCGGCCCTCCCCGAGCTTGCAGCTCTCTGGTACGCCTATGCACTTCGGTATACTGTCGAGCCGCAAGCTCCAAAGAGGGAAGACCCGCCAGGGTCATCGCCGCCGCGTGCGAGACCGTACGGTACGCGCGTGACACTCGGAGTGCTATTACTCTCTGCACTCTGTGGAGCTGCGCCCTTAAGTGGCGCGCGCTCTCCACCGCAGACACCCACACCGGGGCGCCGTAAAGTGTCACGGCGTGCACGGTCGCGACGTAAAGCCGGCGAGCACGACCGCTCGCTCTTCCCATATTGGGCATAAGCCTGGCGAGGCTGTTTGCTACGCCCAAAGCCCTGAGAGTAAGGCGAGCAAAGTGCTCGCCGAAACTTCAGGTTCCATCCAACCAGAGGCCCAGCACTTTCATGTGGGCCTCCACGGAGACACAGACTTGTCGCGAAAGAAGACAACCTGCGTCTTCTGGGGAGCCACCTTTAGGCCCAACCTTTTCAATCGCGGCTACCACCTGTCCACTGCGACGTTAGCCAGCGCGATTGCCTCACCCCTGGTTTCGCCCTCGACTCCCAGGAAGGTATCGTCGGCGAAGCCGTTTAACCAACATCCCGGGAGGAGGGCGATCCGGAGAACCGCGTCGTATCACAGGTTCCACAAGAGCGGGCCGAGCACCGACCCCTGTGGAACCCCCCGCACGATCGGTTTGACCGTTACATTGCCGTCGCCGTCCGTATAGATTAGTTTCCTATCCCGCAAGTAGTCGTATAATACGGCTACTAAGTAAGGGGGAACGCCGTGATGGTCGAGCGCCCCCCTTATTACCGGCTATGGCAGGGAGTTGAAGGCGTTTGCTACGTCAAAGCTCACGCCCAACAGCTCACGCCGGCCTCCGCCGCGGCCTTCAGAAGGGCCTCATGCGCTTAATGGCATCCACGGTGGATCTGCCTTCCCGAAAGCCGTACTGGTCCCGAGAAAGATCGGGACCAGTGCGGGACAGGTGCCGGACGAGTCTGTCGGCCAGGACTCTCTCTAAGAGTTTCCCGATCTCGTCCAGCAAACAATCGGTCTATAGGACGACGGCTGGCCCGCGGCTTCCCCGGTTTGGGAATGAGCACTAATCGCACTGACTTCCAAGCTCGGGGGAACCGGCCGTATTTGAGACACTTGGTGTACAAGTCTCGTAAGTGTTCGGCCAGCTCCCCCGTGGCCAAGGACCACGCTTTCCTAGGAACTCCGTCTGGACCTGGAGCTTTCCCGGATTTGAGCCGCTTTGCGGCCTTGATCATCTCCTCCATGGTCACCCCAAACTCCTCATTCCACTCCACGACTGGTGGAGCGGAGACCGCCGTTCGCCCTCTCTCCGGGGTCATCGGGGAAGAAGACGTTTACCACCCCTCGAGGAATTCGGGGGCCATGGACTCCGTGACTGGAGGCGCCCAGGTCCTCAACTTATTGAGGCCCATTCTGTAGGGGCGCCCCCCACGGATCTCTGTCCAATCCTGCAAGCGCTCCTGCCACGACCTGTCCTTGGCCTGCTTTATCGCCCAGGAGTAGACCCGCTTGGCGGCGCGGTAGTTTACTCCTGCTTCCTCCAATCGGCGCGGGTTGCGCCGCTGGTCGCGCCTAGCCCTCAGCCAACAACGCCTGGCCTGTACGGAGGAGCGCCTCAACTCGGCGATCTCCTCCGTCCACCAATAAGCGACCCTGCGCGGTTGAGGCTCAGTCCGGGGCATGCTGGCGTTGCAACGCATTCGCCATTACATTTCCGATTCTACTCGCGATCTCCTCCACGTCTTCAGACTTAGACAACACGTCTTCTATTCAAAGCTCCGTATGGATCAAGGCTCTGAAGATATCCTCGTCCATTTTCCGGAGCGTTCATCGGGGAAAGCGCTCTCTCGCTTCTCTGCGGCGGGCCTGGACCTCCGGAGGGGTGATCGGGAGATCCATCTCTATAAACAGATGGTCCGACAACGTTTGCAATCTTCTCGGCCACCTTCCAACCCTGGACTCTGCGGGCAACGGAGGGAGTGGCCCAAGTCAGGTCGACTATAGACCCCCCCTCCCCCGATGCCTCACGCAGGTCTGAACTCCTCCGGAATTGAGGACTACGAGTCCCAGACCCGCCGCCCAATCCCCGAGGATCCTACCCTTAGCATTCGTGGCCGGGGAGTCCCACAACACCGATTTGGCGTTGAAATCCCCGGCCACTATAACTTGCTCAGACAGGATCCTCGTCAGGCTGACCCTAAGGTTTTCCAGCCAGTGTTGCCAGAGTTAATACAATTGTACTAGATTTAGTACTTTTATTCCTCATACAAGTTAGCCGGACAACTTTGACTTATGCCATTATTTTTCTTTTTTACGAATTGTTAAGTACACAGTGCGTTTGAATTTCGTAGTGCCTCGGGCATTCTAACTGCGCGACCCGTTTCTGTTGCCTTCTGGTTTACTGTGTTTTTCAGCTTCTCCTCATAGTCTACCGCACTCACCGCCAGGGAGATATATACCCCGACTACATGGATGCGGTCCCATTTTACTATGACAAACCCGTCACTTGCCTCAACGCGAGAACAGGCAACGGGCTCGTCCGTGGGTCTCCACGTAACGGCCACTTTCTCACACCGGCTGCCCGCCTACAGTTGGTGATTCGGCGGCACAAAGTATGGCTCCGCGGCCACCCCCAAACCAAAGCCGCGCTCCGCCATGGTATGTAAGAATACGTCCTGTGAAGCGCGGCAATGGTTCAGGTTAGCCTGTATTAATTTCTGGAGGGGGGACATTAATAGTAATCTTTCCCAAAGGCCTCCTCCTTCTCTCCGTCCCCTTCAGCGGTTGTGGTATCGTTCTGATGCTCCGTCTCATTTTGCCTTTCTTCAGTTGGTATTTCTATTGGGGTCGGCGTCGTAAGTGGGGTCATCTTATCCGACGCCGCAGTTTCCCCATTTACCTCCTCTCCGTTTTGCATTGCTGCAGGCACCGGTGTGACGGCAGTGGGTAGCGGGAGTTGTATCTGCTCCCCCTTCTCCTGCCCTCTATTTTTTTTTCTTTTCTGGGCGAGCGGTCTCTTGTTGTTTTCCGTCTCGCCACATACGTTAGCAGTCGAGGCTGTCCTCTTTACCAGCTGCTTGCCGAACCCCTGCATGCTGACCTTCTCCATAGCAGTTATCCTCGGGAGTTGGTATAACTTCTCCGAGGATTTGTCCACCTCCACTTCCATTTTGTCCTTTTCTCTGCTCGTGGAAAGTTTGGGTATTGTGGCATCCGCCGCTCTTTGAGGCTTGGCCTTAGTTTTGGCGGAGGTGCACGATTTCCCGCCCGCCCGGTGTCCCGCTGGTCTGCCGAGATCCGCGCAGACTGGGCACTGGGGAACCTCGCAGCATTCTCGGGCTAAATGCCCCTGCGCGCCGCATCTGTAGCACCGCTCACTGCGGTCAATCGGGTTCGTGCATTGAGCCCAAACGTGGCCTCCCTCCAGCAGCGGAAGCATTCGAGGGGCCTTTGTCCGAGCTCTGCACTCGGGCGACGAACCATCCCACCCGCAGCTTACCCGCCTTTTCTCCGCGAATGGCGTTCAGTGTTGCGAGTGGACATCTCGCCCACGCGATGTTTTAGGCCATTTGTCCCTGACCTGATGGAGCCGACCTGAACATGGACTGGCGAACAACCACCCGCTTCCGCGATGACCGCCGCCAACTCCTCCTCGACACGGAGTCCTCCAGATTGAGGACTCTAATCTCCCCCGTTTTTATGGGTCGGGTAACCTTGACCCCGGGGCGTCCCTCGAATAGCTTAGTTAGCTGCTCGGCCAGTATATCCGCTGTAGCCTCCTTGTCCTTGCCGGGAATCTCGATAATGAGAGCCCCGGTTTGGGCTCTCTTGGGGGCCTAAAGCCGTCGTAATGTCCAATTCAGCAAGATTAACCTTGCTGCGGGTTTCTTTAACTAGCTCCTCGTATCCGCCGTCCAGGCTGGTCAGAGTCACTGCCGCGTTTCGCGGCAGTTTCCTTCTTCCAGAACCGGACTTCCCATCGGCCTTGTTTTGACCATTCTTGTTGGCGGTTGGTTTCTGCGCTCCCTTTTTTACGGGGATTACTCCACCGTTTCTTTTCCCTGACCAATCGCTTTTTGACCAGTCGCTTGCTGCCTGCCGTCATCACCTCTCTCCCTCTCTCCCTTGCGACCATAGCTCAGGCCGACGAGCCCCGGATTTCGGCCGCATTCTTGGGCTCAGCGGTGGTCGCTGGGGCTTTGTTCCCAGCTGTCTTCTTATTACCCGGGCCAGATGTTGCGTTATTCTTGGCCCCGGTTTTGCTGCTAGTGGTAGCGCTCTTCACGGCTTCGGCAAATGTGAATTTGGGCTTACTGCCCTTGCCTTTGCCCTTGTCATTCGTCGTAGGGCCTTTGGTATTGCCCCTCGTACCCGCTCCTTTATTTGGAGGGGCCTTCTTGATCGCTGGCACTACCTTGTTTCCAGCTGGGACAGGCCCAGCGTTCTGTGTACTGGGTGCCGCGTTCACTTATTCCCACGCTAGCCGTCCATTTAGTAAACAGCCCTTCCATGCCCTTTGTGAGGGCATTCATTATCCTCACCTCCATAGCCCATTCCCTATCCCGTTCCACGGGCACCGGTTGTTCGGGCGTTTGGGATTTAAACGGAATAACCGCTTCGAGCAGCGCTGATTTGCCGCCCAGCTTCGGCCTAATCACTTCTGGCATACCTTCTGCCTCCATGTCAGAGAGCATGCGGATCCTCTTCTCCTCTGCCGCCTCTCTCTCTCCTGTCTCTCCCTTTCCCTTTTGTCATCGTCTGATAACTCCGATTCCAGGATCACGTTTCTTGTGCCCTTCCTCGTCCTGTATCCGCGCACCGGTGAATCCGGAATTGGGATATCTTTGAATTCCTCCACGGTCCATTGCCTCAGCTTTTCACGGGAGGCATCACTCTTTTCCACCATTTCCCTGAGCTTGGCATTGTCTTCGCGGAGGGCCGCCACTTCGTTGCGTAGTTCCTCCATCTTTATGTCTCGGCCATTTGGTTATTTGGCCATTCAGTTGATCAGATGCGACAAGGCCGCCGTGATGGTCGCGGTGGACTCGTTGAGCACCCTCTGATCAGGACCCTTTAGTTTGGCAAACTTGGTGCAAACCTTGTCTACCCCTCGTACGGCCTCGACTATTCGACTAGAGAGATCCGCGGTCGGAGACCACTTCAACTCCTCCATCATTTTTATTTCCTTAATCTTTCTGCTCTTCATGAGCTTAGCCGGTACCATTGGGTTTTGTCAGCTCCCTGATCCTTTTCTCCTCATTTTTCCTTTCCCTTCTAGCTCGAACGGCCTTCTTCACCCTCGTATTCTTCTGTTGTGACCGGCCTGCTTCTAGACCTAAGCACGGGGTGGGTTGATGTGTCCGACACCGCGACTACGTCATCGTCGTCGAGGGAATCCACTTGTTGTCAACAGTGGCATCAGATATACCCCATCTCTGAGTCCTGTAGGGCCAGATTGGTCCTTTCCAGTGTCCTGTTTGACTCTCGTAGGATCACCGCTCTCGGTCTTCTTTGCTCCTTTCTATTGGGAGCGGGGACGGCAAATCCGTCTCCCTCTTTCCCGCTCGGTGTGAGCGCGCTCGTTCCCGGGGTGTTCTGGGAAAGTTTAGCGGCAGCAGCGGCGGCAGCCGCCTTACGCTCTTAGAGCCCGCGGGTTTCTTCGCGGATCCCTTCTTGGCGCTCGGCGTCTTCTCGTTCCCCGCACTCAATAGCGAT